>NC_042615.1:437656520-438342765 GCF_901001135.1 Rhinatrema bivittatum | reverse complement strand
TATTTCTATGCCAGAGTTTTCAATTATTTCAGTCAGATTTTCTTGCCAATTCTGGCTAGTAGTTGTTACTGTTGACTTAGGAATAAAATAACACTTGTTAATAGAAGGCATTTCCTGTTGAGCAAATCCTAGGGATTCTTCCATAAATTTTTTCAAGGTTGTATAAGGAGTCTCCCCAATAACTCTGGGGAAATTCAGTATACGTAAATTTAATTGCCTAGCTTTATTTTCAAGTGTCTCAATCCTTTTTGCCAGGATTTCTCTGACTCTTACCACAGCTGTTTTAAAATCCGCATTCCCAGCATCTTTATCTTCCAAATGAGTAACTTTAAGAGACAAAGCAGTTATTTGAGTTTGCATTTGTAAATTAGAAGCAGTATTCTGCAAAGTTGAATGCTCCATTTTTGCGTTTAAAATATTTAAAGCTGTACTAACTCCAGCCATCATATCCCATAGCACAGCAAGCGTAACTACTTGAGGCTTCTTGGGGACCACCAAAGGTACAAATTCGGGGGCTCCTCCGCTGGGAATAGGCAGCGAAATTCCCACGGGTTCAACCCCTACTATACCTGGAACAAGCCTGGTCACTGTTTCCCCACCGCAACTCTGAGGTCCGGGAATCCCCGTTTCTGTTGTTCCAGCTTCACCCGAAGCCTCGGGCATCGATGTTCCGTCTGCGCTTGACCCGGAAGAGGTCCCCTCGTGTTGCGGTCCGGGCTGCAACTCCTCCCCGGTCCTCTGAGTCGGTGCTTGCCTTAGATTGGGACTCAGGGAAAGTTCCTCCGCTGGCACAGGCGACGCTCTCTCCCTGCCTGGCACATCGGGATCCTCACTCCCTGGGGTTTTCGTTGTGGATTGGAGAAAGTTAGTGATTTCACACTGTATCACCAATGATGGTGAGGAAACTGCAGGGAAAACTCTTATTTTCCCTTTCCTTTTGGCAGGCATTGCAAAAAGTAGGTAAAGCGACAGAGCTCTGAAAAACACTGCTTCCTCCATTCCTCAGCGTGCCGCCATTTTGGAGCCCAGAACCATCAAGTTATGTGTTTAACCCCTTTTCCACATCATTTTTATTTTTTTTTAGTGAGGCCCGACCCTTTAAAATTGACCCCTTACCTTCCTCCACCCTCCCAAACCTCCCCAAAAATTTTTACGATTACCTGGTGGTCCAGTGGGGGCGCGGGGACCGATCTCCCGCTCTCGGGCCATCGGTGCCATTTTGGCTGCCACTCAAAAATGGCGCCGATGGCCCCATAAAAAAAAACCCCACCCGACCCTTTAAAAATGACCCCTTAATATGTGAAAAATCCAATAAATAGAGTTATAAAAAAAAAAAAATGACCCCTTAGCTTCCCCCTAGGGATGTGCAGAGCAAAAGTTTAAGTTCATATGTCCATATGTCCAAAGGGGGTCCCATTTGCGGTCAATATGGACATAAACAGAATTAAATGAGGTGAGTATATGTCCATATGTGCAAATAAAAATTTAAACCCCTCACCCTCCTTAATCCCCCCCCCCCCCCCAAGACTTACCACAACTCCTTGGTGGTCCAGCGGGGTCAGGACGCCATTTCTGACCAACTTTGCAAGGAGCACGTGACGTCGGCGTCACGTCGGAGTGACGCGGCGTCACGTGATTCCCCGCGGGTTCGCGCCGGAACACTCGTTCGGCCCAAAAGGAACTTTTGGCCAGCTTGGGGGGCCTCCTGACACCCCCAAGCTGGCCAAAAGTTCCTTTTGGGCCGAACGAGGGTGCCGGAGGGAACTCGTGGGGAATCACGTGATGCCGCGTCACTGCGACGTGCCGCCGACGTCACGTGATTCCCCGCGAGGGACCCCCCCAAGCTGGCCAAAAGTTCCTTTTGGGCCGAACGAGCGTTCCGGCGCGAACCCGCGGGGAATCTCGTGACGCCGCGTCACTCCAACATGGCGCCGACGTCACTTGCTCCTCGGAAAGGCTTTCCGAAATGGCGTCCTCACTCCTCGCTGGATCACCAGGGAGTTGTGGTAAGTCTTTGGGGGGGGATTAAGGAAGGTGAGGGGTTTAAATTTTTATTTTGGATCAACAATCGCGATTTCCAACTTATTCAACATAGCTATGTTGAATAAGTTGGAAATCCGATCGTTTATGTCTTATCACTTTTTTAAGTTAAAAAAAAAAAATAAGTAGCATTTTACATTTATGTTCAATACGAATGCACACCCCTACTTCCCCCACCCTCCCGAGCCCCCCAAAACATTTTAAAATTACCTGGTGGTCTAGTGGTGGTCCCGGGAGCGATCTCCCGTTCTCGGGCCGTCGGCTGCCACTCATAAAGATGGCGCCGATGGCCCTTTGCTCTTACCATGTGACAGGGTATCCGTGCCATTGGCCGGCTCCTGTCACATGGTAGGAGCACTGGATGGCCGGCGCCATCTTTAAAGATGGTGGCGGCCATCTTTACGATGGTGGCGGCCATCTTTAAAGATGGCGCCGGCCAGCCAGTGCTCCTACCATGTGACAGGGGCCGGCCAGTGGCACAGATACCCTGTCATATGGTAAGGGCAAAAGGCCATCGGCGCCATCTTTATGAGTGGCAGCCAACGGCCCGAGAACGGGAGATCGCTCCCGGGACCACCAGGTAATTTTAAAATGTTTTGGGGGGATTGGGAGGGTGGGGGAAGCTAAGGGGTCATTTTTAAAGGGTCGGGTGGGTTTTTTTTTTTTATCGGGCCATCGGCGCCATTTTTGAGCGGCAGCCAAAATGGCGCCGATGGACCGAGAGCGGGAGATCGGTCCCCGCGCCCCCACTGGACCACCAGGTACTCGTAAAAAGTTTTAGGGGGGTTCGGGAGGGTGGGAGAAGGTAAGGGATTAGTTTTATAGGGTCGGGGTGGGTTTAGGGGTTGTTTTGGTGTGCTGGTTTTCCCCGCCCTTCTCCCTCCCCCGATTTACGATTTTTCACGATAAATTGGGGGAATTTCTATTGTATCGCGAATCTTAACGATTTTTGATGATTTAAAAAATATCTGACGATTTTTTTAAATCGTCAAAAAACAATTCACATCCCTAATGTATATATATACATTTTTTTTACAAAGAGATGAATCATGGGTGGTCCCTTCTTTAAAGTTACGTTCATTTTGCCAGAAACAAGCATCATTAAGGATACAATTGTTAAATATTAACCCTTATCTATAGGAAGGAATGACTGAGAAAACCTGCTTTTTCAGGGGTGTTCAAGGGGGAAAAAAACATTTCATTTCTCTTGCAGTTATTTTTACTTTGTTTTTCTTTTTGTCTTGTTTTATTTCTTTACTTGTGCACGTAAAATGCATTTTTTGTGTGTGTGTACCTGTTTGCATACATGCATGCAGTCAATTTGATGTGCGTAAATATGATTGTTCCCACATAAACAATTGATATGCATTAAGTAGCAAAATGAACGCATATTAATGCACTATTGTTATTGTTGCAAGCCATTCAGACAAGGCAAGCCTGTAAACAAGTCATTGTTAAGAAATCTATTGAAATTATAGATAAAGACAAGAATCTGTGTTATATTTGCCATGTATTTCCACAAACTGCACTAACAAAAGGAAGAAGAATGCATCAGAAAATGAGGAAAGCTTGCAGTTTGGCTTATGATTGCGTCATTGTACACCTGTGCACAAATGGTTTAGTTTCCCTCAGGCACATACAAAAATACACACATGCAAGTCAAGAAGGGGTGTGAGGAGGGGGGCTAGGACTAATGTGTACTTTGATCTTTTATGCAGTATTAATTTTACATGAATGTTTGCTCTGCGCTTCATAAAAACAGCTGTCCATAGCAACCATCTCATCGTGGGATATGTGCGCTATCCCCGAGGGCTCTGCTCAAGATGTGGTTTTTCTCACTTTGTGCCGATGGCTAAATACCTCGTTGAACAATAAAATAATGAATATCTCCTTGGAAAAAAACATAATATGCCATAGTATGTCATTCCTAAACTCCTTGAGTTACTACATGGAGAAAAAAAAGTGATATCATCACAGCCACATTTTTACAAGTCTTCGAACACCAAAAATCAATAACATTTCCTTTGATTATCACATTTTGCTTCATACAAAGTTTTAAAATGTGCAGAGCATTTTGCAAAAGGAGTGAACTATGGGTGTTAGGGGGAGGAGAAGAATTGTGTTTTTTTCAGCTATTAGCACAGTGTCACTGAGTAAGTGGAGAAACTGAAATTTTCGCTTTGTTCACAATTACAGGGTTATTGCTCTATCACTTATTTCTTCAAATCATTTAGAAGCCTTCTCCCCAGCCTTTAAAAGGTTGTCCAAAGTATCATTAAACAGGCAGAAGTAAGAAACCCATGAAGTCCATATTCAGCACCATTTGAAAATCCCGCTGCACTCGCTGGCTCTGAGCTGGATAACTTTTTAATCCAACTAAACATTTAGCCAGCTAGCCAGGACGCCTTTTTTATTGGAGACCAACCAAGCTCTGCCTCCAACTCTGCCCTCAATCCCACTGTCAATTTTTTTTATTTTACATTTACGGTTAATGTCATTCTATCCTACATACATTATTCACATAAATCATAGGATATAATTATTCATTCCCAGACCAATTAAATGCTTGATGATAGAAAACCAGATTTAGTGGTAAAGAAGAAAACAGCAAAGACAGCATTACCAATAGAAAGGTCAGCACTAAAAGGTGAATTTTAAAAGCCCGATGCGCGCATAAATTAGGGAATGTACGGGCCGGTGTGCACCGAACAGATTTTAAAAGCTGCCTGGATATGCGTGTGCTTGCCACAATACGCACAAGTGACATGTTCAAAAAAGGCGATGGATATGGGCATGGTCTGGGTGGGGCATGGGCATTCCTGGATTTTAACTTGAAACTAGCGCGCAAATACTTATGCGCACAGATGCGTGCCAGGGTCCCCTGCTGCGTAACCTTCTTCTGCTATGGATGACACGTAAGTTATAAAATAAAGATAAATAGACAGATTGGTGGGGTTTTAAGGGTCAGGGCTAACAGGGGAGAAGGGTGGCTATTAAACTAGGCGGGGGGGGGGGGGGGGGTGAACTGAGAATGAACTGGAACACTGGAAATGGCATCAGTGCGTGTTTTTTAAATCCCTCCACTTACACGGTAGAAGCAGCATTTGCGTGCATAGGCATGCATTCACTTAAAATTGCACACACTTGTGAGCAGTCAGGATATTTTGTAATGTGCACTCATATACACATAAAATGGCCTCATCCCTGAGTGCGGTCTAAACATTCCTATTTGTTTGGGCACCACTCATCTAATTAAAAAGGACTTCCAAGCTCACCCCAATACATTACCTATATATGTATATAACACCATAGCAATCTTCTGAAAGAAGCTGTCTGGCACAATGCAAGTATTGGTGTCACCCACATAAAATTATGTGGGTGCCACTGAGCTTTTGTCATTTTTCATGTGGGAGGTGGATAGGAGTGGTGGTGGAAGAGAGATAGAGAGAGAGCAACAAAAAGAGGAGTTGAAGCATAGAAAAGAGAGAAAGAAGAGGGAATTGGAGCAGGGAAAAGAGAGGAGGGAGACCAAAGGGGCAGGAGGGGAAATGTGTTATGTTTTCTAGGGTTTGGGTGGACCCTTGGACACTGTGGCAGCTGACCACGCCCACGCGGGAAAGTCCCGTGAGAGGCCACAAGTCAGGCTCAGCTCTGGACACACAAACACAAATTATATTTTTTATTAGACAGTTTGTGAAGCCACCAGAGGTGGCGGTAGTGAGTAGAAGATGGAGCCTGACTGGGCTAGTATTCCTCAGGGCGCTGGAACAGCGGTCTCTCCGGTAGCAGTGCTGTAGGGAAAAGAACTGAGAGAATGAGTACACTGAGACATTCACAGAGTCCCCAGTATGGAGAAGCCCTGAGATAGGGAGAGCTGGCCCTCGAGGAGCAAGTACCAGATCCCTGGGAGCAGAGACTCATTGGCAAGTACTCACACAGCAGTTCTCCGTAGAAGATGGCACTGGAGCTGGTACGGAGGCAGGCCCTCGAGGAGCGAGTACCTGGTTCCAGGGAAACAGCTCTGAGGAGTAGATGGTAGTAATACTCACAGATGGTGTCTGTAGCAAATTCTTCCAGGTAGAAGAGGAGATGGACACAGGCAGCGAGTCAGGGAACATGGCCCTTGAGGAGTGAGTAGCGGTTCCTGATAGCAACCTGAAAGAAGCAGAGAGGCCCCCGAGGAACGGGTACCCCATTAACAGCAAAGAGTCCAAATAGAAGTTGGAGGCAGAGTAGCTGGGTATGGAGAGCGAATCCCATCCGTAGGAAATCCCCTTGCTAACTCAAGGCTAGCAATAAACAACAGGCTTAAATATCCGGGCAGCATGATGTCATCACAGGGGGACGCCCTTGAGGTTCGCGCCATAGAGGAAATAAGAATGAGGGCCGCACGGCATGCGCGCCCTAAGGTACCTGAGGAGCATGGTGGGAGGCAGCACCCAAGCCTGTCCGGGGACGCCAGAGAGGATGGCGGGCGGATGCTGCGGCAGCCAGATATCCACAGGGAGCAGGAGGAGTCACAGAAAAAGAAAGGTAGGTGGAGTGAAGCCATAGGGCAGCAACGGTTGCAACAAAATGGAACAAGGGCAAGAGCAAAAGAGAGTAGAGATGAAGGCGGAATATGGGGTGCTGATGGGGAAGAAGTGGGGGGAAAAGTAGGGATGGATGAGAAATGAAGGATACTGAAGAACGTAGAAGAGGGAGATGGTGAATAAAGAGAAAATAAAAAAAAAAAGAGGGAGATGGTGGAGAGCAAGAAAGTACAGGGATAAGGAGAGAGGTGTGGTGTTGAAGAAAAAGAGAAGGAGGCTGAAGGTGAGACAGAAGATGTCTGAGAGCCAGGAAGAAAGGTCTTCCCTTAAGAAAAATAATCTGCAGCCCCAGTATAATACGGTACAATGTTGAGCCTACCGAGCCTTTGTTGTTTTGTTGGGGGGGAGGGATACGGGTGGTGTCAGGAAGGAAAAGAAAGAGCAAAAGGAGGATATAGGAGCAGGGAACAGGATTAGGAAAGGGGGCAGAAGAGACAGCAGAAGGTGGAAAATGGAGGCCAGAGGGAGAGGAGGAGTAATGGGGAAGAGTGAAGAGATCAATGGTAGAGAGAGACAGGGACTGAGGAGAGAGGCTGAAGGGAGAAGAGGTGGAAGGTAGAGGGAGATGAAATGCTAGTGGAGAGGAGAGGTCTGGGAGCAAGAGAGAGAGAGAAAAGCCTGCCCCCCCCCCCCCCAAGAAAAATAATAAAGGCTTGGTGGCCCCAACATAATACCACCACCCAATAAAAAAAGATTGATAGGCCACTCTTCTGGACTCTCTCCTCTTTCTTCCTACCCCCGCACCTCTCCCTCCAGCATTCCATCTTTCTCCCCGTTCCTTTTCTACTTCATCTCTTCCTCTCTCTGCCATCCCCATCCCTGCTTGCTCTTGTCCCCTGCTGCATCAACTCCCATCTCTCTCTCCAGCCTTGCTCTTTTCCCCTGTCCCCATTTTCCTTCCCATAATCTGCTTGCTCCCTGCATTCACTCCCTCCCCCAACAATCCCCTCACTCATCTCTTTCAGTTCCATCTCCCACAATATACTCATCCTTCATTTTGACTCCCCACTCACATCCTTCATCCCACCCCCAGAATCCCCACACTCATTCCCAACCCTCACAATCACTTTCATTCTCACCCCCACAATCCCTTCACTCACCTTCTTCACTTCCACCCCATCTCCTCACTCTATCACTCCCTCCCCTCATTCACATCCTTTACTCCTAACCCCCACAATCTCCTCATATCTCTCCCTCCCCACACTCATCTTCACTTCCTCCTGGAAGTGAAGCCTCATTGGTGGTAGGTGGGATGGTACATTATTTCCTCCCCCCCCCCCCCCCCCCCAACTCCCACTCCTGGAGCTACTGCAGTCCCCTCATTCACTCTCCATGCTCTGAAATAGGAGGAAGATCATAGCCTTGCAGCACCACAGGCTGCTTCCTCCTCCTTGGCTACCCACATCTGCTGATGTCATTTAGGTGCCTTCAGCTGAGGAGGAGGAAATGGCCCAATACGCTGCAAGGCTGCAAACTCCTCCTCTTTCAGAACATGGAGGGTGAGTGAGGGGACTGCAGCAGCACCGGGAAGAGTGTGTAAGGAAAATAATGTGCCGTCCTACCTGCCACCAATGACATTTATCTTCTCAGCAGGAAGGGGTTAAGAAAGCCGAGAGAGTTGTGACCAAATGAAGAATATGTTATCAATGATTCTAACCGAAAGGGTAACTTGATAAAAGATTGGTGATGTGTATCATCAAAATAGGCCATATAAAGTTTTGCCACATCTGGGGATACTGGGGATCCCATAGCCTCAACATGTAGTTGGCAAAAAAATTGTGTGCCAAACATGAAAAAGCTCTCATATAAGACCAATCTCACCAATTGTAATTAAAAAGTGGAAGGGATTTTCTGTGGCAATGGACAGCTTTCCAAAACATAAGTGAGGCACTGAAACTTGGCATCTTGTGTTACATTCATATATAAGGTCTCCATGTCCAGAGTTACCAAGAATGTATCAATAGGTAGATCTGCATAGAATATGAAACGTGTTCTGGACAAATGATCTAGAAGCTTGAACAATGGGCTGAAGAAATAAATCTAGAAGTATGGCCAGAAACTATTAGGTAGTATAGACTACTGGGCGTCACAGCAGAATGACTAAGGTCTTGTATATCTTAGGAACACTACATAATACTGGTGTTCTAGGATGTTGAACTAGGATGTTGAACCTTATGGAATACACTTTCTATTCTTGTCAAGAATCCTCTTTCTCAATCCTGTGGCTCAGGTTAGGAGTGGGATCCTCTGAAAGTAGTGTGTATTATCGTGTGTCTTGTAATTGACTCTTCATTTTCATAGTGTATACCCCTATATCCATTACAATTATGCCCTTGTCAGTTGGTTTGATTACAATATTTTGATTGTTAGCTAAGGAGCATAAAACTGCCCTTTCATTGGATGTGAGATTAAAATAAGTCTTGACGTGGTTATGTTCAATTTGTATGTAAATCTCTTAATGCTAGTTCCTTAAATGTATGAATAAAAGGATCAATTGGTCCTGGTGGGACCCAAGCCAACCGTGGTTTACTTAGACTTAAAACCATTAAGCTGCAATGTTTTTTTCATGTCAGCGGGTTCCACTATCACGGAGGGCATCATTTCCATAGTGGGGCCCCTTCCCACAAAAAATGTTTTGGCTGTATGTCGCTTTGTTTATGTTGTGTTTCCCGGCCGCGTCCGCTCCGCAGCTGCTCCTGCTCACCTCTCCCGTCCGTCTACCAGCTCTGGGCTCACTCCCTCTGCCGCTGCAGCAAGTTTGCGGTGTCCTCAGCTCCCCCGCTCACCATCTCCAATGCCGGCCTCACAGCGGAGCTCCTGCAGGGGCTCCGCGTCGTCCTGCTCCTCGGCCCCACCAGTAGGCACGTGCGGCTGACGTCACTATATTTAAAGGCACCAGCGCAGGAAACTCTAACCCATCGTCCTCCAATAACATCAGAGCCTCCTTGTATAAAAGGCCAGGCCCGTTCCTTTGAACGGTGCCTTGGCAATCGGGTCGTACACTCCGCTGTCTCTAGTTTGCCTTCTGCGTTCCATTGTCTTTGCTCCTGTGTCTCCTGTTCCAGTGTCTTTGTTCCAGCATCTCCTGTTCCAGCATCTCCTGTTCCTTCATCTCTCCATTCCTGGTAGTACCCTTCAGACTGATCTCACGGTACTGATCTTTGCCTGTTCTCCGACTACTCTTGATTGCTGCCTGACCTGACCTCTGCCTGGACTCTGACTACTCTTGATCGCCACCTGGAACTTGACCTTTGCCTGATCTGACTATGCCCGGATTGACCACTGTTACCGACCCTGCTTTGGCTGACCATTCTGGACTGATACTCTGGCCTTGATCCTCGCTATACTCTCGGGCACTCTCTTCTGGCCTCCTGCTACCTCTGGACTTCCTTGTTTGGACCCCGACCGCACACCCTTGTTAGTGGTGGGCACTCCCTTGAACTTTCTATCAAGGAGACCTTGCGAAGCCCACCTAAGACCAGGTGGCCCGGGTAACCACGGGCTCAACCTGAGGGAACCCTGGGTTGTTATTTGCGAAGCTCCAACTAACCTCTGTCTCCTCCTGTGCTCCACCTCTTGGTGGCAGGCAGTTTCCTGGTCCGACCGGAGGGTCGTACCACTCCTGCACAAGGCCAAGGGTCCACCTCCAGCGCAATAGTTTAGACTAACAGCCAAATACCACGGGACGAAATAATGTGGCTAGTGGCCCTTTAGGGGCAATGGCAGCCCCAAACTCAAGGGACCTCCATTGCCTTAAATGGATGGCCACTAAAAATTAGCCAGGCAAAAACTAACACTAACCTGACACTTCAAAAAAACTTGAACTGCACATGCAGTGATGTCTCTTTCCCATCCTGTTTTCACTAACATACAGTCTCCCCCACCCCAATAGTGAAAATAAATAATTGGGGTTAAGTGGGCCCTCTCCCACTTCCCTCTTCCAAATGACAACAAAATATTCATTGGGATTTAGTGGGACCTCTCTCTCCGCCCTCCTGTACCCTCTATCTCCTGACTCCCTCTCACACTCTTAAAACGTCTAAATATGAAGAAGCTCCCACAATGGGGCTCAAAGCATCCACTAGCCCTGGGCTTGGCCAGCATCATTTTTCGAAAAGGTGCCGACCTGACCTTGCCCCTATTATGTAATGATTTGTTATTCCTTAGTCTGTCAATCTGAGTTATTATGTCCTCCAGTTTCATAGTGATTCCATCTAGTTGCTCAGAGTCATCACCATTAAAAAATATTTCTGGTGTGGGTATGACCATAATATCCTCCTTCGTAAAGACAGAAGCAAAGAACTAATTTATTGATCGATGTTAAAAGCCCTACTTGTGCCAAAGCCTGGAGATACGTGCGTGACACTGCCCAGTGCGCACCGTGTGGATTTTAGAAAGCACGCAAGTATGAGCCTATATCTCCCGGTATGCGCATAAATCATAAAGTTCAAAAAAGGGATGGGGCATGGGCCCAGTTGAGTCTGTTACATGAAGTCTGCACATAAATATGTATATGCAAAAATGTGCACTGGGATCCCCTACTGTGTAACGTTACTTCTGCATGAAAGTATTAAAATAAAATAATAGGGATGTGCAGCCGGAAAGTATTCATTGGATTTGGGATACGTATTCGTCGGGGCCCAGATACGTTGCATTCGGTCAAGGGGGGGAAAGCCCGATCCGTTAATACATTTAATTCGGCATTCGTTCCCTTTAAATTTAATTAACTACAACCCCCCACCCTCCTGACCCCCCCAAGATTTGCCTAAAGTCCCTGGTGGTCCAGCGGGGGTCCTGGATCGATCTCCTGCACTCGCGCCGTCGGCTGCCAGTATTCAAAATGGTGCCGATAGCCTTTGCTCTTACTATGTCACAGGGGCTACCGATGCCATTGGTCGGCCCCTGTCAATTGGTAGGAGCACAAGATGGCGCCGGCCATCCATTGCTCCTACCATGTGACAGCGGCCAACCAATGGCACCGGTAGCCCCTGTGACATAGTAAGAGCAAAGGCTATCGGCACCATTTTGAATACTGGCAGCCGATGGCGCGAGTGCAGGAGATGATCCAGGACCCCCGCTGGACCACCAGGGACTTTAGGCAAGTCTTGGGGGTGGGGTGTTTATTCATTCAGGATTTGTTGCATTCATGGGGGTTTGCCATACATTTGTGAACCCACGAATGCAACAAATGGGGACCTATACATTGCAAATTGCGCAATCATTCACAACGAATGCACATCCATATAAAGTAAACTAGGCTAGTCAGCGGGGTTTTAAGGGTCAGGTCAATAGAGTAAAAGGGAGGCAAGTTAGCTAAGGGGTTTAGGAAGTCTTCTCCTATACTGGGGCAAATTGAGAACAAACAGGGGAAACAGGGCAATTGCGTTGGCGAGCGTATCTACTAAAATCCCCCCATTATGAGCGAGGCGGTATTTGCACGCACATGCGCGAGTCAATATAAAATCATGTGCACATGTACACAAGTATTGATGGTTTTATAACAGGTGTATATGTTATAAAATCGCCATGTCCATGTGCGTGAGCTGGCAAACGTGTGCACATATCCACCCACATGCAGAACTTAAAATTCACCTCTTAATGTTTCTGCTATTTCCTTGTTTTCCCTGACCTCCCATTTTACCCCTTGGTAATCTAACGGCCCTACTGACTCCCTTATAAAAGTTTGGTTTTGAATGTAGTTGAAAAAGGTTTTATTATTTTTTACCTCTATGGTATGCTTCTTTTCAAATTCTCTTTTAGTCTGCTTACTTTTTTACATCTAACTTTCAAGTGCTTCTGTTCTTCCCTATTTTCCTCAGTTGGATCCACTTTCCATGTTTTAAATGATGCATTTTTGGCTTTAATTGTCTCTTACCTCACCATTAAATCACACCAGCAGTCATTTGGTTTTTCTTTGACCTTTTTTAATACACATAATATATTTTGTCTGGGACTCAAATATGTTAATTTGAAAGTGCCCAAGCCTCCTGTAGGTTTTTAACATTGTGGCTTGCTCCTTTCAGATTTTTACTAAAAAATGTGCTCTTTTTATCATAGTCCTCTTTTTATACTGCTACTGCAGTAGTTTTCCTTAGTATTTGCCCTCTAGTAATTATGTCAAATTTTATTACATTATGATTTTTACCTTTATCTCTTGCACAGGGTCCTGCATTACAGTGAAAACTAGCTCTAATATAGTTCCTCCTTTCGTTGGTTCCATGACCAACTGCTGAATGAAACAGTCATTGATGGCATCTAGGAACTTCACCTCCCTTGCATGTCCTGATGTGATGTTTACCAAATCAGTACTCTGGTAATTAAAGTCTCCCATTATTTATTTATTTATTTATTTATTTAGCATTTTTATATACCGATTTTCCAGTAACAGAATTACTGATCAATTCGGTTTACATTCTAAACAATAACAATGACAAGTTGATGTCTCACAGAGAACAGGTAGTTATAACTTGGATACAGATATATGGGGTTAATAACATAACGTAAAAGTTACGGAGTCTAGTGAAGGCTGGAGAATAGATGTTTGGCATAAGGCTAGGTTTTTGATTTTAGACTGCATAAAGATAAGTAAATGACATGAGAGTTCTTTAGGGGGTAACCAATGAAGGGATCATTGGAAGGGATTTCAGCTGGCTGAAGTTATGAGAATGCTTGGTTGAATAGCCAAGTCTTGAGTATTTTTTTTAAATATAATAGGGCATTATAACTGTGTTGCTCATTTTTCTAGCTAGTCTAATATTTGTTAGCATTTTACAGTCTCTTTCTTCATCTTACCAGGCAGGTACTGGTAGTAGTATATCCCCACTACTATACTCTTCCCTTTTAACCTTGGTATTTTTATTCATAAGGATTCCAGAATGTTGAGAGAGCTAGTAAACACAGAATACCAACAGCCAGTAAAAGTATTTATTATATGGTATCTAATCAAAGGAGTGGTACAGTTTATCAAATAATGTAAACACCAGCTCAGCTCTTCTGAATCATTACAATCAGTTAAATATGTCACCACCTCTAAACGTATGCACCGTTAGCTTATTTGTTTACATAACATTTTCCAACTGTTAGCCATTAAGATTTTATCCCATATATGCAAATATGTGGATTCTTCCAAGTCATATGATTTCATGTAAATTGAGCCCAGAAGGCAGAAACAAAACTAAATGCTGATCTTTATCATACTAGTCAACTTTTAACATACTATAGCAATTTAAGCATCTTTGACTATTTTTACAAGTCTGATCAGTGTAATCTCACTATGCAGTGTTTATACTGTTATGTTTTTATTTCTTCACTGCCACCAAACTAGTGTGGCTTCATAAGAAACCTTCTCAAAGCACCCTTATAACAGTGCACTTTGTTTCCTGCAAAACATTTATCCTGCCTGATTCTATGCCATCCTTAAAAAATACTGCCACCCCTTACCCAACTGTATCTGTCCTGTTATGTCAATATAATTTGTATCCTGATATCACAATGTTCCATTGCTTATCCTCCTTCAACCATATCTCTAAGATGCCTAGTACATCTATTAGGGATGTGCAGACAAAAAGTTTATGTTCATAAGTCCATAAGTCGAAAAGGGGGGTCAATTTCGGTCAATATGGACATATGGAGAATTCCATAAGTTGAGTCTATGTCCATACATGCACCGGTTCCCTAAATAAAAATTTAAACCCCTCACCCTCCTTAATCCCCCCCCCAAGACTTACCAAAATTCCCTGGTGGTCCAGCGGGGAGTCAGGAAGCCATTCCTCTATTCCTTTGCGAGGAGCACGTGACGTCCACGTCACGTCGGAGTGACGCGGCCGTCACGTGGTCCACCACGGTTCCGCTCCCGGACCCCTCGTTGGACACAAACGGAACTTTTGGCCAGCTTGAGGGGGCCTCCTGACCCCCCCAAGCTGGCCAAAAGTTCCGTTTTGGCCAGCTTGGGGTCTGGAAGCGGAACCGCGGTGGACCACGTGACGGCCGCGTCACGTCGGAGTGACGCGGCCGTCACGTGGTCCACCTTTTGACCAAGCTGGCCAAAAGTTCCGTTTGTGTCCAACGAGGGGTCCGGGAGCGGAACCGCGGTGGACCACGTGACGGCCGCGTCACTCCGATATGACGCGGACGTCACGAGCTCCTCGCAAAGGAATAGAGGAATGGCTTCCTGATTCCCCGCTGGACCACCAGGGTGTTTTGGTAAGTCTTGGGGGGGGATTAAGGAGGGTGAGGGGTTTAAATTTTTATTTAGGATCATCGATCGCGATTTCCAACGTATTCAACATAGCTGTTGAATAAGTTGGAAATCCGATCGTTTTCGCCTCATCACTTTTTTAAGTTAAAAAAAAAAAAAGTAGCGTTTTACATATAAGTTCAAAACGAATGCACACCCCTAACATCTATATCTTCCTTTAGTGCCATATATTCTAACTCTTCAGTCTTAGTTTTCAGACTGTTTCACTCTTCAGTCTTGTTCCTGGTTCCCATTCTTATTTATTTATTTATTTATTTTTGGTTTTTATATACCGGGGTTCCTGTATAATATACATATCACCCCTTTCATTCTTCTGCCCTGCTCCTTGTTCCAAGTTTTCAGTCACCAGCTTGTTCCTGTCTTTGCCTGCTTCCATCTTCATCTTCTCCTTGGCTTCAGTCTACAGATATTCTTCAGTCTACTCTTCAGCTCTGCTCCAGTCTTCAGCTTCAGCCTGGTTCCTGTCTTCTGTCTTCTGCTCTGTTTCAGTCTTCAGCTTGTTTCAGTCTTCAGTTCCACTTCAACCATCAGCCTTTTCTCAAGTCATAAGCTTTGTCTCAAGCCTTGTCTCAAGTCAGCAGCCTTACCCTTGCCTGGTCTACAGCTGCAGTCTGGTCTTCACATAGACTTTTGGACTCAGTCATACAGGTTGATGCAATATCGGTGCGCATTAAATGGGCGCTCATGATTGAGCGCCCACTCCCTTATTGCATATGAATCCACCTCTCCCAGGCACCTGATTTAATATTTAAATTAGGTGCTGCAGTAAAAAGGAGGCGCTAGAGGAAATTGAGCGCCTCTAATGCCTCCTTGGCAGCAGGCACCCGGGAGAGGTGACTGTCAGCCAGTTAGGAAAAAGGATGCTCAATTTTAGAGTGTCCCTTTTCCTAACCTGACTGCCGGCACCTTTTTTTTTGTAAATTTTTTGGGGGGGACATTTCTAACTTTTTAGTTCCTCTGACTTAATATCACCATGATATTAAGTCAGAGGAAGTATAGAAAAGCAATATTTTATGCTTTTCTGTACATTTTTTGGACTCCTTCAAAATGAACACCTGCTCGGAGCAGGCGTTACTTTTCACAAGTAAAAGTGTGCATGTCAGGTGCACATTTTTTTTTGCATTGGAGGGAATAGATAATAGATTCACCAACATTTATTTACATGTTATGAGCAATATTACCTACGCACATGACTGGACACGCATTTTGGACATGCTAACCCACATTTTGCATTGGAAGTTATGGACGCACATCCAAAATGCACATCCATTTGTATGTGGAGCCCTGTGCTGCAGCCAGCTCATGGTATTTTATTGGCCTGATAGTCTGGCCCGTGCCAAGACTTGTTCACCCGCCATCTGCACGCACCTTGGGATCCTGCTCTCAAGGTTGCACCATGGCAAAAGGGCTCAAGCACACATAATTCCCAACAAGATCCAGGAGCTCTCTGCACTAGGCACACATATACAGGGGCAGATTTTAAAATGTACGCACATGGCCTACATTTGTACACGCTGCCCTGCCCCCGCTCCGCCATTTTTTCAAGCCCCAGGACTTACACGCGTCCCAGGGCTTTACGCACACCGCTGGGCCTTTTGAAAATAAGCCCGGCACGCGTAACCCCCTACACACGTAAATCTTTTAAAATCTGCCCCACAGTCTCTCACCAATAAATAAAATAATCATACATGTGACACTTAGGGCAAAAGACTGGACTCACTGCTTGTTTTCTGTCTGCATTGTAATTTATTGACTAAAATATTAAATGTTGATTAACCCTCAATTTTAGGGTTGTTAAGTGTATTGGGGTTTTTTAATGTATTTATTAGGTGTATTAAACTCTATGGGCCGGATTTTAAATGCCCTGCGCGCGTAAATCCAGCCAGATTTACGCGCGCAGGGCCATCGCGCGCAGGCGCGCCTATTTTGCATAGGCCGCCAGCACGCGCAGAGCCCCGGGACGCGCGCAAGTCCCAGGGCTTCGTAAAAGGGGCGTGTCGGGGCGTTCCGTAAATGACGCAGCGTTTTGGGGGCGTAGCGCGGTGTTTCGGGGGCATGGCACTGGCCCGGGGGTGTGGTCGAGGCCTCCGGACCAGCCCCCAGGTCGGGTGATTGCATGCCAGCAGCCCGCTGGCGCGCGCAGATTTACGTCTGCTTTCAGCAGAAGTAAATCTGCCAACAAAGGTAAGGGGGGGGTTTAGATAGGGCCGGGGGGGTGGGTAAGGTGGGGGGAGGGTGAAGGAAAGTTCCCTCCGAGGCCGCTCCGAAATCGGAGCGGCCTCGGAGGGAACAGGCAGCGCACGCTGGGCTCGGCGCGCAGGTTGCACAAATGTGCACCTCCTTGCATGCGGCTACGCGCGTATCTTATAAAATCCAGCGTACTTTTGTTCGCGCCTGGTGCGCGAACAAAAGTACGCACTCACGCAAAATTATAAAATCTACCCCTGTGGTTTTAAATGTGATAACTAGGTGGTTAAAGTTAGTTAATGAATGATCGGCCACAGGACTAAAATTAATCACTAAATTTGAGGTTAATTGGCTGTTATTATAAATGACTAATTGAATTATTTTGAAGAATTTCTTCTTAGTTGGGGTTATAATAGATGTTGAGATATTGAGATTGGGGTGGGTGATAGGGTAATTAGTTGCCCAGGAACCAGTACTCTCTAGGGATGTGAATCGTGTGATCGATCGTCTTAACGATCGATTTTGGCTGGGGGGGGGGGGAAATCTGATCGTCATGGTTTTTTTGGTTAAAAAATTGTTTTATCGGGGGAGGGGGAGGGCGGGAAAACCGGCACACCAAAACAACCCTAAAACCCACCCCGACCCTTTAAAACAAATACCCCACCCTCCTGAACCCCCCAAAATGTTTTAAATTACCTGGGGTCCAGTGGGGGGGGGGGGGTCCCAGCGCGATCTCCTGCTCTCGGGCCACGGCTGTGTTAATAGAAATGGCGCCGGTGGCCCTTTGCCCTTACCATGTGACAGGGCAAAGGTAGCGCCGGCGCCATTTTGGTTCCTGGCTCCCGACGTCACGAGTGCAGGAGATCGCTCCCAGACCCCCGCTGGACCCCCAGGGACTTTTTGCCAGCTTGGGGGGGCCTCCTGACCCCCACAAAACTTGCCAAAAGTCCAGCGGGGGTCCAGGAGCGACCTCCTGCATGCGGGCCGTATTGCCAATATTCAAACTGGCGCCGGCGCTACCTTTGCCCTCACTGTGTCATACGGGCCGACGTCGCCTGTATGACATAGTGAGGGCAAAGGTAGCCGGGGTGGGTTTTAGGGTTGTTTTGGTGTGCCGGTTTTCTCGCCCTCTCCTCTCCCCCGGTTTACGATTTTTTGATGATAAATCAGGGGAATTGCTATTGTATCGCGGCTCTAACGATTTTTGATGATTTAAAATATATCTGACGATTGTTTTAAATCGTCAAAAAACGATTCACATCCCTAGTACTCTCACCTTCTCAGATCAAGTGACCTTTGCAATCTCACAATTCTAATGCTGACAAACAAATACTATATTTTACTGGCTTAAGGAATCAGTCTATTTTTCCCACTACACAGACAATTCTTATAGTGGCAAGTAATTGTGAATAAAACTGGAAGGTAATGAAGAATAAAACAGACATTATCAAAATGTCTCTGTATCGCTCCATGGTGCAAATTCATTTTGAGTATTGTGTTTAATTCTGGTCACCACATCTAAAAAAAAATATAGCAGAATTTGAAAAGGTACAGAGAAGGTTAACCAAAATGATAAAGGGGATGGAAAAATTCCTCTATGAAGAACAGCGAAAGAGGTTAGGAATCTTCAGCTTAGAGACGAGATGGCTGAGGTGAGATATGATATAAAATAGTGAGTGGATTGGAACGAGTAGACAATGTTAATTGGTTGTTTATTCTTTAAAACAATACAAAGACTAGGGGATACACAATGAAGTTACTAGGTGATACATTTAAAACTAATATTTTTGTACTCAACGCATAATTAAGCTCTGGAATTCATTGCCAGAGGATGTGGGGAAAACTATTATTGAGCTGCATTTAAAATAGGTTTGGACAAGTTCCTGGAGGAAAAGTCCATAAACCATTATTAAGGTGCCTAATACACACATTTACTTGTTGGTCTGACCCAGTATGGCAAGCTTTATATACTTATAAACAAATAATAACTTAAAAACTGGCACAGTACAAACAGCCAGTAATGGTTTAATTCTCCAAGAATTTTTTTGTCTCAAGATTTAAGTGCTTCTTCCCAGCAAATCCAAACTTACCACTAGCAGATAATGCTTCCATTGGGATAGATTTATTTAATTGATTTATATTCTGCTTTATAGGCACTTCAGAGCAAATTATATGCAGATACTGTAGGTATTACAGTGTTTATTTTTTAATGTTGTACGTAACATTGATAGCAACAGTTAAATATTAAAACAGGATACCTAATGGCCATCTGATAGATAAGTTTTTTATTAATTGCTTTTTCTTTTTTTTCTTTCCTACCACTCAAGTACATTTCTAGGTTTGCCTTGTGTAAACTGGTAAGATATGGTGAAAAGCAGATGTGGCCATAAGAGAAGAAATGTATTCTAATGAATCTCAATAAGGAGAATAGAAAATGGAGGATTTAGTAAAAATGTATATAACCTTTTAACCTCCAAGGCCAGAAAGAGCTTATTGGGTGTTTCCTCTTAGTTCTCAGGTATGTCTAGATTGGGTAATAGTGGAGAAAAAGACAGCAAAAATGTTTTGCTCCACCATATTAATCACAATCCTTGTTCCTTGTCTTTGTACATAAAATCTCTTCACTTTTCATAGAGTTGAGAAATAAAGATTCTGCATCATTAGAATCAAAGGGCATGATCTTTATCTTTTACTAAAATAAAATCCCTTTTTATTTTATCTCAGTAATAAAGTGAGTGAGTAAACACAGAGTTCTACAGATGGACTGAGCTCATGACTTACAGCTCATTCCAAGGGGAATGAAGCTGAAATGTAAACAAGAAGAGAGCACATTCTGCTTTCTTTTTTTGGTGACTTCTCAAAAGAATGTAACAGCATCATGAAATGTTTATGATCTTTCTCTGACACAGTCTTTTGGGATCTCCCATTTCAGTTTTTTATTTGTGTTGTTACAGATTCTTTAAAGCTAATTTGCTAACATTTTTGAACACATATTAAAATCTGCAGATGAAAGTGACTGGAGCCAATTAGAAATATGTTTCTGTGAAGAGGCAGAAGGGCAATTATATAGAGGTAATCTAGTATGTTAAGCAAACAATACATCTGCATAGTATTTTCTGATGAATATATATAACCCCTATTTGAAGAAATCTTATTTGCAATGCATCACAACAGAGAGTTTCTCTAAATTTACATGTTAAATATAATTTAAAAAAAATGGAAAAAATCCACACACTTTGAATAAAAAATCCGAGGAAAAATACCAGGCCAGAGAAAAGCAAGCCAAGGTATAATAAAAGGTTAAAGTATTATGGGAGATTCACCTCTTACAACTGGTATCCCAATGTGACTGGATAACATCAACATTAAACTTAGTGGATTTGTGCTCCTGTTAAAAAACACAAGCAAATTGTACAGAATTGCAGAATGACATTGCAAGACAGGGGAATTGGGCATCTAAATGGCAAATTAAATTTAATGTGGACAAATACAAAGTAATGCGCATGGGAAAAATAAACCTACATATATGGATGATCCAACAATGAAAAACGCAATGAGTGAGTTGATTTTTAGTTCAGTTCAGGTTAACCAAACTGAATAGGCACAGTCCCCCAAAAAATCTGAATCTTTTTTCTGCTCATTCAGTTCAAGTTCAGTGCCATTAAAGTCAATCAAAGAGAGGGGAACAGTTTGGGATGGTACAGGAAGGAGCAGGACCAACCATGTTTCAATAATTTTTCAACCTATCCTTGCTAGCAGCTGAATATCATGACTTCATCCTTTTATTAGGTGAAAGTGAAACTAAGTACACATTAAGCAGTCATCATTTTGTTCAGTCGATGCTCTGTTCTCAGAGAAAAAGCAGAGATTATGAAGTTCCTTGCTTCAAAATTTAGGCCTGGATTTTCCATTCTCGCACAAAGGGCCTCATTTTCCAAGTGGCTCGCACGTGATACCAAAATGGGGGCGGAGTCGGCCCCGGAAGAGGAGGAGTCGGAGCTTCACTGGAGCCGACTCCGCAAAGACGCCGCGGATGATGAAAAGGTAAGGCCCTTTTTGCGTCCGAGTTCACGCCCAATAGCTACACCTTCTATGGTGGTGCTATTGGGTGCGAAACTGGCAGCGATCGCACCGCGATCACTTCCAGCTAGCGCAGGTCTGTTCCTCGTTTCGGCCCCCCACCCCTCATTCCTTAAAGTATCGCAGGCCTGCGATACTTTAGAAAATGAGGCCCAAAATGGTGAATCCAGCGGTAACGGGGGGCAGGGGGGTGAAGGGGGGGCGGGCCTGTGAAAGCCGGCAGCGATCGCACTACCGCAGTGTTATCGCTGCTGGCTTTCGCACCCAATAGCATCACCATGAAAGGTGGTGCTATTGGGTGTGCTACTGGCGACGATAACGGTCCTTACCTTATCGCCGCCAGAAAAGATAATACTGTGTCTGCCTCCTCACAGTCCTGACTCCTCCCCTCGCCGCCCCGACTCCGCCCCCGGCAAGCTATTACACGCGAAAAGGGACTTTCTGTGTGCAATAGGCTTAGAAAATGACCCCCTTAGAGTGAAAAAATAATTAGAAAAAAAGAGATTTTAGGAGAAAACAAGGTGTGCTATTAAGTCATTTACTGACGACACTGTGCCTATCTGTGCTTTGGGGTGTTATCTAGTAGTAATAATAGTTGATGTCATAATCTGTAATCTCTGTGAGAGGATTGCCACTACAGCTGACACTGTTCCAGTGGCTACAGTAAAGCTATAGAGAGATGATCTATTTCTTGCAGCATGTGGAGTATTTCTATACTGTAGTGATTTAGAGGCAGCCTCCTGCTTTTCTATAAAAAAATCCCATGTAATAGTGTACCGATCCTTGTGTTTGTGATTCATGCTTTAAGTTCGACATAGTGAACTTTCAAAAGCCTGCACACATTAAAATTACCATATATGTACGTAAGTAGTCTCTATTTACATATTCCATATTTTATAAAAGTCCAAAATACTTGCATATTTTCACTTTTGGTGTACAAATACGTACAAAAAAAAGTGGCAGTCTAGGGGAATTCCTAGGCAGGGCCAATAGCAATGCATATAAATTGCTATTGTAAAAGACACGTGCACAAATTTTCAATTTACTCAAAAGTATTTTATAAATCTGCTAATTATCTGGTGTTAAGGATAATAAATGTGCTAATTGTATAGTAGGGATGTGAATCGTTTTTTGACGATTTAAAATGTCGTCCGATATATTTTAAATCATCAAAAATCGTTAGGGCCACGATACAATACCAATTCCCCCGATTTATCGTCAAAAAATCGTAAATCGGGGGAAGGGGGAGGGCAGGAAAACCGGCACACTAAAACACCCTAAAACGCACCCCCGACCCTTTAAATTAAATCCCCACCCTCCCGAACCCCCCCCCCCAAATGCCTTAAATTACCTGGGGGTCCAGGTCGTTCAGCGGGGGTTCCGGACCCCGCTGAACGACCTCCTGCAGTCGATCTCCTGCCGGCGCCATTTTCCGTACGGAAAACGATTTGCGGCAGGAAATCGCTCCCGGACCCCCGCTGGACCCCCAGGGACTTTTGGCCAGCTTAGGGGGGGCCTCCTGACCCCCACAAGACTTGCCAAAAGTCCAGCGGGGGTACGGAACGACCTCCTGCAGTCGAATCGTGTTGGTCTATAGCCGCCGCCATTTTGCGCCGCCATTTTGCAAAATGGCGGCGCAGAATGGCGCCGGCTGAAGACAACACGATTCAATTGCAGGAGACCGTTCCGGACCGCCGCTGGACCCCCAGGTAATTTAAGGCATTTGGGGGGGGGGGTCGGGGGGGTGGGGGATTTAATTTAAAGGGTCGGGGGGGGGTTTTTAGGGTGTTTTAGTGTGCCGGTTTTCCTGCCCTCCCCCTTCCCCCGATTTAGCTACGGACCGCCGCTGGACCCCCAGGTAATTTAAGGCATTTGGGGGGGGGGTTCGGTAGGGTGGGGGATTTAATTTAAAGGGTCGGGGTGGGTTTTAGGGGGTTTTAGTGTGCCGGTTTTCCTGCCCTCCCCCTTCCCCCGATTTAGCTACGGACCGCCGCTGGACCCCCAGGTAATTTAAGGCATTTTGGGGGGGGGGTTCGGGAGGTTGGGGGATTTAATTTAAAGGGTCGGGGGTGGGTTTTAGGGGGGTTTTAGTGTGCCGGTTCACGATTTTAACGATTTTCACGATACTCTAAACACCCAAACGGCGACGATACAATTCCCTCCCCCTCCCAGCCGAAATCGATCGTTAAGACGATCGAGGACACGATTCACATCTCTATTGTATAGTGCTAACTGTGTGGGAGCTCTGGGAGGACTTGGGGCAAATTCAGGCTGAAGAACCAGGAAGGTCACGATGAAAGTCACAAGAAGGGCTGGGCAAACTGGTGGACTAATTGGTTAAACTGGTAATTTCACTCACACCCGTATGTTTTTAAAAAAACACCAATTCACACATGTAAATGCTGATTTATGCAAGTAAGTCCTACTTTATTTTTGCATCTAAAATATATGCACATATATATTTAAAATAGGTGGGTAAAGTATGCACATGGTTTCAATGCATTGCTTTTATTCATGCATTGGCCTATGTATAATAGTATGTTGTGGGGTAAAATATGTGCCTATCGGGAGCCTTTTGAGGAGGACACGCCGAAATTGGTCGGCGTTGCAGAGAAAGCCACGGCACGTAAGGACGGAATAGAGGGAGGTTACCTGGCTGCCTGAAACATCTTGATCCCGCCTTCCAGTGACGACATCCGCCTGGGCCCTTATTTTAAGCGAGGGCTGCGGCGAGGAAAGCGGGAGCCTTTTGAGGAGGACACGCCGAAATTGGTCGGCGTTGCAGAGAAAGCCACGGCACGTAAGGACGGAATAGAGGGAGGTTACCTGGCTGCCTGAAACATCTTGATCCCGCCTTCCAGTGACGACATCCGCCTGGGCCCTTATTTTAAGCGAGGGCTGCGGCGCGCAGCCGCCGGCGTGCAGCCGAAGCCGCGTGCCAAAGGGGCGCGCCCCTGGTAACGTTTTTCTTGAATTATTGGAAGTTTTAACTTTCGAGAATATAAGAAATTCGATGGGAAGGAAGAGGAAGGCCAGAATGGCGATCTCTACCCCAGTGAAGAAGGAAGTTTCAGGACCCCTGGATCAGCATTTCTTCAGATTGGTGAGTCAGCCTACTAGAGAGGCGATTTCAAATACTTCTATATCGTTTTCATCTGGGACCTCCCTCAGTCCTGCCGAAAACCAGACTCCCATTATATTTGCTGATGGAAATGGGGCAACAGGTATCACTGCCCCAAATTCGCAGGCAATGACAGCTGCAGCGGCATCAGCAGATCAACTAGTAAACCAGGAGAGACATTTTGAGACTAATGTGATGGGTCAATTAATACCTGAAACTATAGGGGAGGAAATTGTCGATCCTGAGAAAATAACTTTATTAGATGTGTGGAAAGTTGTAACAAAATTGGAGAAGATGGTATCTTCTTCCATGTGTCAGTCCTTTAAATTTTCTAATGAAACAGGGAAGATTCTGGAGGATCATGGTGAAAGGATAAAACAACTTGAAGTACAACATGGTTCGTCTTCCAAGCAGTTATTAGTTTTGCAAACTACTGGATCAGCCTTTATGAAGGATTCTTTAACGATGTATAGAAAAATGGAGGGTTATGAGAACGCTTTGAGAAGGAGAAATTTAAGATTCTTGAATTTTCCCTTCACAAGGCTGTTATCAGCCCAAGAACTATTTGGAAAATATCTTAAAGAAGTATTGGGTATAATGAAGGATGTAATAATATCTAAGATGTATTATATACCAATGAAAAAAAGAGAAGTAGTGTTGCCTGAAGGGGAAATAGAAGTGTTAAGTACAGAGAGCCCTAATTTAACGGCTTTTCTTGAGGCATCAGTGGACGATATTCAGTCTAGATCCACTTTAATAGTGGAATTTTGTTTGGAACAAGACAAAAACATAATACTCCAGAAATACTTTAGAAATAAGGAAATAAATTTCTGTGGCCAGAAAATCCAGATATTCCCTGATGTATCGAAAGATACTCAGGCAAGACGGAAGCAGTTCCTTTCATTAAGACAAAAGGTATTGACCCTAGGGGCATCCTTTTATCTTAAATTTCCTTGCAAGTGCTTAGTCACGTATCGTAATACCAAATTTGTCTTCCAGGAACCAAGCCATCTTGAGAGTTTTCTTATAGATAAAGGTCAGGACAATGTTACAACTTTAGAAACTGGGAATGATTGACTGGTTGAAAATAACTCTCTCTCTCCTTAAATACACTCATGGTTTTGAGTTAATTTTCCTATAATTTTTTCTTTGGATTGCTCCCCATAAAGTGGGCTATAAATGTTTGGTTTATAAATGAATGTAAAGTGAAATTATTTTCCTGAGTTAAGTTGTATAAACTAATCTTTTTCTTTTTCATGTACATTTGTTAAAATGACAAGAAATTTAATAAAATATAAATTTAAAAAAAAAATGTGCCTATGTAATACAAGTGTGTTATAACATTCTATGGTAAAGCTATGTGCAGCCACATATACTCATGTGTGACCACTGCATGCAGCTCTTTGAAAGTTATCCTCTAAGTGACATAATCATAATCATCAATTCACTTTCTGTGGTCTCTGACAAAAGTGACTGGTTTGCTTTCTGTGCATGTCCACTAGGATATATAAATCCTGCAGCTCAAAAGCCCCACCCCATTATTGATCTGTTTTAATTAATGCCATCATATCAGTGTCATCAAAAAAAGAAATGTGGTAATGTGAGAGGAAGATGGAAGGATCTTCCTCCATAGAGATTGGGGGCTAGGTCAAGCCACAGTGGTGATGGTAAAAGGCATAGGATGAGGGCCAGAAGCCTTCCTATCAATCACAGAAGAGTTTTATTAAGATGGGGGGGGGGGGGGGAGGAAACAGCTAGAAAGGCATTGCTGGTTGACAAGGTGGGACAGAAGCCAGCAGTTTCCATCTCCACTCTTAATATGGTATAGGAACAGAAGAAGGCAGGATCAGTGGAGACTGCCGGAAAAGGAAGACATCAGCCAGAACCAGCACAGAGAGCCCTGTTTCATTCTGACCAGTGCCTGCAGCAGATCTTTTCAGACCCTACTGATTCAGATGATCATCTGAGAGATCTGAAGAATTAGAGGAAGAGGACATTGAACGTCTAGTAACAGAGAGTGTTTGGATCAACCAAGCTTCAATCATGATATCCAAAGAGAGCTGCAGGCAGTGGACCTTGCAATTCTTCAGGGGCTATGATCTCCCCTCCAAGAACAGCAGGAAATTGAGAACATGAAAGATGTCCCCAGAATCAGACCCAGCCCCCGCATCAGCACCCAAGGATCTAGAGAGGGGATCCCTCAAGGCATTGGAGATACAGAGACACTTTACAGTTTGCTGCCGAAAGGCCATGCATAGAAGAAAGGTCCTGAGCCATCTTTCAGTGTGGTGCTCCATCATTTGCAAAAACAACATGTTACTGTCAGTTTCAGCAGAGACAGGAACAAATCTGGAGACTTTACTCTCCACTCAAAGTAGCAGAAGCAGTAGCAGGAAAGTCACAGCAAAGGGGAAGCCCACTTCCCAAGTTGATTCCCCAGCCTCTTTCCCCAGTGAGGTAGCAGCTGCATATCAAGACTTCATTATTTTATTAGGTGAAAGTGAAACTAACCCCCCCCATACACACACACACACACACATCAGCGGCAAGCCACCATGGGTGATTTCCTCATCAATGTCTCATTCTGTTCCACGTTGGCACAAATGATACTGCTAGATACCGCACAGATCATATCTAAAGTGGCTTCATGGCTCTAGAAGAAAGGAGAAAGCAGATAGATGCACATCCTCCCAGTCAAGTATAACTATCCAGGCAGGGAAACTCACATTCTAGAGATGAGGCAATTGTGTATATGTATTGACAAGAGTGTTTTGGTCTTCTGGACTGTAGGATGATGTTTCAAGGACTGCTGAGCAGAGATGGGGGTCCATCTGTCAAAGAAGGGGTGCAGCATCTTTCAGAAGAGATTGATAAACCTACTGAGGATACTTTAAACTAGGGTCTCTGGGGATGGGTATACAAAGCCTTATGATAAGTGAAAGTCTCAGGTAAGGAAAACATGAAATACTTGTATAGAAATTGGGAAAAAAGGGTACTCTCTGGAAAGCTATGTACATTAATAATCATAGTATGGGAAATAAAGCCCAAGATCTAGAGGCAATCATGGAAGAGAGACTTGGATGTAGTGGTTCTCATGAGAATGTGGTATAGGAATCTATGACTGGGATATAGTTATATCAGACTACAATTTATTCAGGAAGGATAGGGTAGGAAAAAAGGAAGGAGGAGTGGCACTATACATAAAAAAAATAGTATTAAAGCAATATAATTGCAGGGCTTATGAGGAAAGGAGGAGAGGATGTGGGTTAATCTGGAAAAAGGGAATGGAACATCTATTTGCATTGATATAATATATGGACCTTATAAAATGAACCAGACATGGAAGAAAATTAGTTAATATAATATTCAAAGAACTACCACATCTACACACCTACAGTGAGGTGAAGAGGCCAAAATACCCAAGCGCCAGTTGCCTACTATCTTCAGAGATGAGGGCTCAGAATATTATCATAGGGCCCTGTGCGATGTGCAATGCCACTGTGCAAACTTCTTAAATTAAAGAAATCCTCTAATGTAAATCACAAAAGTATGTGATTGAAAGCCACTAACCGTGTAATAGGGATGTGCAGACCAAAAGTTTAAGTTCATAAGTCCATAAGTCGAAAGGGGGTCCCATTTGCGGTCAATATGGACATATGGAGAATTCCATAAGTTGAGTCTATGTCCATATGTGCAAATAAAAATTTAAACCCCTCACCCGCCTTAATCCCGCCCCCCCCCCCCCAAGACTTACCAAAACTCCCTGGTGGTCCAGCGGGGTCAGGACGCCATTCCTTAACTCCTTTGCAAGGAGCACGTGACGTCAGCGTCACGTCGGAGTGATGCGGCGTCACGTGATTCCCCTCGGGTTCACTCCGGGACCCCTCGTTGGGCCCAAAAGGAACTTTTGGCCAGCTTGGGGGGGCCTCCTGACCCCCCCAAGCTGGCCAAAAGTGCCTTTTGGGCCCAACGAGGGTTCCGGGAGCGAACCCGAGGGGAATCACGTGACGTCGGCGTGACGTCGGAGTGACGCGGCGTCACGTGATTCCCCTCGGGTTCACTCCGGGACCCCTCGTTGGGCTCAAAAGGCACTTTTGGCCAGCTTGGAGGCCCCCCCAAGCTGGCCAAAAGTGCCTTTTGGGCCCAACGAGGGGTCCGGGAGCGAACCCGAGGGGAATCACGTGACGTCGGCGTGACACGGCGTCACGTGATTCCCCTCGGGTTCGCTCCGGGACCCCTCGTTGGGCCAAAAGGAACTTTTGGCCAGCTTGGGGGGGCCTCCTGACCCCCCCAAGCTGGCCAAAAGTGCCTTTTGGGCCCAACGAGGGGTCCGGGAGCGGAACCGCGATGGACCACGTGACGTCGGCGTCACGTCGGAGTGACGCCGACGTCACGTGATTCCCCACGCGTCCGCTCCCGGACCCTCACGGAACTTTTGGCCAGCTTGGGGAGTTTTGGTAAGTCTTGGGGGGGGGGGGGTTAAGGAGGGTGAGGGGTTTAAATTTTTATTTAGATGAACAATCGCGATTTCCAACGTATTCAACATAGCTATGTTGAATAAGTTGGAAATCCGATCATGTACGCCTCATCATTTTTTTAAGTTAAAAAAAAAAAAAGTTGCGTTTTCCATTTAAGTTCAAAACGAATGCACACCCCTACCGTGTAATGAAGCATCAGTCCCAGACCAAATTCGACCCAGACCTCATGCTTCATTGAACCGCTTCAGGGAAATAAATCTTTCTCTAGCTGATGTGCTAATTCATCATGTTGCATGCGCTTGAAAAATCCTGCATCCAGAAATGGCTATTTACAGCATTTGCTGACATTTGAAAGAGACAATCAAAACATTTGACATCATAAGCTGTGGACCAATCAGAAGAGAACATTTCAAAGAACACTGAGCCATTCAACAGTGTTGTTCATAACCAGAAGGTGTACTCTATTGAGGGAAAAGATCCAAAACTGCTGTCTGTAATTAAGGAGAAAGTCCAAATACCACCAACCCCTCCCCTTTGTGGCAATGCACTTACTCAATAGGTATGTAAATGCACTCTATGTGAAGGCATGTAAATGTGTGCAGTTGCACTAAACAGTGCTCTTCCATAGGAGCCCGCTTATTATTTGTCTGAATGCAACTCTGCTATTCTCTTAATTGGGCACATGTTGTTCTTGTAGTATACTCCATATAGAGCTGAGGACCGGGACACTGAACTACATAAATTATATGTTTCGTTTTACAGTCTGTGCATTATGAGTTACCGGAAGTTCCCACTCATCTTTCAACAGTAGGATCACACATGTCACAACTCCAGCAAACAAAATGTCCATGATTCAATGTATCAGCAAACATTGAAAGATTCGACAGCAAAGCTCTATGTGACTACGCTGTCCTTGATGTTAACTCTCTGGAAATATGCTATAGGTGGAGCATCTTTGAAAATAGGGTACATAGAAAGAACATGCAGGTGATGGCATAAACTCAAGGCAATAGCTGATGATTTATCAGAATACCTTAACACGCACACATCATGGGACTGTGTACGAGAAGGAGTATACTGTAATAATGTCTCTCTGTCAGATTAAAGAATATGGTGGTGTGCCTACTTAATTATGGCCACTGGATAACCATCCATCAAGTTGCTAGCTTGTGACTTAAATTCATGATTAAGTGAGAATAGATGGTGGAGCCTAAACACAGGCTCACAGGAAATCCAACCTTAAGCAGCCTAGTATGAAAACTCTGAAATTTAAGAAAACTATTTCTTTCAACAGATTTCTGAAAAATAGAATTATGAATATGATCAGATTCAACAATAATAGAAATATCCAATAAAGATGGTTAAAATTCACGGTAAATTTACAATGTGGGTCCAGTGTGTTAATCTACAGATGGAAACATTTTAACTCTGCAAATGTGGAGTGCCAAATGAAAAACATATCATCAATATATCTAGTCCATAGGGTCAGCTTAGAGAACCATTTGTGCTGTATAGATGTATTGCTCCTCAGACTGAGCTAATCATAAATTTGCTACTGTAACCACCACGGTTGACTCCATGGCTATGCCACGAACCTGGAGATAAAATTCAGAACCAAACATAGAACATTTTTTTTAATGCCAGATACAGAATGCTATCTTTATCAAAAAACCGGAGGGGATCCTACATGAATATTGTCAATGCTCAATAACTGAGAGTGTAGCATTCTGTGGAACGTTCATGTATACGGATTCCACATCCAGTAACGAGTATTTTAGGGCCTGTACTAATGTGAACATCACTCAATTTTTGCAGCATCACTCAATTTTTGTCAACTTTGCTCATCTAATCATGAATTCAAGACACAACCTAGCAACTTGATGGATGGGTTTCTACAACATGGATATCCAGTGGCCATAATTAAGACAGCATACCACCGTGCTCTTTACTCTGACAGAGAAAAATTATTACATTACACGCCTTCTCATATAGTGTCCCGTGATGTGTGCATATTAAGATACTCCAATAAATCATCAGCTATTGTCATGATTTATATGTCAGCACTGGTATGTTCTTTATATGCACCCTATTTTCAAGAAAGCTCCACTTATAGAATATTCCCGGGGAGAAAACATCAGGGACTGTATAGTCAGAGCTTTGTTACCAAATCTTTCAATGTCTGTTGATACAGTGAATCTTGGACATTTTGCTTGGTGTAGTTGCAACATGTGTGATATTATTATTATTATTATTATTATTATTAATAATTTTTATATACCGGTGTTCCTGTATGACATACAATATTACTATCGAAAGATAAGAGTGGGAACACCCGGTTATTCATCGCAAGATTTCCCATGATATACAGACTGACAGTAACACCAAACACGTAATTTATGTAATTCAGTGTCCCTGTCCTCAGCTCTATATCAGAATAAGAGATCAATATGCGTCCAATTAACAGAGCAATAAAGTTGCATTCAAACAAGTGAAGAGCAGGTTCCTATAATAAAACACGGCATACTGCAACAGCATGCATTCATAGACCTTCACTGATTGATTATTAAGTGCAAGTGCCATGTGCCACAAAGAAGGGGGTACTTGGACGTTCTCCTTAATTACAGAGAGCAGTTTGGATCTTTTCCCTCAATACTATACACCCTCTAGGTATGAAAAATGCTGTTGAATGGCTCAGTGTTTTTGAATTATTCTCTTCTGATTGGTCCACAGCTTAAGACGTTAAGGGGTAGATTTTAAAAAAATGCGCGTTCGCGTACTTTTGTTGGCGCACCAGTCGCAAACAAAAGTACGCTGGATTTTAGTAGATACGCGCGTAGCCGCGTGTATCTTATAAAATCCTGGATCGGCGCGCGCAAGGCTGCCGATTTTGGGCAGCCGGCGCACGGGGGAACTCTCTTTCGCCCTCCCCTCACCTTCCCTTCCCTTCCTCTACCTAACCCACCCCCCCGGCCCTATCTAAACCCCCCCCCTACCTTTGTCCACGGATTTACACCTCCCAGAGGGAGAAGTAAATCCACGCGCGCCAGCGGCCCGCTGGCGCGCCGAGAGGCGACCCGGGGACTGTTCCGGAGGGCGCGGCCACGCCCCCGGGACCTCCCTGGGCCGAAACCATGCCCCCCGGCCCGCCCCGAAATGATTTTAAAAGCCCTGCTCGCGTAAATCCGAGCGGATTTACGCGAGCAGGGCTTTTAAAATCCGCCCCTAAATGTTTTGATTGTCTCTTTCAAATGTCATCTTAAATAAAGCACCTAGAATTTGGCTTTAAAGCACAATACCTGAAATGTTTTGGAGGAAAAACTTCAAATGTCAAATCTCAGGCAACACATGCCTTTAGAAATGGTTTGAAAAAAGTACCATCATGAGTTTAAAAAAAACTTTTGTTTTTTTTTATTTTTTGCATTACAAAATGTCCTTAGTGAAAATCTAAAGAAATCCTAATAAGTGAATAACTCATAGGGGCGGATTTTAAAAGCCCTGCTCATGTAAATCCGCCCGGATTTACGCGAGCAGGGCCTTGTGCGCCAGCGCGCCTATTTTCCATAGGCCTGCCGGCGCGCGCAGAGGCCCGGGACTCGCATAAGTCCCGGGGTTTTTTTGTCGGGGGCGTGTCGGGGGCGGGGCCTATTGACCCTGCATTTTGGGGGCGGGATGTGGCGTTTCGGGGCCGGGCCCGGGGGCGTGGTTTCGGCCCGGGGCCGTCTGGGGGCGTGGCCGCGCCCTCCAGAACCGCCCCCGGGTTGCGTCTCGGTGCGCCAGCGGCCCGCTGGCGCGCGTGGATTTACTTCTTCCTCCGGGAGGCGTAAATCCGTGGACAAAGGTTGGGGGGGGGTTTAGATAGGGCCGGGGGGGTGGGTTAGGTAGAGGAAGGGAGGGGAAGGGAGGGGAAGGTGAGGGGAGGGCGAAAGAGGGAACGGAGGCAGGCTGCGCGGCTCGGCGCACGCCGGCTGCCCAAAATCGGCAGCCTTGCGCGTGCCAATCCAGGATTTTATAAGATACGCGCGGCTACGCGCGTATCTTATAAAATCCAGCGTACTTTTGTTTGCGACTGGTGCGCCAACAAAAGTACGCGAACGCGCATTTTTTTAAAATCTACCCCTTAATTTTTATTGTGAATAGTGAATTTTAATATTATAATGCAATGCACAAAAGCACTTATCCTGAGCAATATTTTTTTTTCCCAGCATCCAATATGCTTTTATCAAATTGTGCTTACTCTTACAAATCAAACATTTAGGAGTGATGCGAAACAGCTAAATTCTTTAGAAAATGGTCAACTGAAGAAGAAAAAAGAGAATGTCGGACACTGTTGGAGCTGCTCTGAGGCCTGGGCCTGACCCTAGGCTGAGGCCCAGGTGTTGGGACCCGGCATCCAGGCCAAGGCCCGTTATCGGGCTTGGGTCCAGGCTGAGGCCCTGGCATCAGGACCCAGCCTCTGAGCTGGGTCCTGCCATCAGGCCTGTGTCTGGGCTGAGGCATCAGTATCAGGATCTGGCTTGAGGGCTGGGCCTGACTCTGGGCTCAGCCTAGGCCAAGGCCCGGTGTAGAGATCTGGTGTCAGGACTGGGTCTGGATTGAGGCCCTGGCATCAGAACCTAGACTCTGGGCCAGGATGTGGCATCGGGCTTGCATCCAAGCTCTGGCCTAAGCTGATGCTCAAGCATCGGGACCGGACTTGGCTGCTTCTGCAGATACCCAACAGATCAGATAAGTTTGTTCGGTTGGGGGGGGCTTGGACAAGGCCCTGGCATCAGCCCAGGCTTAGGCTGAGATTTCCAGCATCACGTTCAGGCCTAGTCTGTGGCCCCTGCTTTGGGCCTCGGCCTATGCCCTAGGTGAGGCCCTGGCTTTGGTCCTAGGTCTAGGCCTAGGCTAAAGTGCCAGCATCGTGCTCAAGCACAGGCTGCAACCACTGCTTTGGGCTTCATCCTATGCCCTAGGCGAGGCCAGGGCCTCGGGACTAGGCATAAGCCTGATGAATTCATTTAAAATAAATGCAATGAATAAGGTTCATTTAACTCAGGGGTGCCCCCGATTAGTTTTGTGGCCCCCCAAATGAAATGAATCAGCCTTATTTGTCACTTTTTGCGCATTCATTTTAAATAAATGCATATCCCTACTACCATATACATATTTAGTTATTGGCTAGGATAAGATATTATCTGATGCTTTGCTATTACATTACTGGTTATATTGCTTAGGATTTTGGGAAGTGTTTGCTATGGGTTACATTACTGCTGTTAGTTTATATACGGATAAAGTTTACATACATTTGATCAAACATTAATGATCTTATACAATCACAATGATGCTGCTTATTAGTATATTGTTCTTGCATATATTGCATGCTTATAATCATTGCCTTTTTCAGAATATATATATATATATATATAATAATTTGTGAGTATCTCTCTGTGTGCATGTGTTATTAACGCTGGATAATGCAAGGCAATCCCTATACTACATAGAGGTTAATGGAGTTAATGAACTGCAGGGATTGGTCCTTGGACCAGATCTTTTCACTATCTTCATGATCGACACTTTATACAGATTGGCAGGAAAGATTTGTCTTTTTACAGGTGATATCAAAATCTGCAACAACTGCATAAAGAGAGGAATGATCAGCAGAAAAAAGGGGGTGATATTCCTGGAGAGACCTCAATTGGAACACTGTGTGCAACTCTGGAAACTGTGCCTTCGAAAGGATATAAATAGGATACTGTATGTCCAGATGGTGGCTACTTAAATGGTCAGTGGTCTTTGCTGGAAAGCTTATGGGGACAGACTTAAAGATCTAAATATGCATACCCTAGAAGAAAGGCAAGATGGGGAAATCTATTAGAGACATTTAAATATCTCTAAGATAACAATGCACAGAAAATGGATTTCTTTCAATGGAAAGGAGGCTCTGGAAGAAGAGGTCATGGGATAAGAGTGAAAGAGAGTAGACTCAGGAATAATCTAAGAAAATGTGTCCTTACAGAGAGGGTAGTGGATGCATAGAATAGCCTCCTAGGAGAGGTGGTGGAGACACAGCAGCATCTGAATTCAAACAAGCATGGTATAAGCATAGATGATCTCTGAGAGAGTGGTAGAGATTGAAGAGCAGAGCAGTTGGTGTGGATGGGCAAACTAGATAGGCTGTATGGTCTTTTTCTGCAGTCAAGTGATTTTTGTTTCTGTGTATCTATGTTTCTGTGAGAATTTGTCATGTTCTTGGCCAATTAAGGAAGTATTTTCTGAGTGAACCTATATACACACAGATTTGTTTTGAAAATGATTGATAAAGTCTGTGTATACATTATACCTGCAGCACGACCTAATTTAAATTATGGGCACCCATAGGCAATATAAGGGGGGGGGTGGGGTGTCTCCCCTCCAGAAATAACTGAAGAAGGGTAGAGAAGTTGCCTCCCATCCCACCCCACCCCCTCAAAGTCATCATAAGTATAGGTGGAGAAGAGGATGAGGAACCCTGGATTGTCCCGGCCCAGATCCTCCCTTCTCTGGTCCCCTCCCATCACTTCTAAGCCCCTTGTTGTATAGAATGGTGGCAACCCAATCCCACAGCAGAAGCAACAACTTCAAAAAAGAAAATTCAGCATAGGCCTGCAGCAGCAGCACCTCACAATCCTCCCACGTGGGCTGTCTGTTACTATGGAAACCTATGTAAGGGGTGGGGCCACTACAGGGCCTGTGAGCGCACAACAGATGATTCAGAGGCCCCAGGCTGAATTTCCTTTTTGAAGCTTTTGCTGCTGCTGCTGCTGCTGCTGTGGGATCAGAATGCCACTGCTCTACATAACAAGTGGCAACTCAGAGAGGCCCCAATGGAGGCAGACAGTGATGTCAGCACTATGGCACGCATCAAACTTTGAAACTAGAGGCAATTTAATATGATGCCTAAACCAAAATCTTGGCCTGATGTGAAGACTTTACCAGCATGCCAGGAGTTAGATAATTACCCTCCCTATCCAAGCAAAAAGAAAAAAAAAAAACAATGTAGGGAAAAATCATATCTACAGAATATAATTTAGTTCCATTATAGAAAGACCATAAGTAAGACAGTCTTAATGTAATTATTAGAAAATCAAAATTGTGACATCATGTTTTTACACTCAGAGCTCAGCCAGCACCTGTCAAATTAGATGTTTTCAAGACTAGAAGAAATATAAAATCCTCTTATAACATATTCTTTAAGGATTTTGGGCCTCCATCCATTTTTAAAAGGATATCCCTCCCAGCTTTTAGCCTTTAGTCTTTAGTGGAAATAGTTATGATGTAAAACAAAAAAATCAAACTTTTGAAAATCAACAAAAAATAATTTAATTTAGTGCTGCCCTGAGACTGTTTAAGTAACAAGACAGTAAAAAATCGATAACGAACGTATTCCCTGCAGAATGCTGTCATTGCACATTGTCTTTGATTGCAAAAACTCTTTCTTTTGACAGGTCATAGCTTACTCAGGATTCTCTGTTTCCATTTGTCAGGCCTTACAGGTATCCCATTTGCTGAATCTGTGATCTGCCATGGTGATAGCCACTGACATACCTTCTGTGGTTTTCAAATGACATCACACCTTAAGTCATCTATACATATTTGGATTATGGAACAGGAAGGAGCTGAAACCAATTATTATACTGCAGGAGTGTTTACACTTCTGAACATTTTTACCATGGAGCAATAATTAACAAATAGTCTCAATGCTTTTGTTGAATGACACTTTTTTTCCACTTCTGTATAATCTGCATCATTTTGTTGTATTGTCCAGCATCATCTTTGGCTTGTGCAGGAGGCTTCTAGTGCCTTATAATATGTATGGAGTATCGGAGGTTTGTAAATGCTGAAATAAGTCTCTGCGAAAGTCCAGATTAAAATGATAAAGCAGCCCTACAGATGTCATCTAGATTAGTCAACACCTTGTTTTATGCCTGCTGTGTGAAAACATGTCTGTTCCAGAAGTGAGCAAGTAGAAATAAAAGAACAGATCCCCTTCTGATAATGTCTTCAGCCCTGATAGTCTAACAACGGGTATACAATCAGCCCAAAACAGGCATGCAATAAACAGCTGTCTTGTTCATGTCAGAAAACCTTGATTAATACTTTACAGGTCACTGATCAGTATAAACCATTCAGCTAGTCAGTATGGGGTGGATTTTCAGAAGATTTAACTGGCTGAATTTGGGAGTTAGCTGGATAAACCTGCCCAGTTACTAATACCCCACTCCTAAACTGGCTAACTTTAACTGCAAGATGCTCAGATTTAGGTGGACAAAAAGGAAATGACTTTAGAAGTGTTTTTGGGCTGTATTTAAGAATTTGTCACTGATATTCGGTGCTAACCACCTAAATTAAAACTGCTAATCCCAGCTGCACAAACTTAAATCTAAGTGCTCAAATTATTAGCAGTTAGATTTAGGAACAATTTCAGCTGAGAGCCTAGATAAGATTCAACTAAAGGTAACTGGTTAAGGTATCCTGACTTCTATGAGAGAATTTTTATGATTTGGCAATTCCCTCGGGCATCTTCATTTTCAGCTCTGAATGGCACTAGAGAAATCCAAAAGACTGTGTCACCATCCTAGGGAGAAAACTCCAATTGAATATTTATGTTCACAAAAAATAGCTAAAAAATGTATTTTGACAATCTAGAATGTTTTGTTGAAGAAAGAGCACATGACCCCTGTGAGGGTTATAGAAAGCTGGAATAGAGAGTTAGATATGGAGCTGACAGGTGTAGATTGGTAAAATATTTGGCTGCATGCCCATAAAGATTCTGTATGCTGTGAAAGGAATGAGGTGCTGATAAGATTGGTGGACCATAAATACATACCTCCCACTTTCTTTATCAAGTTGAATCTCCTTGCCAGCCCTTTATGTATCAAATGGATAGTATTTTTTTCAATGTAAACTCACAGGAAGTATTGTGGTCAGGTCATTTTTTGATGTGCTTTAGGTTTAGATCTGTAATTCCCACTAGGTCTCAGTTATCTAATGGGCTTGTTAGGCAGTTCAGAGGAGAAATTAATCTCAATAAATTTACTGAGGTATGAGATTCTTTGAAAGATTCGGTTATTGACACGTTACTGAGCTAACGGATTCTTTATCCTCTGCATTATCTTCTGTTTTGGAGAGGGTTGCGCCAATTAAAATTTTGAGTCATCCAATGGTTCACCATCAGATACCAGGATTCTTCACTTCATTAGTTGCTATAAAACAAGTTATGCAGAGGAAAGAGTTAAATTGGAGGAAGTGGAAGGCTGTAGCTTCCAAAGAGGAGTATCAGAAGGCCTATGGTAACTATAAACAGGAATGCCTAGCTCAGCGAAGATATATTTTACCACTCAGCAGGAGACTTCATTAAATCACCCCTGTGATCTCTTCTACTTGGTATCTCGATTGACAGACTTTGCTGACCCTATAAGAGCTGAGGAGCTCCATGTAGAAAATTTTGCCCATTAATGCGATACTAAAATTATGGATTTCAGTGTTTCTTTGAAATGTGATTTTATTTCCTTTATTAGACCAGAGTTGAGGTGAATGATCAGAGTAAGTAGACAGAAATTGAGTTGATAGCCTCTATGGATGTATCAACAGCAAAAGCTTCTATAAAGTTGTCCCAGTTCCCATTAGAAGTCTGACCACATTAGGTTATGACAGCTTTACAGGATAGGTTTTAATGTTCTTTACTAAAAGGTGAATTTAAAAAGCCCTATGTGCACCAAAGCCAGGAGATATGCAAGTATCTTGGGTCAGTGCATGCCACACAGATTTTAAGAACTACGCGAGTACACACATATCTCCCGGTATGCGCACAAATCAAATAGTTTTAAAAAGGGGCTGAGCATGGGCATGGCCTGGGTGGGGCATGGGCAGGACATGGGCATTCCAGGAAGTTGCCTTGAAATATGTGGTAGTTACACACACAAGCGCGCGCCAGGGCCCCCTACCACTTAACTTCACTTCTGATATAGACGACAAGTAAATATTAAAATAAAAATAACTAGGCGAGTCAGCGACATTTTAAGGGTTGGGGTTAAAATGGTAAAAGGAAGACTACATAATGGGGGGAATTAGGAAGTCCAATCCATAAACAGGGTGAACTAGGAATGAAATGGGACAAAGGGCTATATTGCATCAGTGCACATTGTTTTTAAAATCTCCCTCACTTATGTGGTAAAGCATGCACATACACATGCCCATATAAATTTGTACGCACATATATATGTGTACAGCTGATTTTATACCATGTGCGCATATATGCGTGTTAGTTATAAAATGACTGTGTCCATTCACACAAGCCAGCATACATGTGTACATATACGCCCGCACAGCTGTTTTAAAAGTTTCCGGCCCCATTGGTTAATTTGTCATTAACAGAAGATTGTTTCTCTGCCCAATTCATGAAAGTGGTTGTCCGCCTGATATTAAAACATGGCTCCCTTTTTTTGTTAGAACCAGCCAGTTATCACCCTGTTTCCATTTTATCAACTTTAGGTTAAATTTTGGAGAAACAGGTTTTATTTCAATTGTCAGATTTTGTCACAGACCATGCCCTTCTTAGTGAGTTTCAGAGTGGCTTTCAGTAGGAGCATAGTACTAAGACTGTTAGTTTTAGTGGCAGACTTTGTGCTGAAGGAATTGGATCAGGTTACTGCTATTATCATGGTGTTCCTTGATGTACCAGTAGTACTGCATGATTTCGGAATTGGAGGAAAAGTTGGGCACTGGTTTACATCATTTGTAGTTGATCGTTCACAAGTATGGGTGGCGAATGAGAGATCAAGTTGGATACCAATTAGGTCAGGAGTGCCCCAGGGATCCATCTTGTTCCTACTTATATTTAATATATTTTTAAGTCCTCTATGTCATTGGGGATTACTTTTCGATTGTATGCAGATGACCTGCAATTATTATTCTCACTCTCAGTGCACTCTTCTGTGGAAGATGTTAGCAAGTTTATTGCTACTTCTGTAGAGATGATAAATTGCTGACTTAAGCAAAATGGTTTACTGTTAAATATTTGTAAGACAGGTTTTACCTGTCTCATTTAGGGATGATTTTTGACCACCGACTAAGATAAGTATAAATGGTGTATAAATTGCATCAGGGGAGGCGGTTCGTGACTTAGGGGTATATTTGCATGATTCATTTTCTTTTCAGCATCAGTTGTTGCAGGTGGTATAAGAAAGCTTTTTAAGTTGCATTACATTTTGGATAGAAATGGTTTTAGAAAATTAATCCATTCTTTGTCCTTCCAGTGTTGGATTATGGGAATGTTCTTTATGTTGGGTTGCCAAGTGTTACTTACATTTGCTACAACTTTTGCTTAATGCAGTTTCTTGGTTGGTACTAATTCGGTGTTCTTTACATGACCATATTACATCAATACTGTGTGAGCTACATTGGCTGCTATTGAACAAAGAGTTAAATGTAAATGATATTCTGTATCCAAACCAATTCGGATTCAGAAAATCATTCACAAGAAACTTTACTCATTTCTTAAATAGGCCCTGTACTATAGAGGTTTGACAACAATGAATCATATATCCTGGTACTAACTGATTTAGCAGCAGCCTTCGACACTGTGGATCATAACCTGCTATGCCATCATTTGAGAAACATTGGAATAGATGGAAATGTCAACAAATGGTTCTCTTCCTTCCTAGCAGATAGGACATTCCAGGTCAAACTGGGCAATCACATATCTGACTCTTTCCCAATCGATACAGGTGTCCCCCAGGGTTCAGCACTCTCGGCAACATTATTCAACATTTATATGCAGCCTCTGTGTACATTACTAGTAGAGCTAAAAATCAACTTTTTCTTATATACAGATGACATACAATTCTATATCCCATTCAACAACTCATTTGAAAAAACTGCATTGACACTGTCAACATACATGAAGGCAATACAACAAAACTATTTGTTGCGTCCTTCGGACTCAGACGGCTCCGACCTCTGTACCTCACCTTTCTTCCTGCTCTCTCTGCTGGCCTTGGGAGGATGTCTGCTGCCACATCTTCATGCCATTCTCTCCGATGTCCCTGGAGTGGCAATGGCAAGGCTGGCCGCCATGTTTCTCCTGAGGGCTTCCTAGGGTGCACGCGCACACGCCACCCACGTCTTTATCCATGTCATGGCGGGAACCTCGGGGGCGTCCCCCTCGAATGTCATCATGCCATCCGGGTATTTAGCCTGCCCTTCTTTTGCTAACAAATCGAGTTAGCAAGGAGATTGGATTGGATATGAATCCTGTCTAAGCCTCTCTGCCACTTCCGTGCTGCCGCTGAAAGCTCTCTCTGCCCTTCTGGGTACCCGCTCCTCGGGGGCCCTCTGCTTTATTTGAGATGCCTATCTGGGATACCATGTACTCGCTCCTCGAGGGCCTGCTCTCCCTGCCTTGGTGCCTGCAATCCAACTACTTCTGCCTGCTTGGATCGCCAACTATACTGTTATCAACTTAGTGAGTAATCTAACTTTGACAGTCCGTTTCATCTACAGCTCAGCACTGGGAACCTGCATCCGGAACTCCCCATACTACCGTGTGCTGTTAACATCTACCTTTGTGAGATGGATCCCCGGACTGCTCTACTGGATCACCTCACTACTGCCACCTCTGGTGGTATCATCCAGCAGTATAATAAAAGAGAAATCTTCTGTGTTTGCGTGTCTCGAATCTAGCCTAGTACTGTGGTTCCTCACGGGCTCCTTCCCATGGGAGTGGCCATCACTGCGGTACCCAAGAATCCACTCCAACACTTCAAAACCATAAGAGATTGCTAACTCGCATGGATTCGGCTCAGCTCACCACATTGCAGGCCATTCCAGGCCTGGCCCAGCGAATCTCCGAACAACAGAACTCGCTGGATAACTTGACTACTGCCTTTAACCAGTTGCACGCACAGATGAATACACCAACCACCGCAGGTAAAGAAGTTACACGCCAGAAGTGACGGTCAAGACTACTTTACCTCTATCTGTTCCAACATGCTTCTCAGGTGAAGTTTGGAAATATAGAGGATTTATCAATCAATGTTGCATGCACTTTGCTCTGCAACCTAATCATTTCCTACAGCTTATGCCAAGACCACCTATATCCTGTCTTATCTGGATGGAAGAGCCTTGGCTTGGGCCTCTCCGCTGTGGGAGCGCAATGACCCTATCCTGAATGATCTTGCCGGGTTCCTTGAACTGTTCAGATCAGTATTCGATGACCCTGCCTGGTATACGACAACAGGATCTACATTGGTTCATCTAAAACAAAGTAATAAACCTTTGCCAGACTTCGCCATATAATTCAAGACATTGGCTTCAGAATTACATTGGGACCCTAGATGCCTGAAAACCCTCTTCTTTGAAGGCTGAACTCCTGGTTAAAAGATGAGCTGGCAGCTCGAGAGATGCCTGAGACCTTAGCAGAACTAATGAAGTTGGCAACAAGGATTGATCACCTACTTCGTCACAAGGTTCAAGAGATCAAGAGTCCCAGAAGACCACTTCAGGGAGAGACTCGAGTCAAGCCTGTACCCAGGCATATACCCTCTGGTCCTGTTGCTGGCGAAGAAGAACCAATGCAATTAGGCCGCAGTCATTTGACTTCTAAAGAGAGAAGAACACAAAAGAGGTTGGGACTATGCATGTATTGTGGACAAGCTGGTCATGCTGTTCAAACATGCCCTATATGTCCGTGAAACTGGCAGACCTAAGTCCTGTGAGTGGACTCTTCTTAGGTCTAACTGCACCCTCTCCTCCACTCACTCTTCCTGTAGCCCTAATCTGCGGACCTTTAGAATACCAGACCCTTGCCTTAGTGGACTCTGGGGCAGGGGGAAATTTCATTTCAAAATGTCTAGTGGAACATTTGCAAATTCCCACCACTACCATGACATCTCCACTACTCCTGTCTTCTATTCATGGGGAGCCCATACCGGGTGAAGTAACCCTACTCACTGAACCAGTGAGCTTACGTACCAGTGCTCTTCATACAGAGACTATTTCCTTCTTTGGGCTAGAGAAGGCCATGCACCCCTTAGTTCTTGGGCTACCGTGGCTGCAGAAAACATATGCCACAATTCAAATGGGCCACTTTGGAGCTTTCATGTTGGGGTCCAGATTGTATTGGCAAATGCCTGATGGAAGTCTCTCCTATACCCTGCATGCCAACTACCCCGTTGTTGCCTGGGTTGCCACCTCAATATGCATCTTTTCAAGATGTATTTTCCAAAGAAGCTGCTGATGTTTTACCTCTACACTGATCATATGACTGTGCCATCAACTTGAAGCCTAACACAGAACCACCCAAAGGAAGGATTTATCCTCTCTCCGTTGTAGAAAATAAAGCGATGTCAGAGTACATCCAGGAGAATCTTCAGAAAGGCTTCATAAGACCCTCCAAGTCTCCTGCCAGCGCAGGCGTCTTCTTCATGGGGAAGAAGGACAGAACATTATGTCCATGCATTGACTACAGAGGTCTAAATGAGATCACTGTGAAGGATCACTATCCCTTACCACTTATCTCGGAGCTATTCGATAGACTACAGGGAGCCAAGATATTCTCCAAGCTTGATCTTAAAGGAGCCTATAATCTAGTTTGCATCCACTCTGGCGATGAATAGAAGACGGCTTTTAAAACCATGGATGGGCACTTTGAATACCTAGTGATGCCCTTCGGTCTGTGCAATGCCCCGGCTGTCTTCCAAAGCATGATGAATGACATTCTGCATGATCTACTCTACCAAAGTGTCATTGTTTACTTAGACGACATCTTGATATTTTCCCAGGACCTGATTACCCATCTGGAAGATATCAAAAGAGTGCTGCAGAGACTTCGTGAGAACCGCTTATACGCCAAGTTGTCTAAATGTGAATTCCACAAGGAATCTGTGCCCTTCTTAGGGTACATTGTTTCGAACAAAGGTTTCCAGATGGACCCTCAAAAGCTTGAGAGTATTCAAAATGGACTCAACCCACTGGTCTAAAAGCTCTTAGATGATTTCTGGGATTTACCAACTACTACAGAACCTTCATCAAGAAATACTCTTCACTGACTGTTCCATTAACAGCGATGACTAAGAAAGGTGCCAACGTCGCCAACTGGACTACGGAAGCTGTGACAGCATTTCAGAAACTAAAAGATGCCTTCTCAAGTAAGCCATGTCTCCGCCATCTTGACTCTGCACAGCCCTTCATTGTGGAAGTCAATGCCTTGGATGTAGGCGTAGGAGTCGTGCTAAGCCAGACCAGTGACTCTAAAATCTTGCATCCATGTTCTTTCTTCTCCTGACATTTCTCACCAGCGGAGAAGAACTACGGCATTGGGGATAAAGAACTACTGGCAATAAAGATGGCATTTGAAGAGTGGCGCCCCTGGCTTGAAGGTGCACAATATCAGATCTCTGTTTCCACTGATCACAAAAATCTGGAGTACCTCTGTCACACCCAGCGCCTTAACCACAGACAGGCGAGATAGTCCCTGTTCTTCAACAGATTTGGCTTTGTGCTGAAATACCGCCCTGTAGATAAGAACGTCAGAGCAGATGCCCTATCTCACTCTTTTCTCTCTAAAGACGTACCTGATGAACCCCAGCATATCATCGACCCAAAGAAAGTTATTCTGATAGCTACTCACCCGGTACCTCCGGGCAGGACCATTGTACCCTGCAACCTAAGAAAGAAGTTGTTAGCATGGGCTCATGATTCGAAACTGACTGGATATCCTGGTCAACGAAGAATTCTGGCTAAGCTACAGAAGTACTGCTGGTAGCCCACCATGAAGGAAGACACTTTTGAGTATGTAGCTTCCTGTTCCAATTGTGCCAGTCAGAAACCTCCGCATGGACATCCTTGGGGCCTGCTTCATCCCTTGCCAGTACCAGATGAGCCCTGGACCCACATTGCTACAGACTTTGTAGTGGACTTACCACATTCTGGAGGTAACAATTCCATCTGGGTTACAGTGGATCGTTTCTCGAAGATGGCTCACTTTGTGGCTCTCCCTGGCTTGCTTTTAGCCATGGAGCTTGCTAAGCTATTCATCAGCCACATCTTTCGCCTACACGGCATGCCAAAACACATTGTCTCTGACAGAGGAGCTCAATTTACAGCCAAGTTCTGGAAGGCTTTGTGTAAGAAGTTTGATATCACACTTGACTTCACTTCTGCATACTGTCCTCAGTCGAATGGCCAAATGGAGAGAATGAATAGAACTCTCAAACAGTTTCTTCGTGCCTATGTTGGTTCACGACAGAATGACTGGGCTGAACTGTTGCCCTGGGCTGAATTCACCATCAACTCTCATCCAGCATCATCAACTGGATCTACACATTTTGAAGTGGTCTATGGATGACTACCCTTACCACCTTTACCATTTCCACTTTCAGTGTCATCCCCAGCAGCTCAATCTACTAAAGAGATGTTCCAAAAAGCTGGACAAAGAGCTAAGAAGGGCTATGACGCTCACCATAAAAAGAATCCTGAATTCCAGCCTGGTGACAAGGTCTGGCTGTCTACCAAACATTTGAGACTCAAGCTACCATCAGCTCGATTTGCTCCACGCTTTGTTAGACCCTTTCTTATCCTCCGACAATTGGGTACACTCACTTGTATTCTGAAACTTCCTCCAGCAATGAAGATTCATAATGCGTTCCATGTTTCGTTGCTGAAACAGCTTGTTCTTAGCAAGTTTTTCACCAAGACACCTGAACCTACTCCTGTTGATGCAGAAGAAGACATCGAGTACAAGGTTGATGCCATCCTTGATCTAAGAAAGAGAGGCAGAGTTTTGGAATACCTCCTGTCATGGGAGGGTTACGGACCTGAAGAAAACTCTTGGGAACCCTTAGCTAATATCATGGACAAAGAGATGCTTTGTCAATACTACCGATCGCATCCTCAAAAACCAAAAACAGGTAAGGGGTCTGAAGGGGGCTCTTTGAAGGGGGGGTACTGTTGCGTCCGTCGGTCTCAGATGGCTTCGACCTCTGTGCCTCACCTTTCTTCCTGCTCTCTCTGCTGGCTTTGGGAGGATGGCTGCCACCGCATCTTCATGCCACTCTCTCCGACGTCCCTGGAGCTGCAATGGCAGGACTGTCCACCATGTTTCTCCTGAGGGCCTCCTAGGGAGCACACGCGCATGCCACCCACATCTTTATCCACATCATGGCAGGAACCTTGGGTCGTCCCCCTCGAGTGTCATCACGCCATCCGGGTATTTAGCCTGCCCTTCATTTGCTAACAAATCGAGTTAGCAAGGAATGGATTGGATATGCCTCCAGTCTAAGCTACTCTGCCGCTTCCGTGCTACCGCTGGAAGCTTTCTCTGCCCTTTGGGGTATTTCATCTAACCTGGGTATACACTCCTCGAGGGCCTTCTGCTTTATTTCAGGTGCCTATCTGGGACACCAGGTACTCGCTCCTCGAGGGCCTGCTCTCCCTGCCTTGGTGCCTGCAATCCATCTACTTCTGCCTTCTGGGATCTCCAACTATACAGCTACCAACTTACAGTCCGATACAGTACAGTGCGCTCCGGTGGCGCGCACTGTTAACCGGCATTTGGACGCGCGTTTTCGATGTGCTAGCTTTACCCCTTATTCAGTAAGGGGTAATAGCATGTCAAAAACGCGCGTCCAACCCCCCCCCCCCCCCCAAGACTAATAGCACCCGCAACATGCAAATGCTTGTTGATGGCCCTATTAGTCATTCCCGCGCGATACAGTAAGTAAAATGTGCAGCCAAGCCGCAAATTTTACTTTAAGAAATTAGCGCCTACCCAAAGGTAGGCGTTAATTTCTGCCGGCACAGGGGAAATGCTTTTCTGTGCACCCTCCGACATGGCGATATTAAGTTGGAGGTCCCAAAAGTTAAAAAAAAGTTAACGCTCAGTTTTGCCGGCGTCTGGTTTTCAAACCCGTGGCTGTCAGTGGGTTTGAGAACCGACGCCGGCAAATTGAGCGTCGGCTGTCAAACTCGCTGACAGCCACCGCTCCTGTCAAAAAAGAGGCGCTAGGGATGCTCTAGTGTCCCTAATGCCTCTTTTTACCGCGGTCCCTAATACACCTCAAAAACATTACACTATCTCAGCTGAAACTAACACTAAACACAAAAAAACTGAAATTGTATGGTTAAGGAGAAACTCCTCTATAGTCAAACTGCCACCCCTAGACCTGGGTAATTTTAACATTACACTCTCAGATCAAGTATGGGACCTAGGAATACAGATTGATAAGAACTTTACAATGAAAAAGTACATAAACAAATTAATTAAAACAGGATATTCTAAGCTGAGAATATTACACCAGCTGAAACCATTACTAACTTTACAGGACTTCCACACTGTTTTACAAACACTAATTTTTTCAAACATAGATTACTGCAACTCCCTGTTAGGCCTACCTTCAAGACTATTAAAACCACTACAGTTATTACAAAATGCCTGAGCAAGACTTTTCCTAGGGACAAGGAGATTTGACTACATCACCTCCTCGCTGATAGCACTGCACTGGCTACCAGTACAATCCTGAATTCATTATGAAGTATTAATGTTACACTGAGCTTTAGTCTGGTGTCGTGAACACCACCCAGAAGGGTGACTCCAGGTGGAGAGAGACAGGGAGGGCTGGAAACAGTGTCAAATTCCAGGCTGGGTCAGGGCAGGTGGCAGGCAACAGTGTCAGAGTCCAGGCAGGGTCAATGCAGGCCGCAGGCAACAGTGTCAGAGTCCAGGCTGGGTCAGGGCAGGCGGCAGGCAACAGTGTCAGAGTCCAGGCTGGGTCAGGGCAGGCGACAGGCAACAGTGTCAGAGTCCAGGCTGGGTCAGGGTACCTAGTAGTAAGGCAAAGAGCCCGAAGGCCACACACACACATGGCAGAGCAGAGAGCCCGAAGGCCACACACGCACGGCAGGGCAGAGGGCCCGAAGGCCACACACACACACACACACACACGGCAGAGCAGAGGGCTCGTAGGCCACACACGCACACAGTAGGACAGCGGACCCGAAGGCCTCACTCACACGGCAGAGCAGAGGGCCCGAAGGCCACACGCATACGGCAGGGCAGAGGGCCCGAAGGCCACACACAGCGCAAAGCAAGGCAAAGCTGGATAGAAGGCCCGAAGGCCACACACAGCGCAAGGCAAGGCAAAGCAGGGTAGAAGCCCCGAAGACCACACACAGCGCAAGACAAGGCAAAGCAGGGTAGAAGGCCCGAAGACCACACACAGCCAAGGCAAGGCAAAGCAGGGTAGAAGGCCCAAAGACCACACACAGCACAAGGCAAGGAAAAGCAGGGTAGAAGGCCCGAAGGCCACACACAGCGCAAGGCAAGGAAAAGCAGGGTAGAAGGCCCGAAGGCCACACAAAGCGCAAGGCAAGGCAAAGCAGGGTCCAAAGACCACATGCACAGCAAAGCAAGGAAGGCTAGAGCAGGGAGCCCAGGCGAGCTCGATGCCGAAGCACCGAGGGAACTGCCAGGCAGGGTTATAAGGGGAAGTCCAGAACATAGAGAGAACAAGGAAAATGGGCCGGCCCAGTCAGGAGAGCCTGCTCTTGAAGGACCCCTGGTGGTGAAGCGGTTGCACAGCAGCCATAGCCGTAACAATTAATACTAATTTTTAATATCATCAGTAACATAAACCCCTGCGTAATAGGAGTGACACTTCAACCATACACACTGCAGCGACCCCTAAGATCGCAAAACAAAAGACTGTGCCTACAACGCAGAGTACATATTTATAACAAATAAGAGACCAAATGTTTTCCATAGCGGGCCCCAAGTGGTAGAATTCTCTACCAGAGACATTACATCTGATAATAGAAAGAAAGAGTTTCAAATGTGAACTGAAAACTTGGCTCTTCATAAATGCATATGATTTAACTTAAAATATCAATATGCCAATAATCTGACTTTCAAATATTCATGGATAATGTTAGTAGAATGAGCAATAAGTAATGAGTGATATAAAGTGTATTATGACAATCTACTGATTAATAAGTGAAGGATATTGAAATGGAACTTATGGATTACAAACTACGTCATAGCCTCCTTGTTAACATGTATCTGATGTTGTGTTGACCTAGAATATGAATGTTGACAGAATATGAATGTTACTTTTGTAAACTGTTGTGATCTTCTTTTGGAACGACGGTATATAAAATGCCTAAATATATACATTTAAAATTTTGTCTTTAGTGCAGCAAGTTATTTATGGTAATGGCCCAAGTTACTTGAAACATTTGTTGTCTTTATACCAACCATAGCAGTCTTTATGGGCTGTGGGCCAGCAATTGCTCTGCGTTGCGGCGGATTCCAAGACATGATTCCAGCATACTCAGCAATGGGCTTTTTCTATTGCGGCCCCCTCCCTTTGGAATGATCTTCCAGCGAGTTTGTGGCTACAGTCAGATTATAAACGTTTTAGGAAAGCATTAAAGGCACATTTATTCAGTGAGGCTTTCGATTAAATCGCACTCCTGATTGATTATGCTTTTATATTATTTTATTGTTAATAATATTGTGCTGTATTGTGTATGCAGAATTGTTTTTATATTATGCTGTAATCCACTTTGAACAGTATACATTTTTGTAAGTAAATAAATAAATGGCAGCAGCCAGGGCCAGAAGGATGCTTGGATGCATAGGAAGAGGCATAACCAGCAGAAAAAAAGGAGGTAGTAATGCCTCTGTAACCCTCTTACTTCTCAATAGAAACTATTCAGGTGAAAAGAGGTAGTTACAGGAGAGGGGGGTGGCGGGGGGGGGGGGGGGGGAGCATAACATCAAACAGCAACCTCCTCACCTTTACCAGGGTTTTTCAAAATGGAACTTGGCTGCAAAGTTCTGCGCTTTTGAACAGGAGGAGAAATCCAGTCTTGCTATTTCTGAGCATGCAAGGATTAGGAGCTCAATAAAAATAAACAGTTCAACACAGTAAAGGAATTGAAACAGATGAGGTTTTACAGAAGCAATCAGGTAAGAAAACGTGACTTTCACATTAGTATGAATATGCATAAATGAACACAACTGTTTTCACAAAATATTATGTGAACACTCTGCTGGTATTAGATTATTTAAACTTGCAATCCTATAGTGTTGCTGAGCTCAGTTCCTGGACTCCACAGATGAATGCCAGTTCAGTTTGGTTTGTGTATGTATACAAGCTTTGCATGTGCAGTCCTTTGGTCTCCCCATGAATTTGCTTCCTGCAGAGCTGAAACTTCAAAACAGCAGGGGGATGGGTAGCTGCTCCTCTTGCAGCTTGTTTGCTTATCTGCATCTCCAGGATACCCCGTTTTTTCAAAGACTAAAGAGGTTAGGGCTGTTTAGCTTGGAGAAGAGATGGCTGAGGGGGGATATGATAGAGGTGTTTAAAATCATGAGAGGTCTAGAACAGGTAAATGTGAATCGGTTATTTACTCTTTTGGATAATAGAAGGACTAGGGGGCACTCCATGAGGTTATTTATTTATTTATTTAAAATCTTTTTTATATCGTCGTTAAGTTAAATACCATCACAACGGTTTACAGGAAGGCACATAAATTAAGGTTGGTTAATGTATTGGAATATACATTCTACATAAGTGCCATAAAGATTTGGTAACATAATTTTGTGATCAATATTATTTGTTGAAGTGATAAATCATGTCCTTTTGTACAGGTTTCATTCTAGATTACAGGTTTAGTTTATAAGTTGACTATTTCTTATTTTAACAGTGTGATAAAATAATAAAAGCACACATATCAAGTTAAGTGTTGTGTGTGGGTGTTCTACCTCCTGCTCCCTTCTATTTTCTATTTTCTATTCTCCATTCTCTTTGTGATTGGCTTGTTAAAATGCCAGGTTTTTAAACTCTTTCTAAATGTTTTGAGATCTCTTTGTAATCTGATCTCAAGTGGCATGGTGTTCCATAGTATAGGTCCTGCCAGTGATAATGCCCGTTCTCTAACTTGTGTTAGTCTTGCTGTTTTGATAGAGGGGATGGTTAGTAGTGTTTTGTTAGCTGATCTCAGGTTTCTATGTGAGATATGTACCCGTAGTATTGTGTTCAACCATTCTGCTTTTTCATTTTGTATTAATTTATATATGGTGCATAGTGCTTTGTATTGCATTCTGTGCTCAATGAGTAACCAGTATAATTCTGCTAGAGTTTATGTAATGTGGTCTCTTTTTCTTTTCCCAATCAGAATTCTTGCTGCAGAGTTTTGTAGTATTTGGAGTTGTATGGTAAACCTAATAGTAGGGCATTGCAGTAATCCATGCTTGAAAATATTAAAGCCTGGAGCACTGTTTGAAAGTTTGTGGGTGTTAGTAATGGTTTTAATCTCCTGAGAACCATGAGTTTTGCGTAGCCTTTCTTTACTTTTAAAGATATTTTATTTATGTATTTATTTAAAAACTTTTTTATACCGGCATTCGTAGGACACATCATGTCGGTTTACAAAAAACTGAGAAGGAAAGGAAATTACAATGAACAGGGGAGGGGATAACTGGGTGAATACACAAGTATAAGACATAATAATACACATTTTGCGCCGCCATTTTGCAAAATGGTGGCGCAAAATGGCGCCGGCTGAAGACAACACGGTTCGATTGCAGGAGGTCGTTCCGGACCCCCGCTGGACCCCCAGGTAATTTAAGTCATTTTGGGGGGTTCAGGAGGGTGGGGGATTTATTTTAAAGGGTCGGGTGGGTTTTAGGGTATTTTAGTGTGCCGGTTCACGATTTTAACGATTTTAACGATATTTTAAAAACCCAAACGGCGACGATACAATTCCCTCCCCCTCCCAGCCGAAATCGATCGTTAAGACGATTGAGGACACGATTCACATCTCTATTAAATAGTGTTGCGGATAGGACTGATCCCTGTGGTACTCCTGTTTGAAGTTTTATTTTTTCTGATATTACATCTTTGATCTGTACTTGGAAATATCTGTGATTTAGGTAAGATCTGAACCAGTTGATTGTTTTGCTGTGTAATCCTATTTCTTCTAATCTTTTTAATAGAAAATCATGGTTTACCGTGTCAAAAGATGAGGATAGATCTAGCAATACTAGAATGTAATGTTTTCCACTATCAAAATCTCTCATGATGTTGTCTGTTAGTGAAAGCAGCAGTGTCTCAGTGCTGTAATGCTTATGGAAGCCATGTTGCGATGGATATAATATATTATTGCTATCCAGATGTTCAGCTAGCTGTTTTTGTATGGTTTTTTTCTATTAATTTTTCAATTAATGGAAGATTTGATACCGGTCTGTAGTTGCTTAGGACCAGTGGGTCTTTGGTTTTTTTTCTTCATGATTGGTTTTGATTGCCCCTTTCAGTATATCTAGCATTTCTCCTTCCTGTAAAGATAGGTTTATGATTTTTGTTAATACTGGGGATACTATGTTGGCTGCTTTTTTTATGTCCATAGTTGGTATTGAGTCAATTATATATGGGGCTGGATAAACCTTTTTTAGCATGGATTCAACTTCTAGTTCCGATATCTCGTTAAATATAGACCATTGTGTAACATCTCTTTTTTGCATTTTGATTTCTTTCTTGGTTGTGTTTGGGATTTTGGCTTTTAGGTTCGTAATTTTTTCAATAAAGAACTTAGCTATTTCATTACATTTATTTTCTGGTAGGTTTTGTGGAGATTCTGATTTGTCATTGGTGAGATTATTTACTATGGTAAATAATGTTCTTGGGTTATTTGCAAATTTTTCTATTTTAGAGTTAAAGTATTGTTTCTGTGCATCAAGAATTACTTGTTTGTAGTGTGCTAGATGTTTTCTAAATTTAGTTAGGTTTTCGGTTGTTTTATTTTTTCTCCATTCTTTTTCTTTTTTCCTAAGATTTCTTTTGACTTCCTTTATCTTTTCATTGTGCCATGGATTTACCTGTTTTGGTTCTTTGATGCTTGTAAATGTTGTGGGGTTTATTTCATCTGCTAGTCTGTTGGTAGTTTGTATCCATGCTGTTGTTGCAGAACAACAATTGTTAAAGTCAAATTCAGTTAGCTTTTCTTCTAATTTATCTTTTAGTGTTTCTATGTTGTAGGGCAAGCGATACTTAAATTCTATGGGTTCTTTTGTTCGTATCATTTGTGGTTCTAGATAATTAATAGAGGATTGTATGAGGAAATGATCTGACCATGGATTTGCGTGTATTCTGTTTTGGTGTGTTTTAAGTAAGGTCAATAAATGTAAGGTCGAGAGAGTGTCCCGCTTTGAGTGTGGGTTTATCAGTAATGAGGGTGAATCCTATAGCTGTCATTATATCCATTAGTGTCTGGCAGGTATTTGATAATGGGTGTGTGTCCATGTGAAGATTTCAGTCTTCCATTATGATGGTAGGTTTTGAGGTATTTTGGTGTGTTGTTAGAAATTCAATTAATGGGGAGATATTTAGTTCTAGTAGGCTTGGTGAGCAGTATAAGAGGTATAGTTGGATATTGTTAGTTTCAAACATTGCAATCTCGTGATTTTTTGGAGGTGTTATTGGAATTAGTTATAGTCCCCTCCCCCCCCCCCCCTTTTATTTATTCTGGGGATTGAAAAGACATCATAGTTTCTATGTGTTATTTGATTCTTTAACACTGTGTCTGATTTTTTTTAACCATGATTCTTTGATTGCGATGAAGCTTGGTTTTGTGTCATACAATAAATCCGTAATTATTGGGAATTTCTTTGTGATTGATTGTGCGTTTACTAGTAGGAATGCTATCATTAGTAAATTATTTGTAATAGCATTTGTTGCGGTTTTGGTCCTTTTGATTTGTATAAGGTTACTAGTTTTTGTTTTCTTTGTTTCCCTTGCGATGTAACTATTTCGGTGTTTCTTTGAGTAATTATCTTTATATTTACCTTTGTTTAGCAAATTTTGATCGTTTGATTTACTAGCTCTTCTGTTTTGTTGTCCATGTTCAGTGTTGTCTATTTGAGTGTGTATTCTGTTCGTCTGTTTGTATTCTGGTTCTCAGGGGGGTACGAAGGGGTGTACAAAGGGGCATGCCCCTTTGTCATGTGACGCTGGCGTGCAGCACCTCCGGAGTCCGAGCATCTTTAAATCCCCCCCTTTTGGCGTGCTTTTTCAGACATCAGTGATGTCAGCGTCAGCATCGGCCAAAGGGGGAGGGGTGCAGGTCGAACTTCGGTGGCTGAGGTAACAGCGTCTGTACAGGGCAAAGAGAAAACAAACAAACAAAACAAAAACAGAAACAAAATAAATTGGGTGATGGCAGGCAGCAGATAGGCAATGGAGAGGAGAAGAGGAAAAAAAAAAAAGGAAAACCAGATTGCGGGGCCTTGTTGGAACAGGTAGGCAGGCAGGACGGCACATTTAAAACTAATCAGAGAAAATTATTTTTCACTCAACACACAATTAAACTCTGGAATTTGTTGCCAGGTGATGTGGCTAGTGCAGTTAGTGTAACTGGGTTTAAAAAAAAGTTTGGATTTGCCTGCTATTAATCAAATAGAAAATAACCACTGCTATTACTAGCATCAGTAGCATGGGATATACTTAGTTTTTGGGTACTTGCCAGGTACTTGTAGCCTGAATTAGCTACTGTTCGAAACAGGATGCTGGGCTTGATGGACCCTTGGTCGGATCCAGTATGGCAGTTTCTTATGTTCTTATTAGGGTCCTTCCATAGTATTTTATTCAGAGCTTGGTTAGCTCTGGAAATGACTTCCACTGCAGTTCTTTTGCTTGTCTGCTATGCAACTAATTCACAGGCAGATAAGAGACCCCCTAGTGATGATTTTGCAAGATTTCTGGAAGTCTTAAAGGGACCCTGCTTTTATTAGTATGTCTGAGTGTGGAATTCATAGTAAGGGTTACATCTTCATATACGCTAGATTTGGTGTCCGGAGATAGTTGCCGTGCACAACAAGAACAGGCACAAGCAACTGAGGCACTAAACCAGGATATGAAAAAATTACAGAACATATCTGCGAGTCTAGTGCGAGACTCCCTGAATTCATCAAGGCGTTTAGAAGCCGTGGAAAATTTCCTCAGACATTTGAACATCAGACTTCTCAATTTTCCTAAAATATTGGGTGAATTACCGATTGTGACCTTTAAAAAATATCTTCAAGAGACCTTAAAGATTCCACTGGAGCAAATATCTCCTGTGAAGAAAATCAGCTTTTTGAGTCAAAGAACTGGTAATGTTTCATCGAGAGAAGAGAATAGGCCTGACATTGCGAACCTCACCCAGTACTTAGAAAATACTGAAGTAGAAATAATAGAAAGAGCTGTGCTGTTCATATCATTATATTCAGAACAGGATTTCAGTATGATAATGAGAGCTTATTTTAAAAATATGAAAGAAATGTATTTAGGTCAACTGATCCGAGTATTCCCTGATTTATCCCGGCCGACTCAACTGCATAGAAAAGTTTTTCTTTCTATGAGAGCGGAAGTCTTGGCACTAGGAGCGAGTTTCCATCTTTGCTTCCCTTGTAGATGTGTAGTAAAGATTTCTAATAATGTTTATGTTTTCTTTAATCCAGATCATTTGAGAGAATTCCTGATTGGTAAGAGTCAGCCTCCATCTATTTAGAATCAAAGAGTATTCTGTGTAGGAACTATGTTTGTGTTTACTTTGGTAAACACAAACATAGTTTGTGTTTACCAAGTATAGTAAATACGCTCCCCTCAAAGTTACCTGTTTAGTTTCTATTGAGATATTAAAATGAGAAGGACTATGTCAATAGTTATATATCATGTGATTATATGAATGATTTTTCTTATAATAATGTTTTCTTGTATCTCATGAAACTGTTTCAAACAAAATTATATTTTGTGTATTTGTCTAAAAAATTGAGAAATAAAGAATAATAAAAAAAAAAGATTCCCCCCCCCCCACCAGCCAAAATCGATCGTTAAAACGATTGGGCACACGATTCACATCCCTACTATTTACAGCTTCCAAGAGTTGCAAACTAAATACCACTTACCACATAAAGATGTTTTTGCCTATTTACAGCTCTGGCATTACGTCTTGTCTCTACTAACTAAACACCTAAGCTTAGGATCGGGGACAAAATAGATCTAGTTCTCCTAGGGGATACTTTTAAGAAATCCTCATGTGCTAAATATTCTAGAGCCCTACTCCACTTAGTTGACCCAAAGTATTTTTCTGAAATATTAGCTCATTAGTCCCAGAGACAGAGGTTAGGCTGTTGTGTAATGATCAACAAATATTATTTTAAACGTATCCCAGAGATCTCAAAAAACATGATTCTTAATGAGACACATTTTAAATTTATCTGGCAGATTTAATTCTCCCAAGCCAGAGCATTCAAGACTCAGTTGTGTCATTACCCTAGTTGTAAGAAATGTGGGGCAGAAAGCAATGATTATGTTCACAGCTTCTGGCAACATCCTAAAGTCAACCCCTTTTGGAAGGCGGTAATAGCCAGATGTTCCATCATAGAGGGCTTCTCACTATCAGACAATCTTCATGTTTGGCTATTTGGTATCTATACCAATATCTTTCCCATCCTAACTAAGCCGCAGGCATTGTTTTCAAAGCAGGGTTATTGCGAAAAAGACAAATTTTGCAGGTTGGCTGGGGAACAATAGTCCATGTCTAAATCTTTGGGAAAAGCAAATGATAATGTTGCTTACTTTTGAGTGTCTTACCGCTAACTTGCTTTCTGAGTCTAAAAGGGAGGCAATGTTGGAGGTTTGGCAACCATTTTCAAATAATTTACCATTAATGATCAAGAATGTAATTTTACATTTATAAACCAAGTCCCAAATTTACGATTTTACCCTTTTATGCAGAGGCCATTCTGGTCTATCTGAGTAACTTCAAAGGTTCTATATTTTTATTTTCATTACTTTAGCAGTTTATGTGAGGAATTATGAGCACACCGTATTGTTTCAATTAATATCTAGGAATGTCGAGTCAGATGCTGTTCTCTTATACAGTTCCTTAGAAAAGCAAGTTAAGTTAAGGATGGATTGGGGGGAAGGTGTTGCGCTTCCCAGCCGCGTCCGCACTCGGCTGGGCCTGCTTACCTTTCTCTCCCGTCCACGAGCTCCTGGCTCTCCTCCTCCGCAGCCACAGCCAGTTCGTGGTGTCCCCAGCTCCCCTGCTCTCAGTCTCCCATCCAGGCCTCACGGCGGGGTTCGGCATCCTCCATGGCATTGGCCCAGCCCCTAGGCGCATGCGTGCGTGGATCGCCCAGCCTCTTAAAGGGCCAGGGGCGGATCCCAGCTCTGTAGCGTACCCTGATTGATGGCAGGATTTAAGGAAATGGTCAGACACCACTTCCTTGCCTTGGCAATCGGGTTGTACTCTCCGGTGTTCTCTAGTTTGCTTGTTCCAGTGTCTCCTGTTCCAGCGTCTCCTGTTCCAGCATCGCCTGTGTCTCCTGTTCCAGCATCTTCTGTTCCTTTGTCTCTCCATCCCTGGTGGTATCCTTCGGACTTATCTCACGGTACTGACCTTTGCTTGCTTCTGATTACTCCTGATTGCTGTCTGGACCTGACCTCTGCCTGTCCACTGACTACTCTTGATCGCTGCCTGGAACTGACCTCTGCCTATCCACTGACTACTCTTGATCACTGCCTGGAACTTGACCTCTGCCTGACCTGACTATTCCCGGATTGACTACACGTACTGACCCTTGCTTCGGCTGACCATTCTGGACTGATACTCTGGCCTTGATCCTCGCTATCCACTTGGACACTCTCTTCTGGCCTTCTGCGACCTCTGGACATTCCTGCTTGGACATCGACCATGCACTCTTGTTCATGGTGGGCACTCTCCGGCGCTTCCTCTCTAGGAGATCCTGCAAGGCCCACCTAAGACCAGGCAGCCCGAGTAACCAAGGACTCAACCTGAGGGAACCCCGGGTTGCTATTGGTGAAGCTCCAGCTAGCCTCTGTCTCCTCCTGTGCTCTGCCTCCTGGTGGCAGGTGCACTCCGGGTCCACCCGGAGGGCCGTACCAATCCTGCACCAGGCCAAGGGTCCACCTCCATTGCAACAGAAGAGGGTAGGGAGAGAGACTACAGGGGCTAAATCTACTCTGTATTGCCGTACTCAATTACTATTTGTATAGTTTCTCATTTTTCAGTTCTGGTTCACTGATTGTTTGCGGTCAGTGGTATTGTTATTGATTTCCCTGAAAAATTAAAATAAAAACATTTGTAAAAAAAAAAAACAAAGTTAGTTACATTATGTCTGCAATCAGTAAATTCTTAGTAATCTCAAAATAAATTACAATTGAACATGATAAAACTGAAATTATCATTATTACTAAATTGTCATTGGTCACTGCTCCCCCCTACTTAGGGGTAGATTTTATAAACTTACACGCGAGCGTACTTTTGTTCGTGCACCAGGCGCGAACAAAAGTACGCCGGTTTTTATAAGATACGCGCGTAGCCACTCGTATCTTATGAAATCCGGGTTCGACGCACGCAAGGGGGTGCACATTTGTGCACCTTGCGCGCGCCGAGCTGTACGCGCGCTGCCCGTTCCCTCGAATGGAACTTTCTTTCCACCTCCCCCCCCCCGCACCTTCCCCTCCCTTCCCCTACCTAACCCACCCCCCCCCCCCCGGCCCTATCTAAACCCCCCCCCAACCGTTGTCGGCAGAGTTACGCCTGCCCGAAGCAGGCGTAACTCTGCGCGCACCAGCGGGCTGCTGGCGCTCCATCACCTGACCCGGGGGCTGGTCCGGAGGCCTCGACCACGCCCCCGGGCCGACATCACGCCCCCGACACACCTCCCGCCCCGCCGTGAAATTTGCGCCGCCCACCTGACACCCCCCCGACACGCCCCCTTTGCGAAGCCCCGGGACCTATGCACGTCCCAGGGCTTGCGCGTGCCACCGAGCCTATGCAAAATAGGCTCGGTGTGCGCAAGGGGCTTTTTTAAGGGTTACACGCATAACTTATGCACGTAACCCTTTTAAAATCCGGCCCTTAGTGTATGACAATCTTTCTATTTCAATAAAAGAAAAAAGTGCATAATTTTAGTGTCACTTTAGACACTGATCTATCCTTTTCATCTCATATTAAAACAGTATTTTGTTCTTCATTTTTCAAGTAGCGTCTGTTTAAAATGTTGCACATTTTCCTTCAGCTGGTTGATTTCCGCACAGTGCTCCAGTCATTAATACTGTCAGAACTTGACTACTGCAATGCCTTATAGATAGATTTGCCTGCTTCCACTTTCCACTCCCTCCAACTGGTCCAGAATGCAGCTGCTTGCGATCTCTCTGGCATTTCTCTCCATGAACACACTTCTTCAGTTTTGTCATCTCTCCATTGGCTACTTATTAAATATAGGATTCAATTTAATCTGGCTTCTTTAATTTACCACTTACTTCACAGTGATTCAAATCGTTGGGTCAGTACAATGTTGCACATTCATAAACCTGCACGCTCACTAAGGTCTGAAAAAAAATACTGCTGGAAATACCATTTGTTAAATTAGCATGTCTTGAATGCACTCGGGAAAGGGCATTTTCTATTGAGGGTCCCGGGTTGCGGAACTCCCTGTCAACCAAATTAGGTTGGCAGACTCTCATGTTTCCTTTAAGAAAGCATTGAAAACCTTTTTATTCGAGCAGGCTTATGGTCTTGATATGCTCAGGCTCTCTTGATATACATTTTCAAGATGCCTATCCTGTTTTGTTTCGTTATTTTATATTTATCCTGTTTCTTTGTCTATCCTTATTATGTATACATTTAAGGGTGAATTCGAAAAGCCCTACATGTGGCACATCCAGGAGATATGTCTGTGACTGGGACGTGTGCGGGCGACGCAGATTTTAAAAGGCCCCCCAAGCCATGCACATATCTGCCGGTATGCGCATTAGAAAGGTTTTTGAAAAAAGGGGTGGCTCAGGGCGGGGTTTGGGCAGGGCAAGAGTGGGCAGGGCAAGAGTGGGCAGGGCAAGAGTGGGCAGGGCAAGAGTGGGCCGGGACAGCGCCATTAAGTCAGTTGTGCACAAGCGCGTGCCGGATTCTGATGACCATGTAACTTGCTGCTGCTATGGATTGCGGGTAAATAGTAAAATTACAAACTTTTGGGTAGTCGGCAAGGTTTTAGGAGTCAGGGCTAGTATGATAAAAGGGAGGCAGGTTAGGGAGGGAGTATAGGAAGTCCACTCCTTTACTGGGGCGAACTGGGATGGAACAGGGAAATAGGCGCCAAAGCTTCGCCGCACACATCCTACTAAAATCCCCCCACTTACGTGTGCGAGACGGCATTAGCGCACACATGCGTGCGTCGATAGAAAATAGCGCACGCACGTGCGCGCAGGTAGCGGATTTCATAAGAGGCGCACATATACGCGCGCATGTTATAAAATCGGCGCGTCCATGTGCACGAGCCGGCAAATGAGTGCACATGGGCGCCCATGCGCAACTCTTTAAATCTACTTTCAGTGCTTTGCAACTGGCTGTGAACTATTATTTGTGACACTTGTAGACAACAAATTTTAATAAATACAAAATACTAAAAAAAAACACTCTGCATTGCAATCAGGTTTTCAATGTGAATGGGGCAGTCAATGATGGTCTATTGCACTTTGTTCAACAGAAGTCCTGAAATGCAAGCCACTTTAGGGATTATTTCATAATATCACATATAAGTTGCACCAATTTTCAAAGCTAACTTACATGTGTAAGTCTGCTTTGACATTTATTCTGACAAAAAAGCACACCCAAAATTGCCCTGGCTATTTGCTGAACACACTTTTTCCGAGAGAATTTATATGCAGACTTTTTAAAATCACAAAGCATGCATGTAAGTCCTAACCCTTCCCAGACTCTACCACCTGGAATGCCTCTCTTCTAAGTGCTTAAAAGTACACGCATTCAGAGTATATGTGTTTAATTTTACCTGCGTGTAGGTCGTGCAATTTTCTAAAGGGCCATTTCTGTGGGTAAAACACTACTTTACACACAGAAGTCCCTTTGAAAATTACCTCCCTGTCTTCCTGTTCCTCAGTTTATTCAACTAAAAATGAGTCATAATAATAACATTGTTCCATCTCTCCTTTTCCCTTTGGAAGTTTACATTCAGTCCCAGCATCAAAAGAGTGATGCAAGGCCATTCACTACAAAGCTGGCTGCAAGGATGCATGCAAAGCATGATGGGATCCTGTTTGGATACAAGTTACTATATTCATCCAAATTATTTATATATGACCACATTTCCTGTCTCATTTCTCTATTTCCTTCATGCTTTCTGTGTCTTCTTTAACTCGTTTCTTTACTCTGCACCTAATGTAGCTCTTTGGCATTTATTTGTTCTGAAAATGGACATTTAAATTCTAGCATCTGAAAAACTACTTTTAAATGGTCTTTTACCAATAAAATGCTGCATATTATCATGGGGAAGACCTGTGCTTGATTCCAGGGTCAGGAGAGAGAGGAGATGCACAACAGTGACATCTAGCAGGTAGAAACAGGGCTCTGGAAGAAGTCCTGAGAATAGCCGCCAGCCAAGGACTATCACTGCCATGACTGAGCTAAGTGACGTAGGAGGGGATATACTATAGGGCAAAAATCCCAGTGTAGTTGCAAATGAAGGTCCACAGCTCCCAGTCCCAGTCCCAAAAAAGCTGAAAGCCCAAACTAGCAGTAGGAAACTGCCAGTCTCCCTTACTCACCAAAATAATTAAAGAATAAGAATTTAGAACTATGATTAATATCCATGCTTTCTAACTCCAGGTACCACTATGAAAGAGGTGAGGAACCTCCACTCTTCAAGGGCTGCACATCAGTCAGGTTTTCAAGCTACAACATCCCTAATGAAGATGCATAAGAGAGATTTAAATACAATTTAGACAGTATGCATGCAAACCTGTCTCATGCTTATTCATTAGGGATAGCTTGAAAATCTGCCCAGTGTGTGGCCTCATGAGGACTAATCATTTCCCACCCCTGTTCTGTAGATCTTTAGCTGTACGTTGCATGCACAAATAGCCAACACATGCATGCGCTTAGTTTATTGAGGACAATTTGTCTCACTGAAAAAAATTAGTTGGATCTGCTTCCTAGTGAGGTCTTCAGCACAGTCAGCGTTTCAAATTCAGCACAATCCAGAAATGCCTATGCTCTCATATACCACTGTGAAATACAATCATTAAGCTTTTCTTTCTCCCTTGCATGTGCAGCTGATGCATGAAGAACAGTTTTTGTAGGATGGATAAGAGAAATGCAGTTTAAAGAGTTATTCCCTCTCCATGCACAGACACATTGGTGCAAAATCTGAAGATACTTTTTGCCCACTGGTTTTGCATTAATTTTCAAAGAGAAAGTGAGTGTGTACCCACAGATATGGTTTTTAAACGTACCCTCCCTGTGGCTAGCAAGGTTATTAAACTGCTTCATAGATTAAAGTCTTACTAAATATGTAGGGGGTTTCTCCTGGTGATCAGCTGTACTTGATAAAACATTCAATTTGTACTGCTTGTCCAACTCAGTTGGCAGTAAGCAAAAAGTTTATGTTTTAAAAAGCACTAGCAAACCTTTCCAACGACCCTCTGGAGTTTAAGCTATGCCTGCATATGTTGGAGTTATTAACGCTGGCGCAATGTTCAAAAACTTTCTTATATATGTGCATTTGCAATCTTACGTTCATAGCAATATGCACCTGAGGATGGATAGAGTTGGGTCAGAAATCCCTGAGCCTGGTATGCCTTTTCACTGGGGTCACGTATGGTAAATTTCAGGATTTCCAGCTTGAAATCCTTAGTTAGGTTTTGCTGTCGTCATAAGGACTGAGACTGTGCTTTTAGGCCTAACTAGAAACAGCTGAAGGCAGAAATACTGAAAATGACATAGCTACAGCATGCTAGGAATAACTATATATACTCTATTTATTTAATCTTTAATAGCCAAGCATAACCACATACAGAGATATTTAGAGTTGTTTACTCCAACAAGCTGTTATCAAATAGGCAAAATGTAAGCTTATGCATAGGTATTAGTTACACGAATTAAGTATAAGTTCTTGGAATTCAATGAATATTTGTTATGGTTTAGCGGTGTTTGGGTGGATTCTTGGGTACTGTGGCAGATGACCACGCCCATGGGGAGCAGCCCCATGAGGAGCCCCGTGAGGGCTAGACTCAGGACGCACAAACACAGAATTAGCTCTTTTATTGTATAACTTGATGTGTACCACCAGAGTTGGCAGTAGTGAGGTGAACCAGAGGTTGCAGTCCCGGGACCCTCGGCAGAGGGAACCCTTCTCACCAGATTGGTATAGGGGATTCCGGTGTAGATTTCCCAGGCAAGGCAATGCCGTAGATGAGATAGACTGAGAGATTACTCACTAGATGGTAGCTGTAGGTTGGCGATTTCACCAGGCTGAAGTAGATGGTACAGGCATCAAGGCAGGGAGAGCAGGCCCTCGAGGAGCGATTACCTGATCCCAGTAAGGCACCTGAAATAAAGCAGAGGGCCCCCGAGGAGCGGATACCCAGGTTAGGCAATAGCCCGAAGGGCAGAAAGAGAGCTTCCAGCAGCAGCACGGAAGCGGCAGAGTAGCTTAGACTGGCCAAGACCAATCCTTGCTAACTCAATGAGCTAGCAAACATGAACAGGCTAAATACCTGGATGGCGTGACATCACTTGAGGGAGACGCCCTCGAGGTTCGCGCCATAGCTGGAATAAAGACATGGGTAGCGCGCGCGCGCGCCCTAGGAGGCTCTTGGGAGAAACATGGTGGGAGGCAACGCCATAGCCGTTCCAGGGACGCCGGAGAGTACGGCTTGCAGACGCGGCAGCAGCCATCTTTCTAAGGCTAGCGGGGAGAGCTGAGAAAAAGGTGAGGCACAAGGGTCGAAGCCATCTGACACCGACGGATGCAACAATATTGATAACATGTCATGAATATTCATATAGAGAATGATATACTGACTGTTGATTTGTCAATGGTTTGTTATCTATGTCTTAATATCATTTATAAGCTGTGAATTCTTGCTGTGCCACTCAGAGTTCTCACATTTTGGGTTGCTGTTGGTGACCTGTTTTATCTATGTGCACAAGATCAGATAATAAAATAAGGAAGTAAGTTAATTACATTCTGTTTCTTTAGTGCTTACAAATTCTTCTTTAAAGCCAGGCTAAGGGGCTTCCAGGTAAGTCCCATCTATGGGATTTTTCGCACATGTTATCAGCACTACCAAAATCAAAATGATACAGATCTAGCACTTAACAAAAAAGACAGATTTCCCAAATTGCAGTTCTGAAATTTCATATCATTGCAAAAACTTTGTTAATACAGTGATACCCAGGCAATGGCTGACATTTTTGATTGCTATCTGAAATTGCTATTTTTCAACACATCACTAATTTTGGATTTTTCTTGCTTATTGATTTATTCCATCATAGTCTCCTCATTTTTCATTCTGGATCTAATCAGAATCTGCACCAGTGCTACATTATGTCATTAACATTGGAAAAGTCTGAAACAGAAGGGTACTACGACCACCATTTGCAGCATCTGAGATGATTTTTTTTTCCTCTCAAAGACCTCTATGCTCCCAACCAAACATAATAGCCTAGAATCAGGGGTTCTTAACCCAGTCCTCAGGACACACCTAGCCAGTCGGGTTTTCAGGATATCCAATATGAATGTGCATGAGATTAAATTTACGGGATATCCACAATGAATATGCATGAGATAGATTTGCGTGCCCTGCCACCATTATATGTAAATTTAATCTCATGCACATTCATTGTGGATATCCTGAAAACCCGACTGGCTAGGTATACCCTGAGAACTGGGTTGAGAATCCTTAGCCTAGATGATAACCTAAAAACCCTGCCTCCTTTCAGTGGAGGTAATTTTCAAAAGAATTTATGACTGTAAAACTGGGTTTTATGTGCATAAATGGACTGTTTAAAATTGCTACTTTTACACTTGTAACTCCTTTGAAAATTCCCTCCTTAAGGCTGAATATTAAAAAATGTTACGCATGTAAATAGACTTTACGAGCAGAAATGGGCTTTTGAAAATTGCTATGATGTATGCTACTTTTCCACACATAACTCCATTGAAAATTCATGACAGTGAATATAAAGAGCTCCCTTCACAGCACTGAGCTGAAGCAGCTCCAGAAGAATCACTAGAGAGCAGGGTTTTATATTTCCCTCTCTTGGGGAATTCTGCATGCACTGCTTCTGGTGTGCTATGGGGCTACAGATGTGAAGTAATTATATCTACTATGAATAACTTCCCTTCCCATCCCCAAAGACCATGACAATACTATAAACATTATTCATCAGGGTTCATAAGAGTATGCCAGGTGTGCTCCTAATCCACCTAGAATAACAGAGAAGCTGAACAAAGCAAATAGTCATATTTACTGCAGATTAACATTTATCAAATACTGTGCAAATCAGAAGGTAGTTGTGGGGATTGCATCCATTTCTCTTATTCATTTCAAGAAATTTGCATGACATTAGAAATCATGTGAGAAATTATAAAGAATTTTGGGGAGCACTCTACACCATATAATGTCAAGGACACGTTTAAACAATTTTGATTTGAAAACGCAATACACACGTGTTATTGATTTTCAACCCCTGACCTACCTGGGAACACCTCCTCTTAATACTGCTAAATATATGCACATGGTGGAATACCATGTGTACTTTTCACTAGGTAAAAGGTGGGCAATTTTATGGCAGCTCTTTTACCTGGGTAAATCAGTATTTTAGGCAGGTAAATGGTTTATGAAGTTTGCCCTGCCCACAACTGTCTGTTTTAACTTGTCCTTTGTATTACATGTGCAATGTTTCATCGGCCACAGGACTCCTCTGCGACTGGCTTCACTCACCTTGACTTGCAAAGAAGAACACCGCCATATGCTGCAGGCCCACCAATGCTCCCCCTAGGTGGGAAAAAACTCAGCAGTGGCGCCTCCTGATGACATCACGAGGCTGAGTATTTAAACCTCAGCCGCACCACTGATGCCTCAGCCCTGGCTCTCCTGCGTGACCATGCAGTGCATGTTGCTCCTCATTCTTGTTTGCCTTGCTCCTATTACCACTTAATGCCTATTCTAATCCCTGCCTTCCTTCCCTCATTGCCTAGTTCCAGTCCTTGTCTCCTTGCCTTGTTGTTTTCCTTGTACCCTGCCTTGTTCCTGTCTTGCCCCTGTCTGACTGTCTTGTTCATCCTCTGCCTGATTTCCAGTTCAGATTTCTGCTTTGAATTTTTCCACCTATCTTGATCTCTGCCTGGAACTTGACACTGCCTGATTTCTGCCTACCTTGACCTTTGCTTGGACCTTGACGATGCCTGATTTGATTTCTGCCTGCCATGACCATGGCCTGGATGCGATCTCTGTTTATTCTCTTCCTGCCCATACCTTGGTCTACTACTGGACTCTGCCTGACTACTCTCTACGGGGCCTCACCTAAGTCCTCCTGGCCCCTGGAAGCCAAGGGGTATATTTTAAAAGCCCTGCGTGCATAAATCCTGTCCAAAGCATTAGATGACAGAGGGGTTAAAGGGGCTTTTAGGGAAGATAAGGCCATTGCAGAAAGACTAAATGAATTCTTTGCCTCCGTGTTTACTAATGAGGATGTTGGGGAGATACCAGTTCCGGAGATGGTTTTCAGGAGTGATGAGTCAGACGAACTGAATGAAATCACTGTGAACCTGGAAGATGTAGTAGGCTAGATTGACAAACTAAAGAGTAGCAAATCACCTGGACCGGATGGTATGCATCCTAGGGTTCTGAAGGAACTAAAAAATGAAATTTCTGATCTATTAGTTAAAATTTGTAACCTATCATTAAAATCATCCATTGTACCTGAAGACTGGAGGATGGCCAATGTAACCCCAATATTTTAAAAAGGCTCCAGGGGCGATCCGGGTAACTATAGACCAGTGAGCCTGACTTCAGTGCTGGGAAAAATAGTGGAAACTATTCTCAAGATCAAAATCGTAGAGCATATAGAAAGACATGATTTAATGGAACATAGTCAACATGGATTTACCCAAGGGAAGTCTTGCCTAACAAATCTGCTTCATTTTTTTGAAGAAGTTAATAAACATGTGGATAAAGGTGAACCAGTAGATGTAGTGTATTTGGATTTTCAGAAGGCATTTGACAAAGTCCCTCATGCGAGGCTTCTACGAAAACTAAAAAGTCATGGGATAGGAGGCGATGTCCTTTCGTGGATTACAAGATGGTTAAAAGACAGGAAACAGAGAGTAGGATTAAATGGTCAATTTTCTCAGTGGAAAAGGGTAAACAGTGGAGTGCCTCAGGGATCTGCACTTGGACTGGTGCTTTTTAATATATATATAAATGATCTGGAAAGGAATACGACGAGTGAGGTTATCAAATTTGCGGATGATACAAAATTATTCATAGTAGTTAAATCACAAGCAGACTGTGAAACATTACAGGAGGACCTTGCAAGACTTGAAGATTGGGCATCCAAATGGCAGATGAAATTTAATGTGGACAAGTGAAAGGTGTTGCATATAGGGAAAAATAACCATTGCTGTAGTTACACGATGTTAGGTTCCATATTAGGAGCTACCACCCAGGAAAAAGATCTAGGCATCATAGTGGATAATACTTTAAAATTGTCGGCTCAGTGTGCTGCAGCAGTCAAAAAAGCAAACAGAATGTTAGGAATTATTAGGAAGGGAATGGTTAATAAAACGGAAAATGTCATAATGCCTCTATATCGCTCCAAGGTGAGACCACACCTTGAATACTGTGTACAATTCTGGTCACCACATCTCAAAAAAGATATAGTTGCGATGGAGAAGGTACAGAGAAGGACAACCAAAATGATAAAGGGGATGGAACAGCTTCCCTATGGAGAAAGGCTGAAAAGGTTAGGGCTGTTTAGCTTGGAGAAGAGACGGCTGAGGGGGGATATGATAGAGGTCTTTAAGATCTTGAGAGGTCTTGAACGAGTAGATGTGACTCGGTTATTTTCACTTTCAAATAATAAAAGGACTAGGGGGCATTCCATGAAGTTAGCAAGTAGCGCATTTAAGACTAATCGGAGAAAATTCTTTTTCACTCAACGCACAATAAAGGTCTGGAATTTGTTGCCAGAGGATGTGGTTAGTGCGGTTAGTGTAGCTGGGTTCAAAAAAGGTTTGGATAAGTTCTTGGAGGAGAAGTCCATTAATGGCTATTAATCAATTTTACTTAGGGAATAGCCACTGCTATTAATTGCAACAGTTTCATGGGATCTTCTTAATGTTTGGGTAATTGCCAGGTTCTTGTGGCCTGGTTTTGGCCTCTGTTGGAAACAGGATGCTGGGCTTGATGGACCCTTGGTCTGACCCAGCATGGCAATTTCTTATGTTCTTATGGAAGAATCAGAGTGATATCGCTGTGCTTATCCTGGAGGTGTTTGGGGTTTTCTCCCAACCTTAAGAAACATTTTAACTTAAGATGCCTTATTTCATTAAAGGAACTATTGCTTTTACTTGATATAACATCTGTCATTATGTATAGTGTATACATAAAGCAGTGTGGAATACAAATTTTTGAATAAATGTCTAAAAATAATAGGGGGTTGGTTTAAGGGGAGGGGGTAATTTTCAGACTTGCTACATATCTGCAAACCCACAGGTACTTTTGACCTGCAGAATTTGCATTAGACTTCAAAGAGAAAGTACCAACATATTTTCTCTTTGAAGATTAGCTAAGGAAAATTATTGGCATATATTTATGCCTGCTATTATGGATAAGTAATTTGTTTGACTAAAAATGCAAAGGAAGTAAAGAGACAAATTAGCACAAAATGATGGAAAAAGGTGAATCCAGTGGTAAAGGAAATAAATAAAGATAATATCAATTAATAATAAATGACAGAGGCTAAGACCTGACAGCAATCACTCCCAGCTGACTGGGGTCGGGGCTTACACATAAGGGCTACTTGCCCCCGCCACATGGAGCTTTGTCGGTACACTTGGTGGTGGGGTGACTAGTGGCACAGGTGGAGCAGAAGTGCTTGTACTTGCATTCCTGTGCCATGCAACCGCCTTTGTTATACCACTAACAGGCTAATATCATGGGGTCAACTGCCCACCCCCACTCATAGGAGCCTCCCTGAGCATGAAGGAGCGATTGTGTGCTTGTGTTTCTGAATTGTATGCTGTCATGTGTGTCAGCCGCAGCTCGACGTCTTGCACACCTCATGACATGAATGGTATATCAGCCATCCTTTCTCTGAATCATTCATCATAATTCAACCAAGCGAATCCCTCCTAGGTAGAGTGGGCACTGACAATGGTGTCTAAATAAGACCACAAAGCTAAGTGTTGCAAGGGATCGACTCGGTCGACTATTGATGCTAGGCGTGCAAAGGATCGCACCCGGTTGTTTACATTCCTAGAGGCCCGCTTGGGACCCAAAGGAGCTTCATGCCATTTCCTTTCCTTGCATGATCCTTCTGATTTCCTATGCCCCTCCAGCAAGCTAAAAATATCAACATACTGGCGATGGTGAATTCGACACTGGAGTGAGTGCAGAATGCCTTGCCATAACTGCTTCATTGTGTTTAGCGCTGGCAGGCTGGCATTAGTGGCAATGGCGCTCCATGAGCCCTCGGCTACTGGTGACCCCCAGGAGCTAGGGGAAGATGCTGGTGAGGAACTCCGGCTGCCAGAGGAGTCGGAGTGACAGGAGTACCTCCTACTCTTCCTCTTATGACTCCTTACACTTTTGTCATGCTCCGCAGGAGGCTGAGCCTTACTGGCCTCTGTTGGGGGATGGGACACCCTCTCTACCCCTGGCAGTTGTTCAGTGGATTCCCCAGCCCCATGCACTGATGTGACCCTGCTGGACTCACCCACAGCAGTCAGCGGTGCCACAGGCTGCACACTGAGGGTGTGGTCCCGACTCTCATCTGTGGCACTCTGTAGGTACTGCCGGTTTGGAGTACTGGAGCTCTCAAGTGCAGGGTAGACTGAGGCAGAGAGCGGGGAGACCAACATCATGGGCTCTTCTGGCTCCGCCACACTGGGCTTCAGGCCTGTGGCATAGCTGGAATTCCATTGGCCAGCACCAAGAGAGATACCTGGTTGCCAATGCGGTTGGACCCCCTTGTATAAACTAGGAGTCCCTGAATATGGCCAGGCTGACCATGACAGAGGAGCCGTCTCCGCAGTTCTCCATCCTGGTGCCTGTGGACTGCAGGGGAATGTAGTGAAGCCATGCAGCTGGGCTCCCCCAGCTGCAAGCTATGTTGCTCCTGAGGGGGTGAAATAGCCTGGGTAATTGGACGATTGTCCCGCTCCCCAAGCCACCAGCTGGAGAGCCAGTGAGGGGGGCAGGGAGATGCAACCATCCCTAGCAGGGAAACTATCCCCAAGCTGCCTGGTTCCCATCCCCTGAACCACACTGCTGTTTGCTAGGTCACTGGGGTTTGGCACTGGGTCCCCAGGGGTGGGCTGAGGTCTCCATCTCGCTCTTTCCTGGGATGCCCTGCATTTCCCCAATCCTGTGCCCCCTCCAGAGGTTACCGGCCAGTGGAGCACCTGGAGACTCCTCCCCAAGTATACTGGGCACCCCGGATCCCCCCGTTGGGCCGGATGGTGCATTGAAGCCCTAGCCCTGCTGCCATGACCGCTTGCCATGGCTGAGTTAAAGGTGCCACAACCCCTAAAGTGCCCCTGGAAGAGCTGATATGGATTCACACATCCGCTATCCCCAAGGGACCCTACCTCATCAAGCTCTGGCTGCAGGACAACTGGATCTCGCAAGGAACAGAGGCGAAGAGACTGGCCCATGATCCCTAAAACAGGCAGCGATATGAACCCTGGCTTCCCTGGTTCGTAGCCTGCCCCTTTAACCACTGGGCTACTCCTTGCTTCCTCTTTGCTGCCATTTCTCTTTTTTATTTTGCTCATTAGCCAAATTGCAGGGCAGCAGCAGCAGCAATTTTTCCCAAGTGAAGCAGCCGTGCGGAGGACAGGAAGCAAAAGGGACGGGGGCACTGCACCCCGGTCAGATACCTTCCTCCGTGCAGCTTCCCCCAACCCAAGGGATGGCCTCGGGCCAAAGTTGGTCAATGAACCATCCCTAAATCGTTCATAGCCCCCGCCAACTGAGCCCTCCTCCGAGCCCCTTTTCATCCCCACCCGTAGCCTGAGGTCCCGCGGCTGGGACCGGGCATGCTCTCATCAGTTGGGGGGGGGGGGGCTGACATCACACACAGGCCGTGTCATCAGCCCCCTCCCCGACATTCGTGGTGTGCATGGTGCCAGGTTATCTGCGGCGTCTCTCACACCGCAGCGCCGCATTTAAAACTCAACTACAGTGGCGTTTAGTGTTTGTTTTTGATCAGGCTGTGCACCATTTCTCCTGCCAGAATTTAGGTTACTGGTTGCAATCAGAATGCCTGAAGCATCACAATTTTGCAAAGTTCATGCAACATCAAATTGTAGCATGAAATCATGAGAGGGTATTTCTTTTTTATGTGCCCACTGATTTTGCTTTAGTATTTGAATAGCTCCTGTGTATAGAAAGTTTTCACCCATATGCAAAGTAACTTATCTGCACTTATCAACACCAAAGGAATGATAACTTTAAAGCAAGTGTGTGTGTGCCCATATATTCATTTGTGGGGGCGTGCACCAATATGCGTATGCATTTTATATCGTCTGTGCAAGTGCACACGCATTATATAAGGTATGCCTATTTGCGAGTATGTGTGTGTGTGTAATTGTAAGCAATTAAACAATGAAAGATTATTCACATATTTTCCTAAGGACTTGTCAGCTTTTACATGTGCAAGTGAGCACATTTTATAATATACACTCATGAAGGAAATTCCCAGTCTTACCAATTAATCTACCAGTTTGCCCAATTCATCTCTAGGTCATCAAGATCCACCTGGTTCTTCAGCCTGCACACCCCCCCAGTTTACCCAGACCCCTCACTCTGTCGGTATTTGGTTATAAAGAATATTATTCAGACTTTTACCTGATAAATAGCAGAAATAAATATGCACAGATAAAAGCCATATGCACGCTGCGTTCTCACATTATAAAATCAAAACTTATGTGTGTAAATGTTGGCTCCACCCCAGAATGCCCCCAACTCATCCCTAATCTGTTCCTTTTTTACACGAGTAAAATTATTCACACACCTGTACTTGTTCACATATGTGCAAGGTATATAAAATAGTTCTATCACGAATAAGCACTACTTGCACGCGCATCTACTAATTTGAGTGCGTGCATCTCTTTTAAAATTCAGCTTTAAAAAAATGTGTAAATAATCTCCAAAAAGTCACTATTTCCAAACTGCAGGAAACTGTTTAGTGTGAGATGTGCAAAGGAATTTCTCTTGGTGTTTGTCCATAGAAAACAATCTTTATTGAATAGGGCCTTAAATTCTTTTGAGCTCAGTTCAGAATATCCGCGGATCATATTTTATATCTGATACAGTATGTGCTATTTAAAGTAAACCCATTGCCTTATTCTGGCACAATGGAAGGAACTGAGTTAAACAAGAACTCTTCCTATTATAAATTAAATTGCACTGCAATTTATGACCACGGCCTACAGAAATATGTCAAATGCAAAGTCTGTGGATTTTTGCTCTTTCACCAGCCTCTGTACTAAGTTATGAATGTTTTTGCAAAAAGAGGACAAAGCACATCAATAGACACAAAATACCCATGTTCAGAAATGCTAGCTTTTCACTCTTTTGAACATTTTTTATCAGTGTGGGTTCTGTTTGCACAGACATTCACAAAATGGCCTCTTTGCATATCGTAAACTTATATGCAACAGTCTACTAGGCATATAAATGTATAAAAATGCTGAGTTAATGAGCTGCTGCAGTGCAATATGAGCTCATTAACTCAGAATTTAGTGAAAACCAGTGCACAAACACATCCTTACAGTTTTTATAAAAAAAAAAGATAATGATATCTCAGTGAGGTGTATTATCTTTCTTGCAAAGTTTCCAGAACTGGTACCTAGGCAAACTAAGTGGTGCCTAGAGCACTAAAATTTTAGGGCCATGAAAATTCCACCAGCACGAGGCCCAGGAGGGGGCTACATCAGAGCCAATATCACCAAAGAAGAGCCTGCCCTGCTGGAACCACTATTGCCTGTAGGAGGGTTTGCCGAGCTGGAAATACGTTGGGGGAGGGGTACATAACCAACGATTTGCCTAGAGCACCAAATACTCTTGCAATGGCCCTGAAAGTCACCCATAAGAATTGTATGTGAATAACTTTTCTACCGAGGCTCATTTGCATACAAGTTCCAATAGAAAATTTATAATTTGAAATTTGCGACTTCTGCATAGATAACTGTGCAGCTTAGTATGTTGACCTCTTAGTGAATTATGTTTTCTCAGTTTTTTTGTTAGAGGTCTGATAATCTTATACCAAAACAGAAAGACATAAGACTTGCTGTACTGGGTCACACCAAAGGTCCATTAAGCCCAGTATCTTGTTTCCAACAATGGCCAATCCAGGTCACAAGTACCTGGCAGGATCCCAAAAGGTCGATAGATTCCATGCTGCTTATCCCAAGAATAAGCAGTGTATTTCTCCGTCTCTACCTTAATAATGGTTAATGGACTTTTCCTCCAGGAACTTGCCCAAACCTTTTTTAAATGCAGCTACATTAACATCTTTCACCACATCCTCTGGCAATGAATTCCAAAGCTTAGTTGTGCTTTGAGTAAAAAATATTTCTCTTATTAGTTTTATAAGTGTATCACCTAGTCTTTGTACTCTTTGAAAGAGTAAACAACCAATTAATGTTGGTTGTTTCAACCAACACCGACACAGTAGCTGTATATATTGTACACTGTACATTTTGTATATTTGTATATAATTAACCTCTTCTATCTCTCTTTAATTCCTCCACCCCAGTTCAACAGCCCTTGTTAATTGTAACTGCATCTCTTCTTCACGTTTATTTATGTTCATTGTTGTATTCATCGCACCCCTGTTTTTTATGTAAACCGACATGATGTGAATTTTTTCATGAATGCCGGTATAAAAAAAACCTTAAATAAATAAATAAATAAATAAAAATAATGTTTACTTGTTCCACTCTGTGTAATACTTTATAGACCTCTATCATATCTCCCCTCAGCTGCCTCTTGTCCAAGTGAAGAGTCCTAACCTTTTTAGCCTTTCTTCCTAGGGGAAATGTTCTATCTCCTTTATCATTTTGGTTGCCCTTCTCTGTAAATTTTTAATTCTGCTACATCTTTTCTGAGATGTGGTGACCAGAACCGCACACAATATTCAAGATGAGGTCACACCATGAAGCAAATCAGAGGCATTATGATATTCTCTGTTTTATTCTTCATTCCTTTCCTAATAATCCTAGCATTCTATTTGCTTTCTTGGCTGCTGCTGCTGCACACTGAGTATAAGATTTCAATATATTATCAACGATGATGCCTAGATCCTTTTCCTGAATGTTGAATCCTTATGTGGCATCGTGCATTCTATTATTCTTCCCGAAGTGCATCACCTTCCACTTGTCCACATTAAATTTCATTTAACCATTTGCATGCACAGTCTCCCAGTTTTGCAAGGTCCCCTTGCAATTTCTCACAGTCCTCTTGTGATTTAACAACTTTTAAAAATTGGTGTCAAAGACAAATCTGATCACTTCACTCATTGTCCCCCGTATCCAGGTCATTTATAAATATATTAAAAATCCCCAGGGATGTGGTCACAGAACAGATCTCTGGGGCACACCACTATTCATCTTATTCCATTAGGAAAACTTGCTATTTAATCGCAGTCTGTTTTATTTCTTTTAAGCAGTTTGCAATCCACAATAGGACAGGTAGATCCATCCAATATTTGCATTTGTTTTGTTCTTCTCCCACCCCTCCCCATCTTATCTGCCTAACAGATGATGCACAACCTTACGTAAAGAGGAGCAGTAACCTCTCCCTCAGACTAAAACTGCTCTGTCATTGAGTAAAGCTTATTTATGTTATGCTATTTAATCATCCTAGGCATGATTCACCCACATTTTTGATTTAGGGGCCTGATTTACTATGCTTTGTTCTGACAGAATGGAAGAAAAAAGCCTCAGTAAATGAGCGAGGGCCTAGAAAAAGTTTCTATCTAAAAAGTATTCAATAACCTAGGAAAATAAAAATATTTAAATCCTATGTTTAAAAAATATCTAAAATGCTCTACCTACCTTGGGAAAAGTCAATAAACCCATAGACATTAAGACTTGCTCCCTACTCGGAATTACGCATACAGTAATAGATTATCAGTTTCATTGCAACATGAATGACTCTCATTTTCCCTTTCTCAATATGCAGTCGCTCTCCTGACATCACCAACATCTGAAATTGGGTGGAGGACATGCATGGAGAATGCTCCAGCTATGATGCTAGCTTGAGAAAAGAAACTAAATATGTTTGCCTACTCATCAATCATCCTAATGCCTCACTAATGCCACTTGTGTGAAAATAATGGGGAAACAAGGATAAAGAATATCTAAATCTTTCATTTATTCTGCAAAAAGAAAGCCTTCATATGTATTAGCAAATAGCAAAGAAAAAATGTTATAAAGATTAACAAAAATGCCTCAGTTTAAAGTGAGAAAAGAAGAATCTCCTGCATATTACACACTCTGATTCTGATGTATTGACCTGTAAGATTTTTTTTTTTTGAAAAGGGGTTTTCACTCGAAAAATAGTTCAAAACACTAACAAGTTAATTTTCAAAGGGGTTATGCATGTAAAATTAGCATATACACACATAAGTAGTTTGCATTTGCCTACATAATATTTTATAAATATCTATAGTATGTTTATATTTTCAGTTTCACACACAAATCTAAATGCACAAAAAAGAGGTGGTCTTGCCTTGGGTAAAGCCATGCTGACTTTGTTCCATTAAACCATGTCTTTCTATATGTTCTGTGATTTTGATATTTAGAATACTTTCCACTATTTTTCCTGGCACTGAAGTCAGCTAACTGGTCTGTAGTTTCCCGGATCAACCCTGGAGCCCTTTTTAAATATTGGGGTTACATTAGCCACCCTCCAGTCTTTAGGTACAATGGATGATTTTAATGATAGGTAACAAATTTTTACTAATAGGTCTGAAATTTCATTTTTTAGTTCCTTCAGAACTCTGGGGTATATGCCATCCAGTCCAGGTGATTTACTACTCTTCAGTTTATCAATCAGGCCTACCACATCTTCTAGGTTCACCATGATTTCATTCAGTCCATCTGAATCATTACCCATGAAAACCTTCTCTGGTACAGATATTAGAGATGAGCTTCATTTTTTTCTACCGCGTCATTTTTTGAGTCGGACGCTTCGGGGTAAAGTTTGTTTTTCCTTGTTTAGTTTTTTGGAAAAACGAACAAAAAACTAAACGGGGAAAAATGAAATGGGCCCAAAAAACGGTGCGGGAAAACGAAGCTCAAAAAAACCCACCCCAAGCATTAAAATTTACTATAATACATTAAATACATCCCCCCCCCCCCCACCATCCCGATCCCTCCCCAAGACTTACTAACATCCCTGGTGGTCCAGCGGGTTCCCGCGAGCGATTTCTCCCTCCGTGCCATTGGGCTATCTGGCCTGCCTCGCATCAAAATGGCGCCAATAGCCTTTGACCTACTATGTCACAGGGGCTACCAGTGCCATTGGTCAGCCCCTGTCACATGGTAGGAGCAATGGATGGCTGGTGCCATCTTGTGCTCCTACCATGTGAGGGGACAGGAGGGTCCCCCAAGACTTGCCAAAAGTCCCTGCAGTTCCAGCGGGGGTCCAGGAGCGATCTCCAGCACTCAGGCCATCGGCTGCCAGTAATCAAAATGCAGCTGATAGCCTTTGCCCTTTCTATGTCACAGGGGCTACCGGTGCCATTGGGCAGACCCTGTCACATGGTAGGAGCACAAGCTGGTGCTGATGGCCATGTGACAGGGGCTGACCAATGGCACCGGTAGCCCCTGTGACATAGTAGGTCAAAGGCTATCGGCGCCATTTTGATGCGAGGCAGGCCTGAAAGCCTGACGACACGGAGGACCACCAGGGATGTTAGTAAGTCTTGGGGAGGGATCGGGGTGGTAGGGGGAGGGTTGTATTACAGTAAATTTTAGGGATGTGAATCGTTTTTTGACGATTTAAAATATCGTCTGATATATTTTAAATCGTCAAAAATTGTTAGAAGCGCGATACAATAGGAATTCCCCCAATTTATCGTCAAAAATCGTAAATCGGGGGAAGGGGGAGGGCGGAAAAACCACACTAAAACAACCCTAAAACCCACCCCGACCCTTTAAAATAAATCCCCCACCCTCCCGAACCCCCCCAAAATGCCTTAAATTACCTGGGGTCCAGAGCGGGGGTCCCGGTGTGATCTTTTACTCTCGGGCCTGCGGTGCGTTGTAGAAATGACGCCGGCGCTACCTTTGCCCTGTCATATGACAGGGCAAAGGTAGCGCCGGCGCCATTTTGTTTTTTGTCCCCCGACGTCAGGAGCGCAGGAGATCGCTCCCGGATCCCTGCTGGACCCCCAGGGACTTTTGGCCAGCTTGGGGGGGCCTCCTGACCCCCACAAGACTTGCCAAAAGTCCAGCGGGGGTCCGGGAATGACCTCCTGCAGTCGAATTGTTTTGCCGTACGGCCGGCGCCATTTTGTGCAAAATTCGACTGCCACTCATCTTTATGAGTGGCAGCCGATGGCCCGAGAGCGGGAGATTGCTCCCCGCGCCCCCCCCCCTGGACCACCAGGTAATTTTAAAAGGTTTTGGGCGGGGTCGGGAGGGTGGGGGAGGCTAAGGGAGTCGGTTTAAAGGGTCGGGTGGGGGGGTTTTTTTATCGGGCCATCGGCACCATTTATATTAGTGGCAGCCAAAATGGCGCCGATGGCCCGAGAGCGGGAGATCGCGCCGGGACCCCCTCCCCCCCACTGGACCACCAGGTAATTTAACATTTTGGGGGGGTTCGGGAGGGTGGGGGAGGGTAAGGGATTGGTTTTAAAGGGTCGGGGTGGGTTTAGGGGTTGTTTTGGTATGCCGGTTTTCCCGCCCTCCCCCTAAATAATTCCCGTGCCCGATTTAACGATTTTTGACGATAAATCGGGGGAATTTGTATTGTATCGTGCACTCTAATGATTTTTGACGATTTTAAAAAATATCGACAATTTTTTTAAATCGTCAAAAAACGATTCACATCCCTACATGTTGTATGCCAACCAGAAAATCCTGCTAAAAGGCAAAAAATAAATAAATAAACACATTGAACCCATATGGTATTAGACCTATTGTAATGCATGTTAGGTGTAGGCTTGGTACTCAAAGACATGAGTAAAGTGAATTACAATTATAATATAGTAAACCTCCCAGACCAAAACAGCACGAAGTACCTTCACTCCAATAGTAACAATCCTACCTTTGAAAAAGCAAATGCTGTAAATATTAAACCAGGCCCTAAAACATCAATAACTTCTTATTAAAAACAAAACAACCATAGGTGCTATAGAACCCTACACAGAAACTACACACTAACAGAATACCTCAAGTTTGATCACACATGCAGAACACTGAACCTCACCAAATACAGAATAAAGAATAAAGTTTTATTTTCTTTTGTTTCTAACCTTATTAAACCACCAACTACATCAGCAATAGTGAAAGATCTACAAGATAGATCCAACAAATTTGCTAATTATTTTTCAGAGAAAATCACACTTGTTTTAAACAAACTCGCTTCAACAAATAAACAGGTTATTTCACTTCCATCAAACCCTTCTAGTAGTTGGTCTAACTTTGAATTAGTGTCATCAATAGAAATAGCCAATCTTCTTAAGGGTATGAACCCAGCAGCCCACCCCCAAGATCTATTAACTATTAAGTCACTACAATTAATACCTGATATTGTAGCTCGACCGTTAGCCGACATTGTCAATATTTCTCTAGAAAAAGGATGTTTTCCCAATTCTCTTAACTGCTCAGTGGTTAAGCCCTTAATTAAAAAACCAAATCTTGACTCAGAAAATTTAGCTATCATCCCATTTCTACGATTCCTTTTCTAGCAAAACTTTTAGAAAAGGTGGTAAATAAACAACTGGTAGAATACGTAGAAAACCACCACTTACTTTTTCCCTCGCAATATGGATTTTGGAAATCACATAGGGGCCGACCGTCGGTACCTGTGACATAGTGAGGGCAAAGGCGATCGGCGCCATTTTGAGTCCTGGCATCGGACGGCCAGAGTGCAGGAGGTCGCTCCCGGACCCCTGCTGGACTTTTGGCAAGTCTTGTGGGGGTCAGGAGGCCCTCCCAAGCTGGCCAAAAGTCCCTGGGGATCCAATGGGGGTCCCGGAGCGACCTCCTGCACTCCGGCCGTCCGATGCCAGGACTCAAAATGGCGCCAATAGCCTTTGCCCATACTATGTCACAGGGGCTACCGGTGCCATTGGTCAGCCCCTGTCACATGATAGGAGCACAAGATGGCGCCGATGGCCATGTGACAGGGGCTGACCAATGGCACCGGTAGCCCCTGTGACAAAGGCTATCGGCGCCATGATGAACCCGGCACTGAGGGTGTGAGTGCAGGGGATGGCTGCTGGACCCCACCAGGGAGTTTTGGTAAGTCTTGGGGGGATTCAGGAGTGTGGGGGGTTTGTTTAAATTTTTATTTAGGTGGCCATATAATTCGGAGAATATTCGTGTATTTGTGGGGAATCGCTATACGTTTCGCTTCCCCACGAATACTACGAATAGTGCAGTATAAGTTGCGGATCACCAATACGGCGAAAACGAATGCACATCCCTACTGTCCACCTTGTTAAATTGATGAGACGGACAGTGAAATGCTAAGAGAAATTAGGGAACCTAACCAAATTGATAGTGTGGTAATAATTGGTGATTTCAATTACTCCAATATTGACTGGGTAAACGTATCATCTTCGGACTGATATCTGATACTGACCTCTACCTGCCTGACCATTCTCTTTGTCTGCTGCCTAGAACTGACCAATACCTGCCTGACCACTCTCTTCGTCTGCTGCCTGGAACCGATCCTCACTTGCCTTGACTACTCTCGGACTGATCTTGGTATTTGACCTCTGCTTTGGCTGACCACTTCTGGACTGATATTCTGGCTCTGACCCTTGCGCTTCACTCGGACACTCTCTTCTGGCCTACTGTGACTACCAGACCAACCTGCTTGGAATCCACCTGCAGCCTTCACCTGCAGGTGCCGCCTGCTTCAACCGGAGAACCTTCCTGAATTGCTACCTCCCTGAGGTCTCCGGAGCTTCCAGTGCGGTTCTAGGCCATCCTCTCTGCATCAACCATGCACCCTTGCTCATGGTGGGCACACCCCGCCACTACCTCTCTGGGAGACCATCTGAGGCCCACCTAAGTCCAGGCAGTTCGGGTACCCAAGGGCTCAACCTGCGGAAACCCCGGACTGTTATTGGCGAAGCTCCAGCTAGCATCTGTCTCCTCGTGTGCTCCGCCTCCTGGTGGCAGGCGCTCTCTGGGTCCGACCAGAGGGCCGTACCAATCCTGTACCAGGCCAAGGGTCCATCTCCAGCGCAACAGATACAGTATATACATATATTTACTAAATATTTTTGCTTAGACAATAATGAAAATACCAGATACAGAAAATTATTCTTTTTTTGTAAAATTCCCTTTAATGTAAATAACGGTGTGCATCAGGCTTCTTCATAAATTGTTCACGCAAAAATCTCTTATATATGCATACGCCATACATTATATTGCTACTCAGAAACCTTAAGGGAATCCTTGCTTCCTGAAGTGAATACAGGGCTATTTATTTATTTATTTGCAGGCATTTATAAGCCACTCTCTCCATGGTTCTAGGCAGTATGCAATCAAAACATCCATAATGAATCACCACAATACAATACAAATGTTTCACATAAAATATTTTTTTTTAAATCACACATGGGCCGATACAGTAAGGAGCGGTAGGAAGAGCTGCGTTAGTGCCGGGCGCACCCACGTTTGCTGCACGCACAGTCCAGCTCACCTACCGCTCGATACTGTATTTAAATAGCTTGCAAATGCAAGCCGCGTCCAAGAAGCGTCAGGCCCACGCAACCCATTTTACTGTATAGGCGCTTTATACAGCGCCTATACAGTATCCTGGGTGCGCTGGTACCTATCATTTCAAATGTCATTTCAAATGACATTTGAAATGACAGGTACCAGAAAGTGGATGGTCCTCTCTCCCTCCCTCCTGAAGCAAGGCGCAGGGCAAAAGTTAAAACAAAAGTGAATAAAGAGTAATAAAAGTAAACTTACTGGCGGGAGCCGGCGCGCGCGCATTCATTGATGGAGGCAGGAGCCGGCGCGCGCGCATTCATCGAGGGAGGCGGGAGCCGGCGGGCACGCGTTCATCGAGCCGGAGGGAGCCGGCGGAGAAAGCGGCCTCCAACAGCCCCCGCCGGCGGCAAATGTATGCACGCCTGAATATGCCTGTGCAATTTGGGCGCTCAAGGAATGACGTGATGTGACGTCATGCTACCTACCCTTACCCCTGCCTCTAACGCAGGGGTAAGGGTAGGCGGTAAGTTAGCAGGTTAAACGCGCGGCTAAACTGCAGGTTAAAAAGGTGATAGTCGGGGCGCGCGTTACTGAATGGGGGGGAATAGCTAATCCGATCGTTTACATCTCATATACATGCCACGGGCGGAAGGGGTTACTTATTGATTTAAAGAGGCGGTAAGAATGGGTTAAAGGGGATAGTGGATCGCGGGTTGGGCTAACGCGGCCAAATTGTGAGTAAAAGGCGGGTTAGAAACAGGGTAACCGCGGCCGCACTTTACTGTATTGACCTGACAGAGAGTTGCAACCTTCTAAATCTCAGCTGCCCAATTATCAGTTTAGTTTGTGCAACTGTTACAACTCTGCCAGCCCACTCCCAGACAAACCTGGAAGTCAGAGGAAGGGAGTAGGGAAGCTATCAAACATTTTGGGCCTTTCCAAATACGTTTTCAACTGCTTCATAAACATCTGATGGGAGTGACTAATCCCAGTTCATCAGGAATATCATTCCAACGTTTTGGACATACTACAGTGAAAACACAGCCATAATGGTGCCTTAATGGTCTGGGAGGTTTATAAATCTTAATAGGTGTGCTCAAACATACAAGAGTGTCCCCACCCAGAGTTTTATGGATAAGAAATAATACAGGGTGGCCCATGGAAAAGCAGCCTGCCTCCAATGCACTGGTATTGCAGGCGGGTACCCTGTACTTTACATTTATACTTAAACACTATTGGTAACCGATACAAGGACTGCAACACTGGAGTAATGTGTTCATGTATCGGAATACCAGATAGGATTCTCGCTGCAGAATTCTGCAATGTCCTAATAGATGAGTTGGAAAGAACCAAACACAAGACATTGGAGTAGTCCAGTGCTAACAAAATCGGTGCCTGCAACACAGTATGACAATTATCAACATCCAGAAAAGGTTTAGGTTTCCTTAAAATTCAGCTTATAATATGCATTATGTACCACTGTTTTAATCTGCAGACACTATGATAGATCAGATGTCATCATAACAACAAGATTTTGGACGTAAGGGGCAAGTTTAGTTGTCCAGTTGCAGGAAGTAAAGGTGGAGGAGTGATTATCGGTGGAAAATGACTTAATAAAATAATTTCAGTTTTATTAAGATTCAAACAACCTATTTTTGGTTAAGCATTGTTGTACCACAGTCAATGATTTTACCGTATGTATCTTCTATAGTGGTAGTAACAGGTAAAAAATATTGTATATCATAGGCATACAGTATGTCGCTAACTCCTGCATTCGCAAGGAGGCTACAGACTGGGCATATATAGATATTAAAGAGTTGCAAACAAGGAGGATCCTTTAGGTACCCCTACATCAATTTAAAGAATACTTGAAAATCTCTGACCAAGCCAGATCTAATAATGCATATCTGTACGAAAGAAAGCAAACTATTTGGATACCATGGATGAAATACCCAAACTCTGTAAGTGAGCTAACAAAATTTGATGGTCCAGAGTATCAAACGCAGCCAAGATATCCAAAAATACTAAAACATATTTGTTTCCCATCTCGAAACCGCATAAAAAAAATTCTGTACTTGAAAGCAGCAGGGTTTCAGTATTGTGTGCTGGCCAGAATACAAACTAGCCGCATCATTCTTCAAAATGCATTAACGTCATAATGCATGCAAAAAATGCTATGGCGCAAATGCAAATTGTTTAGGAAGGGTGGGATCAAGGAGGAGTTTTGGGCAGGAATTAGTTAAATTAGGGAACATATCACACTGTGTGATAGCATAACACATGCTATTGCACAGTCTTAACACCAGAAATAACTACACCTTTTTCCCAGGCGTTAAGCTGTGCGATATGTCCAAAATAGCCATAACGCAATTCACAATAAATTTTTGGAATTTCATTTTGGCCATTTCTGGGCTTGGGGGGGGGGGGGAAGAGGGGGCGTGGAATAGAATGGGGGGAGGGGAAGGGAGAGGGAGAGCCTCACTGTGTGCACCTATTTAAATCTCTATAGGAGGGCCGCCTAATAGATCGAGGTGAGGTGTTAGTGGTGGTTTAGGGTTTAGGGGCCAGTTTTGCAAGAAGCATGAGATGTACAAACAGCACAGTATACCTTGGTGAAAATTTGACATCATTTGGAGTGAGGAAAGTCTAACAAAGATGAAATGTTGTACTATGTTCTCTCACCCTAGCATGATAGTCCCCTTTTATAGAGGGATGGAAAAAAAACAACAATAGATCCGGAGGTCCTTGATAGTAGTTTATTTATAAAACATTTGCCCAATAGACATCCCTCACGGCTTTGCTAGATCGCCTTCCTTTCTGTTTTTTGGGCCCGACCCTTTTATAGAGTCCATCAAGCTAGGGTGAGAGAACCAATGCAATGTGGTAAGTTACCGTGTGGTGTTGTAACTCCAAAATTTCCCTAAACACACCCCTTTTTGTTATCACTGCGTTATTAAGACTTTTTGATGAATCTAGGGGTAGTACTGGTCAAAAATCGCAGATATGAGTTATTTTGTTTTGGGGTAGGGTGTATGAAAATTTCTATCTAACTATGGGGGGCATTTTCCAACTCCTGTTATGGCCTTTCACTCTCTCTCTCTCTCTCTCTCTCTCTCTTAGTGGTTGTAGATAGGAATTGCAACAATTGTGGTGTTATCGCACTCTGCGGTAATACCTATGCGAAGCGCTAAGATAGCGCACATTGCGATAAATAGGCTATTACTATAAAACACGCCCCTCTTCCTATCGCATGCAATAGTTTGATGAATCTTGCCCTAAGGTAGTGGCTGGCTGGATGGTAACTTTTTGCCAGTAGTGGTAAAGGTTGAAGGCTGTGTTATATCTTAACTTTCAGCACTTTAAAAAAAAATGTATAATGATGTTCATTTTTTATAGAAATCCTGGATATTTCTTACCTCACCTTAATAACTATACTATTTTGTACTAGATTACATTTCTCACTGATGAGAGTGGGAAAATGTTAATGCTTTTTGTTCAAAGTACTCATGCTTGCATTCATAACAATGTTTGATCACAAATCATTGAATAGACTTGTCCTCACCTTTCACTTCATTTTGGCATCAGCAGCATCTCCAGCTCTACCATTTTTGTATGTTCAGCAAAACTAGAATTTTTGTTTATTTAAAAATACTCATTTTTCACCAGCTCTTCTAGGCGGATTGCAATACAGCAGTTAACTAAAACAAAAATCAAAATCAGATAGTTTACAAATAAAATCAAATATGTATAAAATAATAATGATAATAATAGTCATATAAATATCAACACAAAAACTGTCTAGAGAACCACTATGTACAAGGCTACAATAATACCTAACAAGTAAAAGCTTCCTGGGACATCAATGCCTTAAGCTGTTTATGAAAAATAGCAAAATCTTCTACCTTGCACATGCCTTCAGGAAGAGAGTCCCACAAGATAGGGCCTATCACTGAAAATGCACGGGAACATGTCAGAGACAGCTGAGTATACTTACCAGATGGCACAGTGTGCAAACACTTGTCAAGTGACCTCAACTGATGGATAGCAGAATAAAACTGAAACAGTTTAAGTAGATAGGAAAGGCCAGGAATCTTTATGGACTTAAAACTAGGATCTTAACCCTTTGAACCCCAAGTTCCTATGGCGAAAAACCCGTCAACCCAAATTTCCTCGGGAAAACCAATAATTTTTGTCATGTGCTATTTTTAATATTAGTATTGGTTATTCAGTATGTGATTAGGGATGTGAATCGTTTTAGGACGATTAAAATTATCGTCCGATAATTTTAATATCGTCTTAAACCGTTATGGAACACAATACAATACAGATTCTAACGATTTATCGTTATAAATCGTTAGAATCGTGAGCCGGCACACTAAAACCCCCTAAAACCCACCCCCGACCCTTTAAATTAAATCCCCCACCCTCCCGAACCCCCCCCCAAATAACTTAAATAACCTGCGGGTCCAGCGGCGGTCCGGAACGGCAGCGGTCCAGAACGGGCTCCTGCTCCTGAATCTTGTCGTCTTCAGCCGGCGCCATTTTCCAAAATGGCGCCGAAAAATGGCGGCGGCCATAGACGAAAAAGATTGGACGGCAGGAGGTCCTTCCGGACCCCCGCTGGACTTTTGGCAAGTCTCGTGGGGGTCAGGAGGCCCCCCACAAGCTGGCCAAAAGTTCCTGGAGGTCCAGCGGGGGTCAGGGAGCGATTTCCCGCCGCGAATCGTTTTCGTACGGAAAATGGCGCCGGCAGGAGATCGACTGCAGGAGGTCGTTCAGCGAGGGTTCCGGCGCCTCGCTGAACGACCTCCTGCAGTCGATCTCCTGCCGGCGCCATTTTCCGTACGGAAAATGGCGCCGGCCATACGCGTATGGCCGGCGCCATTTTCCGTACGAAAACGATTCGCGGCGGGAAATCGCTCCCTGACCCCCGCTGGACCTCCAGGAACTTTTGGCCAGCTTGTGGGGGGCCTCCTGACCCCCACGAGACTTGCCAAAAGTCCAGCGGGGGTCCGGAAGGACCTCCTGCCGTCCAATCTTTTTCGTCTATGGCCGCCGCCATTTTTCGGCGCCATTTTGGAAAATGGCGCCGGCTGAAGACGACAAGATTCAGGAGCAGGAGCCCGTTCCGGACCGCTGCCGTTCCGGACCGCCGCTGGACCCGCAGGTTATTTAAGATATTTGGGGGGGGGTTCGGGAGGGTGGGGGATTTAATTTAAAGGGTCGGGGGTGGGTTTTAGGGGGTTTTAATGTGCCGGTTTTTCGATTTTTCGATTTTTAACGATTTTTAACGATTTTTCACGATATTTTACCCCCCCAAACGGCAACAATACGATTCCCTCCCCCTCCCAGCCGAAATCGATCGTTAAGACAATCGAGGACACGATTCACATCCCTAGTGATTATACCGGTTTACTGGGATAATGGGTGTTGATATTAGGCCATCCCTGAATTCAGGGACAATGGATTCAAAGGGATTTGATCTTTTGACACACTGGAAGCTTGTGTGAACTGTACAACATGGGAGTAACATGTTCCCAAGGTAAATCCCCAAGTACCAAGAGAGCCACAGAGTTTTGTAATACTTGTAGGGCCTTAAGACAGAAAGAAGGAAGCCTTATATACAAAGAATTACAGAAATCTCTAGTTGTTTGCACAAAGGCTTGAACGATGGTTTAGAATTAATTTAAAATGTTTTAGCAACTGCAGCTTATTATAACCAGCACGTACCACCGCCAGGATTTGAGGTTTAAAAGACAAGCCAGAATTAAATTGGATGCCTAGATTTCAAACACATTCCTTGAAAACTATGGGGTTTCCTATAAAGATAGAGTGCCTGAATAATGTAAAAAAATCATGATTTTCTTGCTATCAATAATGCTTCAGTTTTATAAAGATTTAAAATCAAATTGATCTTGGTCATCCAACAGTTAATCTGGGACAGACAATGAACTCCTCCAAATGAAATGTGGTCATTTGTAATGTTGTTGTGAGTCCCGTCTGCACTCAGAACCACGCCTGGGCCTGCTCACCTCTCCAGCACCTCCAAGGGTCCCGGGTCGTCCTCCCCTGCAACGGTGGCAAGCACAACTAGGCCTTGGCCTTCGTCCTCCAGCCAGGCCTCACGGCGGAGATCGACGTCTTCCGTGGCATCAGCCCCGCCCCTAGGCGCGCACGCTCGTGGACTGCCCGGCACCTTAAAGGGCCAGGGGCAGATCCCAGCTCCGCGGCGCACCCTGATTGATCATACTATAACAGGAATCTCCTGCCTTGAATTCCTTGCCTTGGCAATCGGGTCGATCCTAGTGATTTCTAGTTTGCCTGTGCATTCCAGTCTGTGTTCCAATCTCGTTCCAGTCCTGTTCCAGTGTCTTTCTGTTCCAGCATCCTTCTATTCCAGCCTCCCTCCATTCCAGCGTCCTTCTGTCTCCTCGTCTCCCCAGGTAGTACCTTTCGGACTGTCTTCTCGGTTCTGACCTCAGCTTCCCTTTGACTATGTTGATCGCTGTCTGCCTCTGACCTTCTGCCTGTGCTGCGACCACGACTGCACGCTGCTTGGAACTGACCTCTGCCTATTACCGACCACGTCTGCACGCTGCTTGGAACTGACCTCTGCCTGAACTCGACCACGTCTGACTGTCTCCTGCAACTTGAACTTTACTTTGGCTGACTACCCATGAACTGACTACCGGGAAGTGACCTCTGCTTTGCCTGACTATCCATGGACTGATTACTGGCTCTGACCCTTGCATTGGCTGACTACGCTTCCTTGACTCTGGCCTTGATCCTTGCCATTCATTCAGAGACACTCTTCTGGCCTTCTCTGGCACCCAGGACTTGTAGCCTGAGTATCGACCGCGCACCCTTGATTGTGGTAGGCACACCCCTGAACTTCCTATCAAGGAGACCCTGCAAGGCCCACCTAAAACCAGGTGGCCCGGGTACCTAGGGTTGCTAATGGCGAAGCTCCAGCGAGCCTCTGACTCCTCTTGTGCTCCGCCTCCTGGTGGCAGGCGCTCTCTGGGTCCGATTAGGGAGCCTACCAATCCTGCACTAGGCCAATGGTCCACCAGTTGTCATCTAGATTTTAAAGCAGCTTAACCAATGAATGGGAATTTTTGAGGGACACTACGCTTAAGAAGGAGCTGAGATTAAATGTGGTGTATGTGTGTCTTCTGTATTCTACCAACTAGCCAGCTCAAACCAGAGAAAAGGATTACTTGGTCTGTTGTTCCTTACATAGATTAATATTTGAGCTTAAATAAACTCCAGCTCCTTTTCATGGTCTTTTTTTTTTTTTTCCTTATTCTGGATGCCTTTCCACAGTATCTCTGCAGTGTGTTTGTGGGCCTCTAGTCTCAGACACAAAATCGCTCACTTGAACACACACCTGTAGGGTGCAGGATATCCATTATACAACACTAAAGAAGAATATATGCTAATTATAAATCTAATTGCTGTATAGTATCTGGAGTTAAAGCAAAGATAGCGTACCCAATAGCAGCGATAGTACACGTTATCACTCGTGCAGGCCATGCCAAAACATGTTATCTTTATTGGAGAGGAAGCTCTTTTCCCTGCGGTAGTGAAAGGCTTGCCAGTCAGGACTGATTAACGGCCCTTGTGGTTAGCAACAAAGCCCTCACTTCCTTTTTATTTGCTGGCTCCCTTCAGGAAAGTTAGGAGAAAAGAAAAATCATCCTCCAGTTTGGATCTAATTCCTTTCAAAGTTCCACATCATTCAAGGTTAATAGCAGCCTGGAATAATTAGAATTACCAAGTCTGCAGGGCACAGTGGGATGAAAACAGGGCCGGCTTAGCACATGGAGATGACATGGAGCCAGTTGGCAGCCCCATTGTGATCAGATCTTCCCTATTCTATCTATCATTTTCCTTGTATCCAAGCAGCCACGCTCTGGGTTTGATTTACTCAGAAACTATTTAACAGCTGGCTGCCAAACAGCAGTAAATCTTCAGGTTTCGCTGTACAACAACTGTCTTAAAAGATATTCCTGAGATATTTTGCACACAAGAAAATGCTCTTCAGAGATTCGGGGCACAGAGGAGGAGGCGCTACCACTGATGCTCTATTGCTGCATTTTGCATGCTCACAGCCCTGCCTACAAATGCCTTTCGCCCACATGCACCTGTGCCTTTCATTTTCCCTCTCTGTGCCCTCAGACCCAATTATATTTAGTCCTTGCTCCAGGCGACTGTAAGGCTGTTTCCAAATCATGCAGCTCCCTTTACGTTCTGTGGGCGTGATTGGGATCGAAAGAGTAGAGCGTGATAGGATTGTGCCTTTGTTTGAAAACGAAGGGGCGTTCCATAGCAAGAGCGTTGATTTTCCGTTCCCTGCAAATGGAACGAACCAAAAATCAGCTTGCCCAAAATATCCACCAGTTTTCAGATATTTTCAGTTGGTTCCAAACAGAAAAAGAAAAGGAGGGATTCCCAGCCCTCCCTGCACCCTTCTCCCAAAGTTGAAATGGGGCATCGTCCGCCCCCTCTTATAGAGATGTGAATCGTGTCCTCGATCGTCTTAACGATCGATTTCGGCTGGGAGGGGGAGGGAATCGTATTGTTGCCGTTTGGGGGGGGTAAAATATCGTGATATATCATTAAAATCGTTAAAACCCGCTAAAACCCACCCCCGACCCTTTAAATTAAATCCCCCACCCTCCCGAACCCCCCCCCCAAATGGTGGTCCAGCGGCGGTCCGGAACGGCAGCGGTCCGGAACGGGCTCCTGCTACTGAATCTTGTTGTCTTCGGCCGGCGCCATTTTCAAAAATGGCGCCGAAAAATGGCGGCGGCCATAGACCAACAGGATTCGATGGCAGGAGGTCCTTCCGGACCCCCGCTGAACTTTTGGCAAGTCTTGTGGGGGTCAGGAGGCCCCCCCCCAAGCTGGCCAAAAGTTCCTGGAGGTCCAGCGGGGGTCAGGGAGCGATTTCCCACCGCGAATCGTTTTCCGTACGGAAAATGGCGCCGGCAGGAGATCGACTGCAGGAGGTCGTTCAGCGAGGCGCCGGAACCCTCGCTGAACGACCTCCTGCAGTCGATCTCCTGCCGGCGCCATTTTCCGTACGGAAAACGATTTGCAGCGGGAAATCGCTCCCTGACCCCCGCTGGACCTCCAGGAACTTTTGGCCAGCTTGGGGGGGGCCTCCTGACCCCCACAAGACTTGCCAAAAGTCCAGCGGGGGTCCGGAAGGACCTCCTGCCGTCGAATCCTGTTGGTCTATGGCCGCCGCCATTTTTCGGCGCCATTTTGGAAAATGGCGCCGGCCGAAGACAACAAGATTCAGTAGCAGGAGCCCGTTCCGGACCGCTGCCGTTCCGGACCCCCAGGTAATTTAAGTCATTTGGGGGGGGGGGGGATTGAAGGAGGTAGGATTTGGCAAGGAAATGTTTAAGTTATTTGGGGGGGGGGTTCGGGAGGGTGGGGGATTTAATTTAAAGGGTCGGGGATGGGTTTTAGCGGGTTTTAGTGTGCCGGCTCATGATTCTAACGATTTATAACGATAAATCGTTAGAATCTCTATTGTATTGTGTTCCATAACGGTTTAAGACGATATTAAAATTATCGGACGATAATTTTAATCGTCCTAAAACGATTCACATCCCCACCCCCTTATGCCTTCTGTGGGGTCTTCAGTATAGAAAGAGGAAGGAGAGATCCCAATAAACTCCAACCTCAGCAGCTCCTGATGACAGAATGGCGCTTGGCATCACCTTGCACATCTGCACAGACATATGGCTCATGCACCAAACTGGTGCCATTTGGCCCTGAGACCAATGTCATTTGCTTTAAGACCATATCCTTTATGGCTGGAAAATACCGGTGCTGATCTCAGGGCCAGCCGGCACCATTCTGCATCGGGATCCAGCAAGCAGGAGTGACTGACCCTTTCAACACTGAAGAGGGGGTAAGTGCGGGCTAGCGAGGCCCCAGGCTCTCTCACTTTAGGCGGGGAGCAGAGGGGCTCAGGGAGGCCCTGCTTCATTTGAGGCTTCAGCAGCTGTGGCAGGACACCTGGAAGGCCCCGTTTTGGTTCATTGGGTTTTTTTTTTGGGGGGGGGGCGTTGGGGGGGAGGCTAAATTTAATATTTATTTTGGTTCAGTAAATGAACTGAAACCCAACTAAAGAAAAAACCTGAAATGATAAAACGAACCGAACAAAAAAGTACCTCCGCACATACTTAGAAAGAGATTGCAAATATTAAAACGTTGAAACTTCATCAGCTTAAACAAACTTTTAAGATTTTATTTCGAATGTATATATTATATATTACCTACACAACCACGGCTCACTACCTCAAAATTTATCAACTGACAAAAAACAAGTATGTTTGAGGTTTAATGCTTAAAAGCATATATTATGAATTTATAACGCTTAAACAAACTTTACCGGGGAAGGTATCAGATAGGAGTGCTCACAGTCTCACAGGCAAGAGCCTGTGAGACTGTGAGCACTCCTATCTGATACCTTCCCCGGTAAAGTTTGTTTAAGCGTTATAAATTCATAATATATGCTTTTAAGCATTAAACCTCAAACATACTTGTTTTTTGTCAGTATATTATATATTAGCCATTGCCTTTTAACCCTATCATGCATATTAGGTCAGATCTGATGGAATCATTATTATGACTATAAGTTAAACTTGTAAATGTTAAGCTTCATTCACCCAAATTTTTTTTTACCTCTGGAAGTTGAATAAAGGAAAAAAAGCTGAATAGCAAAGGTTGCAGAAGCATATAGGATATATTTGGCAATAAATGTTATTCAAGGCAGCCTTTCACCTTTTCCTTGCTTTCCAGGATAATTGCCAACACCAGATGCAATTTTCATGTAAAAACTCAAAGGTTAGCGGCCTTGCCACTTTAGGACTGCCTCCAGCAACCTGGTGCATGAAGGCCGAAAAGGAAAAGGAAAAATAGCCCTTTAGGATCCTAAATCTAGGCAAATGAATTGCAGGTCTAAATTGGGATCCACAATTTTAGGATCTAAATTATGTTTAATTTTCAGCTAAAAACGTGGGCCAACTTTGACTGAAAATCTTCCTAAATATAGGTGCCTAGAGATCAAAATTCAGAGCCATTTAACCAAATAACTCACAAGTTATCCAGCTTAATGCTGACTTTTCAATATTTCCCCCACTTATCTGTCCACGTCTAAAATTGTGTTGGATAATGTAAGGGAGTTTTGGGGGGCATTTCTGAGAGGAGTTATGTTAGCTAGATAACTTCAGAGCAGATCTAACGCTATCTGTCCTTGTGTGGTTGGATAAAAAAAAACAAAATTTGATCTCAAGCCTCCTGATCCGAATCCCATCGGCACCATAAATTTTTAACACCCCTGCTGGCCGAGCCCCCCCCCCCCCCTAAAAACACCTCCGATGGAAACAATTAGATTCTTGGTGCCAGCCTTCCCTTCCATGCCCGATAAATAGAATTAAGAAATGATATCCTTCCACGCCCCCTACTTACTCAATACCTCATTGGGCTCCCGTTAACGGCTCTGGGATCACAGTGAGCGAAAATCCCAGGCACAGTGGCTGGGCTGGTCAATCAGGCTGGCAGCTTACATTTCCAGTGCTGCTACCAGACCAAGACTGGAAGGGCACAGAATGGCTGCGTGCCACAATTCCGCAGCTGCTAATAGGGGCCTGATGAGGTACTGTGTGGGTGGGAGGGTCAGGATTGGGTAGGAGGAGGTGGATGGTGGATGATAGGGTGAGAAGGACATTGTTTAATTCTATTTACTGGGGAGGGCCAGCACCAAGAATGTCCTTATTTTTTTTTCCTTTGGAGGGGTTGGGTGGAACTTGGCCTGCAGGGATGTAAAAGATTTACGGAGAAAGGGTGGAAATCAGGCCCGGAGGCATGCAATTAAACATGTTTTTTTTTTTTAAACAGGTTATCTTTAGAAAACATCAGTGTCAAGTGGCAAGATACCCAGCCACACAAGGCTGGATAACTTTAAACATCACCAGCCATATTCAAAAAACTGGCTGATTAGGTTTAAAGTATTTCAGCTAAAGTTAGCCCGATAACGTTAATCAGGGATATTCAGTGGAACGTTTATTCCACTGAATATTCCGGAGAAATTTCCCAGCTAAATTTAGCCAGATAACTTGTTCCCTGGCAGCCTTACTGATTATTACCTATCCCTCTTCTAATATATAAGTGCCTCATTTAGGAGTAAACATTTTTTGAAAACTGTCCCCACTGTATAGAACGCCAAAAAACCTGAAGACATTTTTCCTAGAAACATAGATATTCAGTCACTGTCTAACTGAGATAGTTAGCCAGATAAACACATCTGGCTAATTTAGCTGGGAAATTCAGTGGCACAGCTGCACCGCTGAATATACTCGGCTTAAAAGTTAGCCAGATAAACTTTACACTTACTCGGAAGCAGGTCTAACTTATCCAGGTCCTGTCTGCTTATCTCATGGTTTCTTGAATTTTGTTTCTGTTTTTGCCTCCAGCAGAATTCAAATGTGAACATGCAGGACCTCTAAATCAAGTTCTTTAAACATACGATTCAATCATGTCCAGATTTTGGATGAATTGAGCCTTTTTTTTATTGTCCCCAATAAAGTCAAAAGAAATGTCTATGAATGTAAGTTATTCTGTGATTCACTGTTCTTTTGCCAATGAACAGATTTATTAAAGAATGAAGAATGTACACAGTGTGAATGAATGTATGCAGTATGAAAAATGTATGCATAGAACATACTATGTATGTGCATGAAGAGCACATAATGTGCACAAAGAGGGACATTTTCACACAGCCCACATAACAGTAAAGCCTGCATGGACATTGTACACACAGACTTTACAGAGGATTTACAAAGCAAACTTACACACACCCATGTTCACCTTGAAGATACTCGAGTCACTGCATACCTTCGCTCATGTAAAGAAAGGCCTGCCTCTTCGGAGGGCAGGCATGGTAACCGATGTGCATGCGCATAAGTGCCAACTTTTCCCCCGACTCTGCTCCCCTGGAACACCTCTCTGCGGTGCACATAAAAGTGTGCAAAATCTAGTAATGCACACTGAGCCAGGGTCAAATTTAGAACAGCTGGGTTTTTATGCACAGAAATGGTTTGAAAAATCAATCTTACAATGCCGATACAGCTCCAAAGCATATTTTTTTGCAGACGTGGACATTATTGATTGTGGGGGTGATTGTGCAGCAGCGTTTCTGATTTGTTGACGTGCACAATCTGTTTCATATTTGTAGTTCTGGTGTTTACATTGGTAGCCAGAGTGCTGAAACCGCAACAACAGCTCAGCTTCCAGTATGAGATGCGGTGGCATTGTTTGCAATAGTATGGACCCTGTTTCTATTAGTATTGATAATATTTGACTGCACACACGGCAGACATGTTTATAATAATAGCAGTGATGTTTATGCTAACAGGATCATGTTTAAGCAACTATAATGCTATTAGCATAAAACATAAAATCTGTAGAGCTGATGTCATGGTTAATGTCAAAACCAAGGTTGCTAAGTTCTACAGTTCTAGAATTAGTTACAACTCATAATGTAGGAGGACAACGAAACATATGGAAAACATTTTAGCTTTTGTGTTTTTGTAGCAGGCAAAGAGCGAGTAAATTTGCTAGGATACCAATATAACATGAACAGAAGAATGCACTACTTACTTGCATCTGCTGCTCGAGTTATGAATTCTATTTTACTTTTGAAACCTGTATAACAGTGCTGGGTCTGCAATCCCTTTAGATATGTCACAGCTGGAAGACATTTCAGTGCATGTATATGAAAATATATTCCCTCTCTGTGTCTGTGGACTGGATTCACCCAAATTATTTGTAGGATCTGGCAGATGAATAGAGCCAGAAACCTGACTAGCAAGTGCATAAAAGCTCATATTGCAAAGATGTTCAAGCACAAGAACAATATTCATCATAGACCAAGAAAAGATATTTGGAGCAAGCAAGAGGAAACACCACTGATGTTCAATTAACCTCATTCATTCCTCCTGCACTTATGAACAGAAACACATATTCACACAAATATATATATGTGTATGTGTGTTATTCTCCTTCCAGAGCCTTCAGAGGCAAATATATTTTCTCCTGCTCAAGAAAGGGTTACCTCAGGCAGCAGTGGATCCTGAGTCAACTGGCTCTCATTATATATAGACCCTAGGGTCAGAGGGTTGGCTAAGGGCTGCTTACTAGAAGCAATGAGATGGAAGTGGAGCTTGGATTGTCATCAGTTCTTTGTCCTGCTGCAAACTGGATGTAACAGATCTAGGGATGGATTATATGCAGGTAGATTGTATATTTATATATACAGAGAGCCTAATATTCAAAAAAGCCGAGCCCCTAAATTTAGGGATCTTGTAAGTTAGGGGTCTAATTTAGGGGATTATTTTTAGCTGATCTTAGGTACCAAAGTTTTCATTTGAAAATAGGTGTCAAGCTTGGGAACCTAGCTTAGATCTTTAGAGGTAGATTTTAAAAGCCTGGCATGCATAAAAATGGCAACCTATGCGCATAAATGAGCCGCACAGCAGCTACACAAATTTTAAATAGCCAGGAAGTGTATGCACACCCAGAAAAGGGCAGAGCATAGGTGTTCCGGAGGCGGGCCCAGCACTGAGACATGTAACCTCTAATTTTACTCAGCTGGCACATGTTTGTCTCGTGCGCCACTTTGCTACAGCTCCTCGGTAGGGGAGAGAGAGAGAGAAAGAAAGAGAGACCAAACTTTTTATAAGGCTCACTTTATATATGGACCATTATAAGGTGGCAATTTGATTTGGGGTGAGTTTTCGGTTGGAGTTGGGGGGTGTTGTTATAGACACATTCAGAGGTATTCATTGTAAAATTTGCATTAATTTGTTTTTATTGTTTATTGTTTTATGTTGCTTAACTGTATTAATTACCAATGTGTACGGCGAGATAGGTGCATTTATGGGTGCACGTGCTGCCCTTTTAAAATCTACCCGTTAATTTAAGCCTCATATTCATTTGCCCAAATTTAGCGCCTTAAGGCCAGGATTCATCATTCCGTGTGGTATGATGAAGCCTGCGCTAAAGGGGGCGGGGTCAAAGGAGGGGACGGGCGGGCGACAGCCTGCAGCCGATCGCAACACGGCGGTGCGATTTTGCCTGCTGCGGTGCAGCTGGCTGTAGGCTATCGCGGGCATAGCGCTACCGTAAAAGGTGATGCTATTTCCCATGCTACTGCCGGCGATAATGTTCGAAACATTATCACAGGCAGAGGTGCTGCCACCGACTCTTCCCTAACTCCGCCCGACTCCTCCCCTCCCCCTAATTTTAATGTTACCGCCACGAAAAGGCCCTTTTTGCATGCGTTAAGGGCTTTTTCGCATGCGATAGGGCCTTAAAGTGTGCATTAGGCCCTAACGCTCGCGATAAGTCCTTAGAAAATAATCCCCTTTGGGGGTTAGATGTCTAGTGCTGAAAATCAGTGCTACTCACCTAACAGTATCTTCCACCCTAAATCTACCCTCACATCCACCCATGTTTTATGCCCCTGAATTTAGATTCCTGGAAAATATTCAAGACAGCAAATTTAGGCCTGGATTTTATAATATCGAGGGCCTTTGAGAATGGCATGGTAACGGGGGACGGAGGAACAAAGCGGGGGGGGGGGGGGCCTGCGAAAGCCAGCAGTGATCGCACCACTGCAGTGTTATCGCTGCTGGCTTTCGCAAACCAATAGCGCCACCGCAAAAGGTGGTGCTATTGGGCGAGTTACTGGCAGCGATAAGGGTCGTTATCTTTTCACCACCAGCGATGTCTCCACCACGTCCACCCCGGTGCTGCCCCGACTCCTCCCCTTCTGGTGCTGATGCCACCCTGACTCCGCCCCAATTTAGCTATCGCACGCGAAAAGGGACTTTTCGCATGTGATCCCATTAGAAAATGACCCCCTTAGGAGCATAACTCTCAAAATTAAGTACTTAAATCTTTTGAAAATCAGCCCCTATGAGATCAAGATAAAAAAAATATGAGAACTTAAATTTAGTCATCTAAGCCAAAAATGTTATTACTGGAGGAGTCAAATATCACAGAATGGCATCCTCAAGATATTTAGTAGGGGTGTGCATTCATTTGCAACATATTGGCAATCCGCAACGTATATGGCCATATCCATTGTATTCATGGGGAAGCGAAATGTATCGCGATTCCCACGAATACAGCAAACCTTCACTGAATTATTCGGCCATCAATAAAAGAGCAAATTTAAACAAAACCCCCACCCTCCTGACTCCCCAAGACTTGCCAAAACTCCCTGGTGGTCCAGCAGGGATCCGGGAGCCATCTGCTGCACTCATGCCGTCAGCTGCCTATATTCAAAATGGCGCCGATAGCCCCTGTGATAGCCTTTTCCCCTCCCCCTAATTTTAATGTTACTGCCACGAAAAGGCCCTTTTTGCATGCATTAAGGGCTTTTTCGCATGCGATAGGGCCTTAAAGTGTGCATTAGGCCCTAACGCACGCGATAAGTCCTTAGAAAATAATCCCCTTTGGGGGTTAGATGTCTAGTGCTGAAAATCAGTGCTACTCACCTAACAGTATATTCCACCCTAAGTCTTGGGGGACCCTCCTGACCCTCACAAGACTTACCAAAAGTCCCTGGTGGTCCAGCGGGGATCTGGGAGCGATCTCGTGCACTTGGGCCATCGGCTGCCAGTATTTAAAATGGCGCCGATAGCCTTTGCCCTTACTATGTCACAGGGGCCGACCAATGGCACCAGTAGCCCCTGTGACATAGTAAGGGCAAAGGCTATCGGTGCCATTTTGAATACTGGCAGCCGACAGCCCGAGTGCCACTGGAGGGGCGGAGCTAGGATCGGGCCTCGGCGGTGTCTCCCTCGTGGAGACACCGCCGCAGAGTGGGCTGGTAGGCCCAGAAAATGCCGAGCCCCGACACGGCCTCCAGTGGGAGAACGAAGGTAAGGGCCTGGTCGCTAGATTAGCGACCGGGACCGCAACAGTACCTCCTCCCTTACGCCCCCTCTTCAAGGGCCCTGGTTTACCAGGATGATCCAAGTGGAATTGGTGCAGAAGAGACTTTTCTAAGATGTTACGAGCGGGCTCCCAGGTGTTCTCCTCCTCACCACAGCCTTCCCAAGCTAGCAAGTATTCCCAGCGATGGTTGAAGAAATGTTCGTCCAGGATCTCTCGCACTTGGTATGTAGGATCATCAGCAGCAGGAGTCTCTGCAGCATCAGGAGGTCGCCGATGAAATCGAGAAAGGACTACTGGTTTAAGAAGGGAAACATGAAATACATTGTGGATGCGTAATGTAGTAGGCAAGCGCAAGCAATAGGACACTATTCCAACCCTTTCAGCCACTCGGAATAGTCCACAATATTTAGGAGCTAGTTTTCTAGAAGGCAACCTAAGGTGAATGTTCTTAGTGCTGAGCCAGACTCTATCTCCCGGAAGGAATACTGATGCTGGCTGACGATGCCGGTCGGCATGCTTTTTAGCGGCCTTAGCCAAAGCAGTGAGTTTGCCTTGAATGGAATTCCAGAGTTCATGGAGCTGCTGTGCAGACAACTGAGCTGCCGGTGATGGCACAGACGTGGGCAGAGGTAGCGGTGGCTTGAGTTGCTTCCCATATACTGCTTGAAAAGGCAACTTCCCAGTAGCCGAGTGTAACTGGTTATTGTAGGAAAACTTGGCCCAGGGTAGCAACTCTACCCAGTTGTTCTGTTTGTCATTAGCAAAAGCCCGAAGGAATGTTTTAGGGAGCGATTCATACGCTCTGTTTGACCGTTGCTCTGGGGATGAAATGCGGTGGAGAAACTGAGTTGTACCTCGAACTTTTTGCATAGAGCTTTCCAATAATGGGCCATAAACTGCGGACCCCGATCAGAGACAATGTCCTGCGGAAGACCATGGATGTGAAAGATGTGTTGTGCAAATAGCAGTGCTAATTCTGGTGCCGACGGCAGTTTGGTCAATGGCACAAAATGGCACATCTTGGAAAAGCGGTCCACCGTGACCCAAATGACTGTCTTTCCATTGGATGGAGGCAAATCTACTACAATGTCCATAGCTATATGAGTCCAAGGTTCGGTAGGTACCGGCAGTGGTTGCAATAACCCCCAGGGCTGCCCCATTCGAGGTTTTTGTCTGGCACAAGTGGGACAGGAACTTACATAAATATGTACATCTTGTGATTGCTGATACCTTCTCTGGATCCATTTGAAAGCCAGTAGACGACACGATGTACCCCAAAAAGGGAAGTGACTCACATTCGAACATGCATTTCTCAAGTTTGGCATACAGGTGATTGTCTTTCAAGACTTGCAACACTTGTCTAACATGTTGACGGTGAGACTCAAGATCTTGGGAGTAAATTAGGACGTCATCTAGATATACTATGACGTAAGAGTGCAGCATCTCCCTCAATACCTCATTCATGAGGTTTTGGAAGACTGCCGGAGCGTTACACAAGCCAAACGGCATTACTAGGTATTCATAATGCCCATCTCTTGTGTTAAAGGCAATCTTCCATTCGTCTCTAGGACGGATGTGAACTAAATTATAACCTCCCCGCAGATCGAGTTTGGGAAAGTTCTTTGCTCCCTGCAATCTGTCCAAGAATTCTGGAATCAGAGGAAGAGGGTAGTGATCTCGCTTAGTAATTGCATTCAAGCCCCTGTAATCGATGCATGGTCTGAGTGTTCCATCCTTTTTCCCCACGAAGAAGAACCCCGCTCCAGCTGGGGATCGAGACGGTCGGATAAATCCTTTGGCGAGGTTTTCAGAGATGTATTCAGACATTGCGCGTGTCTCCGGCAGAGACAAAGGATACACTCTGCCCCGAGGTGGCATGATGAAGGGTAATAAGTCTATAGCACAGTCAAAGGGACAATGACTCTGCAAAATCTCCACTTTCTTTTTTGAAAAGACTTCTGCAAAGTCCAGGTAAGATGTAGGAGGCAATACGGAAGAACTTAACACGGGTACGACGGAAGGCCTCGGTATCTTGAGACAGTTAGAAAAACAGAAGGAACTCCACTAAGCTATTTGTAAGGAGTCCCAATGAATTATGGGAGACTGTTGTTGCAACCACAGCAACCCCAGTACCACTGGGTGCACAGCTTTCTCCAAAATCAAGAAAGATATCTCTTCTGAATGCAGCACCCCAGTCCAGAGAGTCAGAGGGATCATTGAGTCAGAAATACTCCCAGGGAGAACTGTACCACGGATAGAAGTGATGCGTAGCGGGGGCCTCCGAGGAACCGTAGGCAGCCTCAGCTGTTGCACCAAATTGGATAAAATGAAATTCCCACCAGCTCTAGAGTCTATGAACGCAAGAGTGTGAAAAGACCCCCCTGGGTATTCCAGGGGGGTACTGTACATTGAGGAGCAGAATTAACACAGCCTAGGAGTAGCTCCCCTGTACTGCCTAGGCTTTGGCGTTTTCTGGGCGTTCTTTGCACTGAGCTAGAAAGTGGCCCTTGCTGCCACAGTATAGACACAGTCCCAGTACGCAGCACCTTCGCATCTCCTCAGCAGTTAGTGGCGTGCGGCCTAACTGTATTGGCTCTTCAGCTGAAGGTTCTGCGTGTGCTGTCCCCTGACTAGAAGGTGACGTCAGGGGTCTAGAGAAGGCTGGTGCTAAGGATATGGGACAACGTAAAGAACGTCCTTCCTTGGCCCTTTGCTGGAGGCATCGGTCAATCCGACCAGCTAAATCGATTACATCGTTGAGGTTATCAAGAATGTCTCTGGCGGCCAACTCATTCTTGATGCGCCCAGAAAAAACTTCCAAGAACACTCCGCGCAAGCTGTCATCATGCCAGCCTACCTCCATTGCGAGAGTACGAAACTTGATAGCGTAGTCTGCCTGGGATCGAGATCCCTGTCTCAGCTGTAACAGCTCTGACATAGCTGTAGGCAGGCATGCGGGTTTGTCGAAGTCTTGTTTGAAATTGAGAACAAACTGCTGTAAATTGTTCAACAATGGATCCTGGCGCTCCCACATCGGCGAAGCCCAACTCAATTCCTTCCCATTGAGCAGAGACAGAATGTAGGCTACCTTCACTGAATCTGACGGGAATTGACTCGGAAGTAGCATTGATTCAAGAATCCTCAGCAACCTTTGGCATCGCCCGCATAGCGTGAGGGAGCTGGGAGCTGAGTGGGCGTAGATATGCTTACTGTGGGAACCGGAGGTGGCGCCGGTGGCTCTGGCGGGATAGCGTCCAGCCAATTCGCCAATCGCTCAATGGTGGCGGCCAGAACAACAAGGCAGTGTTGCTGCTGCTGCAGTCGCTGAGCCATCCCGGGAATGGCTTGCAGTCCAGACAAGTCCGCTGGATCCATGGCCTTGCAAACTGTTGCAGACAGGACGGTGGACCCTTGGGTCTGCCTGGCGGAGTGAGTAGAAAGGAATGGAAGGCTCCGAGGGGGTGGATAGGCCGTGAGGCGGAACCACGGCAGAAGCACAGGTGTAGTCTTCACCCTGGAGGTCCGAGATCCCCCCTGGGAGAAGCCCATGAAGATCCGGACCGCTGGGACTTAGGTGCTGGCAGCAAGACTTGCAGAGAAGATGGAGACTTCACCCTGGAAGCCCGAGATCCCCTCGGGAGGAGCCTGTGAGGACCCGGACCGCTGAGGCTTAGGAGACGGCAGTAAGACGAGATGAGAAGACGATCCAGAAGTCGAGGCAGGCAGCAGACTCGGAGAATCGGAAGCAGAGCCGGAGTCAGGAACCAGAGAAACAAACCAAGGGGATATGGAGCAGGGACCACAGGATCAGGAACAGTGAGACCAGGACCAGGAACAGCAGGAGCAGGAGCAGGAACAGGAACCACAGGAACCAACACAGAATCAGCAGAAACGCAACTACTCAAAGCAGAGGAACCTCATTGCAAGGCGATTCTTCCAGGCAGACGCCGGCCTTAAGTACCCTGCCGGCGGCTGACATCATCCGGGGGGCTGTCCAGTGCTTCTGGGTGCTGGACCTTTAAAAGGTCCTTCTTCACGTGCATGCGTGCCCCTGGAGGGGCGGAGCTAGGATTGGGCCTCGGCGGCGTCTCCCTCGTGGAGACGCCGCCGCAGAGCGGGCTGGTAGGCCCAGAAAATGCCGAGCCCCAACGCGGCCTCCAGCAGGAGAATGAAGATAAGGACCCGGTCGCTAGACTAGTGACTGGGACCGCAACACAGGTGCTTTATAATATATTTATAAATGATCTGGAATGAGATGCAGCAAGTTAGGTGATCAAATTTGCAGATGACACAGATTTTTCAGAGAAGTTAAATCATAATTGGATTGTGATAAATTGCAAGATGACCTTGCAAGACTGGAAGATTGGGTGTCCATATGGCAGATGAAATTTAATGTGGACAAGTGCAAGGTGATGCATATAGGAAAAATTACCCATGTTATAGCTTTATGATGTTAGGTTCCATTTTAGGTTACGACCCAGAAGAATGATCTGGGCATCATAGTTGATATTACATAGAAATTTTCAGCTCAGTATGCTGTGGCAGTCAAAAAAGAAAACAAAATGTTAGGAATTATTAGAAAGTGAATGGTGATTAAAACAGAGAATATCATAATGCCTCTGCAATGCTCCTGTTGAGACCACACCTTGAATACTGTGCTCAGTTCTGGTTGCTGCATCTCAAAAAAGATATAGTTGCACTGGAGGAAATACAGATGTGGGTGACAAAATTGATAAAGACATGGAATGGCTCCCCTATGAGGAAAAGATAAAAAGGTTACGGCTGTTCAGCTTGGAGAAGAGAAGGCTGAGCGGGGGATATGATAGAGGTTTACCAATTCATGAAAGGATGAATGGATAAATGTGAAACTGTTATTTACTCTTTTGGATAATACAAGGACTAGGGGCACTTCATGAAGTTAGCAAGAAACACATTTAACATAAATCAGAGAAAATTCTTTTTCACTCAATATACAATTAAGCTCTTTGAATTCGTTGCCAGAGAATATGGTTAAGGAAGCTAGTATAGCTGTGTTTAAAAACGTTTGGATCAGTTCCTGGAGGAGAAATCCATAAACTGCTATTAATCAATAGGGAATAGACACTGCTTATTGTCAGCATTAGTAGCATGAGATTTATTTAATGTTTGGATACTTGTCAGGTACACATGACTTGGATTGGCCATTGTTGTAGACAGGATTCTGGGCCTGATGGACCATTGGTCTGACCCAGTATGGCATATCGTATATTCTTTTGTGCCAAAACCAACTTGTATTCAGCAATAATTTTCAGTTAACACTGTCTTCTTTTCCAGAAGGGCATATTTTGATTAGGGATAACTTTCATTTCATTTCAAACCCAGCTACGAATAAAACATGGGCAGCTCCAAACTAGTTAGCGCAAAGCACTACACAGTTTGGTAACCATTTGGAGAAAGAGCTCTATTAAATGTACATAAAGATAGAAAAGATGAAGCTATTATTTATTTACTCATTTATATTCTGCTCATTTCCTAGAAAATCAAAGCAAACATATCCCAAATAAGGAAATAAAGCTGCTGAATTGTTAGCCAATGAGCTATAATCCCTCCAAACTAATAGCTATATAGAGAAAATATGTTAGGAGGATAGAAAGAATGTGATTTGGAAGAGCGTATGTTACAGGTTGAAAAAATTCAGGGTCAGCAAGTAAAAATAGAAGGAGGAGGATAGAAAGAAGATCAAGGACTCTTGAGTTAAGTGACTCTTTTGTCTCCTTTTACCAAAATCTGTATGCTTTTGCACCAGAGAATGAATAACAGGCAATAGGCAAGTTCCTGGGGAAGGTAGAACTCTCTCTTTCCATAACTGAAGAAAACTCTTTAGAGAGAAGGATTAGTACCAGAGAAACATGATGGCAGAATAAGACGATATGGCCTATCTAGTCTGCCTATCCACCCAACTAATTTAGCTTCACAATTCCCTTCACTCCCTCAGAGATCCGCTGTATTTATCCCATGCTTTCTTGAATTCTAATACCATTTTTGTCTCCAGCCTTTCCATGCATCCACTACCCTCTCTGTAAAAAACTATTTCCTAAAATTATTCCTGAGTCTACCCTCTTTCACCTTCATCCCATGACCCCTCGTTCCAGAGCCTCCTCCTGTGCTTGGAAACTTTTGAGATATTTGAATGCTCTGTCATATCTACCCTATCCTGCCTTTCTTTTATTTAGGGTATACATGTTTAGATTTTTTAAGTCAGAATGAAGACCACTGACCACTGGATTGACTCCATTCTGTTTATATCCTTTTGAAGGTGCAGTCTCCAGAACTGTACACAGTATTCCAAGTGAGGTCTTGCCATGGATCTATACAGGGGCAATTTCACCTCCTTTTTTCTGCTGACCATTCCTCTCACTACGCAGCTAAGAATTTTTTTGGCTTTTACTGTTGCTTTAAACCACTTGTTTGGCCATCTTTCTTATCAAGAGGTAGAAAGTGCTAACAAATCCTGAAGTTGGGGGAAAACCCCTGGGGAAGATGGGTTCATGCTGAACTTTTATAAAACATTCTCACATATACACTCTCTAAGACTGACAGAACTATATAACGAAGTTCTAGAAAGGGATCCACTACCTCAAACAATGATGTTAGCTTCCTTAACAGTGAGCCTGAACGAGAGTAAAGACTCAAATAAATGTGATTTCTATGAACTGATATTTAGCTTAACTATGATATAAAAGTTTTAGCCAAAATTATAATGAAGTGACTGGAGGGGATCTCGCCAAAGCTAATCTATTGAGACCAAAACCCACTTTATCAAAGGACGTCAGAGGACTGACAACATCAGGAGGACAATTAATCTGATAAATTGCTGGCAAGAGTAATTCTGAGTCACGTTTACTTTCCATGATGCCAAAAGAAGACATTTGATCAAATTAAATAAGTTGTCTTTTTATTTTCTCTGTGCTGAGGAAGATTAGATCTTGAGCCTTTATACTGAACCTGGAATACATGTCACAGTTAAGGGCTCAGTCTTAAAGATATTCCCCTGAAAAGGAAGTCAGAGGCAAGGCTGCCTCTTCTCCCAATTGCTGTTTGTGCTAGACTTGGAGTCAGCAGCTAACATAAGGGCCTATTTACTAAGCTGTGGCATTTTCCACAGAGGGGGGAAATAACTCAGGGTTTCCTAAACTGCAGTACTAAGTAGTACCACAGCTTAGGAAAAAAAAACCCCTATGGTATTTTCCTCAATGGGGAAAATACCATGATTTAGCTGCCCCCTCAAAGTTTGTGTGATGGCAGCCTTCTCAGGACCCTCTGTCCCACCCTCCTTGCCGCTCTTTAAGGCAGACAGTTCCCAAAATAAACTTTAGAGGCCTTAAAATTATGGCGCTGGTCCTGACCCCAAACCCCTCCCCTTTTTCAAAATTACCTCCAACTCCCCCCCCCCCCATCCTCCTAACTCCCCCCCCCCAAACTTACCAAACTTGTCCTGATACTCTAGTGGGGACCTGGACCCGAATGCCCCCTAAGCTCCAGACCTAAAAGCAGCCTTTTTCCAAAGTTTTTCTGATTGCCTTTATCGTGTGATGGGGCAAAGGAAAGCTATTGGCTGGCTGGCTGGCATCATTTTGTAAAATGGCTGCCACAGGTTCCAGAAATTAGGGGTGCTGTGAGCCCCCACTAGACTACTAGGGCAAGTTTAAGTCCAGGAAGATGGGCTAGGATGAGCCACCAGGGGAATTTTGAAAAAAGGGATGGGGTTTGGAGGTAGGGCCTATGTCCTTATTTTAAGGATTTTAAAATGTAATTTAGGGACTTTGGCTGACTCAAGGGTGGTGGAGAGGATGGGGCAGGGGATTTCATAGATCCCCGAGGGTTGGAAAACCTGCAGGAGATATTTGGGGCCACTCTGGCCCGTTAACTTCCAGACCTGAGAGCATCAGGACGTGTGTTAGCTACGTTTTCAGAGTTGTACCTAACTTTTCAGGAAATAATGTGACATAAATTTTCTGGCAAGCTAGGTTATTTTATTTAAATAAAATTACTTACTAATGGACTGCTTTGCATGGATGTACATGAAAAGCAGCTCATAGCTCATTAACCTATTTGCAGTTTGAGGGAGGAATAATACATGATATTTAAAATACTACATGTCCTCACTACTGTCAGGCATTTACCACATGGTAAATGCCTAATGCTGCTTTGTAAATGGCCCCCATAATTTGAATACACTCATATATCCCTCGAGTATGGCATGGGGATAGAGCAAAGAATTGCCTTACTTGCTGATGAGATCCTGTTCTATACTGAATACTTTTTACACCCTATAAATGCCTTGATGTAGGTTATTTCTGAATTTGATGGGCCTGGATAATAATTAGAACAACAGAGGTATTAAAATCTTAAAACATCACAAGCAACACAGGAGATACAGGTACGATTCCCTTATAAATGGGCTCCAGAGCACATAAAATATCTAGAAGTTCTCATCCCTGGAAAATTGGATAGGACCTTTACCAGTGTAGCATCTGCTACTTTGAATTGCCCTGTTTTTCCAGCATCTTTGGGGTTTGGGGCATATTTTTGATGTCCTCCTCCTCCTCCTCCTTTATCCCCACCTTTTTAGTAGGCAGTGGCTCAGGGCTATAAAGTGCCCCCCTGAGCAGGTTCTGTGGTCATTGCCTCTCCCTGAGGATTGATCCAGAAGGCTCTCTCGGCCTCCCTGCTGGATTGTGCTCAAAGAGTGTGTAGTGGAGAGAGGAATTTTTTGGAGATTGTTGAAGTTTTGGAAATTTTGGCCCAGTTCCTGAGATTACGGCAAACCTCTGGTATCTTGATGGGCTGAGTCCTAAGAGGAGAAGACCTGGGGATTTGTTGCTGTTTTGGAAAGATGTTTTGTGAGAGATTGCTGGAGAGACTTTTTTTTTCTTTGAAGAGTATTGTGCAGCAAGGGATATTTTGTTATCTTACCCTTATTTGGTGCTAGTGGTTTCATAGGGTTACCCTTTCCTGTCAGTGGAAAGGTATTTTTGAATCGAATACTGGTTCAGTTGGGAGAAGAACAACTTCAGGATGTAACATGGATAAAGATACTATTGCCTTCTTGATTACAATTTTCCTGATGTTATTTTTAATTTTTGCCATATTGGACTGGATCCTGCTTTTCAAACTTTTAAGTACATTTTCTTTTGAACACCATTGTCTGATTCTGTGGTTTATTGCTCTCTGTATTCTAAGCAAAAGACCCTCCCAACTATGAATGCCATTCATCAGTGACAAGAAAGAGTGGAGTGTGCAATTTTTTATGACCATATCCACAAATGTACCAGGCACCCAGGAGATAGAACCACCCCCCACCTCTGGATGAACCCCGATATCTCCAAGGGCTCTTGTGAGACATGTGATAGAAAGAGAAGTCCGGGATACAGAAGAGTTGCCTGGGGAACTTGATGACACCCCTAATTTCTAGGGATGGGCATTCTAAACCAGGCCATTACTATCAAAATATTCATCTTTATTAATCTGGAGAAGTTTAATAAACTTATTAATGCTGGGTTTGCCAAGGTGCTTCCTGGGTGCAATTTTTGGTGGGGAGCATCTCCTAAGGCTCCCCACCAAAATCACACCAATTTTAATTGTTTTAAATTGCTTATTTAATTTTTATTTAAATTTAAATACTCCAAAATTGCTTTCGGACACTTCTGAGGCAGCCACCCACTGAAGTCATCGCTAATGTCAGTGAGGAACCCTAGGCCTGCATTGCTATCATGCTGGGGCTTTCCTTATAGCCCCGGTGCTGTATCTCCCTTTAAAATCACAGCGGCAGCATCCCCAGCACTGCCGCTGCCTTCTGAGCTCAGCTGCATTCAGCGGCACTGAATATTTTTTTTAAACCTGCAGCCCCAGCAGATGTTTTGAGTCAGAGCTGCAGCGGCAGCCAGTCTTGCTGCTTACACTGGCTCCCACACATGACTGTTTCTTCTTTTCATGCAGCTGGGAGCTCCCCAGGCTCCTGGGGCACGTCCTGCTTCCCACTCATTGCTGGCATTTGTTTTTATTTACAATCGTGGCTCACTGCCACTTTAATTTTAAACGTGGCTTGGAGCTGCTTGCAGCAGGAGCTGCATCTCCTCCTGCGCCCCACTGAAACCTCCCCGAGAAGCTTCCCAAGCCCTTGGGGCACTTTTTCGCTATCATGGCTTTGAGTCGCTTGAACTTTTAATCCTGGCCTGGTACTACTGGCAGCACGATTGTGCTGTTCCTCCTGGGCAACAAAAAAAATGCTAGCACAACTCCACATGCCTCCATACCCCCAACCCCCCAACCTCTCCAATACAGGTAAATATAATCTTATCTTTTACACTTATTTACTTTTTGAAAATGTAATGATTTAAATTCTGATTAAATTTTGTCAGAATCTCGTTTTGTTTTGAACACTGATTTTAAAAAAAGGCACCAGTTGGGCCTAGGCCTGAAGATGGGCCTTACCTAGGTAATAGGTTGAGACCCAAAGCAGGGATCCCTGCCTATGCTTGAGTGCAAATCTGGCGTCTTGGCCTAGTCATAGGGATTGGTAATGACCCAACAAAGAGGCTGTGGCCTATGTCAAAGCATAATACCGGGTTCTCAGTTGAGATAGGATCAAAAGCTCAAGCCCAGGAAATTTTCTTCCCCCCCCCCACACACACACATACTTACCGAATCCAATGCCGCAGCCTGGCCTGGACCTGATGCCTGAGCCTTGGACCAGACCCAGGCTTGAAGTCAGAGCCTTGGCCTAGGCCAGGGTCATGCCCAAGTCCAGATATCAGGCTTCAGAGGTCCTCTTCATAGGTCTTATTTGTTCAATCTTCATACTTCAAATGGCAGCATATGCTTGGGGTTCTGCCAGAATGAATTAACTTTGATGCATCCTCCCCAATGGAGGGCAACATTTTGATATATAATCCAGGCTGCAACATCAGGCCTGGGCCCAGTTCCTGGCCTAGGCCAAGGTCCAGGCATAGGGTTCAGGCCTCCAAGCTTGAGCCTTGCTTAGGACCTAGGCTGAGGTAGCATTGACCTTCTGCAACTAGGCCTACACAAGGCTTAGACTTTGGCCTGGACCTAGGCAAAGGAAAAGAGGCTTGGTCCCATCGCCTAGGCCCTGACCCGAAACCACGGCCTTGCGTAGGCTTTGGCTGTGGTAGGTCACCGAGACCTCATCATAGGTCCTACACAAGGCCCCAGGCTTCAGCCTGGGCCTAGACTTCATCTGTGGATCCCCCCCAAGCTGGGATGTGGGGACCGAGGAGAGTCCTGGCCTCAGCATTGTTCAGGGTGGGAGGCACAAAAGTCCTTGGGATCATTTCTTTTTTCCCCCCCATTTTTGGTGGGGGTTGTTTTTAATGTTTATTTCATTTTTTTAAACTAAGGAAATGAAATAAATATTACATGAAATTTAATTTGTGGGGAAAAACACTGCCAAAAATGAAACGATGAAAGAAACAAAATTTTTACATCTTTCCATCCCTACTAGTTTTGATTTACCCCACGAAAGGGGGTGTAACCCAGCCACTTCTGAAAGCCCTGGGTATTTAGTGACAATGTCAGCCAGTCAGAGGAGGATGGAGTTGGGAGGTCCATGCAGATGCAGCCCATCTTTCTGCGACGTTTGCCATGGCCATCCCACTTGTAATACTATATAACCGCGCCCTTGCTACAGTTTGGGATGCAGTCCCTTGGTTTAGTACTGACTGAGTACAAAAGATAGAGAGGAGTTAGAGTTTTGTTATTTTACAGGCCCAGCCGGTATCATCCAGGCAAGCCCTGCTTGGTGGTCCTGGCCAGGGTTGGGAGAGAGTTCCTTTCCAGTTCACAGCCTGTCTGGTTAGGTAATTCCCCTCTGGGTCATTTTTTGGAACTTTTACTCTTTAAGTATTGAGGCCTCTCTGGAGCCTGTTCAGAGCCTGGCTCAGGAAATGTGGAATCCAGGGTTTGGGCCTCAGCAGGATAGGGAAGACCTGCCCTCCGTTTGAGCCTCCATGAGGAAGGAAGGGAGTGTAGTGACCCACTGTGAGCCACCCCAGACTTTTTCTGAGTTTTGTAAACCTAATTTCAAGATCCAGGTCAGAAGTTCTGCTTGCCCTTCTGTCCTGCTGGGAGCATTAAGAGTCCTGCTCCAGTAATTCCTCCCATTAGGGATCCAAAAGAAAGAAAAGAACAAAGACTTAACAATCCAACAAACTGTGAGTAAAGGCAAAGCCTACAATTCAAGAAGTCACCCAACCGGTGCTTCCAAACCCTGGGGAGAGTGAGGAGTTTATCTCTCTGTGCAGAGACTGCAACAAAACATCCTTGCCAGTTGGAGGGGGGGGGGGGGGGGGGGCGGTGCTTCTGTCCATCAAAGGGACCCCCTGACCACCTGAGAATCCTATTTTTCCAGGTCCTGGAGAGTAGGAATTCCCCAGCTGGCGTTTGACCTTCCTGCACAGATTGAGGAGGAAATTGTGACAAGAGGAATCATTGTGCTGCTGTGAATTAAGACGGTGCCAGTTTTCATCGGTTTCATCAGTAAATATTCATTTGGACCCTAACCCAGTGGCTCTAGTCTTTCTTTGGCACACCCAGAACACTGTGGGACAGACATACATTGGGTGTCCCAGGGAAATAACAATAGGAGACAAGGAAACTACTCTTAGCTCTCGGGGCCTTGGGAGCCCCCTCTCACACACACACACACACACACACACTCACACACACACACACACACACACACTCATCCAAGGATCCAGGCCCTGGAAGGAAGAGTCAGTGTTCAAAGTAAGCCTGGGAGGGTTCCTGTCCCCACAAAAACAACAAATATTTTTATGGCCACATCAGATAGCAGTCTGCACCTGGAGTTGGGGGTTATAAGGGGTTACACAAACAAATATAATCCACTCCTATTAAACTAGATTTTAGAGAGTAGTCCTGTTACCGCCTGTCAGCAGGAGAGAATTTCCACTGCTAAGATGAATGTCCTCCTAAGAATCTTATTCTTATTTGTAATGCTCCCTATTGGATTGCCCATTTACTTTTTTGATTATCTTAACAGATATGCTTCAAAATTTGGAGGGGGAAGGGGGCACTTTTAACTTTTAACACTTTCAATCAAGCTAGGTAGACAGTATATTGTACAAATCGATTCCTCTTTTAACTTTCATTGCTCCAAATGATAGAAAATCTTCAGTGAGGTCAATTTTGCTGTTCGCACCTCTTGCTGTGTATGTAAAACTGCACCCCCAAAAAAGGTATCCCACCCCCAAACCTCACCCTGTGTTAAACTTACCCCCAAATCTCACCCCAAGTTACAAGTGCCCCCTTTTACTGTGGCATAAATAGTAAACTTATCATATAAACTAACTAAGGTATATCCCAAACACACCGTGATCAATAATCAATAATGAAATACACACCCCACTTTTCTATAGAAAAATGTTTTAAGATTTGTAATTTTTATCTTCTACTATTTCTATACATGTTGCACATTACCAAAAACACCTTACCAAAAGTGTTGCGCTCGGGGGTGGACCCTTGTCCTGGAGCAGTGGAGAGCAGCTCTCTGGTAGGGACCAGGAGGTAACTGCTCCCAGGGGGCGGAGCACTGGAGGAGTCAGAAGCTAGGATGAGCTTCACCACTGGAAGCCCGAGGTCCCCCCAGGAGGAGCCCGTAGGGACCCGGGCTGCTTGGACTTAGGTGGGCCTCGCAGGGTCTCCTGGAGAGATGAGAGTCAGGCGTACCCACAGACAGGAGGAGCACGCTGTCAGGTTCAAGACTGGAGGTCAGGTGGAGCAAGGAGGACCAGAACAGCGTAGGTGATGACAAGGCTAGGAACAGAGCCAGAATCATGAGACATAGTCGAGCAGGCAGAGGTCAGAATCCGGGGATCAGTCCGAGGAGTGGTCAGCAAAGCAGGGGTCAGGTTCCGGAGGTCAGACGAGGTCACAGGCAGGCCGAGGTCAGAAGGCAGGCAACAGGCAGATGAGTCAAGGAACAGGCTGAGGTCAGAAAGCAGGTGGCAGGCAGGCAGGTTGAGGAGCAGACTGGAGTCAGAAGGCAGGCAGCAGACAGGCAGGTCGAGGAGCAGGCTGGAGTCAGAAGGCAGGCAGCAGGCAGGCAGATCGAGGAGCAGAATGGAGTCAGGAGGCAGGCAGCAGGCAGGCAGGTCGAGAATCAGACCGAGGTCAGTACCAGAGAGACAGTCCGAGGGGACTACCTGGGTAGACGAACAGACAAACAGGAACAGGATGACGCTGGAGAACTAGGATGCAGGAACAAGGCAGGAACAAGATTGGAACAGAAGGATCCTGGAACGAGACTTGGAACAAGACTGGAACAAGGTTCAGAAGCAGTGACAATCTAGCAAGACATTAACCCGATTGCCAAGGCAAGGAAGTACAAGCATGGACTTCCTTATATCAGGGAATCAATCAGGGCGCGCCGCGGAGCTAGGACCCACCCCTGGCCCTACAAGAGGCCGGGCGGTCTGCATGTAGGGGCGTGGCCAACGCCACCGAGGACACCGAGCTTCTGCGTGAGGCCCGATGCGTAGTAGAAGGCCCGGCGACCGCCGCCGTGGGATGCTGAGGCCTGGAAGAGCTCGCAGCTGCCACCAGGGAGGCCGACCCGGGACCTGCCATGGAACCAGGGAGATGAGCAGGCCCGTGCACGGGCCAGACGCGGAAGGGGGGCGTAACAAGAAGCCCCTCTTCTAGCCACACATATATTTATTTAGAGCAATAGAAAAATAGGGGGAAAAAACCTCAAACAGCGCACCCACAAAATGTCAACCTGACAATTTTTGGCGGTGTTTAGAGGCATTGGAAGCTGCCATCACTGGGTAAAAAAAAACAACTTTTATATATATATATATATATATATATATATATATATATATATATATATATATGCCACTTAACCATAGCTCAGTCCGAAATCAATTGCACTTATCTTCACATTTAAATCCCATAAAAACATTTTTTACTGATTGCAATGCTAAACTCTGTAGTGTACAGTCCTTTTTAGCACAAAGCAATCCAATCTTAACAATATTCTAATCAGCTTTAGTATTTACAAATTGGTCTAATCAGCTTTAGTATTTACAAATTGGTCTGTACAGAAGCTCTCTCTCTCTCTCTCTCTCATATATTTTCTCTGTCATGCATGCCTAGGTTTTACCAGTATTTTGACCTACCAGAAAGCTGTACACCTTAAAAACATGATAATGTAGTGTAGATAAGCAATACATTATAAAAAAACCTTCATAGATTTTGGTGACCCTCCAACTTGCAGGAGAAAATATTAGGACAACATAGGTTCATTTTGGATGTTCTCAAAACTTGAAAAGGCCTCTTATCTAGAGGGAAAGTATATTCTTGTCCATCACCTTTTTTCTCCCTCTGTTGAAAAACATTTTATAAGGCCTGCTTTCCTCAATTGCATGAGTATAATGTTACCAAGCAGGACAAATGCTTCACTTCATAAATTCATTAACAAGTTTGATGTTGAAAATGTCCCTATCTTTCAGTTTTTAGAGCTGAACATCTAATCCATTAAAAAAAACCTTATAAAACAGGTTACAGCAGGAGCCTTTCAATGTTCAAAAAACTGATCAATAAACCCTTCTATGAAAAAGGTCCAATTTCCAATAATTATTTGTTAATAATGGAGAACACAGATGACCCACTTACAAAATGGAAAAAGCAATGGGAAAGAGATAGTGGGAGTAAAATAAATTTGGATGAATGGATAAAATAATTGGAAGAATAAGCTCAGGCAACTCAATTTGTAAGGCTACAAATTAAAAAAAAAACCCTACAAACTGTTATACCAAGGGTTCTACACAGCAGCAAAAGTCCATAAAATGGGACTTAAGCCACGTAATAGGTGTTGGCAATTCTAGAGCGCAGTGGGATCCTTCTATCATGTATGGTGGACATGCCACACAATCAAAATGTACTGGTCAGAGATGATATCATGGATGTATAAGATTTCCCTTGAACTTGGATTACTTGGATTATCAATGGCAACGATGCTACCCCACATGGTGGTAGGAGATACCTCTAACCACTGGCCTTCTGGTGGCCACTAGACAGAATATTGCAGGTCATTGTAATTCTCAAAAAGAAACTCTCAATTGATCTCTGCCTATGGAAGTTTTTTTTTACTGTGAAGCTGATTATTTTCAAAGGACAATTTTCAAAGAGATTTCCATAGGAAAATGATGGGAAATCCCCCTTTGAATATTGCCCTTTCCCCATGGCATTGAAAATCAATAAAGATTATTAGAAAATAGCAACATTAGTAGAAAAAAAGACGAACTCTTATTGTACCTTACAACTATATTCAAGGATCCTACAGGTATATCCCAAATGGTCATTTTACAAAAAGAAATACATGTAAAACAAGGGGGCATCTTTTAAGATTAAGGGGCAATTGATTTAGCCACCTTGAAAGGAAAGTTTTATTTCTTTTAGTCAAATAGTTATTGAACATAAGTACTTATGGCTAATACACTAAAACCAATTCAAATGTTAACTCGATAAGCTTTTAGAGGAAAAAATGTATTGGTGGATATGTTAATAGAGTTATACCTTGGGGAAACTGAAAATTCAGCAACTGATCATCTGAATTGGGATCAGGACAAATTTTTGTTTTACTTTTGCAGAATGAGCTGTGGTTGCATAGTGTTTTCATCTTCCCCTAGGTTAGCAATCAGAAAAAGGCTGAACCCGCCGGACCTCTGGTCAACCCAATCAGATATGTAACAGTGTAAGAACTTGTTCCAACTAGGTCTGCTGCTTTAAGAAAGTAAATTATAATGTATCAGGCGTGATCAGTGAACTCAACAGCTGGATTAGACCTCAATTCCAAATCAACAATTTTTAGCAGGGCTACAGCAAACAGTAGAATAATTGTTTTTTTCCAATATAGGTTATGGAAAGCATTTTCTCTACAGCCGTTATTTTGTTAAAATTGGAAAGATATTCCTAGATGCTTTGTAATACGTTAATGTCTTGTGGAAGGTATCTTTTGTGGAATTAAACGTTTATGCTTGCATTTTTCTTTATTCCGGTCATAGTGCTCTTGCCCAAGCTTTCATGTGGTGATACTCTACAAGTACAAAGAGGCAACCCCAAGACATACAGTTTGAGAAGAGACAGTAATACATTTTGCAATATATTTCTTTTTGCCTAGTAGTTTCCTCATATTCCTTTGGGCTTCCAAATTAATCAGGACTGGCCTCTATTTATGCTATGGTGCCAAGAACCTTAATTTGCAACTGCCGAGGGGGGGGGGGGGGGGTCACATATTTTTATATCCCTTTCCTAATTCAGACCAATCATCATCATGATAGTCCTTAGCCAAAGACTACAAACCTCAGCTGCCTCCAGAACCTGGTTAACATGGACATTAAATCCAGCTATTAGATGTGTCTGTTAACTGATGGCTGAGTTTCTCTCTACCTGGGGGATGTGCAGGTTGGCTCCCTGTGCAAGGAGAGATGCCTGGCCCAGGAATCAAACCCAGGTCTTCTACAAGGCCATGTGCAAAATTTGCCACTGTGCCACTGAAACCATCTGTTGTGACCTCAGTGGAAATGTGGAACCTTGGCCTGTGCTGGGCTTCTCCGGATCCATGGAAAAGCCCTGTTTTGAAACTATGTAGCCGAAAAAAGACAGGTTCTCTCATTCGAAGGTACACTTCTCCAGTTTCACAAAACGTTAATGGTCTTTGAGGGGCTGGAGTACCCGAGTGATGTTGCAGCAATTGGTGGTAAGGTCTCGGGAAAAGAACAAGATGTCGTCGAGGTAGATGACTACACATTCGTAGAGCATATCTCGAAATACCTCATTCATCATATTTTGAAAAACCGCAGGTGCATTACAGAGGCCAAAGGGCATAACAAGATACTCGTAATGCCCGTCTCTGGTGTTGAAGGCAGTTTTCCATTCGTCGCCGCTCCGGATGCGGATCAGATTATACGCTCCTCGGAGGTCTAGCTTGGAGAAGATGCGGGCTCCTTGTAGGCGGTCAAAGAGTTCGGAAATAAGTGGCAAGGGGTAGTGGTCCTTTTGGGTAATGGCATTTAGCCCATGGTAATTGATTCATGGGCGGAGCGTCCCATCTTTCTTTGCCACAAAAAAGAATCCCGCCCCTGCGGGAGAGTCAGAAGACCGGATGAAGCCTTTGGCCAGGTTCTCTCGGAAGTAGTCAGACATAGCTTTTGTTTCCGCTCTAGACAAGGGGTAGACCTGGCCCTGGGGTGGTTCGGTGCCGGGAAATAGATTTATTGTGCAGTCGTACTGACGGGGCAGAAGAGTATCAGCACCTTCCTTGAAAAAAACATCTAGAAAAGATGCATATTGAGGCGGGAGCCCCAGAGGAAGAAGAGTGGTTGTCAGACAGGACTGCTGGAGGTTTGGTCTCAGACAAGATTCGTGACAGGAGTCCCCCCCATCAGGAGAGTTGAAGAGCCATCCAATCAAATTGGGGAGAAAGCTGTTGGAGCCAGGGAAGGCCCAGGAATATGGGATGAATTGCCTTCTCCATGATGTGGAAAGTCAGGGACTCCTCATGCAAGGTGCCCGTACGGAGCTTTATTGGAGCAGTGATATGGGAGACTCGCCCTGGCAAGGGTTCCCCTTGGATGGATAATAGGATGAGCGGAACTGGAGCGGAGAAGGTGGAAATCCGAATGTGCGTGACTAGTTGCCTCGTAATGAAATTCCCTGATCCCAGATTCTACTAGGGCCAGCATATAGAAGTCCTAGTCAAGCATCCGAATGGTCACTGGAAGTGTAAGAGAGGGGGCAGGATGTGTCAAGCCTAGGAGCAGTCCCCCTTTACAACCTAGGCCTGGGAGTTTCCTGGCTGCACCGGGCAAGAGGACAAGATGTGTCTGGCTTCTCTGCAGTAGAGTCACAGTCTCACATGCAGGAGACGGCGGCACTCCTCAGGAGCTAACTTGCCTCAGCCCAACTGCATCGGTTCTTCCAGAGGGGATTTGGGTAGGGGAGGAGACCAGCCAGGGGATAGTGAATGCCACAGACACAGGAGGGTGGATGAAGATCTCCTGGAGAATTGCTGTTCTCTGGTCCGCTCCTGGAGACGGTGGTCAATGCGGCTGGTCAATTTGATGAGAGCATTGAGGGAAGTCGGGAGCTCTCAAGCCGCTAATTCGTCTTTTATGCGGGTTGTGAGACCTTCCAGGAATATGGAATGAAGGCAATCCTCGCCCCAGTGAAGCTCCATGGTTAAAGTCTGGAACTCAATCACATAATCAGCCAAGGGCCGGGAACCCTGGCGTAGATGAAGGAGCGAGGAGCCAGAGGTGGCCTGTCATCCGGGGTCTTTGAAGACATTGCGGAACCATACAAGGAAGCCAGATAGGTCCTGGAGTTTTGGATCTGCCCAGCTCCCACAGGGGAGAAGCCCATGCCAGAGCCTTGTCATCCAGCAAGGAAAGGATGTAGGTGGTCTTGGTGAGGTCATCGGGGAAGAGAGCGGAATGAAGAGTAAAGGAATCCTTGACACGACGCCGGGTTCCCCAAGAAGCATGGGGGAGTCAGAAGAGAAAGAACTGGCCGATTCACAGGCATGGCCGCCGCAAACCCCGGTGGAGAAGAAACTGAAGGAGCTGCCGGGACTGGAGAATGCAAGCGAGAGTTGAGCCATTCTACCGCAGACGCCAGAGCCTCCAGCACCATCTGTTGCTCTAGGATTTTCTGGGCCAGATCAGGGATCGCCTGCAAGGCGGAGGCCTTGCAGGCGAGGGCAATGTTCTCTCAACCTCAAGCTAGGTTGAGAGAACCTTGCCCAAATCTCATCTTGGAATGAGTTTCCTCACTCCGAAGGCCAGCAAATCTTCACAAGAGACCACTGTTCTGTTCGTAGGTGTCACGTAGAATGTCAAAGTGGCCCCTAACCCCCTACACTCTTACCTAAACCCCACCTCGAGTTACTAGGTGGGCCTACCATAGGGATACAAATACCTACCTATGGGCCATGACATTATGGCCTGGCATGCTCTCTCTCTCTCTCTCTCTCTCTCTCTCTCTCTCTCTCTCTCTCTCTCTCTCTCTCTCTCTCTCTCTCTCTCTCTCCCCCCCCCCCACACACACACACACACATGTGTCTAGGACCATTAACAATGGTCCCCTGGTGGTTGAATGAAGGAAATACAACAGGTCTGGCACTTATCACAGAATCTGAAAATGGTATTATAAATGCTATATTAGCATAAAACACACCCCTTTTGCTATCGCATGCGGTACTTACCGCATTTTGATAAATCCAGGCCAAAGTGAGCTAGGTTAGGACCGGGGAAGGGAAAGTATACAGTGGTGATTGCATTTTCAAGTCACTGGGCGCCTTTTCATTGCAGGTGCAAAGTACATGTGAACAAAGGGTCTCCAGCTGCATTTTCAAAGTGAAACTCCACGGGGTGCTTGCAAGTCCGTGGGTATTAAGTTGCTCTCCTCATGTTGAACTGAAATGGATACATTTGAAACTCACATGAAGGAAACTTAGACAAGGTCTGTACTGCATCCTTTAACTAAAACACACAAAAACGTTTTGCCTGGCACAGTACAATCTTCATGTTTGGTTTCTTTGTTAAGTATCTGTTATTTAGTATGCAGAAACTGGTTATTTGTTGACAGAACAATGTGCAGTATATTATTGGTATATAAAAACAGTTAAGTAGCGTTGTTCAAAGGCTGATTTAAGGGTTAGATTGAAGGTTTGTGAGAGCATGAACCTCCTGCAGCTTCATATATTACTTGTTCATATTGTGCCCCATAACAAATTAGAAAATGTTATATAACTCCTTGTGTGAGATACCATTATGGGAGCAAATATCAAAGTGTCCACATCGGGTCACAATCTTCATATACTTTTCACCTATGAGTTGTGCACCAATTCTCAAAGCGAAAGAATGCATGACTTTTGCTTTGAAATTTGCTGAGAGAACAAAACATGCATGGCTATACATCATCAAACATGGGTGCATGCTTTTACACCTACTAATCAAGTTGCCGAAATGAAATCTGTCTTCTCTGTTGTCTGCAGATTTTGGATTGGGGGGGGGGGGCCTGGAGCAAGTGGGAGAGAATGTGTGGGAACTGGTGAATGTCTGGGTCAACTGGTGGAAGTCTCAGCAAACTGATGCTTGGAAGTACATTCAGCAGAATTTTCATAAATGAAATCATGCATGCATCAATCAACTTACAAAATACCTGCCTCTGTGCATAAACTCAGGGTTATTAAGCACATGTTGCAATTATTTAACACAAAATATATATTGTGCATTATTATAAAATAGATGTGCAAACTGTGTCAAACCCTGCATTAAAAAATCCGTGTACTGAATCCCATGTGCGTACTTTTGAGTCGGTGAGATGTGGCATTTTATAAATTGTTCTGCTCTGGCTTTACAGTTTATAAACTTCAGAGGCTCCTACCTATGCCTGTATCTGCTGAATGATGCACACTGTGGAAAATTATCCTCCCTGAATGCAATCTATAAGGTGAATTTTCAAAAGTTGCTTTCGGAAAAAATAGCACTAGCACGCGGAAAATGACATGTATGAGTATATGCTATTTTAAATACTGCAACATATACACATAAATCAGGGTTCACGAGTAAATATGTGCATGGGAAAAAGGGGCGGGGCCAACATTTGCACAAGAAAGTTGCTGTTTTACAACCTGACCAAGTGACACACGTAAGTCTTTTACTAGCAAATATATCCACACCTGTTCATTACTGAGTACCACAGCTTAGCAAATGACTCGCTTAGATTATGAGCACTCTGTGAAGTGGGGAATACCTGCAGTACCTGAGAGTTATCCGTTTTGAAGTGTCACAAAAGATGGAATTTTAATTTAAAAAATGTATTAATTACCAAAACATATAATAGCTGCCTCAGAGCTAAATGGCCCAAAATGAAAGAGCCTGTGAATCTCAGGAATTTCCCTCCACAGCACCCTGACAACAAAAACAAAGCACTTCTGACCCCCAATCCCTCCCCCTCCTTCCATTGGCAGCAAGAACAAGGGGGGCCTCCAGAGCGCGACACTCCCCCTGCACCCTCTGCCTCCCCTCCCCCGCCACCAACGCCTCCCTCATGTGATGTAGGATAGTTGAAGATCGGGGCAGGGGAGAGTTGACTGAACTCTCACGCCACAACCAGCACTTTTCAAAATGGCCCTGGCAGACTTCTTGCACAACTTTGCCAGTGCTCAAACATACAATATCTGCTCACGCCCATGATAAATTTTGTTATGAGCATGTAATTGCATCGCCTCCCTTAAGTGTCCTTGCATGGTGCTATCATAAATAAATAAATAAATAAATAAATAAATAAATAATAATAATAAAAAAAAATGACAATCAAAAGAGATTCGGGACTGTTTTCTGGCACATCAGGGAAAAAGCCATTATTGAAAGATATAATAAAAGGACATTTAGACAAAGAAATCCCCTTCGGCCCGATAGAATTTGCAAGCATGCTCATTTTCCATCAGAACCTGTTCAGGCAGCCTGAGCTCATTAGTGACCCAATGGTTCCACTGTCCAGTCCTGGTTTTTTCCTCGCTGCATTCCTTGTCCTTATTTCCAATTTCTCTAAATCCAAACTATAAATGCATAGATGCAATATGGTAAAATCAGTGACATAGGCCTAATCCAATACCTCCATGACCCCTTAAATGGGGACATGGGATGACTACAGTAGTTTAATGAGTCATAATGCATCGAGGCTGAGAGCTTTTAGTAAATTTGGTAAAATGTTACCTTTGTTTAAATGTACATTAAAACTATGCTAATAACTATGTTTTTTTCTGGTAACAAAGATGCTTGCGGCTTTTATCCATCTAAAACCACTCTCCTAAGTGCCTCTCATCTTGTACTCCAGTCTTGTGCATTAGTCTGGAGCCTGAGCATGCTCTGCCCCTCCTCCTCCTCCTCTTCCACTTCTCCCTGCAACTGTAGAATGGCAAGTTATATGAAAGCCACAAATTCCAGACTATAAGTAGCATAGAGCGGTTGTTTGTCCCAAAATACCACTGAGCTGACTACAGCAAACACTAATTACAAGCTTACCTAATCACAGATATGCTACCAGTCATTTCTGGTTTCTAAAAATGACAGTGAGCACGCTCGTACAGCTGCCTCCATTTGGTTCAGCTTATGTTTAGCTGCCCAAACTTATTGCAAGTCGTCTTAGCTTGAAATTGCTCTTTTAGGCAGAAAAAAATAATGCAAAAAAATACATGTTGACTAACACTAACTAGCTTGCACAGGTGTACAAGAAATTAAGTGAGACTTAAAAAAAAAAAAAAAGAGAAAAAAGAGAGACATAGAGCCTCAGTCCACAAAGATTTTTACTTCGGCACAGAATGGGGAAAGGCCTTTAGAATAAAAGGCAAAAGAGATAGTTAGTGATAATTTTCTACTTCAGCAGTCCGTTATGGGAAAAAGTATTCATATGCCAAAATATGTGGCATTGTATTTTCAGGGATAAGAATTCTGGATGTCAAAATAAATTAAACTCATATATAGCGCCCTTTCAGGTGTTACAGCCAAAACAGGTGCAGGGTAAACACGCAGACTTCACACAGTCTAACCGCAATCTTTTGGTGTGGATCCTCCAAATGGGGTGAAGGGAGGTTCAACCTCCAGGACCCAAGGCATACAAAGAAATATCTCTCCCTGACAGTACAGTGTCACATATTTTTGCATATGAATACTTTTTCCATGAATGGACCGTTAAGGTAGGTGTGAATAGGTCATCCAAATGTGAGAAAACCTGAGTGAGAGAGAGAGATTCTCTGCACCAGTATCAGTGACTCACAGGACACTCTGTTGGGGTGTTTCAGATCTGAATGTTACTGTAATCAGTCTTCAAAGTCAATCAGCGGAACTCCTCTCGTGTAACCTTCAAACACCAAATCCACGTGTTAAAGCAGTCTCAGTGCTGCTTCTCTTTGTGTGTGTGTGTGTGTGTGTGGTCCCCCTCAGGGTGACTAGCACCAGGAAAGCCTTTCATTTCAGAGTGGGGGAGTCAGGCTCCTCGTGCTGGTACTGCAGTCTCATACTCTTCTCTGAAGTTTCTAGGGATCTCTCTCTGGTAGAATTTCCCACATACAGCAACTGAAGGGCTCCTAAACGTCTTCCCCCGGTAGAAATTTTGGACAAAAAGATTCCTCCCAATAAAAGGGAACGAAATCCCTTCTAATTCCTAGAAAAAAAATCTTCTCTGATGGCAAGACCTGCTGACCCCTCCTTGTGCTGCAAGCAGTGAACAACAGTAACCTCCTTCCGGCAGGAGGACATTCTCCATCAAAAACACAAAAAGTCCCCCAAATTACTTCCACATCTCTGAGACAACTTCTTCCAGACTGGTTGGGTATTGATTAGGGACAAGCTTGTGCTTCTTCTCCTCTTCTGGGCATCATCTGGTTGTGGAGCTTAATTTTGGAATCCGGGAAACTCCAAAAAAACTGAACACTTCCAGGAAACCAATTCAAAACTGCCACACTGCTTTCTCACTCTGCCTGTTTTCATACAGGCTGGGTTGACCAATCCAGCAGTTTTATTGGAGGTGCTGGTCAGAGAATGTTCTATCCCCTCCTCCTTCCTGAATCCTAATTCATGGCTTGAGCTATGGACATACAGTGGAGATCTAGGAGGTCTACACATATGATTGATATCTTGAAATCATGAATCTCCTCCTTCACCTTCAGGGAAGAATGGTGGTATTTTTGAGAAAACTGCACCTGAAGATACAATATTGAACCTGTTGCCTAGCCTTGGGCTATATATGCATATAAATATACTGTCAATTCCCTGAGATTCCAGGTAAAATCCAAAAAGTTCCCAGGTATGTATATGTCAATGCCTAGCACACTAGTGACCATTAGGATCATATCTCTCTTTTAGCTATCATCCATCTTCCACAGCCATTATCTAAGCAGTCACTGGTCTGATTTATTTACCAGAGAGCCTGTGGAATGCTGGAACTGATAGGAATATCTTTGATCCTGCTATGGGATTAAGGCAAAATTAAAAAAAAAACCAAAAACTTATTGGAGACAGCATCAGAGGAAGAGGAGGGAGGAGGAAGAGTCTCTATCCTACAGTCAAATCTGCCTTAAGAAAGGAAATTGTGTGAGGTGGACAACTGAAGAGAGAAGAAGACAGAAGAAAAGCAAGAAAAAGTAAGAAAAGAAGAAGAAATGTAAAAAGAGAAGGGAACAGAGAGGAACCAAAAAGAGGGAGCAGAAGAAACTCAGAAAGGATTCTAGGAAGGTGGGTAGTCATGGGGAGAATATTGATTTTGCAGAGGAGAATATTTAGGTTGATGGAGAAAAAGACAGCAGGAAAACTGGAAGAAAGTATAGGTTTGCATTAGCGAACTTAGTCACAGGGGCAGGCCTCCTCCCAATAATCATTTGTGGATCCAAAGATGAGGGACTTAAACAAAGTTTATTCCAAAACATAGTGTTTAACACCAGACAATCAAACAAGAAAACGACAAACAGAAACAAGATGTCAGGGAGTACACAAGGCAACCAGGACAGTATCTCCCCTCGGGCCTTTCCTGACCCCAGTCCTTAATCCTCAATGTTACTTGGATATTCAGGTTCCACATGAGGAAGGGTTGTGTCACACTCCACTCCTTCACTGTGTCTAATATTACCCTCAGGTTCTTTCCACTGGGCTCACCTTATCAGGTTCCAGGCCGCCACTGCTTTGTTTGCCTAACTGGGAATATGCTTGCTGGAATCCTCACTTTCAGCTCCAACCTCCCCACCCCCTTTAAAATCAGAGAAACAGATGCATCCTTCGGAGTCAGCAACTTCCAAGCTGTGGTTTCAGGTGGGCTACTTATGCATTCTTTAAGGTAGGCTAGCTTGCCAGACTTTACCCTCCCTTACAGGAAGTTGGAAAAGTCAGCGGAAAGGATACAGAGCAAAGAATAACGTTTGGAGGGAAGAAATAAAGAGGGGAACACAAAAGCTTGATGGTGAAAGATAAAGAAGGAAAAAATGAATAGTGTGAGGAGGAGGGTTTTTCACAATGAAGTAAAAGAGAAGAAGAGAGAAACAAGGAATATTGGGCATAAAGACAGAGAGAGATGGAAAGACACCAGGGACAGGGAGCAATTTTTATTTCTTTTAATTAAACAAAAGAAGATAAATAAAAGTCTAGGAAACATTTGACAAAAATAAGCTTATGTATGATTTCAACAGCAGGAAGCTAGTGACATCATCATTTTACCAACATTTGGCATGTGAAAGATTAGAGATAAGGGCATCAGATCCAACAGGAGAAGGCCCGGTGCTATCGAGTGTGCATACCGGGCAATTGCACAGGGTGGCACTCCCGGAGGAGCAGAGGAGGAAGAAGTAGCCTGCAAGGCTGCCAGTGGACCCTGTCCTACCAGCATCCAAAAAGATGAAGAGGCCATCGAAGCCACTGGTAGACACATCCCACCTGTGGCCCGAAAAAAGAGGCTGCCCATGAGGCCACTGATGGACTCTATCCCAGTGATGGCCTGGAAGAGGAAGAGACCTGTGAGGCTGCTGGTAGACCCCATCTCACTGGTGGCCTGGAAGAACAGGAGGCCTGCAAGGCCAAAGGTGGACTCCAACCTACCAGCGGCCTGGAAGAGGAGGCTGCTGGTGGACCCCATCTCACCGGCAGCCAAAGAAAGAAGAACCCCTGTTCTCTCACTTTTTTCGGTGCCAGCATTCACTGCTAGAACATCTGTAGCTAGCACATGCTCTATGCTGATCTTGCGATGCACAAGATCAGCATAGAGGAATTTCTAGCCTTACATGATTTGATTAGTGCAGGGACCAGCATACAAGGAGGAGCAGCAGAATGGCCCCTGATGGTATGAGTGTCTGTGTGTGTGTGAGTGAGTGAATGAATGAAAGCCTTACAGGGGTGTTGGGGTGTGGTGTGTGTGAATAGGAGCCCGACTGGGGGGAGATATGTGACTGGTAGCCTCACTGGAGGCGAAATGTAAATGGGAGCCTGTCTGGGGGTTGTGTGTATGTGAATGGGAGCCTGTCTAGGGTATGTGTTTGTGTGTGAATGGGAGCCTGACTAGGGATGGGTAGGTATGTGTTTGTGTGTGCATGGGAACCTGACTGGTGTTGTGTGTGTGTGTGTCTGTGTGTGTAGAAAACTCTCTGGGGTGTGTGTGTATGTGTATGGGAACCTGCCAGGGGTGTGTGTGTATGTGTGTGTGTGAATAGGAACCTGCCTGGGGGAGGGATATGAATGGAAACCAGCCTGGGTGTGTGTATGTGTGTATGAATGGGAACCTTTTTGGTGTGTGTGTGTGTGTGTGTGTGTGTGTGTGTGTGTGTGTGTGAGAGAATGAGAACCTGACTGGAGTGTGTGCATGTGTGTGAATGGGAACCTGCCTGGAGTGTGTGTGTGTATGTATGTCTGTGTATGTGTGTATGTGAATGGGGACATGATTGGGTGTGTTTGTGTGTGTGTGAATGAGAACCTGTCTGGTGTTTGGGGGTGTGTATGAGAATTGTCTGGGTTGTGTGTATGGGAATCTCTCTTAGGTGCGGGGGGGGGGGGTGTGTGAATGGGAACCTGCCTGGGGTGAGTGTGTGGGAGTGAATGGGAACCTGTCTGGGTGTGTGTGTGTGTGAATGGGAATCTGTCTGGGGTGAATGTGTGGGAGTGAATGGGAACCTGTCTGGGGGGGGGGGGGGGTGGGGGGTGTGAATGGGAACCTGTCAAGTGTGTGTGTGTATGTATAAAAGGGAGCCTGCCTGGGGGCTCTGTGTGTGTGAATGAGAACCTGCCTGGGGGGTTGTATGTGAAGAAAAATTGGGCTGCCACACTAATCCATACCTTACTTAGGATAAGTGGAAATAAGAAGCTTTCAGGTATATAGAGCAGTGAATTTTCCATCCTTATTAATTTTAATTATTGGATGTTTGTCTCTGCTATTTTAAAATAATTTATAGTTGTTTGGAAATTTTTAAAAAATTTGTATGAGCTCTTAATTATTTGATGTTATCCTGTTCTTTAGATCATTGGAACTATTATTTTTGAAGTATGGTTTTATTAATATAATTGATTTACATTCTTTGATTTTATTGTTTGATGAATGATTTATGAGGACTGATGATGTTTCTGTTTCTCCATTGCTTTATTGCTTACAGAGTCTGGCTTGTTGCAGATTTCAGTTCAGTTTCTGTTTATAGTCTCTTTATTCTGTATTTGGTGAGGTGTTCTGCATATTTAACTGAGGTGGGGAATTCTTTGTTAAAAAAAAAATAATAATGAGGGGGGCAACACAGTAATTGTTCGCACAGGGCACTAATTGTTGCAACCTTTCCCTGAACAGGATGCTTGCCTGTTTTGCTCCTCATTCACAGCCATTCAGGTGTTCAAAATGAGACAAAATAATACTAAAGCAACAGGTTCAATCTTGTATCTTTATGCCATTTTCAAAATTTCCTGAGTCAAATTGCTGTCACAGTGTTTTATCATCCGTCACGCATCTTGAAGTCGAGCAGAGGTTTTGTGTGTTTTAGAGATGTGCAGAAGGAAAAAATTTGTTTTGATTCTTATTCGTTTCACCAGGACCCAAATGTGTCACATTCGTTTCATGGGGGAAACCCAATTCATTTGATTTGTTTTATTCTTTTTCCAATTTCCCATTAAAGTCAATGGGGGGAAATATTTGCAGCCTATTTTTGGCTGCAGAATTGGGGTTTTCTTATCAATTCTGATGAAACTTCTGGGGAGCAATCATCAGAAGGAGAAAAGAGCTCCAAGGTACTTAGACTGTGGCAAAGTGGCACCAAAGTGGCATGAATAGCCTAAGGCTCTATAAAGGGGCAAAGGGGTAACAGGAGTGGATAGAGTGCTTTAACAGAGGTGCAAAGCAGCAGCGAGAGAGTCAAAAACACAGGACAGCTTCAAAAGAGAGTACCGATAACAGTTGCATGAATCCTCGAAGGCAGCACGACAGGCAAAGTGGCAAGCAGGTGGCATCAACATCCTACAACACAATGAAGGGGGAACATAGCAAGCAGAATGGGTATAAGAAAAAACCACAAGGTGCCGATAAAGGGATAAAGCAGTAGAAAGACTAGCATCAACACAATGAGGAACCATGATAGTGGCAAGAACAGCACAAAGAGTAGAATCGTCTGGTGTATGGCAGCAAGCCAGAGTGGCAGAATGTTGATAGGTGCAAGACAGGATGGCAGAGCGGAGGTAGTCTGGTCCCTGTGGTTTTGATAGGGGCTAGACAGGCTGGCAGAACTGAGGTAGTCAGGTCGCTGTGGTTTTGATAGGGGCAACATAGTCTAGTCACTGTGGTGTTGATAGGGGAAAGACAAGGAGGCAAGAAAAGATGAGGCTCAGCATGTGGTGCGACTGTCAACCGGGGCGTACTGTCTACCCGACCCATCTTGAAACACGGACCAAGGAGTCTAACCCGCGTGCTAGGACCTGAAACATAATGAACTATGCCTGGGTGGGGTGGAGCATTGCTGTTGTGCACAGGGCCGGTGCAAGGGTATTAGGCACCCTAGACAAACCTTACAGCCTGGTAACCTACCCCCACCTCCCCATACACAATTTTAAATGATGCATTTAACACATTTTTTACATGAAAAGTGACATTCTGAGGTAAAATTAATATATACGTTATTGTGATAATTTGTGATGCCAACAAGAAAACTTTGCATCTTGGAATTCATATGGCATCATACCTATTGTGATATATTTTGGCATGGTCCTCCCGTATCAACACAGTACTATCTGCCAACACTCAAAGAATAACAATCATACCTATGAAAAAGAATACCACAAATATTACACCAGAATCTAAAATATCAATACACCTCATATTAGGAAAATAGAACAGGCCAAGCTAAAGCTACTACAGATCCTTATAGAGGAAACCACATATTAAAAGAATGCTTCCTCTCAGTCGTTGCATGCAGAACTCAAACCCTCACCAAATACAGAATAAAGCCACATAAAGTATAAATAGAAATGTGCAGACAACAACTGAACTGTAAAACGCATAACGCCAGACTCTATACAGTGCAACAGTGGAAAAACAAAAATTTCACCATTCCTCATGAAACAATCAATAAAATCAAGATATATAAATCATTAATCATAATAGTAAAATCATACTAATAAAATAATTTCAAAACAACTGATGAATAGAATATGCAATAATTAAAAACTCATGCACATTTTGAAAGCTTTACCAAACACCAATAAAATATTTCAAACAGCAGACACATCACATACTACCCAATAATTAAAATGGTAGTCAATCAAGGTGAACCGGTAGATATAGTATACTTGGATTTTCAGAAGGCGTTTGACAAAGTTCCTCATGAGAGGCTTCTAGGAAAAGTAAAAAGTCATGGGATAGGTGGCGATGTCCTTTCGTGGATTGCAAACTGGCTAAAAGACAGGAAACAGAGAGTAGGATTAAATGGGCAATTTTCTCAGTGGAAGGGAGTGGAGTGCCTCAGGGATCTGTATTGGGACCCTTACTGTTCAATATATTTATAAATGATCTGGAAAGAAATACGACGAGTGAGATAATCAAATTTGCAGCTGACACAAAATTGTTCAGAGTAGTTAAATCACAAGCAGATTGTGATAAATTGCAGGAAGACCTTGTGAGACTGGAAAATTGGGCATCCAAATGGCAGATGAAATTTAATGTGGATAAGTGCAAGGTGATGCATATAGGGAAAAATAACCCATGCTATAATTACACGATGTTGGGTTCCATATTAGGTGCTACAACCCAAGAAAGAGATCTAGGTGTCATAGTGGATAACACATTGAAATCGTCGGTTCAGTGTGCTGCGGCAGTCAAAAAAGCAAACAGAATGTTGGGAATTATTAGAAAAGGAATGATGAATAAAACGGAAAATGTCATAATGCCTCTGTATCGCTCCTTGGTGAGACCGCACCTTGAATACTGTGTACAATTCTGGTCGCCGCATCTCAAAAAAGATATAATTGCGATGGAGAAGGTACAGAGAAGGGCTACCAAAATGATAAGGGGAATGGAACAACTCCCCTATGAGGAAAGACTAAAGAGGTTAGGACTTTTTAGCTTGGAGAAGAGACGACTGAGGGGGGATATGATAGAGATGTTTAAAATCATGAGAGGTCTAGAACGGGTAGATGTGAATCGGTTATTTACTCTTTCGGATAGTAGAAAGACTAGGGGACACTTCATGAAGTTAGCATGGGGCACATTTAAAACTAATCGGAGAAAGTTCTTTTTTACTCAACGCACAATTAAACTCTGGAATTTGTTGCCAGAGAATGTGGTTCGTGCAGTTGGTATAGCTGTGTTTAAAAAAGGATTGGATAAGTTCTTGGAGGAGAAGTCCATTACCTGCTATTAAGTTCACTTAGAGAATAGCCACTGCCATTGGCAATGGTTACATGGAATAGACTTAGTTTTTGGGTACTTGCCAGGTTCTTATGGCCTGGATTGGCCACTGTTGGAAACAGGATGCTGGGCTTGATGGACCCTTGGTCTGACCCAGTATGGCATTTTCTTATGTTCTTATGTTCTTATCAAGAAAAATGAACTTAAAAAGCCACCTTTACTTACCCTCTCCAGCAGTTCTCCTACTCCTTTCCCTTGCTGGCCACACCAGAAGCAGCAGTAGCTGCTGAAGCTGTCTTCACTGTCCTCTTCCTTAGGGACCACAGCCAGTCTCTTCTGTCTCTCACACACACACAGACCAGTCACACCTTCAGGACCAGTTTCTGTTTCTCGCACACCAATCATCTCCCCAACCAGTCTCTCTCTCTCTCACACACACACACACACACACACACACATACACACACACACACACATACCAGTCATCTCCCTGATCAGTCTTTCTCACACATACACATGTCACCTCTCTGGTCAGTCTCTCTCAATCACACAATGCTCTCGCTCTCTCTTACTTACACACAGGCTTTCAGTCATACACATGCTCTCTCTATTTCATTTACAAACAAGCTCTCAATCACACACATGTTATATCTCACTTACAAACAGGCTCAATCACACACATGCCCTCTCTCACAGCCACAAGCCAGCCAAAAACATGCTCCATCTCTCTCTCACACACACACATTGACACACACAAGCACCCTCCCTGACTCACATATGCACCACACACATACAGAAGCACCCTCCCTATCTCACATACATGAAGCACCTTACCTGTCACTCACAAAGAAGCACCATTCCTTTCTCACATAAACACACACAGAAGCACCATTCCTTTCTCACATACACACACATACAGAAGCTCCATTCTTTCTCACATATACTCCACATACACACACACAGAAGCACCATTCCTTTCTCACATACACATACACAGACGCACCCTTCCGATCTCAAATACATATACACACAAAGGCCCCCAGCTGAACAGCTCGTCTCCGTCAGCGGCTAGCTGTGCCAATCTTCATTTCACCGGTGGCGGCTGACAGCAGCCATCTTCTTTTCTTCAGCCTGGTCTCGGGCGGCGGCTGGCTACGCCAATCTTGTTTTCTTCGGTCCTGCCGGCCTGCTCTCCATCGGCGGCTGACTGCGCTGGTCTTCATTTCTCTGGTGACGGCGGCTGGCAACGACCTTCTTCTTTTCTTCGGCCCTGCCGGCCTGGTCTCTTCATTTCTTCAGCCCGGCGCCTTCAATGACCCGGAGCAGAGGAGACCACATGATCAGCTAGTCCAGCCCACCAGGGGAAGCCCAATCCCCCGATAGGCCAATCTGCCCCTACTCTCACATGGCCTTCTATTTCAAATGGCCACTAAAACACTGCGGCGCGAACAAAAAGAATGAAACTAATGATATGTTGCATTCGTGGGGGTTCACCATGTGTTTCGCGGACCCACGAATACAATGAATAGGGACCTATAAGTTGCGGATTGTGCATTCGTTCAAAACGAATGCACATCCCTAGTGTGTTTTACTGCATTGCATGATAATATTCCAGTTCATGTAAGGTAATAGGTAACAAGGTCTTCTGCAAGAAAGTTTTGTCATACAATCCCATGTCGATATTTTGTTTAGTTTAAGAAAATATACCCTGTATATTTGCTATTTAGTAATTGTTGCTGTAAGGGAAATGTAGAAATAGGTCCTAGATTCTTCATAGTAAATGAGGACCCATCCCTGCTTGTCCCTGGAGAAACAACTGAATAATAACAAGGCCTAATTTTAATTTGGGAGGGGGGGGTGGAGGAGTGTTGGGGGAACAATTAGAATAGCTAAGCATCTGCAGAGATATATGCACAGCCGTCTAATACTAAGGTCAATTTTCAAAGGGTTTAGATGGGAATTGGGCTCTTATATTGGTGCTTTTGAAAATTTACTAGGGCTAAGAGCCTAAATATAGTCTCCATTAGGTCCCCATATTCACTAAGCCGACAAGCTGCAAGTTCCCCAGTTAAAGTTAATCTACTAACTTTAGCAGGTATATTTAGCAGGACACATCTCATAAGAACATAAGAATTGCCATACTGGGTCAGACCAAAGTTCCATCAAGCCCAGTTTCCTGTATCCAACAAGTACCTGGCAAGTATTCAAACATTAAATATATTTCAAACTACAATTGCATATTAATTAATAGCAGTTTTATTGATTTTTCCTCTGGGAATTTATCCAAACCCTTTTTAAACCCAGATACACTAACTGCTATAATCACATCTTCTGGCAATGAATTCTAGAGCTTAACTATGAGCTGAATGAAAAAGAATTTTCTTCAAATTGTTTTAAATGAGCTACTTGCTAACTTCATGGAGTGCCCACTATTCCTTCTATTATCTGAGAGAGTAAATAACCAATTTACATTAACTTTTTCAAGTCCCCTCATGATTTTGTAGACCTCTATCATATCCCCCCTCAGTCATCTCTTCTCCAAACCTAACAGCTCTAACTTCCTTAGCCTTACCTCATAGGGCAGCTGTTCCATGCCACTTATCATTTTGGTCGCCCTTCGCTGCAATTTCTCCAGTGCAACTATATCTTTTTTGAGATGCAGCAACCAGAATTGCACACAGTATTCAAGATGTGGTCTCATCATGGAGCGATACAGAGGCATTATGACACCCATCATTTTATTTGCCATTCCCTTCTTAATAATTCCTAACATTCTGTTTGCTTTTTTGATCGTGACAGCACACTGAGCCAATGATTTCAATGTGTTATCCACTATGATGCCTAGATCTCTTTCCTGGGGGGTAACTCCTAAGGTAGAACCTAACATTGTGTAACTACAGCAAGGGCTATTTTTCCCAATATGCATCACTTTGCACTTTTCCATGTTAAATTTCATCTGTCATTTGGAAGCCCAATCTTCCAGTCTCGCAAGGTCCTCCTGCAATTTATCACAATCCGCTTGAGATATAACTACTCCGTATAATTTTGTGTCATCCGCAAACTTGATCACCTCACTTGTCGTACCCTTTTCCAGATCATTTATAAATATATTAAAAAGCACCGGTCCAAGTACAGATCTCTGAGGCACTCCACTGTTTACCCTTTTCCACTGTGAAAAACTGATCGTTTAATCCTACTCTCTGTTTCCTTTTAACCAGCTTGCAATCCACAAAAGGAAATCACCTCCTATCCCTTGACTTTTTAGTTTTCTTAGAAGCCTCTCATGCAGGACTTTGTCAAATGTCTTCTGAAAATCCAAATACACTACATCTACTGGTTCACCTTTGTTCACATGTTTATTCACCCCTTCAAAAAATGTAGGAGATTTATGAGGCAAGACTTCCCTTGGGTAAATCCATGCTGGCTGTTTCCCATTAAACCATGTCTATCAAAATGAATATAACTGGCAATAGTTATCCAGGTGAGTTTAAACCTACCTGGCTATATTCTGCATACAGTCAGTAAGGTTTAAAGTTATCTGATTACATTTACCTGGACAATCTGACCTTTAACTATATTCAGTATACAGCCAGTTAAGTGAAAATAGAAAATAAAAGACAGGTAAGACTTGCGTCCAACCTCCTCCCACCTCCCAAAATAATCAAATCAATGCTGGCGCTAGTTCCTGATTCTTGCCACCAATCCCCCAACCTGACAAATTAATTTAAAAAAAGCAGTGGGCAAAAGTGGCCTGATCTACCCGCCCCCCTCCCAAGTTATTTTAATTCAAACCAGGTTCCAAGACCTCTCTCCCAATAAATTGACAATCTCTGCTGATACCATCTCAGCCCCTGGAATCCCCCCAAACCCCCAAAGCCAGCCAGAGCAGTAGAGTCAAGCCTCTTCGGACTTGTCCATCATTTTTCTGACAGCAATGCTGGTAGCGTACACTGATAATATTGCTGTCAGGTAAGACTCTGAGTGTCATGAGCAACCCAAAGCACCAAAAGAAGGGCAAAGGGCATCAACAGTAGCATAAGACCCCAAACCACCATAAGAGGCCCAAATGGCACCAACCATAGTGGCATTAACATGCCCCAAGGCAACTTGAGAGGGACACAGCAGAAAGCCTGAAGACCACAAGACATTCAAGGACATGAAAGAGGCACAAATTCAGTGTTGAAAATTAGGATTGGATGGATGCTGTAAACCTCATCATCAGGAGGCCATAGGTTTATTTAATGACAACCCGAGTGACTTGATGAGCTGAATTTTACTATTCTTCACTAAATGCCTTGGAAAAGAAGATCCCCCTTCTTACCTCACATGTACTTGAAATAACCTTGTCTTCAGCCAAGGAGGAAAAAAGTGCCCATTAATACTTGGAAAATCAGAATAAGACTAAAAAAGAGTCATAAGGCAGAGCACAAAAAGCAGAAGAACCAGGAAGAAAATCTATTGGCTTTAGTATCCAACAGAAGTTATTGAGAAGGCAAGAAGTCAAGTCATACGGCTGGCATTGTCTTAATATATACACAAATTTCTAGAAACAAAATAAAGCTTACATCAGGCAGCATGAATGGATTACACAGACCCAGAGAAGATCTGAGAAAGGTTAGAGTGTGAGGGTATCTAGTTAAATGTATCCAGACTAGGCATCTCATTACAGACCAGGTCTGCAGACCCAGGTAAGTCACTGTTACTGTCAATAAATATAATATACTTATAGTCCATTTCCAATTGGCTCATTTCTGGATAGTTGGAAGCACAACTGAGTTAATCCTCTGTCTCCTAGTACATTACCTCCAAATGGCTAGTATCACCAAATGTAAAAGAATAGTGGCTACAAATATAATGGCCAAGACTTCTGGGTCCCTTCACTTCCAAATGTTGAAGAGGGCATGAGATAAGCACAAAAAACCCTTATTTTCAAAAAAGTAAAGAGATAGCACAAGATTTAGCAGCTCACTTTATCTAGTAGGCTGCATTTGCTTCCTTTTCTTCTTCTACTGGCATTTAAATGTCTATCCATGACATCCTTCTCTGAGGTATGCCCAGCACCTGGCTAGTCACAAAAAGCAGAGTGCCTCCTATGCAAGGTATCTCCTCCAGAGACAATTGACTAGTCAGTGTCCTCTCCCCTAGCTCTTCGCCTTCCCCAAATATACAAAGAAAGCTTTCACAGAGCACTAGCAGGACAGAGGAGCATGAAGCACTGAAGGAGAATGACAAAGGGATAGGAGAAAGTGACAAAGGAAATACACTGATGTGCACTTGATCACTTAAAAAATAAATCCACTTTTCTTTACAAAAGACATCTATTTTTCAAGCAATAGGTTCCCAGAGGACAAAGATTTTATCCCTGTAGACAAAGACCACTCTAGGCAATCAGAGACATAAAGATGAAGGGCAGGCCAAGATAAGAATCTTTATTCAGCTGATCAATTATTTTGGTTTGTGTGCAGAGCTCATGTATATGAGACCCAGACCTCTGCATTGCCTGACTAACACCATTGCCTCTCTCCAGACCCAGACCACTGCATTGCCTGACTACGTCATTGCCTCTCTCTAGATCCAGATCTCAGCATCTTTTGACTACGCTTGACTATCTCCTTGATCAGACCTCTGCCTTGCTTGCCACTGCCTCTGGATTGTCACCAGCCCTGACTCCAGCCTTTTTCTTGATGCCTTTCAGCTTACTTCCTGGACTTGGTCATTTCAGGCTTCGGCCTGCTCTTGCTCGGGCGCCCCCTGTCTGCCTCCGTTCCTTTGGCGCCCGAGTCTCCAGGACATTACCTTGTCCGGTGTAAGACTGTACCATCTCTCTTCTGCTGTCTCTGGGCTGAACTCGATCTCCTCATTGTCTACGTACAGAGGCCTACCTAAGTCCAGCTGGCCCCAGTACCCAAAGGCTCAACCCGCGGGGAACAAGGGCTGGTATTGGTGAAGCTCCAGCCAGCCTCTGTTCATCAGCCCACTCTGCCTGCCAACAGTGGGGACCCATAGGTCCTTACCTACGGGTTGCGTCAACTCCACCTAGGCCCAAGGGTCCACCTCTGGCGCAACACTCTGAGGCAGTTCCAGACTGTGTGCTGCTGCCATTGTGGAATATACGACAGGATGTTCATAGAGGAAGAAAATGGTCATGTGCCAGTGCCTTTCTGAGTCAGGATGGCCATATTGTTCTCAGACTCCCCTTCATGCTGCCTTCTGCCCTCAGCCATGTCCTCTGATACTGTTCTTTGAAGATCCTTACTGACATAAGAGGGTTCTAAACATGCAGTTATGTAAGTCTTCTGTTCTTCTGGAACTCTACCCACCCTTTGACTGTCTCAACTGGAGTGTGGTAGTTCTCGTTCTTCTTTCTGCAGTGACAAATAAGCCACATGTACTGTACCAGGCTTTGTTTTATACCCCTTAAAAACCAGCAGGAGGAACCAAAAGGAAAAGAGAACTGAGCATGTTTTGTTTAGCATGTTCATGATATTTAGCTTACCTTTGGTAAGTAATGTGCTCATGCGATTTAGCCAGAGCATTTTCAGGATTCTGTGTACAAGATTAGCAAAGCATGCTATTTCTGACTTTTTTTTTACCAAGAGCATACTAAATCTGTTTGCACCATTCTTTGACTTTTTAATGTGCCCTTTACAGGTTTGTTTGGTTTTTTTTTTGTAAGCTCATGCCAAAACTTGTTTTGCATGAGTTTTATTGCATAGGCCTTGTAGTGATTTCATAAACTTTCTTTTTTCAGAAAGTATAGTAAAAACAGTATAACCTCCCCGACTCCCCCATGCTCACCTACGTCAAAACCAATAATAACCAAATCTCTCATATATAATTATATAACAATAGAAATGAAATGCTATTGGTTAAAGTAGCTAGCAATTAAAATGGCCAGCAGTTAGCTTGGAAAGTGAATTGTCAGTAAAAAAAATAAAATAAAAACAATTTGTTTCTCATCATTTTTTCAGATTTGTTTTACATGTTGTAAATGTATTTCAGAATTATGGGGAATTGTTGGAAATATAAACAGTCTATATCACGGTAAAGCAGAGGTTCACATATATAGGGGAAGGCTCATGTTTGTAAAAGACCAAGTTAGAAAGAGGTTTCATAGATTCTGAAACACAAGGAGCATGGGTTGCTGCTGGAATTTTGTTCTTGGAGTTGTAGTTCTGCAATGTACAATGTTAAATAATTTTCCAATGCAAATATTTAGATTTAGAATGTACCCTTATAAACAATGTAAAACTACTGAAATTAGATTTACAGTAATTATCCAAAAATGAGAAAAATCTGCATTCATTACTTTTTTTTCTTTCCAGACAGATGAATGTTTCTTAAAAAGTGTGCTTTATTTATTACTTATGCATTCATTTAATTGATTGGTTACATTAAAGATTAGTTTGTAAGCACTGTAAGTCATGTCTAAGGATATGGTAAGATAGCTATTATCACATTTCCTGACTGTTAGAAGGTATGCAGCAATACAGCCAGCCCTGCAGTGATGTCTGGGTTATGACATGCCCCAGTCATGCTCAGGGTAAATGAGAAGCTGTAGAAAAATATTCTTGAAAAAATGTCGAATTTATCTTGGCTAATTTCTTACAGAATTTGTCAGAGCTTTCATTTATTTAGGACTGTTCAGTTTCAGGGCAGACAGACAGAGCTGGTTGCAATGTGCATACTACTGCATTCAGCATTTGCAGCAAAAAAGGATTTTTAACAACCAGCAAAGAAAAAAGAGGGGAAGAACACACATGCAAGTTCTCTATCTTTTGCATTGCTTCCGCATGGTTGATGTGAATAATTCTGCATTCCATGCAAGGCACAGTTATCATTTAGTAGTCAGCTGAAACCTTAACTCATTCTGTTTGTTCTTTCAGTTTCTTGGACCAGAGCAAATGCTTTCCCTCATGTACTCAAAGAACACGATTCTTCATAAGCCGTTTATCTTTCTCTCTTTGGCTCTAAAACAATACTCACTTTGCTCCAAGCATCATTTCCAAGGCCCAACCCCTTAGAAAATTCATTACAAGGCATTAATGTTTATTAGATAATTATCAGTATTTAATTGTTTCAGTAGGAGATTGTTTTGATGATTACTGCAACTGCCCGTTTTTTCTTCTACCTGAACATCCTCCTCAAAGTCTCCATTCCTCATCTGCAAAACCTTAAATCAATGCAGCTGTCAGACAAAGTTCTCTAATTTTGCATTAAGTAAATACAAGCCATTCCTTCCTGGTGTGAAATACATCCATACTACTGACAGAGGGGTTGGTTATCCCCATCATTTATTTGTTTCATGCTTTTATTTATTTATTATTTTTATATACTGACATTTGATCTCAATTGAGATATCACACTGGTTTACATTCAGGTACTATAGGTATTTCTCAATCCCCAGAGGACTTACAATCTAAGTTTTTGTACCTGAGGTAATGGAGGGTAAAGTGAATTGCCCAAGGTCACAAGGAGTGACAGCAGGACTTGAACGCTGGTCTCCTGGATTTATAGACCACTGCTCTAACCACTAGGCTATTCCTCCTCCCCAAAGTTCAAAGTGAGGTACAAAGGACTCATGTAGCAGTACAATCTACGAGTATAAACAGTGGCTTGCTGGGGAGATAAGCTGCTTCTAGGGAGGAAAGCCCGAGATGCAAAGTTCACATAGGATTAGACTGCATGGTTTAGATGTCAAAGTACATTATGGAGAATGTTATTGTGACTCCCTCCTCTCCGACTTCTCTGTTGCTATTACTCAAGGGCCTCCAGTTTGGTGACACAAATTCTGAATCTTGAGTAAAAACTGAGGACCCCATTTATATTTTTGATCTTTCCAAGGAAAGAGTCACAGGATCAATTTTCATAAGTTTTAGGAATCTAAATATAGGAGTTAGGACCTTCAGTTGGCCCTTTTGAAAACTGACTAGAAGGCTGAATTTTCTAAGAGTTTAGGAGCCTAACTTTGGGAGTTAGTTGGTCCACATTCAAAGCGTTTGCCCAACTATTTGTGGGACTTAGCCAGACAAACAGCAGCGTTTTAATTTCCTGCTGTGAGGTCCACCTCTGAGTTATATGACAGTGGGGGTAATTTTCAAAAGGATTTACATGCGCAAAACTGAGTTTTATGCGTGAAAATGCACTTTTTCAGTATAAGTGGGCTTTTGAAAATTGCTGCAATATATACCATTGAATTGTCCTTAAGTTGTACATGTGTAAGTACACTTTGGGGCAGATTTTCAAAGCCCTATGCAAGTAAATCATGCGTAGGGGAGGTATGTGCTCCAGGCCTATTTTCAAAAGGCCCAGCAGAACGAGTAAAGCCCCAGGATGCGAGTATGTCCCGGGGTTTGAAAAAATGGGCGGTCCGGGGGCGGAGCATGGGTGGGGCCAGAGGCCTCTCTTCAGCCGCTGGGCCTGGGGATCGCATGCCGGCACAGGTGTAACTTCTGGGATAAAGGTACGGGGGTTTGTTTTTTTTCGGCTGGGGGGGGCGGGACAGGTAGGGGAAGGGAAGGGAAGATGGGGGGGGCTAAGGAAAGGTCCCTCCGAGGCCGCTTCGATTTTGGAGCAGCCTCGGAAGGAATCCAGAAAGCCATCGGGGCTCTTGTGGGCACCCCCTTGTGTGCGCCGACCCCGGATTTTATAACATGTGTGCAGTAGCACGCGCATGTTATAAAATCAGGTGTACATTTGTGCGTGCCGGGTAGCGCACAAATGTAGGCCATGTGCTTAGGTTTTAAAATCTGCCCCTTTATGTGCATAAATTGCTTTTCAAAATTGCTATGATAGTATGTTACATTTACATGTGTAACTCCTTTTAAAATTACCTCCTAAGAGTTTAACAGGATAACTCAGAGGTGTTTTAGAGGTGTTCCGGGGTGGAAAAAAATCTATCCAGATAACTTAACCAGCCAATTTTCAGCATTATCCAGCTAAGGCCTGGATTTTCTAATGGTGCACGGCTTTCTGAATCCCGCGTTAATGGGGGGCGTGGGGGCAAAGTGGGGGGCGGACCTGCGAAAGCCGGCAGCGATCACACTACTGCGGTGTTATCGATGCCGGCTTTCACACCCAATAGTGCTACCGTGAAAGGTGCGAAAAGTCCCTTTTCTCGTGCGAAACGGTTAGAAAATGACCCCCTAGGTTAGCTGGATAAAGTTTAGCACTGCCTGAGAGCAGTCCTAAAGTTAGTCGGCTAAATTTATCCAGCTAGCTTTGAGATAGCTGAGTATATTCAGTGGTGTGCCCAGCTTGCTTGCCTGGACTCCACACAGCTGAATAATATCAGTCTTTTGACTCCTAAATTGGAGACCTTGAAGATTTACAAGGTTTGAGTACCTAAATTTAGGATCCTAGTTTAGCTAGAAAGACAATATTAAAAAAAGAAGCTGAGCTCTCATATTTAGGAACCTATCCTGACTATAATCCAAAATCTCATCTATGATGCTCTGTTTCTCTTTGATGCTTAGTTTCTCTTCCCCTCCCTGACGAAACCTAATTTGTACCCCCAGTCACTCTGGGTGTTGTTCAACACCCAGAGCACATATTTGATGGGAAGGAATATAAAATCAATCAATAAATAAATAATATAGGGGTAGAATGGTAGAAAAATGAGAACAAGCAAGAAGCCACAACTAAGCCATGAAAACAAAGTGTGCATGCAATAAATAACTTCAAAATATACTGAAAGCTTTCCAGGATTATAAAGTGCATTGGCATATGCATGAAATCAACATTGGGTGGGCAGTACCCCATCACCTGATGAACAGGACGGAGTGCCTGAAAGGGCTTTACTTGGAAAAGTTGGCTATAATAATCAATATAAGGCATTTGGGAACACATCCAACCTCAGGGACCTCGAAGACTTGGAGAACTCCTCCAATCAAGACTATTACAGGTCTATTATGGGGCTGATAACACACCCTTCTCTGTGCTTACGACTTTCTGGATAAATTTCCTGGATTGGCAGATATATATATATAACCAAAACAAAAGTCCAGCATTCCCAAATCACTGTGAACAGAATATTTTGAAGGAAAGGACTCTAGAGGATTTTTCGTAATAATAAATTAAATGTCCTGATCCACTTCTGATGAACACACACACAAAATACATCACACAGAGTGAGGAGTCCAAAAGGCAAAGGAAATAAATTCTAATACTTTGTGTTAGGTTAAAAACAGACATTCCAAATCAAGATGGATGTAGCTGACATGAGCAGTGAATCTTTTCATCCTTTGAAATATTTTTTTTTTCTTTTGCAGTGTTGCCCTGTGACCTGGCAGCTCTACTCTTGGCCTCTGAGCCTAATGTTAGATTGAAGATATTTTATTGCATTGGGACCCATCAGCAACTTTAGAAGTGGAATGAATGAAATCAACAGAATAAAATAATTAGGTTGGTTTTTAAAGAACCATCCAAGTAAACATAAATTAGATTATTTAGTTAAGCAGTCTTCCCCTTGCTGTAACATAAAGATTGGTTAAACAACATAGCCATATGTAGAAATATATGTTTTCAAAGCTTTATTTATTTATTTATTTATTTATTGAAAAGGGTTTTTTGTTGTTTTTTTAAAATGCTTCCTCATTTGGGAAACTGCCTAAAGTGGCTGTTTTATTGTCATCCTCATTGAAAATTGCGGAGTTTACAGAATATAGACATTTTTAAATAACTAAATATATAAACATGCTCCAAGGTACAAAGCACATGGATAGTATCCAAACTCCCAGGAGAACTTGTTATGGGGGCCAATCACACAAGTTAAAAACTACAGTGTTTTCAACATTGGAATAGTAGCAGAAATGACAAATAGGAAGGCATGATCTGTCACAACACTATCTCTACAGAAAAACGATAAATTCTCCCTACTGACTCTCTCTACTCCATCTCAAACTCTGGGTGCACCTCCCTAAAAAATCTGTAAATATTCATTCAAACCCACATTTCAACCTCTGGATCTGTTTGTTTTAAAGGCCTTCCAGTGCATGGTGTTGTTGTGTCTGTGGAGCCTTGAGCCGAGGCGAGATTGGCTCTACCTGCAGCTGTATATGACACTATTATTTTTTTTCTTTCAGAGTGATGGGTTGATTTGCATCTTTAAAATGGGGGAGTGCACCCATTCGCATCTGTGATAGACCCCCTACATCTAGATTTTTTTATTTATTTATTTAAATTTAAATTAGAGTACAATACTTTAATATAATCATATATTCACTCCAGAAATCCATACTCTACAACACATCTTTTAGAAAAGGCCATGAGACCCTACCAAAGGCCTTTTCTACATCAATCCTATCAAAATCAAGTCTTTAATTTGCTTATATTCCCAAGTCTCCAGCAAGACTAACAATTTCCTAATATTCAAGAATGATCTCCTTCCCCAAACAAAACCAACCTGACTTCTAGAAGGCATTACCCACTTAAGACGGTTGACTAGGAATTTTGCAAAAATCATAGGGTAGATTCCTGGTGCGCACACATGGATGCGCCAATTTTATAAAATGTGCCACCGGCGCATGCATGTTATAAAATCGTTGGGTTGTGTGCACATGCACACCGGATTTTGTAATCCGCACGTGCATCGGGGTAAAGTTTTGCAAATTCATGCGGCGACACATCTCAGCCTTCCCCAGTTCCCTACCCCCTACCCTAACCTCCCTCTTCCTCTTCCCCTCTCCTCCCCAACCCCTAATTCCTTCCTTTTTATTTCTTTGTCCTTGTTCTTCAACTTACTTCAGGGCCCGACATGAAGTAAGTTGCGTGCTCCGGCAGATGGCTGGCGCGCAAGGCTCCAGGACAGCAATGAATGCCGCTGTCCAGACCCACCTCCCGCCTCGCCCCCCCTCACTCAGGACATGCCCCTGGGCCTACCCTTTCCAAGAAGCCTGGCAGTTCTGCGCCCCTTTGAAGATGCGCACGGCATGCGCAAGGCCCGGCCACACACATAACCCCCGTTTTGTACGCGCGCACATGATTTAAAATCTGTCCGTTAATGTCCAAATTTAATAGTGAGGTTGGACAGTAAGATGCTGGAAGTAATAAGCTGCGGTCAGGCTTGGACAAAACCACTATATTAGCAGTTTTCATAGTCATAGGCATTTCACCTTATTAAGGAATGACCTCATAAATGTCCTAAGACTCTCTAGAAGAGAGGATTTTATGGATTTATAAAAATGGACATTCAGCCTATCCGGCCCCAGCAATTTAAAGTTCTGTAGCACAGAAATAACATTTCTTGATATGATATAGGAAATATGTTAAGGTGCTCCAATTGAGGAGGTGAAATTCTTGATTGAACCAAACGAAAAGGAAACAAATCTCTCGTTGATATTCTCTTCCTCTGCAGTCTATAATTTTTGGTAGTACTCCTGAAAAAGTGCAGAAATATCTTGAGAATTCACCAGCCCCACCTTGTCATCCTGCAATACAGAAATAAATGTGGTGCTAAACCACCCGTTACAGCATTTTGCCAGACTTATTCCCATATAAGAAGAACGCGTGCTTCAAGGAAGCCAATTAAAATGTCACTCTGATGTAATTTATCATTTAACAAATGCTGCATAGACCAAAACTTCTCAAATACTGTTGCAGCCCAGAGCCAATCATAGATTTTTTTTATAGCTATCTAGCTGTTTGGACAAATTCAAGATCTCACAATCCAATTTCTTTTTCTTTGTGATAGCATAGCTTATAGTTATCCCTCTCAACACTACTTTGGATGTTTCCTAAGACAGAGTTGGATTACCCTTATGCATCCCATTGGTCAATTCATAATTTATCCACTACCTCTCCAGGATCTCTCCAAATTCTTTTCCTGCACCACCCAATGGAGCATCTTCCAGAATAGACATGCACCCATAGATAAAACAGCAAGACACTGGACAGTGATCTGAAATGACCAAAAATTCAATGTCAGCAGCAGTAATCTTCAAAAAGAGAGCCTCAGAGATTAACAAATAATCAATTCTTTATTTAGTATTATGGGAGAATAAGTGGAGGCCAGAATAGTACACTTCCCAAATAATTTCGCCATAACTTTCAAAACCTTCCCTTTTGGATCCTTATTGCTATGCTTCATTTGAAAAGAAATACTTTCATGGATAAGAATATGAGCCCAGCAACTCTTCGATGTTCCTTCAGTAGCAAAGACTTGGGCTATCAACTTTCTCTAGCTTTTTGTGCTATAACATTTGAGTCTCCTATAGGAATGCCAGACTACACCAGAGACTATTCAAGTATGTAATAACTGTAACCCTTACTGGGGTGGGTTTAGATCCCAAAGGCACACAAATGTATTTGTTTTCTTCAGGGTTACTCCGGTTAGCAATTAACTCCCATGTTTCACTCTCTATCCTAGGGTGTATTCTTTTAATGGGGGGAAGATCTCGCTTATGGCCCAGATAATGGAGGTTTGCTTCTAGTGTGTATTAGCAGCTGCATTCCAAAGGGTGAGTTGCTGGGACAAACAGGATAGGACCAGGCTCTGGGTGTTAAAATAAAGTCTATTGATTGTGCAATAATTAAATTAAAGTCCATTTGTCCGTAAGGTTGAAGTTACATCTGACTATTGGTATATGTATGTATTTCTCTGTACATATGTGTCCTTAGGTTCAGGCATCTGGGTAGAGCTTCCCATGGTGATTTTAATTGTGCAAAGCTCACCCAGCGGCTAACCGGGAATCCTATTGGAGGGGTCCCGTAAAACACAGCAAAACAGTGCTACCTGAATCCATATCCTTCCTGGACACCCAGCCCATCCTGGTCCCATGGTGTTGGAGATCCGATGGGGGTCTCCTGATTTTGATCTTTCATCCTTAGTTCTGGTGTTGGGGTCTTCTCTGGCAGGAAAAGGGGATCAGCTATCTTGGACTGCAGATACATAGCGATCCTAGAAAGTAGTATGCTTTGAATATTCCTCCTATCCTTTGAGAGTTTAAATCCAACTAGAGAGTTGGATACATTTTCTGACATCTTTAACAGGGAGAAATGCACACTTTAAGATGAGTTTACTGCCAAAATTGCTACATATATATTACAAATGCTCCCCATGGTATTACTCAAGAAAGACATTAGTATACTATTACTAATGAGAATCTAGTCACGATTTCTCTGGTAAGGAAAAAAGGCCCATTTAACAATGAAGAAGTTGATGGAACATAAGGGGGGGGGGGAGATTGATTTTCTGAATTTAAATTCTAAAACATGGCCTGTCTGTTAAGGTCTGTAGGAGACTGGTTGTGGGGCAAGGATAATTATTCTAACCTGAGTATGGAACATTATTTGGTTACTCCTATGTCCTTGAAGTATGTCTTGCATGTAAAAAAGGAGGACCTGCTGGAGCACTTAGCAACCTCGTTAATTGTGAAATCATCCCAGAGCACTTGGTGGTTTCTTAGGAAGATCACTGAGGTCACCTAGGATGTTTCTTTTTATCTCCTCTTGATTGGGAACCCACAGTTTACTCCTGGGAACTGTTATGGGAGATAGAAATTGACTGAGAGAGGATTCCATGTCTTTCAGGATTTTAATGATCTTGTTAATAATGTCAATCTTTTCAGTTTTGCTTCTCACATGTGTTTTATTGATCATGATGACATGATATATTTATAAATTGGAAGTTACATTAATGCAACATTTTAGCTCAAGGTAAACAAGTACATGTCTGGTCCATTTCAACATTTCATGTATTTGTACAAGAAAAATAAGTAAACCTGTCCTCTTTATATGTTTGTGCACTCCCTCTCTCTCTGTCCCTATACCATGTTTTCCTTGTTAGCTGCTACATGGAATGGAGATATTGGTACTGATATAGCCAAAGACAACACGGTTGCTTGCATTGCGGAGGTTTATAAAACTACAGAATATGTGTTCTTGATGGAGCAGCAATTAAGAATAGTCCATCATATACTTTCCTGTCCTTTTTGTGCTTTTAGAGCACACATCATTGCATCCTCTATGTGTTTAAAATGTAAGCTGGAGAACGCCAATTTTATTCATTGTCAATGGAGTTGTACTCATGTTCAGGCTTTTTAGGAACATATAATATATTTATTAACTAGAGATGTGGTTCGGTTTTTTCTGCCGGGTCATTTTTTGACTCGGATACCTCGTGGTAAATTTCGGGTTTTCTCGTTCCGTTTTTTGAAAACCGGAACGAGGAACCCGAAATCAGGCCAAAAAACAAAACGGCAAAGAAAGCTTAAAAAAAACCCACCCCAAGCATTTAAAATCCGTTTTCTACGTAAATACAAACTACCCCCCCCATCCCGATCCCTCCCCAAGACTTACTAAGTACATCCCTGGTGGTCCAGCGCGGTCCCTGGGTTCCATTTGCCATGCCGTGCCCGTGATAATTCAAGCCGTGCTCTGTAAAATGGTGCCGAATAGCCTCTGAACTACCATGTCACAGGGGCTACCGGCGCCATTGGTCAGCCCCTGTCACATGGCCATCGGCGCCATCTTGTGCTCCTGTCATGTGACTGGAGCTGACCAATGGTGCCGAAAGCCTCTGTGACATAGTATGGGCAAAGGCTATCAGCGCCATTTTGATTACTGGCAGCAGACAGCGAAATCGCTTTTGGACCCCTGCTGGACCCCCAGGGATTATTGGCAAGCCTTGGGGGGGTCAAGAGCCCCCTCCTGACCCCCCCAAGGCTTGCCAATAATCCCTGGGGGTCCAGCAGGGGTCCAAAAGCGATTTCGCTGTCGGCTGCCAGTAATCAAAATGGCGCCGGTAGCCCCTGTGACATGGTAGTTCAGAGGCTATTCGGCACCATTTTACAGAGCACGGCTTGAATTATCACGGGCACGGCATGGCAAATGGAACCCAGGGACCGCGCTGGACCACCAGGGATGTACTTAGTAAGTCTTGGGGAGGGATCGGGATCGGGGGGGGGGGGGGTGTTGTATTATAGCTTATTTAAATGTTTGGGGTGGTTTGGGGTGGTTTTTAATTTAAAAAAAAAAAAAAGTGTCCCTCTCCCCATGCAAACCCGAAAAACGAAATTTCCCCGAAATTCGAGGAAAATTCTTTTCGGGTTTCGGGGTCTCTGAAACCACAACGAAATAGGAAATTTCGTTGTGATTTTCAAATTCTGGTGATAAACGAACCACATGTCTATTATTAACTAATTTTTTGAATCTTCACTTTCCACTTTTCCCTGCCCTATGTATCCTAGGTGTAGATCCTAGAATTCCAAACTGTAGTAAATTCAGATTCTTATTTCTTAGCAAGTCCTGCCTGCTTGCTAAACAGTATATAATGTTAAAATGGTTACTGGGAGATGCTCCCAATATAGCCATGTGGAAGGCTGAAATGATTATGCTATTATATTTGGAGTTTAAAACATTGTTTACTAAACCAAAATTCTTTTTGGAGAAATTTTCCAATCTTCTGCAAGATAAGAACATAAGAACATAAAAACATAAGAACATAAGATATGCCATACTGGGTCAAGCCAAGGCTCCTTCAAGCCCAATATCTTGTCTCCAACAGTGGACAATTCAAGTCACAAGTACCTGGCAAGTACACAAACATTAGATAAATCACAAGCTATTATTGCTTATTAATTACCATAATAGTAGTTTATGGATTTTTCCTCCAGGAACTTATCCAAACCTTTTATAAACCTAGTTACACTAGCTACTGTAATCACATCCTCTGGAAATGAATTCCAGAGCTTAACTACGTGCAGAGTGAAAAATAATTTTCTTTGATTTGTTTTAAATAAGCTACTTGCTAACGTCATGGAGTGCCCCCTGGTTCTTCTATTATCTGAGACAGTAAATAACTGATTTACTTTAACTTGCTCATGTCCTTTCATTATTTTGTAGATTTCTATCATATCCTTCTCAGTTGTCTCTTCTCCAAACTGAACATCCATAACTTCTTTAGCCTTTCCTCATAGGGCAACCATTCTATAACCCTTATCATTTTGGTCGCCCTTCTCTGCACTTTCTCCAGTGCAGCTATATCCTATTTGAGATGCGTTGATCAGAATTGTACACAGTATTCAAGGTGTTGTCTCACCATGGAGTGGTACAGAGGCATTAATACATCCTCTATTTTATTTGCCATTCCCTTCTTAATAATTCCTAACATTCTGTTTGCTTTTTTGATTGCCACAGCACAATGAGCCAACAATTTCAATGTATTATCCACTATGACGCCTAGATCTCTTTCCTGGGTGGTAACTCCTAAGATAGAACCTAACAATGTGTAACTACAGCAGGGGTTATTTTTCCCTATATGCATCACTTTGCACTTCTCCACATTAAATTTAATCTGCTATTTGGAAGCCCAATCTTCCAGTCTTGCAAGGTCCTCCTACAATTCATCACAATCTGCTTGAGATTTATCTACTGTACATAAATTTGTATCATCTGTAAATTTGATCACCTCACTCATCGTACCCCTTTCCAGATAATTCATAAAAATATTAAAAAGCACAGGTCCAAGTACAGATCCTTGAGACACTCCACTGTTTACCTTTTTCCACTGTGAAAACTGATTATTTAATCCTGCTCTCTGTTTCCTGTCTATTAACCTCCTTGCAATCCACAAAAGGACATCACCTCCAATCCCATGACTTCTTAGTTTTCCTAGTAGCCTCTCATGTGGGACTTTGTTGAATGCCTTCTAAAAATCTAAACACACCACATTTACTGGTTCACCTTTTACCACATGTTTATTAACCCCTTCAAAAAATGTAGGAGATTTGTGAGGCAAGACTTCCTTTGGGTGTTGCGCTGGAGGTGGACCCTTGGCCTGGTGCAGGATTGGTATGGCCCTCTGGTCAAACCAGAGAGCACCTGCCACCAGGAGCCGGAGCACACAAGGAGACAGAGGCTAGCTGGAGCTTCACCAATAACAGTCCAGGGTTTCCACAGGTTGAGCCCTTGGGTGCCTGGACCGTCTGGATTTTGGTGGTCCTCCGGTGGTGTCCCAGAGACTCTGCATCAGCAAGAGTGCCTGGCTGATGCAGAGTGGATGAGCTAGACTTGAACCAGAAGCTCTGGAGACTTCAGGGAGGCAACAGTTCAGGGATGTCCTTTGGGCGAGACAGGCAGCGCCTGTAGGTCTAGCCAAGGTCTAGATCTTTGGAGAATATTAGTATGTCGTCCAGATACATCATGACAAATGAGTATAAAAGGTCCCGGAAGATCTTGTTCATTAAGCTTTGAAATACTGCGGAGGAGTTGCAAAGTCCGAAGGGCATTACTACGTACTCGTAGTGGCCGTCTCTTGTGTTGAAGGCGGTCTTCCATATGTCTTCTGGTTGGATTCGTACTAGGTTGTATACCCCTCAGAGATCCAATTTTGTAAAGATTTGTGCGCCCTGCAGGCAATCAAATACCTCACTAATAAGTGGCAGTGGATAACGGTCCTTACGAGTCACTGCGTTCAACCCTCGGTAGTCTATGCAGGGTCTCAAGCTTCCGTCCTTCTTCTTTATGAAGAAGAACCCGGCTCCTGCCGGGGAATTAGAGGGTCTGATGAATCCTTTATCTAAATTCTCTTTGATGTACGCGGACATGGCTTGTGTTTCAGGAAGTGAAGGGGATAGTTTCTGCCCTTGGGGGGCATGGTACTTTGGAGAATGCATCCTTGAATACCGAGTATTGAGCAGGTAATCCGGGAAGAGTTGTAGTGTTGAGAACGATCACGGATGGAGACACTTGTGGAAGACAGTGGTCTCAACATTGAAGGCCCCACTGAGTTAGTTGCAAAGATTGCCAGTCCAAATGGGGTGCACGTAACTGGAGCCAGGGAAGTCCAAGGACTACAGGGTGCGTGGACCGTTTCAGGATAAGAAGAGATATTTCCTCGTCATGGAGGGCTCCAATGGTGAGGTGAATGGTCATGGGACGTTGAGTGATACGACCGGGGAGATGGTCCCCCTGGATCAAGGCAATGCAGAGTGGTACTTCCAGTGGTTGGGCCTCTATCTGAAGAAGTTTGATGATATCTTCCATGATAAAATTTCTACTCGCCCCCAGTGTCCACAAGGGTGGTGGTGGCAAAATAATGTGTCTCCCTTAGGAGGGAGATAGGGAACAATAGTTGAGAACCAGAAACAGTAGCACCCAAGCTCGGGACCCCCGCTGGGCTCAGGCTTTGGAGTTTCCCGGATGTATGGGGCAGGTTTGAAGAAGGTGTCCAGAACCGCCGCAATATAAGCAGAGGCCTGCTTTCCTGCGTCTGAGACGTTCCTCTGGAGTCAAGCGCCCATGATTGATTTGCTCCTTGGGTGGCTGAGGAGCTGGCAAGGCCTTCGACGGAGGACTCGCTGCACATAATGGTTGTGGGGCAGGAGGTTGAAGTGCCCTCACCTCCTGATGATGTTGTCAGAGACAGTAATCAATTCTACTGACCAGGGAGATCAAGTCTTCTAGAGATACAGGGATCTCACGAGCGGCCAGTTCATCCTTAAGAGCCAGAGAGAGTCCCTCGAGGTAGAGTGCCCACTAGCAGTCTTCTTGCCAACCTATCTCAGTAGCTAGTGTTCTGAACTCCACTGTATATTCAGTGAGCAGGTGCGAGCCCTGACGGAGGTGGAGTAGGTGGTGGCCAGCGACCGCTTGTCGGCCTGGGTCCTCGAAGGTATTTTGGAAGACGGAGATGAACTGAGGGAGCTGGCAAAGGATGGCGTCAGAATGCTCCCAAACTGGGGAAGCCCATGCCAGGGCCTTCCCCACAATGTGTGAGAGGATAAATGGGATCTTAGTTGCTTCATCAGGAAACAATGAGGGTTGCAGTGAGAACTGCATATAACATTGGTTTATGAAGCCATTAGAACTGCATATAGCATTGGTTTATGAAGCCTTTAAAATGGGGTGAGCTGGGAGAGCCAACAGTGCCTGTAAGGGTGAGCTTTTGGCAAGACCCCTTGAGTTGACCAAGACAGATTCCTCCAATTGAGAGCGTAGTCTTTCCACGGAGGAGGCCAATGTTTCCAGGACCTGTTGTTGTTCTCAGACACGATTAGCCAGACCAGGAATGGCCTGCAAGGCAGAAGACTCTGCCAAGTCTGTGGTCTTGGCAACCTGTTCCACTGGAGGTGGATCATTGGTCTGGTGCAGGATTGGTACGGCCCTCTGGTCAGATCCAAAGAGCACCTGCCACCAGGAGGCGGAGCACACAAGAAGACATAGGCTAGCTGGAGCTCCACCAATAACAGTCTGGGGTTTCCGCAGGTTGGGTACCCGGACCACCTGGACTTAGGTGGGCCTGCGGTGGTCTCCGGAGAGGTAGTGCAGAGATGTGCTTACCACGAGCAAGGGTGCGTAGCTGATGCAGAGTGGATGAGCTAGACTTGAACCAGAAGCTCTGGAGACCTCAGGGAGGCAACAGTTCAGGGAGGTCCTCCAGGCGAGACAGGCAGTGCCTGTAGGTCTAGCCAAGAGAAGCCATGGTTGGTTTCCAAGCAGGTTGGCCCAAGGGTAACAGGAGGCCAGAAGATAGTGTCCGAGTGAAGCGCAAGGGTCAGAGCCAGAGTATCAATCCAGGAGAGGTCAGCCAAAGTAGGGGTCAAAACCAGTATCAGTCCGCGCGTAGTCAAGGCAAGCAAGGGTCAGTTCCAGGCGGCAGACAGTAGAATGGTCAGGCAGGCAGTGGTCAGTTCCAGGCAGCAGGCAAGAGAATGGTCAGGCAGGCAGAATTCAGTACCAAAGGTCAGTCCAGAGAGGTACTACCTGGGAAGGATACAGGAACACATGGAGCCACTGGGAACAGAGGACACAGGGACACGGAGATGCTGGAACAGGAGACACTGGAACAGGAGATACGGGAAGAGGAGACACTGGAACATGAAGGCAAACTCACTACACCAACGGTGTCAACTCGTTTGCCAAGGCGAGATCCTGGGGAAAGGGCCTCGCCTTAAATAGTGTATCTATGTGACGTCACTGGGAGGCAAACCCACGGGTTTTCCCGCCCTGGGCCCTTTAAAAGTCTGTAAGTCAGCTGCGCGGCACCTAGGGATGTGGCCGAGGACACCGACACCGCGGAGCCCCAATGGGAGCTCTGCCGTGAGGCCTGTGAGGAGGATGGCTAACTGGAAGCCCGAGGACGCCGTGAACTGGCTGTGGTCACAAGGGAGGGGTGCCCGGAGCTGGCTGATGGAAGCGCGAGGTGAGCAGGGCTGGCTGCGGTGCCAACGCGGCCGGGACGCACAACATTGGGTAAATCCATGTTGTCTATGTCCCATTAAAGCATGCCATCTAAATGTTTTGTGATTTTATTCTTTGTAACGGTTTCCACGATTTTTCCCAGTACTAAGTTTTCTTTTGATATTGATTGAGTATGTATGGGGATATCAAACATATATTTCTAGTTTGTATAAGGATACTGTATTTCCATAAGTATGCTTGGTAGTTCATGGGATTCTGCGCTCATTTTTTTTTCTTTGGGGGGCCTCATATCTCTTGCTTATATTCCAGATTGTTTCTGGTATTTTGTATATGCTATATGTTCAGTTTTTGTTGGAAAAATGTAATAAAGATATGGGAAAAAATGAAATCTGGTTGAAGATTTTGGGATCATGTCATGCTTGTGCTACTGTAGAGGTTCAGGTGCCAACCCTGCTGTTCCTGCCATATCTCTTCTCCAAAACATATTCAAGAACTCATGTTTATATTTCACTGCCTTAAGAGCATCGTGGTGTGCTACAGTTTGAAAACAAAGCAGTGATGGCCAGAAAAAAATCTGAAAAAAGTTGAAAAGGAGCTGAACCAAGAAGAAACAACGGTGGCAACATCAGAAATGATGACGATGTACCAAGAGATTTGGGTGAGGCCTTAAAAATGACTGTGACAACTTGCACAATTTGGAATACTTAATTCAGCACTGGATGATCTTGGGAAGTGTATCAATTTGGTGGGGCAGAGGCTTTCCACCAGTGATGAAGATAGAAAAGAATTAAAAGGATTAGTGCAGACCTTAACCAGATAACAGAATGTAATGGATGAGAAAACTGAATATTTAGAAAGCAGATTGTGGTGTAATAATTTGAGATTCATTACGTTGGCTGAAAGTGTATAACTTGGGGCAATGTTTTCCAACCTTTTCAAGTCCAAGGCACACTTGTATTAATAAAAATGTCTTACTTACACCAATGTCCTTGGAACAGGCAATACAGAGATAGAGAGGACTCATATAGCCAAAAGAAGAATAAGAAAAACACTGAAAGCCCCAGCATTCTCTCTTCAAGATTGTATAACAGAGGGAGAGGGGGCAGAGATGCATATGAACTAATTACAATGGACTAATTTCCTCTATTTGCAAGAGAAGGGAGAAGACATTATGATGTGGGAAGCCAGTTCAGTTAGTTACCTTGCCTGCCATTTATGGCTGCCAGAGCTCCTACACTACTGCTGCTATCTGTGCCCTGCATGCTGCCCATTAATTCTCACACTCATACTATGGCTAGGAAGAAGAGACATGTCTGATTGCCGTATTCTCAGAAAGGAGCTCCTATGTGTTTAAAAGCCTCTGCTGGTGACTCTTGTTGCTGCAAGGTGCTGAGAGCATAGTCTTGGAGCTGACCTGGATCTGAGCATCAGGCAACAATGACTTCACCGTGGCACTTCTGGTGAAGTCTGAAGTGTGCCATGGCACACTGGTTGTAAAACACTGGGCTGTAGTGCTGCACTGCAAGTCTTGCACACAGCTGTTGCTTAGGCTGGGAGACATCATGCAGAGGGATACTAATATTCCACTTGCATTTTTAATTTGGTTATTGGGATATGGTGACCCACCTTAAATATATGAGCTGTAATGTTTCCCTATAGGAAACATCTTACTGATTTAGAATATATTAGGTTAAAATGTAAATAGGTCTCTAAGGTTTTCTTTGCATCAAGGAATTCTAAGAGCTATGAAGTTGCAATCTTGATGCATAAAAGTATGGCTTTTCGGCTGGAAAAATCTATTATGGATCCAGAAGGAAGATCTGTAAAATTCTGTGCAAACTAAATGGTAAATCTTATTATTTCAACTTCTGTATATGCACCCAATAATTATTCTCATTCTTTGTTTCTGCGCTTTGTACCTACTATTTTGTCATTAGGGCAATATCCTATGATTATTGGAGGGATTTAAATTGTATTGTAGATCCTAATTGAGATTAATCTCCTAGTTCATTGCTGAAACATATGTGTCCAGTTAAAGATATATTATTTTTATATAAACAACTAAAAGTCCTGGAAGTATGAAGACTACTTAACCCTATGAATATGGATTTTCCCATCTGTCTTGAACTCATGGGAGACAATCACATTTTGATCTCTAAAACTTGGTTTTATAGACTTAAATGATGAATATTGAAGCTTTAATTATCTCTGTTCAATCACCTGTCATATGTGTTATTGAAACTAGGAAACCAATGTTGGAACCAATCCTTGACATTTTCTCTTATGGCTCAATATGGACATGGATTTTAATGATTTCATTGTCAAAAAATGGGAGCTTTATGCACATTATAATCTGCAACATTTTATAAGCTTCTGTATATTTCTGAGGCTGAAGATCATTAATTAAAAGAGAAATCTGTGGCTAGCTTATCTTTTCCTTAGTTGTCACATTTACAATTATAAAACCCAATGCTCCATTTTCTTTAGAATAAGTTACATTCATGATCCAATCCCTTCCTCACTTTAAATCACCTAGGTCCTGATGGGTTAAATGCAGATTTATATACAGTTTTGTGTTTGCAAGTCATTGAGCCATCGAGGTTTCAGTTTCTTGAAATGACAGATCAAAAATCAATGCCTCAAACTAGGAGTTGTAAATACAATTATACCTAAACCAACCCAAGATCTAATCAGTCTAGCCTCCAATAAACTCATATCTTTGTTTTAAATCAAGATATAAACATTTTTGCTAACCTTTTCACAATCATATTTAAATATATTTTGCTATCGCTTATCACATCAACTCAAGTGGTTTGTCCACGATAGATTTAGCCTTACTATAAGAAACTTACTAGCAGCATTAGAGCAAAGTGTACAAGGCAGAATAATGACCCTACAATGATATGGTTATTTATTTATTTATTTTATTTGCTTTTATATACCGATATTCAGCAATGCCATCACGTTGGTTTACATATAACAATTTTAACTAAAAAATGGATACAATGTAATAAATATAACAAATGAGGGGGAAAATGGGATATGTATTACAAAATATAATTATCAAATATGTTAAAAATCAATGAAAGATTGGGGGTTGAGAAGAGGGAGAAACAAGAGAGGGATGGGAAAGAGTGTAGTGATTGATAAAATAGAAGGAAGGGGGTTAGATGCAGAGGAAGCTTTTAAAAGGCTCACGTGGGCCTTATGAAGGACCCTTTGCATAGTATAGGCTTTTAAGATCAAATAATGGTTCTCAAACAAGTTTTATATTTAAATCCAACCACACAGATTCATGTGAATGGGTGTTCATCTTCTCCATTTAAACTACAAAAGGTTACTGGGCAAGGCTGCCATTTGTTGCCTTTTCTTTTTGACTTTAGAATCTCTTATTCCTAAATTGGAATGTAATAGATACATTTAAGGTAGTTCTATAGGAAAGAAAGATATTAAATTACTGTTATTTGCAGATGATATTTTATTCACATTGCCTGAAGCAAAGTAATGCCTTCCCAAATCCTTGGACATTCTTGATTCTTATGAGAAATTCCTGAGATTTAAGCTTAATTTGGAAAAGACTTGAATGATCTTGGGGGTCTGAGTGTTGGGATAATTTTCCACTTAAGCTGATGGCTTAAATAGTTAGGGGTGTGGATCACAAGATCACCTTTAATTTTGTATAACCAGAATATTCTACCCATTATCAGGGATTTCAATGCAGTACATTTATATTCAAAGTTATTCCAAATGCTGGATTAAGAGAATTACAATTTCATGCTCTCCACAGAATTATTTGATCACCTTTGAGGGTGAATAAGGCTGGACTTGTTAAATCAGCTTGTTGTTTGTAATGTGCTGCTTTTGATACTTTATTTCACTGCTTATAAGAAAGTTAAAAAAAATCCAAACCTTTTAGAGAAATATAGTGTATGAATTGAGTGAGATAACTGGCTTACTTGATGGCTAATAAATGTATATTGTTCACCTAGCTCTCTGAGAAGCCTCCTTAATTTATCAGCTAGAGAGAGCAATTGGCAGATTTAAGTGTATATGGCATATCGAACAGCAGTGATGGGATCACCAAAGATGTATGCCTCCTTTTGTCATATTTGGAAACCATATTTGGCTGCTGTGCCTAAAGATTATAGAAAATTAATAGTAACTGAATAATCTTCCTTATTATTCAATTATTTGTGAGTACACTTTCTCAAGAATGGCTATGTAGTGATTTGTTACAAGTTTTGCAATGTTGCACAAGTGTATTTTGAGTTCTGTCCTATGTTTTATAATTGGATTGCTTTGAAGTAAAGAGAATAATCCATTTGAATGAGAGTTTAAATTACACTCTTTTTCTGAAATTTTTCTGTAATTGTGATTTCCAATGCACAATAAAAAGTAGTTAACTCATAAAATTTCACATTTTCAGAACTTTTCTTATCCCTGTGTAAACAGAGGCTTTTCAAGGTTCGCCGTCCTGAGAATATCTACACTGGAAAATAAATACACAAAGAGGGCCTTTGTTCAATGTCATTCCATTATCCCATTTTATAACCTTGTAAACTCATTATAAAGGCAGACTGATGAATTTTTACTTTTTAACCATACATACAGTTTGGACTTCAGACCTTGTAAAACTAGGTCCAGCAGTCTGCTATGTAATTTGTTGAAATTCAGATGTCCCTGGAAATAAGTGTAGACTGATCCATTAGATACCAAGTGAAGATCATTAAAGGAGTACTTCAGTGAGAAAAGTAACTGTAATTAAACTAAAATCTTTACTCCACTGTTCTTTGGCATGTTGCCATTATCTATATGCTTTACTGGTTTAATTATTATACAAAAAAAAATTAATACCCAGTTAAAGAGGATCTTTTCATGAATTGGTATTATTAAATGATTGCCTGTTTGATCTACTTTCATGTCTCACGTATTCATGTCTCACATATTTATAAATCTTTCTCTCACTTCCTATGAAATATTGTTTCTGGGACTGATTCCCCCATTTTGAGACTGGAAAGTAGACTGTGGTGAATAGCTATTTGGAAAGGATGAGTGAATTGAAATAAATATCATCCCCATATATTTTACCCACCTCTGTACTTCACCATGTATCTCATGAAGTTGATTCTGTCCTCAAAAGCTCATGCCTCAATAAATTTAGTCTATAATGTAAATCATCCAAAAAAGAGGAAATAACCAATTTCACAATTTTATTAACAAAATAATTTTTTACAATAAATCAACCTGTAAGACATCACAACATAATCCATATTTTAGTTAAAATTACCCATACTTTCATTCATACATAAAAGCAAATCAGACACACAGCAACCATACCTCACTCATAACCCAGAAACAATATGAACTGTGATTGCCAAAGAGATTAAGAGAGGTGACAAAACATTTTTCAGATACATCAGTGAAAGGAGAAAAGTTCAAAGTGGTATAGTGAAATTGAAAGGTGAAAAGGATCAATGTGTGGAGAGAGACGAAGAAATGGTAGAAATATTAAACAAATACTCCAGTTCTATGTTCACTAAAGAAGACCCTGGAGAAGGACCATTGCTAGTTAACAAACTAGAGGGGAATGGAGTAGATGCAACTCCATTTACAGTAGAGAATGTATGGGAAGAGCTGAGGAAACTGAAAGTGGACAAAGCCATGGGGCCTGATGAGGTTCATCCCAGGATACTGAGGGAGCTCAGAGATGTGCTGGAGGGTCCACTGTGTGACCTGTTCAATAGATCCCTAGAAACGGGAGTGGTGCCGAGTGACTGGAGAAGAGCGGTGGTGATCCCGCTTCACAAGAGTGGAAACAGAGAAGAGGCTGGTAATTACAGACTGGTTAGCCTCACTTCGGTGGTGGGAAAAGTAATGGAGTCGCTGTTGAAAGAGAGAATAGTGAACTATTTACAGTAGGGAGAATTGCTGGATCAGAGGCAGCATGGATTCACCAAGGGAAGATACTGTCAGACAAATCTGATAGAATTTTTTGACTGGGTAACCAAGGAATTGGATCAAGGAAGAGCACTCTATGTCATCTACTTGGATTTCAGCAAAGCTTTTGATACAGTCCTGCACAGGAGACTGGTGAATATAATGAGAAGCTTAGGAGTGAGTGCCGAGGTGGTGGCCTGGATTGCAAACTGGTTGACGGACAGAAGACAATGTGTGATGGTAAATGGAACTCTCTCTGAAGAGAGAGCAGTTTTAAGCAGTGTACCGCAAGGATCGGTGTTGGGACCAGTCCTGTTCAATATCTTTGTGAGCGACATAGCGGACGGGATAGAAGGTAAGGTTTGTGTTTTTGCGGATGACACTAAGATCTGCAACAGAGTGGACACTACGGAAGGAGTGGAGAGAATGCGATGGGATTTAAGGAAGCTGGAAGAGTGGTCGAAGATATGGCAGCTGAGATTCAATGCCAAGAAGTGCAGAGTCATGCATATGGGGAGTGGAAATCCGAATGAACTGTATTCAATGGGGGAGAAAGGTTAATGTGCACGGAGCAGGAGAGAGACCTTGGGGTGATAGTGTCTAATGATCTGAAGTCAGCGAAACAATGTGACAAGGCGACAGCTAAAGCCAGAAGAATGCTTGGCTGCATAGAGAGAGGAGTAAGAAAAGGGAAGTGATTATCCCCTTGTTACAGGTCCTTGGTGAGGCCTCACCTGGAGTACTGTGTTCAGTTCTGGAGACCGTATCTCCAAAGAGACAGAGACAGGATGGAGGCGATCCAGAGAAGGGCGACCAAAAAGGTGGAGGGTCTTCATCGAATGCCTTATGAGGAGAGATTGAAGAATCTAAATATGTACACCAGGGAGGAAAGGAGGAGCAGAGGTGATATGATACAGACTTTCAGATACTTGAAAGGTTTTAATGATCCAAAGAAAACTACAAACCTTTTCCGTCGGAAAAGAATCAGCAGAAACCAGGGGTCACGATTTGAAGCTCCAGGGAGGAAGACTCAGAACCAATGTCAGGAAGTATTTCTTCACGGAGAGGGTGGTGGATGCCTGGAATGCCCTTCCAGAGGAAGTGGTGAAGACCAGAACTGTGAAGGACTTCAAAGGGGCGTGCGATAAATACTGTGGATCCATAAAGTCTAGAGGATGTGAATGAAGAGTGGGTGGCTCGCGGGAATGACGGCTACTACCTGGAGATAATGCCCTTATTCAATAAACATACACACGGTTAATATGACTCCAACATTGCTCTAAGCTTCATCGGCAAGAGGAAATGTGGAAAAAAGGATTTGCATTCATAAAGCGGGGAGTAGCTTGCTTGTTACGGCGGCTACTACCCCAAACCAAATAAGCCTGATACTTCACTTTCAATGCATATCAGCATAGCTCTCTGCTTCAATGGCAGGGGAGGAAGTTTGATACTTCACTTTCAATGCATATCCAGCATATCTCTCTACTTCAATGGCAGGGGGAATGAAGAAAGGTGGATCTATATACAGACAACAACCAACAAGGACTGAATTATTTAGTCTGGGTGGGCAGGTGGGTGTGGCTTGCTTATTGCAGCGGTTGCTACCCTAACTAATTGGGCTAGATATTTCACTTAAATGCAGTTTCAACACTGCTCTCTCATTAATAGTGGGGGTGGAAGGGAAATAGAACCAAAAGGTTACTAAGAGCCAAGAGTAACATAAGTATGAGGGGAAAAAAAATGCAAAACTTGCTGGGCAGACTGTTTGGTCTTCTGCCGTCATTTCTATGTTTCTAAATAGGATTCAAAGCTTGAGTAGATGCATAGGAGGCAGAATAGTGATGATGTGGGCAACAATGCACATAAAGCAGGATATTTAGAGCTAGGCCCCCTCCGCGAAACAGCCGCAGTGTTAGTGCGGCTCCTAACGCAGCCAATAACTACACCTCTTTCATTTGTGATATGTTGTGCGCTAGAGGCCAGTAAAGGTTTATCACGGTTCACGATGTTTCCAGACAGGCCTGTTTCAGTATATATGTGTGAGAGAGAGAGAGAGAGAGAGAGAGAGAGAGAGAGAGAGAGAGAGAGAGAGAGAGAGAGAGAGAGAGAGAGAGAGAGAGAGAGAGAGAGAGAGAGAGAGAGCACCTTGCTATAGTTCCTCCTCCCTAGACAGGTATTTATATACCTATGGGAGGCCCACCTAGTAACCCGAGGTGAGGGTTAAGTATTAGTGTAGGGGGGTAGGGGCCACTTTGACATTCAACGTGAGATGTACGAACAGAACAGTGGTCTCTTGTGAAGATTTGCTGGCCTTCGGAGTGAGGAAACTCACTCCAAGATGAGATTTGTGCAATGTTCTCGCCACCTAGCTTGATGGACTCTCTACCTGGGGTAACAACAAGCTAGGTTGAGAGAACACTGCACAAATCTCATCTTAGAGTGAGTTTCCTCACTCCGAAGGCCAGCAAATCTTCACAAGAGACCACTGTTCTGCTCGTACATCTCACGTTGAATGTCAAAGTGGCTCCTACCCCCTACACTAATACTTAACCCTCACCTCGAGTTACTAGGTGGGCCTCCCATAGGGATACAAATACCTGTCTAGGGAGGAGGAACTATAGCAAGTCTCTCTCGCTTGCTCACTCTCTCTCTCTCTGAAACAGGCCTGTCTAGAAACATCATGAACCACAATATATACTGGCAATGTAGCCCAAATTGGGCTAATAGTGCAACTTGTGATACACATGCTTTTTAGCATAAGGTACACCCTTTTTTGGTATCCAATGCGATATTGGAAAATGAGGCCCTAAGTCAAAGAAGCCAAAAACACATGCCTGTGCTCCATTGCAACCCTGTGTAGCCCCTGTTCTATTGCAGTGCCGAGAAGTATAGGGGCCATAATCGATCCCAGAGCTAAGTCCTTGTACAGTCTAGCAGCCCAAGAGCATGGTTTCTCTGAATGGGAAGGAGGATAAACCTTCCATGCCCAATGTGTACAGGGTAACCTTTGCTGTAGGTGCTATCAAAATAGGTTTGAGCTGGATGAAAGCAGGTGCCAGAATAAACAAGCTGGATACTTTGGATCAAAGTTAAATTTTACTGCAAATCTTCCAAGATAATTAACTGGCACTATACACACTTGGTTCTGGCAACATCCATGCTGTAAAGTTGTTCTTAAATTGCTCATCTCTCTATGAAATTGTCCATTCAAGCACTGAAATGGTCTCACCCTCTAGACCATGGAATGATAAAAATCTCAGATGGGCCAGTGAGCTCCTGGTTACTTTGGAAATCCAAGACAATAACTGATAGGGATGTGAATCGTGTGATCGATCGTCTTAACGATCGATTTTGGCTGGGGGGAGGGAAATCTGATCGTCATGTTTTTTTGTTTTTTTTTTAATCATTAAAAATCGTAAATCGGGGGAGGGCGGGAAAACCGGCACACTAAAACAACCCTAAAACCCACCCCGACCCTTTCAAACAAATCCCCCACCCTCCCGAACCCCCCCAAAATGTTTTAAATTACCTGGGGTCCAGTGGGGGGGTCCCGGCGCAATCTCCCGCTCTCGGGCCACGGCTGCGTTAATAGAAATGGCACCGGTGGCCTTTTGCCCTTACCATATGACAGGGCAAAGGTAGCGCCAGCACCATTTTGGTTCCTGTCACCCGACATCACGAGTGCAGGAGATCGCTCCCAGACCCCCGCTGGACCCCCAGGGACTTTTGGCCAGCTTGGGGGGGCCTCCTGACCCCCACAAGACTTGCCAAAAGTCCAGCGGGGGTCCGGGAGTGACCTCCTGCACGTGGAGGGCAAAAGTAGCGCCGGCGCCATTTTGACTTTTGCCCTCACTATGTCGACATAGTGAGGGCAAAAGCAGCGCTGGTGCCATTTTGAATATTGGCAATACGGCCCGCGTGAAGGAGGTCACTCCTGGACCCCCGCTGGACTTTTGGCAAGTCTTGTGGGGGTCAGGAGGCCCCCCCCAAGCTGGCCAAAAGTCCCTGGGGGTCCAGCGGGGGTCCGGGAGTGATCTCCTGCACGCGTGACGTCGGGTGACAGGAACCAAAATGGCGCCGTTACAAGGAAGTAGGGGGTTGTTCTCTGCTGAATTAGACACAGCAGAGCTGCACGGCAGCAAATCTTAGCCAGTCTGCTGACTTTAAATGTATGCCATCCTAGGCACAGCCATAATGGGTGCCTATTGACAAATCTAGGGCTGTCTCTGGGTTATCTGTCTAAGTAATGAGTCCAATAAACTTCAGCCAGATAACCTGAAAGTGTCCTGAAGGCAGAGTTGAGTTATTTGGTTAAGGCCTGGATTTATCAAAATACACTAAATATTGCATGTGATAGGAAAAGGGGTGTGTTTTATGGTAATAGGCTCCTGGAGAGCCAACCTAGCAGTCAGGGCCCTTCTACAACCAGGAGAGAGAGAGAGAGAGAGAGAAAGACTAGCCACAATGTCCTCATCCTAGGTAGGTATTTATATCTCTATAGGATGCCCACCTAGTAACTCAAGGTGAGGTTTAGGTATTAGTGTAGGGGTTAGGGGCCACTTTAACCTTCAAAGTGAGACGTATGAACAGAACAGTACACTTTTGTGAAGATTTGATGACCTTTGGAGTGAGAAACTCAAAGATGAGATTTGTACAATGTTCTCTCAACCTAGCTTGATGGACTCTCTACCTGGGTAACATCAAGCTAGGTTGAGAGAACATTGCACAAATCTCATCTTTGGGTGAGTTTCCTCACTCCGAAGGTCATCAAATCTTCACAAGGGACCACTGTTCTGTTCGTACTTCTCATTTTGAATGTCAAAATGGCCCCTAACCCCTACACTAATACCTAAACCTCACCTCAAGTTACTAGGTGGGCCTCCTATAGAGATATAAATACCTACCTAGAATGAGACATTGTGCTCGCTCTCTCTCTCTCTCTCTCAAGGGTCCTGACAGCTAGGCTGGCTCTCAGTGTAATAAAGCCCTATTAGACAGCTTTATAGAAATGAAATGAAAAAGGTGTTGTTAAAATACATATTAAAGCCATGCAATACAGCTTTGCAAAATTCTGAACTCAGTTACAAATCACACTCCTCCCTTTTTTCTGATTTGCATCGCACCTTGCATTATGGCGTTTTCGCAGGTGTTAAAGGGGCTTAACGCTTTATAGCAATTTGATAAATGACCCTGTAAGTTAGACAGATAATACTGATATTCACCATTATCCAGCTGACTTAGGACTGGATTTTCTATCTCCGCATGCCTTCCTGAATCGCGCGGTAATGGGGGGCGAAGCGGGGGACAGGTCTGCGAAAGCCGGCAGCGATCGCACCACCCCGGTGTTATCACTGCTGGCTTTCGCACCCAATAGCACCATCGTAAAAGGTGGTGCTATTGGGTGCGCTACTGGCAGTGATAAGGGGTCTTACCTAATCGCCGCCAGCAAAGTTTCCACAGAGTCCGCCCCGACGCCGCCCCAACTCCTCCTCTTCCGGTGCCGACGCCGCCCCGACTCCGCCTCGATCTAGCTATCGCACGCTAAAAGGGACTTAGAAAATAGGGTTAGAAAATAACCTCCTTAGCTGGATATCTTAAGGCCTACCTGAAACAGTCCTATAGTTAGCCTGACAAGCTTATTCAGCTAACTTTCCAATAGCCAGGTATATTCAGTAATGCACCTGCACCGCTGAATATTCAGTATAAGTTAGATAGTTAAGTTTATCCAACTAATTTATCCATTCCTTGTCTGGCTGAATATTGACCTACTAGATAACCTACCTAAGGGGCCGATGTAATAAGCTAAGCTGAACTTAGTTCTGAAATTCAGCACTCAATTTTTTAATGCACAGGCTAACATTTTTTTTAACTTACAATGCTACAATCTAATGGTATGCTAATGCATCAGGAGTTTAAAAAATGCGCACAAACTTGAAAATATGCATAAAGGAAATACTTAGCATGAATTAAAACATGATTTATACAATAAAACCATGCTTTCTTCATAGAAAGCATTTTTTTGTGCACATAAATCACATTTTGCTCAAAGCATGTTTTCTGTTTATAAAATCCCAACTACATGTCCTGGCACTAGAACTCTAGTTTCCACCCTTTAGACTAAACATTAACCCTGGAAACTTTACTCCACCTTGGACTAGGAATTATATTTACAGTACTGAGAAATCATGAGGCAAGGAAATGCACCTCTCTGCATTGGGGAATAATAGCTAATTTCATCATTAGCATGGGAGTTGCATGAGAGGGAACTAGTGTTGTATGCACATTTTCTGTGTGTAAAACCTCTTGCTGCATTAGCAGCACACAAAAATACGTGCACGCAACTGCGGGGTAAACGGCACACTTTGCCGAGCGCACCTTATTGAATTGGCCCCTTAATTGTCATGGAAAGTGAACCCTTTTGGCTGTGGCATGATTGCTGCAGCCCAGCAGGCGAACCCACTAGCCACAAGCTGATGGACATGCTCAGGTTGGGACAATGTCTAGGCTCCACCTACATAAACCCCTTCCCCCGCAGGTTAAGCCCTTGGGTTCTTGGGCCAGTAGGACTTAGGCGATGGTCCCCTAGAGAGCAGTCAGGCAGAGTCCAAAGCAGGCCAAGTTCAGGGCAGGCAGAAATCAAGCAACGTCAGTATCCAGGCAAAGACCGTCAGAACCAGGCTGGGGTTAGAAATCAAGAATGAGTCAATGAGGATGGGCAAGGAAAACCAGGACAAGAATAGGCAAGGCATTATTTATTTTTATTTATTTAGAGTTTTTATATACCGACCTTCTCGATATACATAATCGAATCAGGTCGGCATGGACTGGAACAAGTCAAGATGAGGAGCTAGGCTAGAAGCAGTCAAGACAAGATGAGGACCTAGGCTGGAAGCAGTCAAGACAAGATGAGGAACTAGGCTGGAGACAGGCAAGGCCAAGTTTAGTATTAGAGCTATAGATTTACATATTGTCCCCCTTCCAGTCATTAGTTCAAATCTGATCACTATTGCCAAGTGACCCTACCACTGTTATCTCTCTCACCAAATCCTGCTTTCCACTAAGAATTAGATCTAAAATAACTCCCTCTCTGTTGGTTCCTGCTCCATGAAACAGTAATTTATTCCATTCAGGAACTTTACCTCTCTAGCATGTCCTGATGTTATATTTACCCAATCAATACTGAGGTAATTGAAATCTCTCCAAGAAGACACTGCACTTCTGTGCTGTTATAGAAACTAAAATGCTTTATTGATTGATGGCTGGGAAATGAATGTCTAACCATGAAATATTTCTGAATAGTGTTTACATTCTACCTGCATGGACACAGAAACTATTATATAAAATAATTTCACTCACCTCATAACCAATGAAATGAGTCAAGTCTTTGGGAAAGGTACGAGTTCCAACCTGGGTACCCCCAGTAGATGTTAGCTGAAATCTTTACCTCCTAGATTATGTTCACTCTCCTTATAGTCTTGAACTGCTTATAGCAGAATCTGACTCATACTCTGGTGACTATTTTAGCACCTCTAGCACCTCTCTATACCTTGGTCCCCAGCTTGTTGGACCCTCTTTCTCTCTTCAGTACTTCCCAGAAGTCCTTGCCTAGAATCCTTGTCCCCATCTATCTTCAGAGTCTCCTCTGTGGAGATACTGGCCATATGATGCCATTCATTGAAGACACCATGCTCAATGAGAGAGTGTTGAATCTCCATTGCATATTGACTCTATGCTGACATCATACAGGCTAGATCTAGTGAGATCTCAGATACTGAGGAAACTCAGACTAGCTAAAGTCACATGCAGGATGTTAGTAATAGGCTGGAACAGACAGATTCAAAAATTATGCCCTAGTCCTATATTTTCTTTGTAAGGGAAACTTCCTCCTCCTCCTCCTCCTTCTCCTCTGTTCTCTCTCCTTCACAACCTTTGAGCCATGAGTATCCATAAACCCATTAGAGTCATTCTGAAAATGGATTATCCACCACTGATTCCCATGCTCTAGTATGGCTCAATCTGTCCCAGTTACTCCTCCAGTATAGTCCAATATGTCCCAGTTACACTCCCACCTCCTAGCTTGCTACCATGTTCACTCACCCAGAGAAGCCAGTCCACCAAGTTGCAAATCACCATGGAAGTTTTAACTTGTATACGTAAATGAGCAGTAATAAATCTATTGGTGCAGTGTTGACATTCATGTGTAAATCGTTTTTAAAATATCAACTTCCATTCATACGTGCAAGCACATCCTGACATGTCCATCTTTTTCACATGTACTTTTACTCATGAAGGTGCATATGAATGCGTATGTGACCTGTTTCTAAAATATGGATTCCGCATGAATGCTTCACGCACCTACATATATGCTTTTGTTTCACATAGAACCTTTTGAAAATTCACCCTAATAGCCTACATTTAGCCTCCAAAACCTCCTCCATATACCTTCCAATATCATTGATACCCACATGTACCATGACAGCTAGATCCTCCTCTGTATTCTCTAAACTCTTATCCAGATGGCACGTGAAGTCCACTACCATTACACTAGGCAGGAAAGTTACCAAGTGATCTTTGTGCCCATCAGCTACCCATCTATCTACTTTCCTAATGATCAAATCACCCATAACAATGGCTTCCTCCCTGAACACAGGCCCCTGGAGACACATCCTCATTGCAAGGGGATAAAGCATCACTTGGAGGGCAGGTTCTAGCTACAGGATCACTTCCTGGCTGCCACGTTTATTTATTTATTTATTTATTTTCTATACCGGTGTTTGATTTTACATATCACATCGGGTTACATTCAACCAAAAAATGCAGTAAAATGGGCGTTTTCTTTGTCTAATACATTTAACATTTGTCTAATACATTGAACAATTGTAACATGGAAGTGGTTAACAAGGGATATGAATGGAACATGGAAATGGTTAACGAGAGAGAGGAACATTAATAGAGGTCAAAGTGAAAGGAACTCTTATCATATTGTAGTCAGGCATAGGATTTACGTCTTACAGTTAGTACAAGGTGGAAGAGCTTCTATTTTACAGTGGTCAGGCCCAGAAATAATATCTTACATTGGAGTCTCAGTGGTTAGTGAGAGGCTAATAGAATAGTAAGGGTGTATGTCGGTTGACAGGGGGCTGGTTGTTGACTGGGCTGTAGGCGTTTGTTCTGGTGTGGGAGTTCGGTCATGTTATTGCAGCGAAGGCTTTAAGAAATAGGCAGGTTTTAAGCTTTTTCTTGAAGGATTGGGGTGATGGGTCTGTTCTGAGATTTGTGGGGAGCTTGTTCCACAGGGTGGGTCCGGCAAGTGATAGTGTTTGTTCTCTTGTTGATAATTTGTGTGTTTCTTTTGGTGATGGTATTTGCAGGAGTCCAGTGTTTGATGAGCAAAGACTCCTTGGTGGAGTGTGGAGGTGAAGGGGTGGAGTTAGCCAGTTGGAATTGTTTCTTTGGATAATTTTATGTACAATGGTTAAAGCTTTGTATTGGATTCTTTGATGAATGGGCAGCCAGTGTAGCTGTTTGAGTATAGGTGTTATGTGCTCCGATTTTCTGCTGTTGGTGAGAACTCTAGCAGCGGCATTTTGAAGATGTTGGATGGGTTTGAGGTATGATGCTGGGAGGCCTAGGAGTAGGGAGTTGCAGTAATCGAACTTGGAAAACAGGAGGGCCTGTAGGACTGTTCGAAAGTCCTGTGGGTAGAGGAGTGTTTTGAGTATGCGTAGGATCTGGAGTTTATAGAATCCATCCTTCAAAATGTTGTTGATGTGTTTTTTGAAGTGAAATTGGGTATCTATGATAATACCCAGGTTTTTTGCTGAGAAAGGTAGTTGGTTGTTTGGTTGGTGTGTGGCGTGTGGCGTGTTGGCATGGCGTGTGGCATGTGGCATGGCGTGTGGCGTGTTGGCGTGTGGCGTGTGGCGTGTTGGTTGTTTGGTTGGTGTGTCGCGGGGTCTGTACTGGGAGGTGGTGTAGGATTGTTGGATATGTAGATGATTTCCGTTTTGTTGTGATTGAGGGTGAGGGATAGTTGAGAGAGAAGGTGTTTTATTGTGCTCAGGTGGGAGTTCCATAAATTTAGGATGTGGTCAATCGAGTGATTGATTGGGAGTAGAATTTGAACATCGTCAGTGTATATGTAGTATAATAATCTTATTTTGCTTAGTAGTTTGCATAGAGGGGTCATGTAGAGGTTGAACAGTGTAGAAGACAGGGAAGAGCCTTGAGGATCCCTGTGTGGAAGGGGTATTCATTTGGATTCGGTGTCATTGAGTTTGACTTTGTAGGACCTGTTTGATAGGTAAGAGTTGAACCAGTTGAGTGTTGTGCCGCAGAGGCAGGTTTCCTTTAGCCTGTGGATTAGAGTTTTGTGGTTGATGGTATCAAAGGCAGCGGAGATGTCAAGGAGGATGAGTAAGTAGGAGTGGTTACAGTCCAGGCATCTGAGAATTGTGTTTGATGGTGACAATAAGAGGGTTTTGCTGCTGAGGGATGCTCTGAAGACATGTTGGGCTGGGAATAGTATATTGTGGGTGCCAGATATTCAGAGAGTTGACGATTTACTATTTTTTCAAGGATCTTGGCAATGAAGGGGAGATTCAAGATAGGTTTGTAGTCAGCTGGGTCGGTTTAATCAAGTTGAGGTTTTTTGAGAATCGGTCTGATGATGGCACATTTTAGTTGATCCAGGAAGGTGCCTTGGTCGAGGGATAAGTTGATTATGCTTGCTTATGGTTTGGCAATGTAGTTCGGTATTTGTTTAAGGAACTTGTCAGGAATTGGGTCGATGGGATGGGCTGCAGGATTGATGTTCTGGATAATTGATTCTATTTCGGTGGATGCAACATTTTCGAAGTGTGTCCATTTGACATTATTTGTGGTTGTATCTGAGATGGGGTTTTTTGCAATTAGGTTTGATATTTTGTTGTTAAATAATTGTGCTAACTCATCACACGTATTTGTCTGGTTTTCTGTTTTGTTTGAGTTTTGAGTTGGTTGGGTGAGGTTGTTGACAAATGCGAATAGGGTTCTGGGATCAAATTGGTAGTTATGTATTATTGCTGCATAGAAGTTGCGTTTGGCTTTGTCAATGTCGGCTTTGTATATGTAAAGTATGGTCCTGAAACGATCTTTTAATTGGGGGTGGGGTTCTGTCTCCATATCTTTTTGGCTTGTCTTAGTAGGTGTCTGATGTTTTTCAGTTCAGGGGTGTACCAAGGTGCTTTTTGTTTGTAGGATGGTTTGAGTTCTTTTGTGATGAGAGGACATTTGATTTTAGTGACTTCTGAGTTGATATTGAGCCATGAGTTTATGGCTCAGTTTGTGTCTGTTAGGTTTAGGGCTTCCAGGGAGGATGGTCTCCTGACAGGTGATCTTGCTCCTCCAAAGCAGTACAAGGGCTGCTAGATTGCAGTTGAGACCATTCTACTATGTCCCTGAAGGTCTCCTCTATATACCTCTCTGTCTGCCTCAGCTCCTCCAGGTCTATCAATCTGACCTGCAAAGATCAGACTCATTCTCTAAGAGCCAGGAGCTCTTTCCACTGACTGAGCACATACAACTTGTCACCAACAAGTAGATAATCATATATGTAGCACTCAGTCCAAAAGAGTGGATAGCCCCCATCTGACTACTGGATTTTTGTCTGAATCTTAATTTGTTGAGTTGAAGTCTTAAAAGCTGATTAAAGAGTGGGTATGTCTCAATTAGAAGTACTGATATAGTGGTTTATACATGTTTCTAAATAAATAAATACATTTAAGGGTAGGTAAATATGACAAGGGTTTTTAAATTTATTTATCTTTTAAATCTAAGGTTTTAAATTTGATTACATTAGTAAATGAATAGTATCAGGACTAAAATTAGTCAAACCCTAAAACTAGGGTTAATTGAATATTATTCTAAATCACTAATTTACACTTATTTTGTTCTCCTTGTGGGGGTAATAATCTACAGTATATATCAAAATATGTGACTGGGATGAGTGAGAGATGTGGTGGGTGGGAAGGTGGAAATCAAACCAGAGAGTAAATGCCCAGGAATCGGTACTCTCAGCTCAGATCAAGTAAGTGATCTTTGAAAACTCACAAGTCTAATGCTGGAAAAAAAAATACTTTCACTAGCTCACAGAATTAATCTCAGTCTGTTTTCCCAGTACACACACAATTCTAACACTGGTAAAACACTAACCTTAAAACTAGCGCACAATATACACAGTCAGTAATAGTTTAACCCTCGAAGAAATGTTTTTCTCAAGATGTAAGCGCTCTTTCCCAGCAAATCCACCAGCAGAAGAAAGTTCTTCTGACAGCACACTCTCTGGACATTTGCAGGGACCCACCTGGGCACTACAATTCTGTGTCTAAATAATATGTCTTTATTAGTTCTTATAGAAATAAAAAGAGTGAAAATCATTTCAGCTACAGATAGTAGGACACTAACATGTAGTTGCAATCAGTTTAATCCACAATAGGGGAAGAAATTTAAAGAGCAGAAACATAAACAGTTAGTTACAAATAACAAGAAACATGCAAGATTACTATAGTGGACTATTCCATTTCCAGTTGTATTTCAGAACATATATTTTCATTATGCTGCATGCTGTGGTAACACACAGACATATGAGAAATAATGTTGTTGAAAAGTGTGGCACATATAAAAAGCCAGATATTTTTTCACATGAAATCATAAATTATCTATCTATCCATAAATATATATATATATCTACCTTATAAATGGGCTCTGACCGACGGCCCGCAAATGCGCAGTAGAGAGCAGCTCTACTGCGCATGCGCGGGCGAGCACGTCGGTCAGAGCCGAGCGTGCCCAAAAAAAAAAAATGGCGCTGGGGCCGCAGGAGCGGCGGCGGTGGCGGTGAGAAGCAGGAGCGGTGGCGGCGGTGAGAAGCAGAAGCAGGAGCAGAAGCGGCGGCGAGAAGCAGGAGCAGCAGGAGAGGCGGCAGCGGCGACGAGCAGGAGCGGCGCCGCGCGCGCGGGAGGGACACCCCCCTCCCCCCGGAGATCTTCCATCTGCGGATGAGCTGAAAGGGGAGGGCATTGGGAGAGGGAGGAGAGAGAGAATAGAGGGTGAGAGGGAGGGAGAATAGAGGGTGAGAGGGGGGAGAGGGAGGGAGAATAGAGGGGGAGGGGGGAAGGTGAGAGAGAGGGAGAATAGAGGGGGAGGGGGAAGGTGAGAGGGAGGGAGAATAGAGGGGGAGGGAGAATAGAGGGGGAGGGAGAGGGAAGGAGAATAGAGGGAGGGGGAGGGAGGGAGAATAGAGGGGGAAGGTGAGAGGGAGGGAGAATAGAGTAGGGAGGGGGGAAGGTGAGAGGGAGGGAGAATAGAGGGGGAGGGGGGAAGTGAGAGGGAGGGAGAATAGAGGGAGGGAGGGAGGGAGTGGGAAGGAAATGGACCGAAATTTTTTTTTTTAAATGTAGCCTGTTGTTACGGGCTTATCGGCTAGTATATATATATAGAGAGAGAGAGAGAGAGAGAGAGAGAGAGAAACTGGGACCTAAAATAGAATATTGATTAATGTCTGATACAGGAACATATCCTCATTTATTTATGAATATCCCTTTTCAAAGTTTATATTTGTGTGTGTGGGACGGGTGTTGCAATGCTATTTTTCACTAGCTATAGCAGTCTGCAGGTATACTACTACATTTCTCATAACATTTACCATTTATTTATCTTGACTGTTGTTTTGTGCTGCTGCTGTCTTTTTTTCTTTCATTGCATTGTGATGTATCAGTCGATATGACTTCTGTTACAAACACATCATTAGTTATAGTATGTTCCATTAATAGTAGCTTCTTCTTGGGTGTCCTTAAAATTCACAATACTAGTATATTAGTGTCAGTGCAGAGATGTCTGATAGTAATTACTATTTTAAGATAATCAGTCATTTCTGCTTCTTAGCATTCTACCACCTACACTCATTTGAAGCAGAGAATAAGATCTCCTGTGGTCCCCAAGTTAATTGACATTTTAGGATAGTCTTTATATTTTGAAACCCCAAATGCATTCTTTTGTATTTGTGGCAGGCCATAAAAGCATAACAAGTTTCTCCCACTCAGGAAACCTGTTCAACTTCCTCGGATTGGTAAGCCCCTAGAAGAAACATTTTAACCAAATACAGATGCTCTGGACAAAAACTGGAAAATAATATGTAGCTCCCTGCCAGAGACATCCTTGTTTGCATTCTTCCCTGGTAATGACACAGGTACTGAATTCATAGTAGATTCCTCTTGGAGCTAATGATAGTGTCTTCCCCATCTGCAAACATCAAAACGGTGCCATCAGTGCCTCTACCTCTCTCACTAATTCCCAGCAAATGATAGATACTTAGCCATTCTGGAGACTCCATAAAACATTCGCAAAGTCCATTAAATCTAACAGAGAACATATAATAATTTTTTAAATGCTAGCATAATTAGAATGGGTTACAATTTGAACTTTCAAAGTAAAATAAAATTAACATAAATTGAACACCAGTCACCAGTGCTCAGATTTTACCAGGCCTAAACTGAGCATAGATTTGAAAATCCACACCCTGGGTGGGTACTTGAGAACTTGCTGCCAGATGCATGTATAAGAGATCAGCTTTCTCAGGAATAAGCTAAAAATCAGTAAAGGACCTGTGGAAAATGGAGCACAATAGAAATCACTTTTGTGACATCACACAGAGCTCAAAAGCCCCAACATGACCCTCCATCACCATAGAAAATATCTGCTGGCAAGGAAACTGAAACCTCTCTTACTATGATCATAAAGCAGCTGAAGACACTAAAGGTACAAATGTCTGAGAATCAAGATGCAACTAGGATTGCCAACCAGATCCAGATTTTCAGGACAGATTGATCCAGTCCTGGTTTTATCCCATTGCATGCTAGGACTTATTCTGATTTGCCTATTGCATTCCCTCAGAAACTCAAGATTATAAGTACCTGCATGCAGGCAAAACGAGGACTGGATCAACCTGTCCTGAAAATCTGGAGCCAGTTGGCCACCCTGGGTGCAACTAAAGAAATTAATGTTTTGTTTTTTCAATGACAATTTTTATTGGGAATTCAAGGGTACAAAAATCTTGCGCCAAACAAAAACATCTATAAGAATACAATACAATGGATTTTCAACATATTTTCATATACAAATACCGCTTACATACCCCTCTGTTAATACCCTAAATCCCCTCATCTCAACCAACCCCCATTATAGATACCAACCAAAGAAAATATATAAAGAAACCTCTACTCCAATAATGAAAGCTTTGCCTACTGAACAAAAGGATCCCAAACATCCATATATTTCTGTACATTATCTTTACTCAGGGCAGTTCATTTTTCCATCTAATGAATAGTTCGCATTTTATCAGTCACCAGGTGAATAGGTGGAGTCTCTGCTCTTCTCCAGCAAGCTGCCACAGCACTTCTCACTGCTATAGCTAAAAAGGTCATTAGCTTCTGATGATGAGACACAAGATTATCATCAGGTGTATTTAAGAAGTAAGAACTACATTTCTGGCTTCCTTATTACTGCCACTCCTAACATTTTTTCCGCTGTTTCATATTCAACCAAAAATGTGTTATCATAGAACACAACCACCACATATGTATAAATGATCCCACCTTACCACATTTTCTCCAACATAAGCTATTCCATAAATGATAAATTTTGGAGAGCCAAAGGGGATATAGATACTAGGGATGTGAATCGTTTTTTGACGATTTAAAATATCGTCCGATATATTTTAAATCGTCAAAAATCGTTAGGGCCACGATACAATACCAATTCCCCCGATTTATCGTTAAAAAATCGTAAATCGGGGGAAGGGGGAGGGCAGGAAAACCGGCACACTTAAACCCCCTAAAACCCACCCCCGACCCTTTAAATTAAATCCCCCACCCTCCCGAACCCCCCCCCCCAAATGCTTTAAATTACCTGGGGATCCAGCGGTGGTCCAGAACGGCAGCGGTCCGGAACGGCCCCCTCAATTGAATCCTGTTGTCTTCAGCCGGCGCCATTTTGCAAAATGGCCGCCGCAAAATGGCGGCAGCCATAGACAAAAACGATTCGACGCAGGAGGTCATTCCGGACCCCCGCTGGACTTTTGGCAAGTCTTGTGGGGGTCAGGAGGCCCCCCCAAGCTGGCCAAAAGTTTCTGGGAGTCCAGCGGGGTTCAGGAAGCGATTTCTTGCCGCGAATCGTTTTCCGTACGGAAAATGGCGCCGGCAGGAGATCGACTGCAGGAGGTCATTCAGCGGCGGTCCGGAACCCCCGCTGAACGACCTCCTGCAGTCGATCTCCTGCCGGCGCCATTTTCCATACAGAAAACAATTTGTGGCAAGAAATCGCTTCCTGAACCCCGCTGGACTCCCAGAAACTTTTGGCCAGTGTGTCGGCTCACGATTTTAACGATTTTCACGATAGTTTACACACCCAAACGGCAACAATACGATTCCCTCCCCCTCCCAGCCGAAATCAATTGTTAAGACGATCGAGGACACGATTCACATCTCTAATAGATACCAATGAAAAAGCATCTTATACCCATTTTCAAAGAAGAGGAAATAGAGCTACGTCTAACTGATGCAAAACATAAATCCCATTCTTTATCCTCCCTTTTCACCCCCAAATCAGACTCCCAAGCTTGAAGATGAGTAGCTATATAAGAATTGTCCTTATTTAATATCGAATATATTTTAGAGATCATACCTGTTATCTTACTGGCATTTGCACAATGCCCTTCAAATAGAGAACAATCTTTCAATCAGTGGCGTAGCCACGGGTGGGCCTGGGTGGGCAGGTGCCCACCCAACTTAGACCCAGGCCCAGCCAACTGGCACCGGAACTGCAAGGCTGTTGCGGGATCCCATCCCCGCGACAGCGAACAAGAGAACCCACGCCTAGCGCGCCATCACGGCACACATGGGGAAGCGCTGCTGCGGCCGTATGGCCAACCGGTCTTCCTGTTCGGGGGGGGGGGGGACCGGAAGCGCCGCGCGCAGCTTCCGCTTCCTCCCCCCAATGCAGGAAGATCAGCTGCCTCTCCTGCTGCCACCCATTCTCCTGCTATCTTCGGACCAAACGGCCCGCCGAACTTCCTGTTTGGGGGTGGGGGAGCGGAAGCGCCGCGCACAGCTTCCGCTTTCTCCCCCAAAGCAGGAAGATCAGCTGCCTCTCCTGCTGCCACCGGACTCCTGCTATCTTCGGGCGTCGGGCCGTATGGTCCGCCGATCTTCCTGCTTGGGGGGGGGGAGGGAGGAAGCGGACGTTGTGCGCTGCGCTTCCGCTGCCCCCCCCCCGACAGGAAGTTCAGACGCCCTAAGATAGCAGGAGTCCGGTGGCAGCAGGAGAGGCAGCTGATCTCCTGCTCTGGGGGAGAAAGCGGAAGCTGTGCACGTGCTTGAGTGTGTGTGGGTGAAAACTGGAGCCTGGGTGTGTATGTGGGTGAGAATGGAAGCTTGAATATGTGGGTGAATGGGAGCTCGAATGTGTGTATGTGTGGTTGAGAATGGGAGCCTGGGTTTGTGGGTGGGTGAGAATGGGAGCTTGAATGTGTGTATATATGGGTGAGAATGAGAGCCTGGGTTTGTGTGGGTGGGTGAGAATGGAAGCTTGAATATGTGGATAAGAATGGGTGCTTGAATGTGTGTATGTGTGGGTGAGAATAGGACCTTAAATGTGTATATGTATGGATGAGAATGGGAGCTTGAATATGTGTGGGTGAGACTGGGAGCATGGGTTTGTGGGTGAGAATGGGAGTCTGGGTTTATGTGTGTGGGTGAGAATGGGTGCCTGGATGTGCGTCTGTGTGTGCATAAGAATATAAGCCTGGGGAGGGGTGAGAAAGTGAGAACTTGTATGTGTGTCTGCAGAGAATGTGAGCTTGTGGGGGGGGGAAGCATATGAGAGTGACAGCTTGAGTGTGTGAGAGGGAGTCTGTGAGAGAAAGCATGTATGTGTGTGTGGAAGGGAAGAAGACAGTAATAGAAGAAAGACACTGAAAAGGAATTAGGAAATGAGCTATAAGGGAAAAAATGGGAAAAAGAGACCAGGACCAACTGATTAGAAAAATACAAAGATCAGACAACAAAGGTAAAAATATATATCTATATTTTGAGATGTTAGCAATTTAAATATAAGCAACACAACCGCTCTCTCAAAATTTATGGACAGGTAGGAGCCGTGTATAAAATCGTAATAATAAGAAGGCTAAAGTACCACAAATCACCGTGAATTATGTTTGTATCATTAAGTAAACCTCATACTTAGGCGTAGATGTGAATGCTATGCTGCATAATTTGGCATTATTTATCAGTAAAAAAACAACTAGTAGACCTGCATGCCTACAGCCCACCCATGTTAACCTTGTGCCCACCCAAAAAATCAATTCTGGCTACGCCACTGCTTTCAATATGTTACTCTTAATTTCTGACATTATTATAAAATGTTTCAATTATACATACCCCAAAAAGTCATATTGTAACACTCCATAATTATCCCTTAAGTATTGACAGTCAGCTATATCCTTTCCGGACCATACCTGGCCCAACTTGCCTAACCCTTCCTTTTCTCAGTTAATGAAAACCTTATGGTTCCGCCCAGTAACTCTATATCTCCATTTTAATCAGATCTTTAGTGTACAGGTCAAGCATGGAGATTTCCGCATAACTTCCCGCATCTCGCTCCAGCCAGAATACATATTGTATCGGTATAGAATCTATCAACACTTGTTCAATATCAACCCATTGCTTCCACATCTATTCTATGTGACAATCTGTTATCGATTTTAGCTGTGAGACCACATAATTTTTCACTATATTTGAGACTCCTAAACCCTTTTCTATCTTAGGTCTATATAAACCCTTTCACCACTCTGGAAGGTTCTCTTCTCCAAATAAAAGTGAAAATCTTCTGTAAAGTCTTAAGATGAGAATCAGGAATAATACATGGCAGAGTTTGAAAAATGTAACATATTCTGGGTAACAGATTCATTTTTACAGATGCCACTCTACCCAACCAGGAAATCATATAGCTATTCACTTTTCTAAGTCTTTAGATAAGGATTGTAATTAGGGAATATAGTTAAATTTAAACAGATCCTTAAAGTCAGTACCAATACTTACTAATAAATATCTAAGCTTACCAATACTTACTAATAAATATCTAAGCTTGTCCTTATTCCACTTAAAATGGTATTGTTCTTTTAACTTGTGAGACATACCGTCAGTAACATTAATTGGTAATAATTCAGATTTAAACCCGGAGACTAATCCAAACTCATACATTTCTTTTACCACTGCCTGCAAAGAAGTTACTGGATCTGCCAGTGTGAACATAATATCATTGGCATATATATATATAATGTCCTTTCTTAATACATATACCTAATATGGTGGGAGACCTACAGATAATTGCTGCTAATGCTTCAACACTTATTGCAAATAATAAAGGTGAGAGAGGGCACCCTTGTCTCATACCTCTCTTGACTGGAAAGTTTGTTGAGTATCCTCCATTTATTTTTAAACAAGCTTCAGGATTTCTATATAACTCTTTTATCTAAATTAAGAAATGCCCACCCAGGCCCATTCTCTCCAAAACTACAAATAAAAAAGGCCAATGGACCCTGTCAAATGTTTTCTCTGCATCGACAGCTAATAACACAGAAGGGATATTCTCCTCTTTTGCCACATGTATCAGATTAATCATCATTCTCATGTTATCTGCTGTAGTCCAGTCCGGCATAAAGCCTGCTTGATCAGCATCTATAATATCTCTTATCACTGCTGTCAGCCTCTGAGCCAATATTTTGACCAATATTTTAAGATCTATATTTATCAATGAAATAGGGCTGTTTGAGCTGCATAGAGTTTGATCCTTTCCTGATTTGGGCAAGACTGTGATGCCTGCTACATTTTCTGAGGCTGGCAATTGGACACCATCCCTAATAGAGTTAAACATGTTCATCAATGGTTTGACTAACAAGTCTTTACATTTTTTATAAAACGATGGTGTGAAACCATCAATTTCAAGATCTTTACCAGTCTTGAGCTCTTTAATTGCTTCTATACCTCAAGTCCCATTATAGATCTCCTTAGGATTTCCCCCCTCTCAACAGCCACCATAGACAAATCTGCCCTATCTATGTATGAGACCATCTCTTCTATGGATACCTTAGTCTCTGCTGAGAACAAGTCCTCACAGTATTGAACAAATCTGGATTTGATATCTTTATCTTCCAATATCATATTCCCATTTTTATCTTTTACCTCACAATTTGTACCTAAGCTCTTTGGTCTTTTAGTTTTAAAGCCAGGAGTTTACCAGCTTTATCGCCAAGTCAAGAACAGCTTTGTTTGGCCAGGTCAAGACCATATGCAATCCTTTCAGTATCCAATAATCTGATCTTATGTCGGATATCATCTAATTTCCCTAAATGCATAGAGCCTGGTATAGTTTTATGTTGATGTTCCAATTCTGACAGAGCAATTGATAAAGTTTGTCTCTCTTTCTCCTTTTCTTTCATAGAAACATAGAAACATATAGAAACATAGAAATGACGGCAGAAAAAGACCAAGCGGCCCATCTAGTCTGCCCAGCAAACTTCCACACTTATTTTCCCATACTTATCTTTTTCACCAACCATCAACTTCACGGCTCTTGTTGGTAACTGATTCAAATTTCCTGCCATCCCCTGTCATTGGTGCAGAGAGTAATGTTGGAGTTGCATTGAAGGTGAGCATAAGACTTATGGTTAAGGGTTGTAACCACCGCATCAAGCAAGTTACCCCAATGCTTGTTTACCCAGATTGATGCTTTGTTGGATGATGTCTGAATGTAAATCCTGTTTTCCTCACTTCCCCCCTACCATTGAAGCAAATAGCAACGCTGTATATGCTTTCAAAGTGATGTATCAGGCTTAATTGGTTTAGGGTAGTAACCACCGTAATAAGCAAGCTACCCTCATGCTTATTTGTTTACCCAGATTATGAAGTTCAGTCCTTGTTGGTTGTTGTCTGAATGCTAATCCTTTTTTCTATATTTCCCCCTGCCGTAGAAGCAGAGAGCAACGCTGTATATGCAGTCAAAGTGATGTACCAGGCTTAGGTGGTTTAGGGTAGTAACCGCCGTAATAAGCATTCTTATTTCTTATTATATGTACCTATAGATATCAATTGACCATGTTCTACTGCTTTTAAACATTCCCACAAAGTTATTAGAGACATGCCCTCAGTGTTATTAATTGACAGATAATCCTCAATATAAACTTTGATCCTTTTTTTCAAATTTTTTATCTTTGAGTAGACTATCATTCAATTTCCAGAAGTATCTACCCTTTTCTACTACTCTAGTGTTGACCTCCCACCATACCGGAGCATGGTTGGACCAAGTTATACATACTATGTCTGTTCCTACTGTGCAAGAAATCAGTTCTTTATCAACCAGAAAAAAAAATATTTTCTAGAATAGGTGTTATGCAATCTTTTTTGTAGCAGGACATAGCTTACACTGATGTCTCCTCTCCGCTTCACTTTATCTGATGAACCTTAATGAATTGATGGTGAAAAAACGCTTAGATTATGGGGAAGGTGAGGAGCTCAGGAATTAGACAGCCATCTTGCTTGGATGACGTCATTTCCTCCCAACTAAAGAAATTATTAAAGTGAAGGTAATTTCTTTTGCAGCACAATTCAGCAGTCAGTGAGGGCCAGTCACTAAATACTGATGTGAATAAATGAAAACATAAATGTCTGGAGCTGTCAGAACACTTCTGTATTAAGAGAGCGAGAGGAGGCAGGAAACTGAACTTCTCCTGCTCTACCTTCTGAGGGTTCTGGATGGGGTTGAGGGGGTGAGGAGTATGGATTTGTTTGCCAGTGTGGGAGCCATTTAACCTGCTCTAAATTTTTTATACAGGGATGAAGTTTTGCAGGGAGGGGGGATTGTTGCCCACTCATTTCTTTAGTGACCTGTCCTTGCCTGTCACTAAGATTTTCTAGCCTAGGTAAGGGTAGGCATTTTGCATTTTGTGAGTACTCCCCTAGTTTTAACATCAACTTTGTGGGAGGCTTGAGTGGACTATTAAAAAACAGGCATGCTCATATTCAGTGGGAAGAAGAGAGAGAAGGAGTAGAAGGTTTTTGCCATCCCCGAGGTTGAACTGATGGAGAGAAGGTTTTTAAGAGTTTGAGATTGTGAATTTTGGATGTTTGATTGAAGCCAGTAAAGGATGCCAACCGGCTCCAGATTTTCAGGACAGGGTTGATCCAGTCCTGGTTTTACTCCCCTGCACACAGGTACTTAGAATCTTGATTTTCTGATGGAATGCAAAAGGTAAATCAGAATAAGTCCCAGCATGCAATGGGGTAAAACCAGGACTGGTTCAACCTGTCCTGAAAATCTGGAGCTAGTTCCTAACAGAAGGGATTCACCACCACCACCACCCCCCCCCCCCCCAACCAGCCCAGTATCTGGAAGGAGTGTGCTTTGATTATTTTTGCCTTCGCTAAGAAATTGAAGCAAAGGGGTGAAGAGAGCTTGGTTAATCTATAAGTTGCACCCGCCTCTAATCATTTTTGCTACACCAGACTAACATGGCTATCCCTCTGAAGATTTGATGTTTTTGGCCATTCCAGCAAGAACTGTTGCAGCGAGTTGACTATGAAAACTAGTTTTGGACTATACAGTTAGAGGTTTTTGGACTTACAGGATTTTGAAGATCAGCTTTTGAACAGGGGAATTTCTGTTACTTTTTCCCAGCAGTTTGAATGCTGGAATTAGAATGGGGATATCCTCCAAGGGGAAGGATTTTTGGACAAGGATGCTGGGGCCAGGAAGAGAAGAAATGTAAAAAGGAACGATAAGGATAAGGAGACCATGCCTGGATTTTGAATTTTAAACTGAAGTAAATATTTTCTTTTGAACAGCACATTGGACTCAAAGACTCATTATTTCATTTGGATTACAAACCCTTCAGGAGTATTGCACTAGTGTTATCCATTATTTTCCCTAGTGTTTCCTTGACCCTCTTGCAGACCCTCCCTGGCACATCATTTAAGACCTGTGGATTTGGACTGGACTTTGATGACCACAGGCATGTCTTTGCGAGTGCCCAAGAAGTTGATCTATACCTCCTTCCCCCCACCGCAGGAGCCCCGGCATTATAGTGCCCCAGATGTAGCTCACCACCCAAACGAGGGCACCACTACACTTTTATACTGGAATATGGGAAGGAGGGCTGTTCATTCACTCTTATTTCTTTTATATTGGGATCGGGAGTGGGTGTGGGGTTGCCAATCCGCTCATTTTTCTTTCATATTGAGATTGATAAAGGGGAGAGCTGATGTTCAGCCATTTTTAAAATATTTTTGTGGGGTTTTTTCATTCATCCAATTAATTTTAGGTCTGCTTTACAGCAGTACTAAATTAAGCCGGAGACGTTAACTGAATAACTGAAATATACTCAGTATCTAGCTAATTTATAGACCCATTTACTAAAGATTTTCTCCCATTTTGTGTCTATGGAAAAATGCTTAGTAAATCAGCCCTTAGGTGGATAAAATAACTCTGTCTGGGAATTCCCCCAATGGATCAGGCTACATTTTAGGGGCATTATCAATTAGCTGGATAAATCAGTGGTGCTATGCACTGTAGGATATTCAAACCCTGTGGTTTGTCTGGTTAAGTCCTAGACATAGCCTGACAAGCCTTCTAAAGATGGACTCTCTAGTGGCAAATGCACTAAACTGTGAATGGCCTCACAAATGTCATAACACATGGATATATGGCAAAGTGCACATGGAATTGCATTTGCATATTTTAACACATGCTGTTTTTCTTTTTCCAAATGTAATTTTGCATTTGTAAAGCCATTGTCAAAAATTGTGCAAAATTGTGAATGAGCCAAAGAATCAAGCCAATCCATGTGCACAAAAATTAATTTTCCATTTTGGAGTATGGTGCCAAACAGGTAAGAGCAACTGAATATTTACTTCTGTTCCATTTGTACCTCAAGGATGGGGTAAGATTAAGAGGAGCAGCTGAGGGAGTAAGAGGGATGAAGGGAAAGCCCAGGATGGCTTTTTAAACATTTTGTGGCATGGGTTTAATGGTGGGAGGAGAGGGAAGGGCAAGCTATAAACAGAATGCAAGGCAAGAAACCAACATCAGAAATGCTGCCATCTCCGCATCCCTCACAGAGTCATTGAATTTTATTGCTCATTGGGCAGTCAGGACTGCAGTAAAAATCTCCAAGCTCGAAAGGCAGGGTGATAATAAAGGGTGGTTTTGCCACACAGAGATAGGGGCATTCTTACATACTTTATTTTTTTCTATAACAATATAAGAAAATTATAGAGGGTGGCATGGTGAAGGTTTAATGATAAGCTGAATATTCAATTTAAACTTTCATTTCAAATTATTATTTGGAAGTCAAATGCAATTATAGAAGATATTTTTGCCTATAATAAGTCATTTTTTTATTTCAGGGAATCTGGAAATAATAGATCTTTATGTTTTCCATGTATTGAAATTGAAAACTTTTTTGTTGTATGGTTTAATAAAATATGTTGTGTAATATGGCAGCATAATCCTAGACAGGTTAATTAAGTTCAGTAACGGTAGATTTTAAATCGGCCCCATGCGTAAGTCCCGGGGTTTAAGCACGTGGCAGGGCCTTATGCCCACCGGGCCAATTTTCAAACGGGCCCAGCCACACACGTAAACCCCGATACACAATTAAGTGCCGGAGCCTGTAAAGAGGTTGGGAAGGGGCGGTCCAGGGGGTGGAGCGGGGCGGGAGATGTCCGCTGCACCAGGGAAGGGAATCCTGCTGCGCACAAGTTTCTACTGATCCGTTGGAGCAGTAAGCAACAAAATAAGAAAAAAAAAGGTAAGGGAAAGGGTTTAGGGGGTGGGGAGGAGAGGAGAGGAGAGGAGAGGAGAGGAGAGGAGAGGGGAAGGGAGGTTAGGGTAGGGGGTAGAGAAGTTCCCTCCCAGTCCGCTCCAATTAAGGAGCACGCATGTTATAAAATTGGCACGTCCATGCGTGTGCACCAGGAAGCGTGCGCGCACCTAGGAAACTCTACCCCTAAATGAAAATTGTATATAAAATGTCTTCTGATGTCAATAAAAATGCATGAAGAAAATATAAGTTCAAGTCCTGTGGGGGGTCTTCTTCCAATTAGAGGGAAGATCACTGGTTCAGTGGTTTACCCAGAACACTTCACAAGTCAGCCTGAAGCTTCAGTATGTTCTCTTAGGCCTTTTGACAGCTCCTAATATAAAAAGCATGTTTCCCTAGAGCTTCAAGACATAGTTCACAGTATGGAAGTGACAGTCTATCTAGCTAACTAAAGTAGCGGACAAGTTCTAGAGTCAATCAAAAGCTGGAAAGCTCATAAATGAAAACCTTTTCAGCCCAACGTTCTCCATTTAGCTCTAGAACTGGAACCACCTTAATTTGCACTGACATGTTCGTGACAATGTCTGCCTAGTTGTTTAATGGCCAAATGGCATAAAATGTATTAAAGAACATTCCTGCAATGGGAGGTTTATGGGCTTTAGTGATCTTTTGGAGTGACAGCGAAAGTCCATCCCCATAGGGTGGGTCAGAATGCTAAAGGTTATAAAGGGTGACTGGGAATCAATGTTAGAGGGAGTTGGTAAGAGACAGTCATGGACTGTGGCTCTCTCTGGACTCTGGAAAAAAACAGAGGGTCCTTTTCCTCTCTGTTCCATCCAAAACTGGAAAGGATCCAGTTCAAGACCTGCATGATGGTTCACAAGGCACTACATAACATCTCCCCCCTCAACCTAACTTTCCATCTTCAACTACACTCTTCTAACAAACCAACCAGAAGGGCATACCAGAACAGAATGATCACCCAACCTGCAAAATCTACCCTGAGGAAACGCGCTCTATCCACAGCGGGCCCGTCACTCTGGAACTCACTACCACCGGACCTCCGCCTAGAACCGTGCCATACAACGTTCAAGGTGAAACTCAAGACTTGGCTCTTCCTTCAAGCTTTCCCAGAGAGCTAAAGCAGGAAGAACAAACATCCAGCCTTGTCTTACCACAATAATGTAATGCTCACATTGAGTCAGTTTTTTGTTCCAAGTTGTTACCTAAGTTGATCTTAGTTGTTTCTTAATATAATATATTACACTGTATTATAGTTCTTCTGTTCATTATATTATATTTGATATGTTCCATGTAAACCGCCTACCCGGCGATAGCTATATCTGTTAAATGTGAACCGGAGTGATATGTATTGTATACAGGAACTCCCGGTATATAAAAACCAATAAATAAATAAATAAATAAATAAATAAAGTAAACCTTTCTATTCATTGCCCAGAAGGATTTCTTAGCCAAAGGTTGAAAAGGTAGGGAAAATCATCTGAGTGATTTGATCAACAACTAAGTATATTTCTACCTTTTTTGTGTGTGGGTGAAGTGGAATTTCTGTTTACAAGGGGTTTGAAGGGGAAGACACCTTCTGGAAAAGCTGGGAGAGTCCCTGCATAAGTGCTTAGTCTAAGAAGCTGATTTATAATTCTGGCCTGTATCCTATGTTTGTACTGCTGGAATGTCATAATTCTTGCAGTAAACTTCATTCTTCTTTTAGAACACAACATTTGGAGAGTGGACTGTTTTTTTTTCTCATTGTGATCTTCCTGGGCCTTGCAGGTTAAATCTGTCCCTTAAAGCACAAATCCATTTGATCCCAGGCACTGCCTCGAGTTGGATAGGGCTCAGCAGTCTCTGCAATGGGGACCCCTGTAAAGGGGGAGGGGGCTTACATTAGTTAAATAACAGTTTTTCAAAAAGTGAGGAATCAGTCATTTTTAGGAGTAACTCTAGTATATGAGCTATCCTAATTTATTGCCTGCTTAATAGACAAATGCAAAAAGCTGAGCTTTAAAACTATGTAATGAAATTCAGCACATAATTTCCTAGTGCACAAGCTAACATTTTTTTTTATCTCCCAGTGCAGAAAGTTACATGTATGCTAATGCATTGAGAGTTCAAAAAAGCGCACAACCCAGAAAATGTGCACACAGACAAGGCTTAGCACAGAGAAAAACAAGTTTATGCGCACAAATCTCATTTTCTCCACATAAAATAAGATGTGTGCACACAAAATATGCATGGAAAACAATCTGTGTACATAAAACATGTTTTTTGCTCATAAAATATGATTTATGTGCACAAAAAATGTGTTCTGTGCGACGTTAAGAGCCAATAGTTGGGAACACATCTTTTGTTGTGCTCCAAACTTGTGCAGAAAACCTGTTTTCAGTGCAGAAAGCTTTCTTGTGCACATAAATCATATTTTATGCACAAAGTATGTTTTCTAGGGATGTGAATCGTGTGATCAATCATCTTAACGATCGATTTTGGCTGGGGGCGGAGGGAAATCTGATCGTCATGTTTTTGGTTTTTTTTTTTTAAATCGTAAAAAATCGTAAATCGGGGGAGGGCAGGAAAACCGGCACACCAAAACAACCCTAAAACCCACCCCGACCCTTTAAAACAAATCTCCCACCCTCCCGAACCCCCCAAAATGTTTTAAATTACCTGGGGTCCAGTGGGGGGGTCCCGGCATGATCTCCCACGATCTCCCGCTCTCGGGCCACAGCTGCATTAATAGAAATGGCGCCGGTGGCCCTTTGCCCTTACCATATGACAGGGCAAAGGTAGCGCCGGCGCCATTTTGGTTCCTGTCACCCGACATCATGAGTGCAGGAGATCGCTCCCGGGCCTCCGCTGGACCCCCAGGGACTTTTGGCCAGCTTGGGGGGCCTCCTGACCCCCACAAGACTTGCCAAAAGTCCAGTGGGGGTCCGGGAGCGACCTCCTGCACTCGCGCTGTATCGCCAATCTTCAAAATGGCGCCAGCGCTACCTTTGCCCTCACTATGTCATATGACCCTCCCCCGATTTACGATTTTTTGACGATAAATCGGGGGAATTGTTATTATATCACAGCTCTAACGATTTTTGACGATTTAAAATATATCTGACGATTGTTTTAAATCGTCAAAAAACGATTCACATCCCTAATGTTTTCTGCACATAAAATCCTGACTACAGGTTCCAGCATTAGAACTCCAGCTTTCACCCATAGGCTAACATTAACCCTGGAAGCTTTACTCTGACTAGGAGTTAAGTTTCCAGCACTGATAATAAAACACAAGGTTAGTCCGCGCACCTTTCTGCATTGGGGAGTAATAGCTAATGCCTTAAGTAGCATGGGATTTGCATGAGGGGCGCTAAGGAATACTCAGTTTTATGTTGTGCGTACAACTTCTTATTGCATCATCAGTAAAGTTTGCAGACAACTTGAGGTTAAACTGTGCATTTTGCTGAGCATACCTTATTGCATTGGCAATTTGGCACTGCACAAACTGTTAAAAGAGTTGTCTCCTGCCTTTGGAAGACTTCCATAAACCAGGAAGATCCCAGAGAATAAGCAGAAAGCAACAGAATGAAGAACCCTACATTTTATGTCTTTTGGAAAAGGCCTGGATAAGTCAAGACCCAAATCTTTAATGCACTTGTTTTTGAAGGATTTTGCTGGGAGCCCCAGGAAGGGTCACAGAGCAACAAACCACAAATCCTGGCTCTAATACTGTGACCACTGACTGTCAGCTGCTGAATTTAACGGCTGGTGAAAAATGGCCATGCTGCCGCAGAATTGCATTAAACTGAATGTATAAAGTTAGATAATGTTTCTGAGCCTCAAAGTAACTGGGACGGTTCCCAAACACACCACTTAACAAGTACATATTTTCGTCTGCGTTTCAGTCTGTCTGGAACTGCAGGAGTTGCACTGAACCCAGGAGAAAGACCAACCACTTTTATTTTTTCATTGGGTCCCAAGCCAGATTGCCCACAAAGTCAATTGGATGGTTATACAAAGAGCAAGGAGCAAGAATTTTGAAAAAGTTTCTTACTCCTCCAATAACCACTTTCCCTTTCCAGATAGGTTTCTAAGCATCTCTTAATATCTTTTTTTTTTCTCACACTGCTACTGTTATAATTTCACAACTTTCTGGCCTAAAAAAAAAACTAAACCCAAATATAAATATCAAACAATGTCACGAAGAACATTTTAGCATCTGGACTGTTACCGCTTGCATTTCACGTGAAAAATAAATAGTGTGCATCTGTTTCCTTCTTTTTTTTAATTTGGTTCAACAGCAATTTAATGCCACTCCAGTTCCTATTAATCTTGTTTTTTGAGGTTATGCTTTTAGAATTTGAGATTTGTTGTTTATGTCAAACCGACAGTGCTGGAATCCAAAGCCTTTCGTTTCACAATGCAGCAGTCACGGTGTGGATGGGGGTGCAAGTTTCGATCTGCTGCTGCCATTAAATCACAGTCCTGCTCTGAATGAACCACCAGGCTTAGATGTGAAAGGATGATCTGGATCCTATGGCCCTGCCATCTCTGAAGACTGCTGAAACCAGCATCTATCGTGCCAGGCATACTGAGGCTCTCGGCTCAAGCCACAGATTATATAGTTACACCGCTGTGGCAAGGGCCACAAAATCTGGCCCTTAGGATGGAATTGGATGGACTCTGCCAAATTGTGGCAACCAGCAGCTGGCACAGCTGCTAAGTGGCCCAATTCAAGGAGAGAGATTTTGGGGCCAGTCCTGGTTTGTGAATCTATATTCCAAAGCATTAAGGACTTAGTAGTCCCTGCATCTTGAAATCAGCACAGCAAGTACCATAAAGCATCAGGTGGGGGTTGTTAGAAATCCAGGACTGGACTGAAATCTCCCTCTAAAATTGCACCGCTTAGCAGCTGCAACTCTGGGGGAGGAGAGGGGAGGGTCTAAGCATACTGGCCTGTTCTCCTATTCTCTTTCCCTGCAGCATTTCTCCTCTCCCCACTGATTTTCCTCACATTTCCCTGATCCAGGCTAGCAGAAAGAGAAGAGCAGTGATTCCTTGAGCCATATTCTTCTCCCATGCTGCTGGAGTCAGACTGATGCTATGAACTGCACAGCATGACTATGTCCTGCACAGTTCAAACCACAAGTTGGACCTTAAATGGCCCAGGAGAAGGATGCAGCCTGAGGCATCTTTTTTTCTCTTCATCCTCCTGGTTGTCCGGATCGCTGTAGTGCATGAGAAGGTTGAGAGGGAGGAAGGCAAGGAGGTTTCAGGATCAGGGAAGAGAGAAGGGGGGAGAGTGATTCCATGATTGGGGGAGATGGGAGAATCCAGGACAAGGTATGGAGGATTCAGACTATGAGGATAAAGTGGAATCGAATTGGGGGGGGGGGAGATTTGTCCATCGCTTGACTCTGATCCTGCTTCATAAGAACATAAGATATGCCATACTGGATCAGACCAAGGGTCCATCCAGCTCAGTATCCAACAGTAGCATTCTGCTTTAAGAAAGACGGTTAGAAGCTTTAACCAGGCCCCTTAAGGCAGAGTGAGGGATTTGTCAGTACACTCCCTCACATACCTTCCCCCTCACCTCAGCCTTGTCAGGTCGAGCAACCAGTCATGCCTGGGCTACACTCTGGCTCTGCCTCAAGTTTCTTCCTCCTCCAGGTGGACTGTCTCTATTACCCATGAGTTATCTTCATAAGGTATAAAAACAGGGCTAATCTTGACCCAGGATTATTGGGTATGGGAGAATGGGAAGGATTCCTGCTTGTAGCACGGCTTGTCCTGTTGGGGTCATAAAGAGAATGCAGGCAGTTGAACACTATGATTCATCCCCATGTATACATGTCAATGTCTCTTTTCTCTTATAGTTGATGTGCTCTTGATATAGTAAGTCCTGGCGAATAAACGTCTTGCTACAACCGGAATCTACCAAAGCTTGGGTAGAAGCTCTCTTCAGTTCAACTTGGATTATAAAGTCCTTAAGTCATGCATGCGAGATACCACAAAGTTGCAGCTTTGGAGTTTGACAATGTGTGGCCCAATCATGCTCCCACTTGTAATTAACGTACTTGGGCTCTTTCTCCATCCTCTGTTCCTTCTCACATTGTTCCACTAACTTGCATTCCCATTCTAGGTCCTCAAGCCAAGGACATTCTTCCTTTGAGTGACCTTCTGTCTTACAGAAAGAACATTCCCATGGAGCTGGTCGTGTTTTTGCCCTCCTTGTTTCTCTTAAGGATTCTTCAATTTCTGCCTGTCTATAAGGACAACGCTCTTCTTCGTGCACATTCTCTGCACAGAGGGAACAAAAGGAGAAGTTAGTCAAAGCTCCATTTCTAGGTTGTTCCATCCTCTCCAAGGTTCCCCTTTTTTCCCAGGTTGAGGGTCGTTGCTGCTTCAGCACGTTATTTTTAAGTATGTGTATTTCTCCCTCATGTGTTGGTACGGTCGCTGGGCTGATGTCCATAGATTCACTTCAGCCATACCGACAGTCCTTTGCCAAGTCATCTTTCCATCCTCAGTTAAAATATGTGGACAGGACTGGTGCTTGAAAGCTGGGTACGGAGGATTAACCACACGCCCTTGGAGGTTTGCTGCTGGGGACCTCCATTCTCTGCACCACACCATGGAATTATTATGGGTTGTCTTTCTAAGCCTCTTATGCTAGTGGGCATTGATTGTGCCTGGTGGAAGGCTTCTGCCACTTCTAGGGCTCTTTCTAAGGTGAGTCCAGTGTGCTGGTAGACCCAATTCCACCTGGGCCAGTCCAGACCATATAGGAACTGCTCAGGAGTATTGGGTAGGCTACAGTACTTCCAGCCCAGACTTTGCCTCTGGGCTGGAAGTAGCCTACCCACTTCCAGCTGGCATCTTTCAAAGAGGTTTCAGGGGCTCTCCCCAAGCTGTGGGGCAGCCCATTGGAACTGCTGCTGGTAGGATTTGGGGGCATACCCAGCTCTCTGCAGTATAGCAGTCTTGATGTCCTTATAGGAAGCACTCCCATCTGGATTAGCCACTTGAAAAGCCACTTGACTTCTGCTAGTTGGAAAATTAGCCAAATAAGTTGTCCAGCTGGTTTCAGGCCCTTCTGACAGATGGGCGGTCCATTCAAAGTATTTTAGAAAGACCTCTGGGTCCTCGCCAGCCTTCATCTTAAATAGGACATGATGAAGTAAGGGTGCCTGAGAAAGTCATTTGCAGGGCCTCTACTAGCTGAGTAAATACAGCACTTTGTTGCATTAATTGATCTTGCAGTCACTGCTGTTTAGATATTTACATTTGCCCAGCATTCTGAAGCTGCTGCTGGCCTGTGGCAAGGACCCAGATTATCTGCTCCATTTTCTCTCCTATCAGAGCCAGCTCCCAAATGGATAACACCCGAGGCGGGGAAAAACAAAAAACACCTTCTGGCCTGTCCAGCCCTGACTTACTACTTGACCCTTGACTGTGCAGGCAGGGCTAACCGCCTTGGCTTGCTGTAGGAAACTATTTGAAGTCAGAAGGCCCAGGAAATGAAAAAAAACTCTACAAGGGTTTTTTTTTTGTTTTTTTCTGTGGCTGTGGTTTTTCACTTGTGCTTCTCCCTTAAGCAAACAAATCCCTGAACTGACACCATATTAATGCACTAGGCTGACCAAGCCTCGGGAATAACCAGTAAAACAAAAGGAGGCTGAGCCTGGCCCTTATATACAAATTATTCACCAAAATAAAGCCATACAAAACAAATTAGAGTAGCAGACCTTACTTCAGGTTTAACAGTAATACAGCTCATCTTAAGTTCAGGTTATAAGAGCTTCCTTCTGTTATAAGCGTTTGAGGCAACCCTGAGTCCTCTCTCCTCAGAGCCTCCTCAAGCTCTCTGGGCCTGGGTTCTTGTGGTAGGGCGAAGGGAACCTCCCTTTACCCAGACTTCCTTGTGGTGTTATGCCTTAAAGTGGACTGAATTAGAAGCCTGAACCGGGCCCCTTAAGGCAGAGTGAGGGATTTGTTGGTACACTCCCTCACAGTTATCCTTATTCAAGCTCCTCCTCTAATGTAGTATATATTAATCAATGCAGGACATGTGATGAGGGATGCTAGACTAGTGAAAGAGACCAGAATTAAAGACAAGAATAAACCCACACAGATACAAGAAAATGCATCACAAAGAAGAGCAAGGCAACATCTCAGTAAGGGAGCCAAAACCAGACAACTGCATTAATGACCATATGATTAAGTTTCTGAGAGGGAAATTTCAAAACTTTTCCAAGAACATAAGACATTTTACATTAAAATGATCAGACATTTCATAACATAAGCAGGACAATACTCAAAGCCAAATTACCCCGCCCCACCACCACCACCACCACTGTGTGCAGATAAATCAATGTGCACACTGCTACTGCATGCGTGTGTTTACCATTTTGAGGAAAAGCATTCTCAGAGGTGGAGTTGGGGAACTGCTTGTGTTGATGTACATACTTTTGAATTTTCAAAAGTATGTGCGGATTTTTCTTGGAAAAAATTAGCAGATATAAATGTGCATGTGGGTAGTTTTCCTGGAATCATTTTGCTTTCACTTTTCTCATCAATGTGGGCAGTTAGAAAATTAGCCCCCAAATTATCAGAGGCAATCATCCCTCCTTCTCAGCACTCTGCAAATGACTCCCCCACCCCCTCCCTCCTCACTTCCAGGCTAGCCCGGGAATCACATTTCCAGCAACATCCTCTTTGGCTTTCCTCTCTGCTCATGATGAAAGCAGCATTTCTTGTGGGCAAACAGGGTAAGGCCTTGCAGAAAATTGCCCACCGCCCTTGGAGGGTTAAAGTTACCCAGGCAGGTCACAGGATGGGTATCTTTACCTGCATCAGGAGGGGAAAGGAGCTGGTTTAGCTTGGGAGAGGGACAGTCCACATGGGGCTTTGAAGCAGGTCAAATATGTGTTCCAGGAATGATGCTATATTTCCCTCCAAGTCGGGGTTTCCCCTTGAAAGCACCAGGGGCTATTTAAAAATTGCTCTGTTTGTATTATGTCAGTCTCAGAAAATGGCATCAATTTATATTTTTGCTTATTAACCTTTTTTCCTATGCCTTCAAGTGCACTAATATGGTAACCACATTGCTTTATCCAATTAACATAAAGAAACGTGTGAACAGCTAAACTCTGATTCCGGCTTTCATGCAAATGCCTGATGATAGACTTCATACTGCACAGTTTGTTTGTTTTTTAATGAACAACACGTGAAAAAAAAAATATAAGCATTCCGTTTAATAATATCCTGGAAAAAAATGTAACACGCTCCTCGATTATTATTTTTTTAAAATAAGTTTTGACTTTTTTCCTGGAGTCTGTAAATCTTCAACGCTAAGTACACATATGATATCATAATTTGTTTCCATGGCTACTAAACTGCCATGTTCTCAAGCTGGAGTGCAGAGTCACACACTAGGATGCAAATCCTGCTTACAGCACAGATGTTTAAACAAATATTGACAAGCAGAAAAGAGAATTAACGTGCAGGAAAAGTTAGGCTTTAATTACTCTTTAGGTCACCAGAGTCCTGCTAAAAAAGATTTTGAACATTTCAGAAGAAGCAAGTCATCTGTTGAACTAATCAGTCGGAGTCTTGAGGGAACTTAGAAGGGAGCGCTTTGTTGCCACAAGTGAAGTCTTTTTTCTGAACTGTGTCTTGAGGGATGCCGGCGGCTTCTTGTTTTATAGTGGCAAGGCACTAGCAGCCCCCGCAGTCACCGTTTCTATAAATTCTAAGTTCAGGAGTTCATAACGCAACCAGGTGATAGCAAGAAGCAGTAGGTGCAGGTACCTGTCAGTAGGACCAAATATCATCACAGCCTGGCCAAGGGGATGATGCCTCCTTCTTGAAGGGGTCTGAACGCTTCAACCTGACAAAGGACTTCATGTACCAGAATTCCCTGCTTCATGACGGGTTTACTTACAGTCTGCAATACAGCTGTAATTAGGACATTGAGAAACTCTCTGTCAGCACATTGCACATTTTCATTTTTTTGGCTTCGCTGTTCTTATTCTCTGATAAGCTTTCACTGCTGTAACCTAGATTAGAACAATGGATGTATTATGTGATGGGCTGTATTACTGCAGACTCGCGAATTCCTTTCCAGAACTGCAAGTCCCAGCAGCCTCTCCTGCAGAACTTGGGAGAAGTTTCACGAAAGTTCCAGGGTGTCTAGGGAGGGGGTCAGTAGCCCCTTCAGCCGGAATATGCTTGCTCAGCAATGCTTAGAACGCATGTGTAAAAGATAAGAACTGTAAAGTGCATAAGAGTCTGCTCCTGGAGGGGAGGGGCATGCAGTTGTACTGAGCCTTTGTCTTAGCTGCATCTTGCTGGCAATAAAAGTCTATCTTTACGGATCAGTTGTCTGGACCTCCTTACTGACTAAAAAGAGACGGTTACATTTGGCGAGCCTCAGCCAGGAGGTACCGGGGACGCTATTTTAGCCCCCCAGTTGGTCCAGGGGATTTTGTGGCGGAGTGATCCCCCAGACTTGCCTGGTGAGTGGCCACCGCTGAGTTCAGTGATCAGGTATCCGAGGGGGTCATTCCACGGAGATCCTCTGAGACCTTTGGGCTGGTGATCCGGGAAGAAGGCTTTCGTGACGATCGGAAGAACCCTGCAGGCGAGTATTATGGGAATGATGGGAAAAGTGAAGAATAGCTAAAGAGTAGCAAATAACCGTCCATCCGTGAGGGGACCGAGGGGCTTTGATCACACCCCAAGCGGTGGTTTGGTAGGAATTGCATTCCGAAAGCCACGCGCATAAAAAGAGGAAAAAGAAGTAACGCATACGATAGTGGGAATAGGTTTCTTGTTGTGTGAAAGTGACCCTTTTGTGTCTGACGGATACGGACCCCTTACCTATCCGTCTTCCCTTCCCTCCTTTGTCTGTGACTCTATCCTAATGGGAGGGGGCGGTTCTACTCCATTAAAAGTCATGACGGAGCACTATAGTGAAGTGTTCGATAGGCATAAATGTACTAAACCCGGAATGATTCAACAATGTACCCATAGGTGGCCCAGTTTGTGTGTAAATTTGCCTCCGGTAGGAACTTTCAATTTCCAAACGGCCACGAGGGTCCAGAAAATAGTTATACAAGAAGGGAATCCGGGTTGCCCTGAGGATATTCCGTATATAACCGCATGGATTGCAGTTATTGAAAATCCTCCGTCGTGGGCAAAGAAGCTAGTAGAGGGAGCCGCCCTCGTAATGGTAACTCAAGTACGCAAAATGGGGAACCGGAAGTCCCCAGTGTCTGTCTGTCTGTAAGGTACCTGTAAAAAAAAAAAAAAAAAAAAAATTCTACTGTGGTAGATCGGTTAGACAAATTTCTTTTTGTGATCAAATGCATTATTTCTTTTGATAACTGCTATCTGTGAATTGCAAGCACATTTACCAGGGATTTTTTTTAATTGTTTTAAACCCTAATAAGAAGAGTTTTGGTTTACAGATGCTGCACAAGACTACTATACAACAAATTAATGTACAGTGTTAAGTTAAAATACTGATTTGATTACTGAGAATGCATTTACTGGTGTTGAAGTTTAGAACTTGATGGCAGTTAAGGGTTAACGGCAGAGATAATTACAGGAGAGAGGAGGGGATCGAACCAGAGAGAGAAGAGAAAGGAAAAAAAAAAAAAAAAAAAAAAAAAAAACACAGAGAAAACAAAGACTTAATATTAAAAATTTTGATTCAGTGGCAGGCGCAAGATAAGGATTATTGGAAGTTGTGGGCAAGAGAAGGGGCCACTATGCAAGATTAGGAACAAGAGCAAATATGAGTCGGCCCAAATGATAAAGTAGTAGCCCACACACACACACATATATATATATATTGCAATTATGTTCTTTTACCACTGGTGGGGGCTGGGCTCTGGCTATTACCATATGTTCTTAGTGTTTGCAATGTAATTGATACAAGGCTTCCAAGGGTTTGATCATCACTCCTGCACACCTAAAGCGCCCCCCTTGGATCCTTGCCTGCAGATCCAGGTTTACTTTATTGAATTAACCCAATGCCAAACTTACAAGTATGAAGGAAGCAATGTTTTGCAGCTTCTCAGCCTCGTCAGAACTGACTTGCCTCCAGGCGCAGGTCACCTATTCAATTTCCAGATGGACAGTGATCTTTTCATCGTATTTTGAGATGTATGGGAACAGGGATCAGGAAGAGAAGAAAAGGGCCCGTCCCTGCAACCAGGAACTTAATAATAGAGACCCGACATCCGAAAGAAGCTGCAGAAGGCCGAAGGCTTTGAGGGCATGAGCCTCAGCCAGTTAAAAGCTATAGCAGACCAAGTATGTGGAAATAGAGAAGTGGAAGAGAAAAGAGAGAAGCAAGTAGAGACATGAAGGAGAAAGTGACTGTTAGCCGCCGCTCTCGAGGACACGCGGACGGGAAGGAGCCAAGACAATGGCAGACCGCGAAGAGGAGGGGGAACAAGACCCCCCCTTTGGGAAAGAATCAGTGTGCGTACTGCAAAAATGAAGGCCATTGGAAGAGAGACTGTGAAGAATGGCAAAAGAAATACGGGAGCCCTGCAGTGAATACTAACGACAAAAATGGACCTGCACCGACACAAAGGGGCCGAGGAGGAAGGAGATCGGACAACCCCCACTGGCAGATGGCGGGGGAGGCGACAAGGAGCATACAGCCTGAAGAGACCGGGAGGGAAGAATCCCCACTGACCCTCTGGTGGAGATCCACGAGGTAACACAACAAAAATCAGGGGCCTGTTGGACTCAGAGGCCAACGATCTGTCATGACTGCACCAATCGGCCCCCCCCGACGAAAGAGACTGTTTCTATAGTGGGCGCCTCAGGTCAGGTACTCACTGCCCCTCTGCAGAAAGAATGAAGTATACAAGTAGGGCGGGACCATGGTATCCCTTATCGGATGGAACCTGCTGTGTAAGCCTCAGACCACATTGAGATTTCAACCAACAGGGGAAGTTAAAGCCTCCTTCGGGGACCATCCAGTGATACTCATCTGTCCCCTCCAAGAAGAATGGAGACTACATCTTCCCATAGTCGAATGAACCATCGAACATCGATATGAAAACAACACCCCCCTCAACAAAAACGAAGACAACTGATGGATAGTGTACCCCAAGTATGGTCCGAACAGAACCCGGGTGGAATAGCTATCGACGCTACCCCCATATGGATAGAGATGAAACAGAATGCACAGGTGATTAATCAACCTCAATACCCCATTCCATATATGGCCAGACAAGGAATCCAGATACACCTGCAAAGACTGTATGATTTGGGCATTCTTCGGCGAATCCGATCTGCTTGGAACACCCCTTTGTTGCCAGTAAAGAAGCCTGGATCTAATGACTATCGACCAGTACAAGACTTAAGAAAAGTGAATAGTCAAGTAGCAGATCTAGTAGCCCTCGTCCCAAATCCGTACTCAATCTTGGCTCAAGTCTCTCCTGCATCAAAGTGGTACAGTGTCATTGATCTCAAAGATGCCTTCTTCTCCGTCCCGGTGGCGGAGGAATGTCAAAAGATTTTTGCTTTCACATGGGAAGATGCAGATACTGGAGTAAAGCAGCAGTACACATGGACTCGGTTGCCTAAAGGGTTTAGGCACTCACCTACGCTGTTCGGTGAGCAACTGGCAAAAGATTTAAAGATGTATCAAGTAAAGTATGGGCCAGTCATACAATACGTGGATGACCTTCTGTTGTTTCGAGAGACGTACCTCGAATGTGCGGTATCCACTCTTCAGCTGCTAAAGACGTTGTACTCAAAAGGGTATCGTGCAAGTAAAAAGAAAGCGCAAATCTGTGAATTGGAAGTAGAGTATTTAGGCTTCCAAATACGTGGAGGAACCCGATGTCTGGGGATTTCTCGCACCAGTTCTATAAGAGATCAACCTGTACCCACTTGCAAGAAAGAGCTCCGGGTGTTCCTTGGAGCTGCAGGATACTGTAGGCTGTGGATTGCTAACTATGCAGTTATTGCCCAACCCCTATACGACAAGCTGCGGGGTAAAGAAGCAGGATCTCAACCCTTCCAGTGGGAAGGAAACGAACTGGCAAGCTTACGTCAACTAAAAGAAGCCTTAATTGAACCACCTGCTTTAGGATTGCCAGATGTAATGAAACCATTCCATCTATTCGTCGATGAAAAGAAAGGAATGGCCATTGGGGTATTGACTCAAACTCTAGAATCATAGGAACGACCTGTTGCATATCTGTCAAAAGGAATGGACAATGTTGCAAAAGGATGGCCAGGTTGTCTTCGAAGCATTGCGGCTGCATGCTTACTAATTCCAGAAGCAGTCAAATTAACTTTTGGACAAACCTTGAACGTAACAACTCCTCATACTATCCAAGGACTACTAGAAACTCATGGGCCAAAATGGATGACTAATTCACGTCTTGTAAAGTATCAAGCTCTGTTATGTGAAACTCCTGAAATTCAAATACAAGACAGCAAAAACTTGAACCCGGCCACTCTTATGCCGGCACCTGAACCAGTTGCCCATGATTGTGAAGAAGTCATGACTACAATACATTCCAGTAGACCAGACCTGAGGGATCAACCCTGGCAAGGAGCTTGGACTTTATTCACTGATGGGAGCAGCCAAATCATTCATGAGATACGTTCTGCTGGATATGCTGTTGTATCCGAAGATGAAATAATTGAGGCTCAACCTCTTCCCCCAGGAACGTCTGCACAAAAAGCTGAACTAATTGCCCTTACTCGAGCTCTGCAGTTGGCAGAAGGACAAACTGTAAATATCTATACAGACTCTAAATATGCCTTCCTTACAATTCAAGTGCATGGAGCATTATAGAGGGAAAACAATTGAACAATGCATCAGAAGTACGTGAATTACTAGACGCAGTTTGGCTTCCTCGCAAGGTGGCTGTAATGCATTGCAAAGCACACACCAGGAAATCAAACCCTATTGTCAAGGAAATCAGAGAGCAGATGAAGCAGCAAAAAGGGGCAACTCGGGAACCCTTCCAAGCAGTATTAATTGCATCGAATCATCAGGCTTCAGGCAGTCCTGGAGCTCATCACCAACGACTGCTTTCGCTCTTAAACTCTGGGCAAAACAAAATACCAAAATTATGACTGCAGTGTACCAGAATAGATTGGTTTTAGATTACCTTCTGGCCCAGAAAGGAGGGTTTGTGGAACATTTAACCTCTCCAATTGTTGTTTACAGGTAGATGACCAAAACAAGGTTATCCAAGACATCACTGATCGCATGGTCAAGATGGCACACGTCCCTGTCCAGCAATGGAATAGTGCTTGGGACTGGACCAATGGATTCCATGGTTGGTTTTCCATGATCGGTGGATTTAAGAGCTTGTTTGTTATCCTAGCCAGTTTAATTCTGTTTTGTCTTTTAGGACCCTGAATTATTCCTTTCTTGCTCAAACCGCCTTCGTCGGGTGATGAAGGACATTGCTGAACGCAAAACAGCCACGCAGCTTCTGTCACTGTACATTAACCATCCTCATGTTTTATCCTGGGCCATCTTCCCATACATGACAAGTTCGGGCTACAAAGGGGGGTGGAGCCATTAGGGCCCATCCGTCTCAAACCCGTGAAGAAACCATCGGACTGTTTGGGAAATTAGGGCCCCCTGAGAACTCAAATTGCTAATTTTTCTTGTTTCTGTTTCTTTCAGCTCCACAGTTGCGTTGTGATGGTGTGATACTTTTCATAAAGAATGATAAGTATCAAAGGGGGGAATGAAGGGGTCTGAACGCTTCAACCTGACAAAGGACTTCATGTACCAGAATTCCCTGCTTCATGACGGGTTTACTTACAGTCTGCAATACAGCTGTAATTAGGACATTGAGAAACTCTCTGTCAGCACATTGCACATTTTCATTTTTTTGGCTTCGCTGTTCTTATTCTCTGATAAGCTTTCACTGCTGTAACCTAGATTAGAACAATGGATGTATTATGTGATGGGCTGTATTACTGCAGACTCGCGAATTCCTTTCCAGAACTGCAAGTCCCAGCAGCCTCTCCTGCAGAACTTGGGAGAAGTTTCACGAAAGTTCCAGGGTGTCTAGGGAGGGGGTCAGTAGCCCCTTCAGCCGGAATATGCTTGCTCAGCAATGCTTAGAACGCATGTGTAAAAGATAAGAACTGTAAAGTGCATAAGAGTCTGCTCCTGGAGGGGAGGGGCATGCAGTTGTACTGAGCCTTTGTCTTAGCTGCATCTTGCTGGCAATAAAAGTCTATCTTTACGGATCAGTTGTCTGGACCTCCTTACTGACTAAAAAGAGACGGTTACATTCTGACCAGGAATTGCGATAAGCCTTGCTCAAATGAAAGTGGAAAACAAACATTAGGGCTGCAGGTTCCAGCCAAGATTTGATTGGAATGGTATCAAACTGTACAATTGCCAGGATACATCTCACTAAAAAAAAAAAAAAAAACAATGTCCTTTTAACAGTGTCCTTCAAATAAGAAATGTAAAAAAAAAATTATATATATATAGTATTTAATTTTTCTTATTAAATGCTGAAAAAAAGAAGACAAAAATGGTTAGTAATTATTTGCCTTACTCTTCCATTTTATCTTCTGAAGCTTTCTGCAAATGAAGAGCAGGCACGCTTGCTCCGAGCACCCACTGCTTGCCTCTGTTGAGCTTGATGGATGCTAGGTCTGAGCAAGTTTAGTAATTCTCAGTCTTATTTTTGAAGAATTGAATGTTTTGTCTGCATGCAGTTATAAGCTACTATATCATTTTTTACTTATTCTTTAAAAAAAAAAAAATTCAAAACTAAGGAGCTGATTCATCCTACTTCTTCCACTACTGTGTAGTCATGCTTCTTGCAATACTGGCTGCAGGGAGGAAAAAACTGGCCAACCTGGTTAGCTAATTTAACTATTTCCTGCCAAGTGTTGGCAAATTTGCTGCTATTCCCCCAAGAAATGTCTTCTGTTTATATAATAGGTAGTCCTCCAGACTATTGTGTGCCTTATCTTGGCACAAACCAAGAATGAGAAGATTATGGATGTCCACAAATGACTTTAAACATTAATACTGCCTGCCCCTCACTGTTTCAGGTGATAGATGACTCACTTTCCTGCTTCGCTCTAGCTGAACAGAAATGGATAATGTCGTGATTTAGGTTTAGAGTGTTTAGTTATTATTCTCCGGTTGTTTGTAACATATTCATACCTGAGCACAGAGTAACATAGCAAATAATGGTAGATATTAAGCCCAAAGGTTCATCCAGTCTGTCCAGCAAGTTATTTAGGGTGACATCTTAGCATTCTAATGTCTACCTATGTTTATTTATTAGAGCAGCTTTCTCAGCTGAGCTGCTCTCCAGATTTCAAGCTATTTTGGATCTCTAACTTAACTTGAATTCAAAGTAATTGCTAAATAAAACTCCTTAAGGTTGACCTAATACAGCATGCCTTATAGCTCTATGGCCTGATTTTCAAAAGCTTTTTATGAGCATACAACAGGGTTTTAAGCATGTGTATGGCTTTTTGAAAATAGTCCAGGGGCCAGTGTGTGTGTAGAAGTATACACATAACCCTATTGCATACATACTTTTATGCAAACCAATGGTAGGCATTCCTGGGGGAGCAGAATTCGGGTAGTATTGGACTTGCATTCATACTTTTGCATTTTCAACAGTGCACATGTAGATTTGCATGCACAAATGATGCCCTGCTTGGAGAAAGGCATAACTTTCTCCATATACAATTCAGCGCATACCCAGCCAATTAAGGCAGGATTTTCAAAGTGAACTTGTACGCGTAAGGTTGCTTTGAAAATCCTTGGCAATGTCAGTGTTTACAACTTCCACGCTAACTTTACTGCTATGTGGGCAGTTGTAAAGTTAATGTACATTGTTATTAAAGATAAGTGCTAATATATTTTCCTTAAGCCCTGTTGCATCATCTTTAACTATAAAAGGAAATTATTCCATGACCAGCATTTCTCTTTTTTATTCATTTCTTAACTTTTCTTTCATTCTCCAATTTATTTTACTAAGGAGGCTAAAGCTGTTATTGTCCTACAGAGCACAAATACTGTCAGGTATGGCCTTTGTTCCAACAGGCTGAAAGATGTTTCAATAATATTCTAAATAATTTACAATAAATTTAATGCTAGTGAAAGATACCAATTTGTCAGCATTGGAAACTGAAGTTTTCCTTTCATAAACACAAGAGGTAAAATACAGGCAGTGCAATGATAAGCATTAACCTACCATTCTGACGCACAGTTTTTCTGATGCTTTTGGTTATCAAAGATTAGCTGAATCCAAGCTGGTTTTTCAATTACCATAATTAGAACATAAGAACATAAGAAAATGCCATACTGGGTCAGACCAAGGGTCCATCAAGCCCAGCATCCTGTTTCCAACAGTGGCCAATCCAGGCCATAAGAACCTGGCAAGTACCCAAAAACTAAGTCTAATCAATGTAACCATTGCTAATGGCAGTGTCATTGAATCTAGGAACATCTAGCCTTGCATATGTAAGGAAGACAAATGAGAAGCAGAAGTCACTGACTTAGCCTGCCCTGATACGCCCTAGTCTCTTGATAATCTTACTGTTTCACCACTCCTTTGACAATGTCACTTTTAGTTGAGTATCTGAAAGGCAACTACTGCCTTTCTGTTCCCTGGTTAGTAGTTTTGACTCTAAGGTAAAGAGAAGCCAACCTTAATTAATGCCTCAAAGAGCAGATGGATTGTTGTATAGAAGCTAGTATATCTTATAAAAAGACATCTGCAGGCTATGACCAGGTTCTCCTTATGTGCGGTGCTATCATTCATCTCTAATTGGCCTAGGGAAAGATTATAGGGTTCTCCATGTCAGAGAAATGGAGTTAAAAAAGTTACCCCCAGCCCCTAAGTCCCCCCCCCCCCCCACACACACACACACACATACACATACACAAACACACACACACACACACACTGTCTGAACCCCCTGACCATTACCTTAATCTCCCTGTGTCTAGAGGATCCTGGAGGGCCACCCCCCCCCCCCCCATGGCTCCAGGTCTGGCCACACCATGTTCAAAATGGCACCAGCTGACCTCAGGCACACTTTCTGCCCCTATCAAAGGTGGTGACATGGTGCATCGGGGAAATAATTGCACTGGTGGATGACCAGTCCCTTCAATGTGTGAAGAATGTGAGTTTTAAGCAGATGCTGCATCTCTTAGCCCCCAATTTTGAAGTGCTCTCCCAAACAACATTTAGCAAACAGATTATTCCCACCCCATGCATTCATTTCCATGCTCACGTGCAGACGCAGATGGCCAAGATGGAGAGAGATAGCATCCATTTCACTTGAAACAGAAGGCTACACATGCCTATCTCTCCCTGATATCACACTGGTGGTGGCAGCAGCTGTTCCAGGCAGTGGCAGACTCTAGTGGGAACAGATTAGCAAGGAAGAGGTGGGTGGTGCTGCACACCCAGGTGATGATATCAGCCAACCATACCTCATTCAACAATAGCAGCAGCAAGGAGGAGAAGAAGGAGGCCCCACCAGCACTCGTCTGATGTTCAGATCTGCTATATGCTGCTGCTGGCATTTGGACGTTGTTAACCTTTAGTATTGCAATAATAAGGTTCTAAAAGAAGAAAGCCATTTTTTTGTATATGATTTGTTTTATTTGAATCCCATGCTATTTTCCATAAGCTCCTGCCTTCTTGGCTCTAGCTCCAGGGTCTCCTCTACTGACAGGTGCAGCAAGAGGCTCAAAGCATTGGATCCCCTGGTATCCCCCATCACTCACTGTTCTGGTCACAGTCTGCCACTATCTGTAACCATAAAACCAGGAATGGCCATGTGATTTTAGCCCAGCAGCCAGCCGTCCATCATCCCCTTATCACTGCTAAGATATGGGTAGAGGTATGGCTCTGGTCCATCATTTGGGTATGTGTTATCCACTATGACGCCTAGATCTCTTTCTTGGGTTATAGCACCTAATATGGAACCCAACATTGTGTAACTATAGCATGGGTTATTTTTCCCTATATGCATCATTTTGCACTTATCCACATTAAATTTCATCTGCCATTTTGATGCCCAATTTTCCAGTCTCACAAGGTCTTCCTGCAATTTATCGCAATCTGCTTGTGATTTAACTACTCTGAACAATTTTGTATCATCTGCAAATTTGATTATCTCACTCGTCGTATTTCTTTCCAGATCATTTATAAATATATTGAAAAGTAAGGGTCCCAATACAGATCCCTGAGGCACTCCACTGCCCACTCCCTTCCACTGAGAAAATTGTCCATTTAATCCTACTCTCTGTTTCCTGTCTTTTAGCCAGTTTGCAATCCACAAAAGGACATCACCACCTATCCCATGACGTTTTACTTTTCCTAGAAGCCTCTCATGAGGAACTTTGTCAAACGCCTTGAGATTTGTCAAACGCTTGAGATTTAACTACTCTGTATAATTTTATGGCATCCGCAAATTTAAGCACTTCACTCATTGTGCCTTTTTCCAGATCATTTATAAATATATTAAAAAGTGCCGGTCCTAGTACAGATCCCTGAGGCACTCCACTGTTTACCTTTTTCCACTGTGAAAACAGACCATTTAAGCCTACTCTCTGTTTCCTGTCTTTTAACCAGCTTGCAATCCACAAAGGGACATCGCCTCCTATCCCATGACTTTTTAGTTTTCTTAGAAGCCTCTCATGACGGACTTTGTCAAACGCCTTCCAAAAAGCCAAATACATCACATCTACCAATTCACCTTTGTCCACATGTTTATTCACCCCTTCATAAAAATGTAGGAGATTTGTGAGGCAAGATTTCCCTTGGGTAAATCCATGTTGGCTGTGTCCCATTCAACTATGTCTATCTAAATGTGCTGAGATTTTATTCTTTATAACAGTTTCCATGATTTTTCCCAGCACTGAAGTCAGGCTCACTGGTCTATAGTGAGGGCAAGGCAGATGGAATGTGTCAGTGCACTGTGAAGCTGGTAAGGGCATGGCAGGCGGATTGCATCAGTGTATATTGGCCTCTATGATGTTGGTAAGGGCACGGCAGTTAAATTGTGTCAGTGCATTTTGGCCCCTATGATGTTGAAAGGGGAAGGCAGATGGATTAAGTCAGTCTATGTTGGACCCTGTGATGATATTGGAGATATGGCAGTAGGAAGTAGAAAATTTGTGGCCCAACTAGTGGTGTTGGGGACACAGCAGGACTTAGCATTGCACGTGTTCCACCCTCAATCTGGTATCTCAGGCCTGGGCAGCAGCAGCAGTGTGGTTGTTGAAGTATGGTACAACTGGCTGTATTGGGGATATAGAGAGACTCAGCATTGCACGTGCTATAGGCCTTGGATTGGCTTTTCTGGCCGGGGAGGCAGCAGCAATGTGGTTGTTGAAGTGTGGCCCAACTGGCAGTTTTGGGGACACAACAGGACTCAGCATTGCATGTGTTTCAGCGCTTGATCTGGCATCTTGGACCTGGGCAATAGAAGCAGTAAGATGTTGAATTGTGGCCCAAATGGCGGTGATGGGTCACAGCAGGACTAAGCATTGCATGTGTTCCGGCCCTCTAACTGGAATCTCTTGCCAGGGCAGCAGCAGTGTGTTTGTTGAAGTGTGGCCTAACTGGTAGTATTGGGGACACAGCAGGACTCAGCATTGCATGTTTTCCAGCCCTGTGGCATCTCGTGCCTGGGCAGCAGCAGCAGCAGACTGGTTGTTGAAGGGTACCCCAACTAGCTATGTTGGGGACACAACAGGACTCAGCATTGCACGTGTTGTGGCCTTTGGATTGGCTTTTTTGGCCAGCAAGGCAGCAGCAGTGTGGTTGTTGAAGTGTGGTCCAACTGATGGTGTTGGGAACACAGCAGGGAGATGTAGTCAGTCAGTCACAGTCACTGGATATTGCTGGATGCTGGATGTAGGCCCCATTGCTGTTATTGAGGCACAGTAGGCAGAAAGTCAAAGCTTCCAGCAGCTACAGGATCTTCAATTTACTTTCATTAATCTTGCCACTCACATGGAAAATCTGGAAAGCTAAGCAAATTGGATTAATTTTAAGGAACACTTGCTTTTCCTTCAAGTGTGGTGACAGTCTGGAGCAATGAGGGCTTATGATATCTCCTATCATGGTAAATACTCTTTCGCTGGTCACATTCATTAATGGGCAAAAGGGATAGTGCTGAATCACTGTTTGGCCTGGCCAGATGCTTGACTTGTGGGACCAATAAACCAGTATGTCCATCTCTGTGTCCTTGATGGTCCCTGCGAGATAGCATGTCACTGAGATTTGAGCTGCTGTTTCCTTTGCTGGTATCAAACGTCTCGCTTTCTTACCACCTGCTTTAGTGATTGCCTAGGACAGAAGTGAAGATTGTTTCCATTTCACTGTGATGGAGTATGTGCTCTCAGTGACAGGGTGCTGCTCTGATTTGCACTACTGTCTGACCTGGACAATGATGGTATTTCCTCTTGTGCTACATCTGTCCTCTGCCTCAGCCTCTGGTGCTCTAGTTGACAGACTTCCTCTGTCAGCATGCTCTTCATATGTATCAGATTGTTGTCCTTCAGTGGGAATCTCCCTTTCACACATGGGTCATATAATGTAGCAAATATGTATGTTGGGTTTATGGTCAGAGGTCCTAGTCTCTTTGTCACCTGCTTTTCCAAGGACACCAAACAATGAGGCACCTCATCGCTCATTGCTTCTCCCTGTTGAAATACCTCCAACTTTTCTAACAGGATGTTTACTATAGGGTTGACATATCTCAAGGTGGTGCTTGTGGAACTCAGCTCCTCTGTGGCATCCTTAAAGGGCTTCAGGATTTCCACAAGTTGTTTCATGTCTGACCAATCCTGATGTCCTAGGGGAGCCTGCACACCTATCTCCACTTCCTGAGATAGATCATGCAGTGGTGTCTGCTGCTCCACTAGCCTCTGCAGCATCATGTCGTTTGAATTCCAGTGGGTACCTATATCTATAAATAGATATTTGTGACGTATATCTAATTCCTCCTGCTTTTCAGGCACAAGGTCACCCACCTTCATACTTCAGGGAAAATGTCCATCTATTTTTCTATACTTTTCTAGTAAATTGTGCAGGTACACATGCTCTGGATCTCTGCACCCCAGCCCCAGGGCCTCCTTCACTGCTAGGTGCAGGGTGTGAGTGAAGCATTCTACACCCTGATATCCACCATTTGATCCTGCCTTGACCATATTAGAGCCATTGTTGATAAAGAACCCTGAATTAAGACTTCTGGCCCTCTGATCCAGCTGCCAGCCTTCCAGCATTTCTCTAATAGATGCCAAAATATTGGCAGAGGTATGGGAACCATTCACCAGGTGAGTGTGCTGTAAAGCCAATCTGAGTCCTGTTGGTCCAGTCCCTGTGGACCTACTGCTTGCCCCTACCTCAGCCAGGTCCTACCGGTGTACTATCAGAAAGAGGAAGAAGTGTGAGGCGTTTGTGGATGTCCGTAAGTCACTTGTGAAATACATACTGCTCCCCTGTTCCTTCACCGGCAACACCTACACAGAGCTATGACAATACTTGTAGAAACTGAGGATGACCTTTCTGCTCAAAGTGGTCTTGGAGAGCACTTTATTGTTTGGTACTAGGAGCTGCAGCAAACGCTTGAGACCCACGTTCTCAAAAACATGCAGGGGCTGATCGTCTAAAGCGATCATCTCACCAAAATTCCTAGTTACCAGTTTGGATGCTGCCTGCCTCTTTCCCCATGACAGTGTCACTGAATAGCACCCCATTTCCTCCATTGTAGGCTGTCACTTCTTAAGTATAGCTAAGGACTGTTGCTGCTGGCCTGCCACCTGACTGGTAGAAGGAGCCGAAGCCTTGGAAGCAGCTTAAGGAACATCTGTTCCCTTTTCAAATACTAGTGTCCTCTGGCTTGCAGAAGGGGCCCCCTGCCTACTATTACTACCATCCCCAGGTGCATATTGAAGGGGATGCTGCTTCTTCAGATGATGCTCCACCTCAGAATTGCTTAAGTCACCCAGTTGCTTCCCTCGGCTGATGTCCTTTGTGCAATAGTTAAAATGTACAAAGTGTGGGTCCTTCCTGATTTGAAAATGGCTCCATATCACAGATTTCTTTTGTGAGCCCTTGCCTCTGTCTGTATCCTTGGGGGTGGATGATGCTGGCACTGAAGTGGTGGTGGAGACAGATGGAGCCTGAGGAACTGCAGTAGAGGATTCACTCATTCTCTCTTCCTGTACTGTCAGTGTGGTCTGCTCTCCCTCAACAATATCAGCTCCTGCCTCTCTCTCCTCTGTCAGTGAAGTGGAAGCTAGCACAATACTGACTAAACCTGCTAATACTGGGTCTTCAGCTAAGGGCTCTCCTATTTCTATATCTGGAAATCCTTTAAAAGGAGATTCTTCAAGCTCTGCTTCAGAGGAAGAGGATGACAAAACTGCTTTATTGCCTCTGTTGCACTAAAGGATTGTACTGCTGGTGCTTTAGGCTTCACCACTTGTACTTCTAAAGGCACTGGTGATTGTACTGTGCGGCTGCTGCTACTAGTGCATTCCCTTTCCCTCTCCTCTGACACAACAGGATCTGGCCGAGAAACTCATGGAACTGTCATATCCTCCCCAAATCTTAATTTCTTGAAGCTTGACATGCCTGCCTCTCCTGCTGTTTTGGATTTGAAAAAAATCCCTCTTTATTTTAGATAGGGAACTCACTGTGTCTGGCTAACAAATCCCCTACCAATAACTGTGGGCTTCCCACATCCTTTGCCTGACATGATGGAATTATACCTGCTTCACTGCTGTACAAATGATGTTTTAAATTAAACTTTATTTCTGAAAATGATGCACCAACACTATTGTGACTACAGTGATCCTCCTGTGTATATCATTGAACACCACACAGAGAGAATGTACTACAGCAGAACTATTTTAGTATTTTGCTCTGCTTACTACTGCAGGCACATGCACGCAGAAAAAGCAAAGAATGGTATAATGTTCTAAATTGTGTGTGAGTACTGGTAGAACAGCAGTGCACTACTAAATGCAGTAAAAAAATAAATTAATCTATAAAGTGGCTGGCTGTACCTGTGGTGGTGATTGATACAAACTGATCTCTTTGTAGTTGCACTGACTTACATACACAGACCAGTCACACAGAGTTAAAACAGCTTCTCTATCTAGGATACTGTGGCACAGCTACAGAGCTGGTACTACACTGCTTAGTTAACAAAGCAACAGGTTTAAAATGTAATAAATCACTGCAAACACAGTCGTTCCAGGCATGCCACAAACTGCTTTGCCTTCCCCCAGGAGGGAGAAGGGAATGATGGAAAAGACTGCCCTGCCTCTAGGTCAATGGCAGTGACAGTGAGATGTAAAAAATTAACAACCTGTGCAAATTAAGGCAGTGTGACAGTAGCTAAAAAATTAGAAAAAATGGTATGTTTCTAATGTTGAAGAAAACCACTGATGCTACAGAAGACTGCAGTAAAATACAGAATTTCTCACAACAGCAAAGCATCATGTATCTTCAATGAGTGAGAGATCCAAATGCAAGCTATAATAGTCTGGGAATACTATAAGAAGGATAGGAGGATCAGTGATTTTCTGATTTAGAAAGATGTTTCCCTCTGATACGTTCCCTTGCTTTGTCAGTCTGGTTTCCTTGGCAACAGATCCCAGTTATTTTCTTACCTCGTACATGAGCATAGGCATCAGGGCTGGTTGCTATGGAAACTCCCACATGACCTGCCCAGACTCAGACTCTAACATTTCAATGTAACCAATGTTTTCCAATGGGAAAATATAAACGAATGACATATATTTCATTCATGGGGCTTGCTCATACATTTTCGGGGGCAAACAAATCAAATACAACATATTTGTTGCAGATCAGCCATTCATTTTAAACAAATGCACATCCCTATAAAGTACAAATGAGGAAGATAACAAAAGCTGTCCTGGAAAAGCCAATATCTGATAAGCAGCCACGCTTTCTAGATTTCAACTGGGGCATATTCTTGGCAGTGTAGACATGCACAACTATGCAGGCTGTATGGGCTAATTGGTCTTTTTTTCCTTCTATTGTGTACTGTATTACCTTTTTAATTATGGAAAGGATGGAAAAAAAAACCAAACTACAAATTTTTTGAAGCAAAACTATCCCTAAAAGCACTGCAAGACTTTGTCCTAGTCTTCAGAAGCATTAAGTCCTGCAGGCTTTCATTTTCCGTGTCATTTTCTGGCTAGTAGGAAATTGTACCCAAACAGAGACAGATCTCTAAGGTAACTCTTAGTGTCCTGATTCATTGACTACAAGTGAAGCAAGCAGTCCAGCATTTTGAAAGGAATGGGTTTGGAAAAGATAAATCTCCAGCTGCTGTGTCCTCAATATTTTGTGTGCCTGTACGTGTGCATCGCTTACACAGTGAAACTCTGGCCAATGAGTCATCAGTTCCCTGTGGGTCAAAGTGCTGTTTGACTTATGGCTCACTTTTCCTGTGAAGACTTCTTTCTGTAGCAAATTGCTCTTCTTTTCCTTACAATTAAATAAAGGCTGCTGAGTAAAGAAACAGAAAAGGATACTGAATGACAGCATGCCCTAGTCTGAGGAAAGACTGACATTACTGAAGGTCGTATATAGATATATAGATAGATATATTTGCGTTAGGTTTTCACAAATGTCTGGAAATGGCAACTTTCTGCTCACCTCGGTAATCAAATCTTTTTTGAATAAATGCCTATTCAAATGTTCATTATCAAACATACATATTTCTGTCATATATGTACCATTTTACTGAATATATATATATATATATACATATATACACACACACACAGCATATATAGAGAGAAGGAGACATGATAGATAATGGTTAGATAATGATCGCTGAACAAAAATGCAAGACTTAAATGTTGTAATAACGTGGGTAATTTTCGGTAGGCCACATTTTCAAAGCAGGATTTATGCACGCACGATTGGTTTCAAAAGCTGGGGCTACTGCCGGTCTGCGCACAGACGCGTATGCACGCAGAAAGTAATACCTGCTCCTGAGCAGGTATTACTTACCCCGTGTACAACTGAAGGGATATCCATAACTATTTTCCCCTCCCCTCCCTACCCTGCCCCCGCCCCCGCCCCTTGGAGTGCCTCTTGCCAGTCTAGGGGGAAGCAGGCACGAAATTGTGTTCCATACACACTTCCCCATTCTGTGCCCCGGATCATTTCCTATAGCAAATTTATGCCCATGGACAGGGTTTGTGGAGGTAAATCCTTTTGATAATTACCCACAATATATCTGTGTGTTGCAGTTTGATTCTATAAGGAACAGCAACATTTTTATTTACATATATTTTAATTCAACAGAAATTCAGTGTAATAAGGTGATTAAATCCCACTTTATCCATTTAGTTTAGAGGAGATTTCCAAACTTTGGTATTGTATACTAAACACATCTCAAATGTGCCATTTATTTTTAGACAAATTGAGCAAGAATTGACTTCCCAGACTGTTCTAGCTTATCCTTCCACTGAGAAAAGATAACTAGGAATAGGCTTAAAGTTTTTCAGACGTGATTTCAGTATGACATTGAGAAGAGCTTTCTATCTGTGAGGTTAAGAACTGAAACATGCTGCCTTGAGAAACAAAAGAAACAACATCATTAAAGGGTTTTAAGAGTAGGTTAGATCAGGCCCAAACTACAGCTCGTGGATTAAATCCGGTCCACAGAGTCTCTTTGGCCAGCCAGCCATGCTTTTTCTTCCTTCCCACAAAGGATATATATATATATATATATATATATTTTTTTTTTTTTTTTTTTTTTTTTTTACCCTTGCCGACAAAGAAAGTGAGTGGTAGTGAGGCCAGGCCGCACCATCAGAAGAGGCACTGGGACCCGCTGAATGAGAAGGCTGTTGGTGGGGATGCCAGGCCCCGCTATCCTAAGAGAGGGGAGTGAGTGAAGAAAAGGGAAGGCAGAGAATGAAAGGGAATGGAGTGACTGAAAGGAGATAGGGATGGGATGGGGTGAGCGCATACACTCACACACACACACACACACACACATGCACCTCAGGGAGGGTGTATACAGGGAAAGGAGAAGGCAGGAAGCAGGGGTTCTTGGGGATGTGGCAAGGGTGTTAACTTCTGAGAAATATGACTGGCATTCTATATTCCACATCCTCGGGGAAACCTGTTCCCTTCCTTTCCTAAACTTTCCAAATCATCCAAAGGGTCAGATTTGCTCAGCAAACTCAGAGGTGCTCACCGTGACCAAACTTCCCTGCTGCTCAAGAAGCTCCGCGGGGAAAGCCCTCTCCCCCCAGCTCTCTTGATGACTTGCGATTTCTTACGTGGCCCCTTCCCATGAAAAGCTCAGGGAATCCGGTGTTAAGTAAGGCAGTTGCCTGAAATGATGAAGGAATGGTGGGTCCAGCCTGCAAGTGTGGGATGGACTCAATGACCTTTTGATGTCCCTTCCTTCCCAATGATTCTATAGCCAGCTAGAGTTAGATTCAAAATCTACTGTAAAACATATAATGAACCCGTTTGGATAAAAAGAGTGAAAAATAAATTCAAATTATAATTATTATTGTAACCCCCACCCCGGTGTAACTGTCCTATACCTGTGGGTACACAAACGTATTTATTGCTCTTTGGGGCTGGAACCTATCACCGGCTAGGTCTCTCACATGCGCTCCTTCTCCCAGGGCCGGATCCTTTGTAGGTGGGGGAGAAAAACCTCCAGGGCCCAATGTGACAGGGGTGACTTCTTTACACATTCCCTTTTGTTTCCCCCTGCGGAGATGTTACTTCTTAATGTGGATGCAGTGAGTACAGAAGAAATACTCTGAAATCGCTTCAGCAATGTCCAAAATAAAAGTGCTTACTGTTAACAATGGTGATGAATGGCACAGAACTTCAAACTGCAGCACCACAGAATTCTCTTCTCAATTTATTAGTCTCTCTCCTCTGTCTGTGCAGGACTCACTAGTATCAGGGCAAGGGAAAACATCCACTTTCCTGGATTAAGTGAAGTGCAGGGCAGGGCCTTTTAAGCTGTGCAAAACCTCTTCCAAACCAACAAAAACTGGCAAAAGTCTATAGTACATAAGAACATAAGAAATGCCATACTGGGTCAGAGCAAGTATCCATAGACCCAGAATCCTGTTTCAAACAGTGGCCAATCCAAGTCACAAGTACCTGACCAGTACCCAGATATTAGATAGATCACAAGTTATTATTGCTTATTAATTATTACCATAATAGCAGTTTATGGATTTTTCCTCTAGGAACTTTATTCAAACCTTTTTTGAACCCAGCTACACTAACTGCTGTAACCACATCCTCTGGCAACAAATCCCAGAGCTTAACTGGGCGCTGAGTGAAAAAGAATTTTCTTCGATTAAATCCTCTCTGTCTCTCCCCAGGGTGGTGAAGCAGCGGATTGGTGTCCCCAGTGATGTTGTTTCCTTTACTCACGGTTAGGAGAACTTCTGGATCTTCTTTCATTTCACACAGTCTCTTTAGTACTCTCTCTCTCTCTCGCTGGATCCCTGTTGAAAAGGATCCTCTTTAAAACAAGCAGTTCTCTTGCTTCAAGACAGCAAGGAAGGGGCAGCCAAACTTCCTCCCGGATCTTCTAACACAAAATGTTCTTTCCTGAAAAAGGAACAGAATCTAAGCAGCGGAGTCCCCTCCTCACAGCAGGTCACCACCGCTTCAGGGGGTGTACCTTCCCCCATCCCTGGGCAGCCCACCCCCACCTCAGACTGCAGACCCACTGAAGAAGCCCTTCCCCACAAGACCCCCCCCCCCCCCCTAGCCATGCTAAGGAAACTCTCCCCCGGAGCCCCCGACCCACTGAAGGCGCTCTCTCCTGGACCCTTCTTGACCCAATCCAGAATTTCCCTGCAATCTAATAATTGTCCCCCTCTCCTAGACCCATCCCTCACCCTTTGTTAGCTGATGTCCAAAGGTTGATGGCAAGTGAGAGAGAGTTTGTCCTTCCTTTCCTAGTTGATGTAAAGTCAAAGTGGTGCTGGCCGAGACCTGAAGCCACACTGTGCCCCGTGGTTTGTGCAGAAGGGACATCCTCTCCCTCCTGCCACTGAACAATCCCTAAGAAAGGGTAAAGGAGGCCTGGGGCCTGGGCTCTTCCTCATCAGAGGGTTTGAGGGGGGGTCGTCTTGAGGGGTAGAGCTGCCAACGTTTAGCTCTCCAGTTTCTGCATATTTGGAGATGCTGTTTAATAACATCACTGATGGGGTTTACGCACATAAGAGTTTTATTGCCACTCTTCACTATTAGAAAAGCATAAAATATGATAGCAGATAAGAGCCCATGAATTCTGCCCAATTTTCCTCCTGCTACAGTGCCATAGGCCACAGTTGATCTCTCACTTTCCCCTCACTTCTTTGCAATTAATGATCATCTGTTCTTGTCCCATGCTTTCCTGAATTGCTATTGTTTTTTGCCTCTATCACCTCCACTGAGAGATTATTCCATGCATCCACCACCCTTTCTAGGAAAAAATAATTTCTGATGTTACTCTTGAGTCTACCCCTTTGGAGCCTCATATCATGATTACTAGCTCTCAAATTTCTGTACTCTGAAAAAAGTTAGCTTTTACTAGCCCAGGGGCCAAACTACTGTTTTGTAATATTTTTTAGGCCTGGACTCAAGTCTATACAAAAGACACAAAATAAATGTATCCAACATATATTGAATATAGAAGTTACCAAAACATACACTATATTGCACAGTTGGAGGGGAAGATCGAATGCTAACCTGCATCTGGAGAGTTAAAAATCAGGGCATTTCCAAACATTTTAGACCTCCTTTTTCCAGAACAGTACCCCAAAAATCTGTACAGTTCAGAAAACATCAGGACAGTTGGCAACCCTATTCAGGAGGGTTTAAGGGAGTAACGATTGGAACTTATACAGGGTACATTTTCCCTTGCAAAAGTTCCAATTATGTTGAATATGAAAGAAAATCTATCCAGCTAGCTTTTCTTTTAAAATCTGGCTTATGTTGTGCAGATTACAACTATCTGCACAGTTGGCTGCATAACTTATGTCTGAAAATTGCTCTCCACCATTAAGGGCTACATTCTCACACTGTTAGTCATGACGTATACACGTACGGTAAGGAGTTACACCAGTAGATTTGCTGAATTTGGATTAATGGATTTTTTTTTCAGTGGTCTGAAAGTAATCATGTACTTTCGCAATATGCGTACTTTAGTCACGTTGAAAAAAGAAGTGTTCCGGGAGTGTTTCAGGGACGTAGTTTGAAACCACAAGTATAGACTTAGGGACAATCTTTAGTATGCCAGCTAGGTTTAAGGTATGCAGGTACTTTTGTAATGACTTTTTGGAGAAAGTATGTAGGTACTGTCCATCTGCGAGCTGCACAGGCAAAGTTACATGCATACATTTGAAAATGCAATTTTACACATTTATTTACTTCTCCCAACCTTTTCATGCTCTCCAAAAGTGATTCTTTTTAAAGCAACTAAAAAGATGCACATTGTGAACGTATATGTATATTTGTAGCCATTCTAGCACTCTTTTTCCAACACTTTACACGTGAAACTTAGTTTAACTTTTATAGCTATGATTCATGTCTCACACATCTACACCTACAGAAAATGAGAGCATGTACAATATTTACACAAAAAAGTATATTGTACTGGAAAAATACAATCATCAGAATGAAAAATTACATTTTTTTGTTGACCCTCGTAGTGGTGTATTAAATTCCTAAGAGAGTTCTTCTCAGTATCTCTTTCTCTGCTCCCTCACCATTACTCCCTCCTCCAGCTAGTCCTGGTTATAAATGAGCAGCATGGTAGGGTGCAGCCAAAGAGCATACAAGTCAGTTAAGTAATCATCCTCAAGAAACTTTCCATACAAAGCAAAACATTGCATACCACCCCATATTCAAACAGGCTCTCTCTTTCACGCCAGAGTTTATCCCTGTGCATGTCTTCATACATCTATCCACTAGTAGAGAACCCGGACTGAAGAAGTCAGGGCACTTAGAGAGGGACCTACATGGCCTGTCTCCACAAAAGCCATGAAAAAGCACAGAGTACATCCAACTGTATAAAACAATGAAAAAAAATCTAGTGGTGGGAAATGCACAATAATTAACAAAGAAACCCCCAAAAACAGTAACAAAAGAAACCATGGAGTGATATAAGGTTATAAATTCAAAGGCAGTATATAATAGCAGCCCAGAGGTAATCATCAGCCTACCAAAAGTAGAATGTTTGTGTAGCTGGTCCCCATTTTGTGCTATATACATCATCCACGGGTGTTACGATGCCAGGGTTCAAGTTCAGCAGGGAAGAAGTTATCTTCCAGGGCCCTGGCATGGTCTATAATTCTTAAGTTCAATTGGCTCACACTCTAGCTGGATAAGCTTCCAAAAGTGTAGCTAAACTGAAAATAGGAGCAAGGAATAAAAAATTAGCAAAAGGATTAGGTAGCAATCACTCTAATGTCCATCCATTCAACCAGAGGCATTGGAAACAATAGCCAAACTGAGACCTTGGTAGTGCTCAAAATAAAAGTTTACTTTAACATACAGATAAGTTTAGAGGCCAAGATTAAGAAAATCAAGAATAGCATTAAAAAATCAGAGTAATGAAAACCATACTCTTATAATCCATTCTAGGTCTTCTTACCAATCTCCCTTTTCCCTGCATCAACAATCATATAAAAATATATCCTCCCCTTGGAGGGTAAGATAATTGGAGTATAGTTTTAGCATGCACTGGTCCAAGATGGAAAAGATCTACAAGTTCAAAAATATTAGAAAAAAATCCAACGGGTACAAAAAAACTCTTAAACTGCAATCCAACTATCAAAATCTTCTGATGTCTCTACTAGGGATGTGCATTAATTTGAAATGAATTTCAAAAACACAATGAACAAGGGCAATTCGTTTCATTCAGAAACAAATCAGGGGTCCCCAAATAAAACAAATCTTATTTGTTTCATTCATTTGAAAGGAATGCATCATGCCTAAGCCTAGGCCCGAGGCTGGGGCCTCGCTTAAGGCATAGGTCAAGGCCCAAAGCAGGGACCATGGCCTATACCCTAGTGTGAAACCAGTGCCTCAGCCTGAGCAAATGCCCAAAGCTGGGGTCTCGCCTAAGGCATAGGCTGAGGCCCAAGGACTAGGCCTGAGCAAAATGCCAGGATCTCAGCCTAGGCTCAGTCCAACAAAAGGGGCTTTGGTCAAGACCTGAAAAAGTTCTTACCTGATCCCTCTGGTACCCTAAGGCCTTATCTCGGCCTAGACCTAGGCCAGACACCATGACTTGACCCAGAGGCTAGGTCCCAATGCCAGGGACTAAGCCTAGGCCAGAGCCTGGAACCAGGTCCACCACTGCAACCCGTCCTGGAGGCCGGATCTCTATGTCAGTGCCTTGTCCTGGACCCAGGTCCAATGCCAGGTCCTAGACCGTAGACTGGGTCCTGACATCTGGGCCTTGGCTGAGTTTCAGGCCCAGACCTGAACCCCCAGGCTTTGCAGCTGCTCCTGCGTCATCCTCTTCTTCTCTTCTGATGCCATTGCTAGGGTTGTGCTGAAGTTAATTAACTCCAGCGCAATTACCCCAGCAGATAGCTCCATTTTTTAGGTCTGGATTCCGACCCTGGGCCTGACTTTAGGCTGAGGCCCTGGTGTTATGACCCAGCTTCTGGGCCGGTTCACGATGTCAGGCCTAGGTCTGAGCTCTAGCCTAAGCAGAGGCCCAGGCATTCGGACCTGCCCTCTGGGTCAGATGGCAGCAATGGACTTTCCAGGCCTAGGCCTCGGCATTAGGATGCGACCTCTGAGCCAGGTGTCAGCATCGGGCCTGGGTCTAGGCTCTGGTAATAGGCCAAAGCCCAGGCATTGGAACTCGGCTTCCAGTTCAGGTCACGGCATCAGGCCTGGTTCTGGGCCAAGGTCCCAGCAACAGGACTTGATCTCTGGGCTGGGTCATGGAGTTGGGCCTGGGTCTGTGCTCCAGTCTAGGCCAAGGCCCAGATGTTGGGACCCGACCTCTGGGTCTGGTTGCAGCATCAGACCTGAATCCAGGCTCCGGCCTAGTCTGAGGCTCAGGTTTCTGCTTTGAGAGGCCAAGGTTTCAGAGACTGAAACCCAAGGCTGAGGCTTCAGCCTGGGCCTTGGTCTTGTCAGCGGATCCCCACTAGACAGGTAAGTGGGGGCTGAGGGATCCTGTCCTCGGAATTTTTCTGGGCAGGCTGGTGGGAGGCCTCTTTTTCGTTTTTTGGCCATTTTGTGGGGGTTTTAAATTATTGTTTGATTCTTATTTTTTCTCATGAATGAAATGAATCAAACAATCCATGAACTGAAATTCATGTGAATAACACCTCCTGAAAATGAACTGAAAATTTATTTTTTCCCCTGCACATCCCTAAGAGTCTAACACTTTCTCATCCTTGCTGATTCTTGTGCTCAAGCAAAAAGTTCTCTCTGAATTTGACCCTCCAGGATCCAGAGGGGATACCCTTCCCTCCAGACTGAACAGTCATTAACCACAAAATCTTCTCTCCACTCGTACTTCTTGCTTAAGATCCAAGGATGATCTTTAGCTTCTCCAGACTCCTTTCCTCTTCTAAATTGCCTAAACCCCACTCAATTCTCAGAATCTTCTTCCCACTGACTCACTGAGCATGCTCCAGGGGATTTAATACCCCCTGAAGACTTTCCCCCCAAAAGGTGGGGTTATGGCAAAGGGAGGATTCCTGAATATCAAAATCCCCTTCCACTGACCATTGCTGGAAAATATCATTTGGGAGCAAATGTTAGTGACTGGCAGAACCCTGTCACATTTGCACTTTTTTTCCTCTCCAGAGTGGCAAATCTTTACTGACTGAAAGACAAATTCTCTCGGTGAATGCCTGAATATTGTAATTCTATGTTTGCACTATTGTTTTAACTCTGTGGTACATCGTTAGGATCAGTGCTCTGTAATGGAGATTACCAAGGTCTTAAATGAAATTAAATTACATAATACTGTGCAGCCAGTCTGATGTGTTTCTTTAAAACAATAAAAGCGCTTTGCTAAAATCAGGACGAAATCACTTCCTGGCAAAGAAAGGATAACAGTAGCCTATTTCCATTTTTTTGATAATGTATCAGTAAAAAAACAAATTGGAGTGTATAATACTAATAGGCATATTGGAATCATTTTTAAAGTTTAGGCTCCTAACGTTTGGAGTTAAGCTCTAAAATTAGCCCTTTTGAAAATTTACTAGGATGAGTACCTAAATTTAAGCTCCTAGTTTCATTAGGAACCTAAATTTAGGTCCTAAAAGTGGGTAGGTACTGGGGTGGAGTTAGGGCGGGCAAACAAAGCAGCTTAGCACTGATTTTCAGAACTAGGCATCTAATTTAGGACTTAAATATAGGTAAATAAATAGCAGGCCTAAATTTAGCAGTTCAGCTTTTTTTTAATATCTACCCCTTTGGTCATAGAGAAAACTAGATTCTTTCCAAATTGTGATACCTTTAATTGTTTCAGCATGAGAATTATCCAACAATGTTACACATGAGCTTTTGAACTTTGCAGAAGAGCCAATATTGTCTGCTTCTTGAGGCAGGGCCCAGGACATAGCATAGGCCAGGAGGTCTCTGAAGAGTTTGCTTGAAGAGAAGAGAGACTTCAAGCCCTCTCCCCCTCCTCCATCACTTATATGAGTCAGATGAGGACCTTATGGATACTAAAAGTTTATTGCCAGAGGATCATCAATGGTCACCTGCATCCACCTTCCCCTCACATTTTATTGTCCTTGCAGAAATCAGCTGCCACAGTTCTCACAGTTTCCCCATAGATATAGAGGTAGAGGAGCCAAAACCAGAGGCAGAAACACAGCCAGTGGTGGAGCAAGCATCAGAGCCTGGTGAACCATCTGAGCCCCATGAAGAACCATAGTACCTGGAAGAGTTCAAGCACCAGTAATATGGCAATCTGCCACAGCACGTAGAGGCCTGACAAAGAAACTGTACAAGCATGATGAAGCATAGAGTGTGATCAGTGAGGAGGCAACGCTTTCTCCTCCCCCATGACCTCAGCTATACAAATCTAGAAATTGGAGATCTCAACAAGCTAAGGATATGAATGCCATTCGGCTCTGAGGCCACCAGAGGCTCTGACCACACCTTCCCCCACCACACTGCAAAGCCATCCAAGATGGATCATGCATGGCCCCTGGCCGAAGGCTGTCACTGCAATGACTGGGCTAAGTGAGCTGGGAGGTGACATAAAAGGCAAAAAAATATCTGTGCAGTTGTGAATGAAGGCTCATGATATTGTAACCCAACAGAGACCAGAAACTGAGACCCAAGGGTGGAGTTCCCTAACCCTAGAAATTGGGAGATTTTATTGGGATCCAAGGAAGATCTTGAAGGTAGACAGGACCAAGAGATGATCCAAAGGAAGAGGGAAATGAATCCCACACTACTCATACTCCATGGGAAATTATCAGAGTCAGTGCAAGCCTATTTGGCACCCCAGGCAAACGTTTGGTTATTCACACCCCCTCCCCAACTTATCTGTTTGCGACAGCACCAACACAGCATTCCCTCCTACCTATAGCAGTGGATCCAGGACTGTACTTCCTTCATTGACAATACTGACTCTTGTACAGCACCCCTCTAGATCTCTCTCTGGCAGGAGTCTTCCGCCCCCAAAATCTTGGTGCTCTAGACGACTGCGTAGTTTGCCTAATGGAAGTACCAGCCCTGGAAATTATCAAAGAGTTTGATTTATCTAAGAGTTTATCTAGTTGCAGTCAGAGTAAGGTCTGCCAGACTTGAGCTTAGTAGGATCAGCAGAAGCTCATATGTTCAGGAGTGTTCCAGTTAATACCACTGGACTACTGAAATCTGCACACTAGAAAGCAGGTACCGAAAAGAGAAGAACCCTAAAATGGGTTCCATCCCCACAGAGTACCTCAGAGCTAGGCCAGAAAAGAAACCTGACCAGGAAACAATATGGACCAAAACCTGAGACATGTCCCTGAAGCTTTACTTCCATAACCTATTCCTTTACTTGACTTATTACCATTTTGTAATTTTATCATCTTTTTTCCTACCCTTTTATTTGAATCATTCTGTAAAGTGCTTTGGCAACACAATTAAAATTGCATTGCCAATAAAGTTATTGGAATCTGAATAGTGGGTAATAGGGAAAGAAACTTCTAGTGCAAGAAGATCGTGCAGTAATTGTTTGTGAACTGTGGATTGTCTTTTGCTTTTGATGTTTGAATTTGGATTGCACTCTTCTCAGTGGGCACGCCTCTGATTTTGTTCACCGGCATCAGTTATTCCAGTAAAGGGTTAATTTTTAACAACACTAAACTGAGTGGCAATGTGCAATTTGTACAGAAAAGTGTCAGAAGACCCATAAAGAGGCTAAGAGCCTTGAAAGACTGTGACTTTCCCTCCTTCAAAAAAGAAACCCAAGGGAACATGGGGCATCTACTTACCCTACAGATCCTGAATATGCCCCAGAGCTCTAGTAACTGGTAGATCAGGGTCATGTCATATTGATATGGACACATGATTCAATGTTTTTGAAATGTCTGTTTATAAATACAATATTGCACAACCACGGCAAGGAAAGATGTCAGCACCGGATAGAGTGTCAGACAAAACCAAATGTCCTGAGTCTGCTGTAATTGTTCATCATGCTCTGAGGATTTAAGGATGGTATCCTTAAATAACTGAATTATAGTGACAACACAGAATTAAAATGAGGAATTGTATTTTGTAAGCAGGTATCAAGATTTACAAGGTAACACTCCTGTGATGAAAGTACATCAGCAGCTCTACATAGGAGTAAATTGAAGAACGAGAATCGGGTGGAAAAAAAATTGCACAGTCACAGAAGAAATTGGTTAAGCCCTTACCAAACTCACTCTAATATCAGCTCCATACATTCTAGAGGAGATCCAAACTGAGAGACAATGATAGAAAGCTTGCTTTCAAGCCTTTGCAGACGTAACATTTCATGATATTACTAGTTAGGAAGGAGAATGTATCAACATTCTTCTCCAAGACATTTAGTAAAAGAGAATCTAATGGGAAGATAGGACGAAGATACACTGTGGAAGATTTCCCCCATTTAGCACTTGCAGACATAAATATTCCATGTCACTTGTTTATGTTTTTGCTTGCATACCTTTTTCTCTGTTGATATTTTTCCATTCTCTGAAATTGCAAGAAAGTAAATCCTTGGGCAAAACGTGTATCTTTTCAAAGGTGTGCAAACAAAGGCCTGGATTTATCAAAATGCACTAAATATCGCATGCGATAGGAAAAGGGACATGTTTTATGGTAATAGGCTGTTTATTGCAAAGTGTTCTATCTTTGATAAGTTTTTCACAATAAGTGAAAGAATTGTTGTATTTCCTATCTGCAACCACTGGGGGGGAGAGAGAGAGATGGACTCTCCACCTGGGTAACATCAAGCTAGGCTGAGAGAACATTGCACAAATCTCATCTTTGGGTAAGTTTCCTCACTCCGAAGGTCATCAAATCTTCACAAGAGAGCACTGTTCCGTTCGTACATCGCACTCTGAATGTCAAAGTGGCCCCTAACCCCTACACTAATACCTAAACCTCACCTCGAGTATCTAGGTGGGCCTCTCTCTCTCTCTTTCTCTCTCTCTCATGAGAGCCCTGATAGCTAGGCTGGCTCTCCAGCAGTTTAAAATATTAAAAACACTATTTGTGAAAACATCACAAAGCGCAACAAAACCGTATTGCACTGCTTAATGAAAAAGGTGTAGTTAAAGCTGTGTGATATGGCTTTTAATTGTGAAACTTGGCCACAACTCCTCCCATTTTTCTGATTTGCATCGCACCATGCGTTATGGTGCTTAACGCATGCGGAAACGCCATATAGCACTTTGATAAATGACCCCCTTAGTGACTGGTGTGACCAGACAGCTAGATAAATTATCAACTCACAGTATCAGAATTAGCTGGATAACTTATCTGGATAGTGTAACTCCCCCTCCCCCCCTAAGATATCCAGCCAAATGTTAGCTGGATAAGTGTCCAAATCATCTTTTACCTGGATAACTAGTGAGTTATCTAGCTAAATGACTCTAAATATGGACCTCACTGTGTTTTTAATGGGGAATGGAGGGTTAACTTTGCAGTGGGTACCAGAGATACTCCCCAGAGCAGGAGAAGTTAACAGACTGGTCAGCAGCTCTCCAGTGAATGACAACAGCTAATAGTAAGCAGATGTGAGACCCCCTCTTCCTTTTTTTTTTTAATAAATAGCTGGTAGGATATGGGATAAGCAGATATCCTGCCAAGATGTAATAGTCTGGCAGGATGGGCTAAATATTTAAATCTGCATGCTCTTTTAGTTTCTTTCTTTTTTTGAAATTCATATCGGGCCTTAAAAGGTATAAGGAGAGATGGGAGAGGCCAATGCTACAGATCCCAGGCCAAGCAGCAAAAAGGAGGGTGTGGAAGCTGCTAAGATTTATATCTCTCACTGATTCTAGCCTTCCTCTGATGTCAAGACACCAGCCTTGCAGTCAATCACAGGTCAGCGGCTCAGAGTGTGCCCCTTGATTATATCAGTGTGCCCTATAGGAGCCAATTGTGGGATGCACCATGATCATCGATCAGCACAGCAGCGACCCACCCACATGCCAGCCCTTCAATCGCCTCCCGTTCCTTTTCCCCTATCCAATGGATAACTAGCCAGCAGGCCGATACAGTACAGTGCGCTCCAACGGAGCTCGAGAACCGACGCCGGCAAAATTGAGTGTCAGCTGTCAAACCCGCTGACAGCCGCCACTCCAGGCTAAAAGGAGGCGCTAGGGACATGCTAGTGTCCCTAGCGCCTCCTTTTCCCCGTTTCTACCGCACCACCTAATTTGAATACTGAATCGCGCGCACCGGCCCCTCGCCGATGCGCGCGCCGGGAGAGCTCTCCCGCGGACTTTACTGAATCGGCCTGCAGGTGAGTTCCAGGGTGACTTCCCCCATCTAGGTGCATGTGTGTCTAATTTCTGGCAGTGCCTGTGCATTCTGCACAGAGGGCAGCGATCCTTTAGTTTTTATAGAATTATACAGTTTCATTTATTGTTATTTTTTTTTTTGTCACCACTTCACTGGCAGTTTTCCTGCCATTGTAGCCATAGTGCCTCTCCTTCGTGCTGCCATTTGTAAACATGTCATGAAAGGGCCAGCTTTTCCAGGAAGAAGGGGAATTAGACATCATCCTGGTGTTCCTTTTCAGTTCAAATGTCTCCTTAGTGTAGAGGCTCTTAGGTATCTCCACTAAATGGTCCTAGTCCAAGACCTAGGTAGGCGTGGACAAGCTGCTTGCTACAGCACCCCTGTGTGGTGGACGTACTGGTGGGCCCCAGCCTGCTCATGAGCTGGCTGCGTCATAGATCAGTGTGGCATTTTGATTAGGCTTTTGGAGGAGTAGGGGCTCTCTTTTTAGTTGGGTTTCTTCCTATTCCTGCTGTGCTAGGCCTCATGGCTTAGTCCTCACTGAATAGGATGTTAACAGTTGCCTTACTGGTACACCATCTGTCTGGTAAGGTTTTCTCGAGTTTTGAGTTAAAAGATTTTTGGAATTTATTTTTGGGAAGTTTTTCCTGTGAAATCCCTGGTCCTTGCCTGGAGAAGGGAGGAGTGTGCCGACTCATTGGGGAAGTCTTTTGTCCTGGATAGGCCAGAAGGAGAGAAGACTCTGCTGACTTTGTCTGACAACCCGTGAGTAGACAATTTTACTTTTGTAAAAATGAAAGATTATACCTTTTTGGTTTGGGAGAAACATTTTGCCACTACCCTTCCTACCCAGTAGTAAGGAAGAAAGAAGTTTTCCCCATAGTGTGGAAAACAATAAGTCTACAATCTGGAAAGGAGACCTGTGAGTAAGAACATTTGTTTATCTGGAAACACCCCTTCCCCAAGAGTCTTCATACTGGAAAAAGGAACTAAATTTGGGAACTATGGAGTGTGAATTACCTTTTGGATCTCAGATAGTTTAGAAAGATAGTTCTGCCTACAGCCAGGAGGCCCCTGTCTACCTGGGATTCTTGCTTTTCCATGCCTTGGAAGGTGAGAAACCTCTGGGATCCAAAATATTGATAGGTATCTGCATAGATAGAAAGAAGTTGGAAAACTAAACTACAGTAACTGGCTCTTTCCAGAACAAGAGTATGTTTCTCTAAATAAGCATTACTGAAGATCTACAGCAATAAAATTTTGATATGGAATAGAATGTCTCACCTATTTATTTGGCAATCACATCTACCATATAAACCCAAGACTAGAATACACAGAAGAGAGAGAGAGAGAGACACACACACACACACACATACACACACACCCTGCACCTTGGGTCCTTGAACATATATCCTCCTCACCACCACCCCCCTATTGGAAGAATCTAATCCCCAGCACTGAGGGTCATTGAAAGGATAATGCCCTGGGATCCGGTGGGTAATTGGGTAATTGCCAGGTTCTTGTGGCCTGGTTTTGGCCTCTGTTGGAATCAGGATGCTGGGCTTGATGGACCCTTGGTCTGACCCAGCATGGCAATTTCTTCTGTTATGTTCTTATGTGACCCCTGTCTTCCCAGTTAAAGATCCGGTGAGGGTCTACATTAGCTTTCTGACAGGGGAATCCCCAGTGGAAGTGCGAGTATGTTGCTTGTAAACGCAAACTGCATGGAAACCAAGAGATGTTAGGAAAAATACAGCTGTTTTATTTATAGATTCCCACTAGGAGTCACCAGGGGAAATATTGGGACAATAATAATCTAACGCTGTCCCCACACAAAGTCCACCCACTTCTTATAGTATCCCAATGGTTAAAGCAACAGGCTAAACAGCTGGGAAGCCAGCGTTTAAAGCCTACTGCCATTCCTTGGCCAAGTCACTTTATTCTCCATTGCCTCAGGTACAGACTTAGACTATAAGCTCTCCGAGGACAGGGAAATACCTACAGTACCTGAATGTAACTTACTTAAGTTATTAATGGAAAGGCAAGAGTTAAAAATAAATGACATTAAAATGAAGCGGTGCAAACCATGTGCCAATTCCAATGTAAAAGATTCAAATACTGCTTACACTTTGGTCCCCCCCCACCTCCAAAAAAAAAAACAAGCCTAAGTTAGTGCAAGAAAGAATATCACAAAAGTCATGTGCGCCATCAAACTTGTCTAACAACAGCAGTATAACACCATTTTAATAAACATAAACACAAACTACCTTACTGTCACAAAGTTTTACGGCAACTCTCCACAGCCCCTAACGTTAAAAAAAGAAAAAACAGAAAATCCTAGGTAGGGAACGCTAAACTCTTACTATTGGATTTTTGGGAGTTGCGGAGGAGGAAGGCCCACAGACTCATCGGTGCCCTGCAAGTGCCCAGGGCAAACCTTGCAAAGTGCACCCGTGCAGCTAAGCACACATCTGTTGACGGCACAAAGCATCTTGATTACCGAATTCAAAGTTTCTTTGTGGTACTGCAAGGGAGTGCCACTCCACCGTCAGAAAGGACAGATTGCACAGCTGCCAAGAAGTCAATCCTGTGGCTTTTTTAATTGCCCTGAGAAAAGCTGTCCCCAGCGTAACTGGTGTAATGCTGGAACTGCCAGATACCAAATGTTGGTTACAATTCAGACAGCCTCTGTAGCGGTTTACAATTTATTTCTCTGGGAACCATGTGAATATTTAATTTGGAGGCACTGCTTTACTAGCAATGCAGCAGAAAAAAATGTTACAAATTGTTTACTCTGCTGAATAAAAAATATATGGTGGTTTGTTTCTAGAATGGCATATTTTCTAGATGCTTACTACCAAGGAGGGTTCAAAACATCCCCACAAATACATTTAAAAAGATTCAACCTCTCTTGCTATGACCTATAACCTTACATTAAATGTTTGAAGCAAAATAGAACTGATTGCTAAGCGGTAGAGATAGACAAACAATTCAACACAAAAGCAAAGTCAATGGCTGTGAATCTGTTTGAAATTCCTTGGATTTTTCAGCGTTTCCCCAAATGTGCTGGGGAAATCTCTGTAACCCCTGGGCAGGACAGATCTTAAACTGGCACCCAGGGGAACATAGAAAAAAATAGAGACAGGCCCTTTTTGTACAGCCACTCCAGTGTCTCTATGAAACTGAAACTCCTTTCCTCCCACCGAATAGCTTTATTCTGTAAGGTCCAGGCTCCTAAGCATGGGGATGAACAATAGTTCTTATACCCTGCTTCTGTGCATTTCAGACTCTTTTTTCCATCCTTGGTACAGAGAACTAAGCTTTACACTCTCTCTGCATCCAAAACGATGCAGGAAAAGAATGGTTTCCCGATTTCTTTTACTGATAGTTGCTTAGATGATTATATGGGGCCCAATATTCAAAACATGTTCAGCACTATTTAGCCAGATAAGCAGGACTTATGCAGCTAAGTAGCAGCTACTGAATATGCACCTACGCTCAGAGGCCACCGCTTAGCGATACAATTCTCTTATGAGGCTAAAAGCTCCACGCAGAAAAAATAGGCAAGTACAGGGAGGATCGGGGGTGGAGTGAGTTAGCTGTATAATTTATATGGCTAATTACAAATATTTGGAGTTAGCCGCATAAGTAAACAAGTAAGTTTAGACGTTCCATAGAGCAGGTCTAAACTTACTGGGTAGATATATCTGGCTAAGTGCATATATATGCATGTATATTCAGTGGCTTTGCCATGCCACGTGTTGTGTGCCACTGAAAATTCATCGTAACTTAGACGGATAAGTTACTTTCATGGCCAGTTTTATTATCTACCCCATACCATTTATAATTCTATTCTTTTCATAGTGCAAGTAAATAAATAATAGGATAGCAAGAAGATGTAATAAACTTGTGACTCCAATTCTTCATCTATTTCTCTATTCTCAGCTGCAAGCATTTAGATTTAGCCTGAACTTTTCTTCTGCAATTTCTTTCTACAATATCCTCATAGATTGAATGTAGACCAATCCTTTTTTTAACTCTTAATTTAATTCTTAAATGTTCCCACTAAAAGTGATTTGAATGTATGCAGTCTCAATATTTAATCTGAACTTAATTCCAGATTTAATCTCTTCCAAGAAATCTTTTAGACATACTTTAACTTCTCAGACATCACCAGAAGGACACTTTACTTCTTTCGGGATTCTGTTAACTCTTTAGGCAGTGCCTAATGGGCACTTCTCACTCCCTCATGTAAAACTTCCCTTAATAGCAACAAAGTTCTTCTTTCCTTTATGTTGCCTCTTCTTTGTGTCTCCTGGCAGTGCACTTTACTGGGATCTCTTGCTGTAGATGGAATTTCTAACACCTCAGTATATTTCTGGATGAAAGACTTCCCTCTTCCAAAGGTTTGATATACTGACTCCCAGGTACCATGGGTTATCAGATCTAAGTGGACAAAAATATTAGATAAACCAGAAAGGGGAAAAATCAAGCTAGAAGCAAGTAGGGTGGAATAAAACATCTGTGCCTCCAAACAGAGGAGGTAGTTCAAAAGAGAGTTAATGCAAAAATATTCTTCCTCTGCATCAGGTCACTGAAGGAGATATAGCACACTACAGGGCTTCCTTACCCCAAATCCATCTTAGAAAACAGGGACTCCCCAATCCATTGCAACTCAAGAGATTGTTTCTCACAGGGAATTTTCAAAAATTTTATTAATAGTCCAAAGCAATTATAAAGGCTGGTAGACAGGCCAAATGGAAGGCTGGTCCGTAAATGGGAACACTTCCATACTTGTACCCTGTAACTTAGGAGAAAACAATAGAAAAAACAGGGCAGTCAGCTCCTGCCTGAAAATCCATGTGGAAAGACTTGTTGTGGGATGATAAACAGCTAGGACACACCATCTGTATGTTCCCACATGGAAGAGCAGAATCCAAACCTCTTTCCCTTACCTCCTCATTGAACCTCCCATGCTTAATGGTATACTCCTATACAGGTCGATACTCTAAGGCCGCGGTAGAAAGAGTGCGGCATTGCCAGGCGCACCCTCGTTCCCCGCATGCACAGTTCTCTTCACCTAGCGCTCGATACTCTCTTCTAATTGCATGCAAATGCATGCCGCGGCTGCGAAGCCTTAGGCAAGCGTTAGGCCCGCGCAACCCATTTTACTGTATAGAGCGCCTATACAGTATCCTGGGTTCGCGGGCCTAACGCTTCACGGCCGCGCTGGTACCTGTCATTTCAAATGACATTTGAAATGACAGGTACCAGGAAGTGGACAGTTATGTTCCCCGATGCTCGGCAAACTTTCCCCCAGCCCCCGCTCACCTGCCCTGGCCCCGTCCGGTCTCCGGTGCAGCCCCAGTCTGTCTCCTCCTCCCGAGGCAAAAAAAAAAAAACCGAAAAGTAGCAAGGCTTGGGCCTGCTACGATAGTCCCTTCTCCCTTCTCCTCTCCTTTCGATTTTGGCGCTCAAGGCGGCCGGGTGGGCGTGCATTCATCCAGGCAGAGGGAGCCGGCGGCGAAAGCGGCCTCCGGCTCCCTCTGCCTGGATGAATGCACAGCCCCCGCCGGCAGTGAATGAATGCCCGTGCGATTTCGGCGCTCATGCCTTGAGCGCCGAAATCGCACGGGCATTCATTCATGCATCAAATTCCTTATAGGAAAACCTCTTTCTAACAAATAAGTTGATCTCCAGCCTTTTTTTTTTTTTTTAACTCAGTAAAAGACCACTGAACCCTAGTCATAATGAAAATAACTTTGGCTCCTGAATGGGCAACCGATTAGACTGGGATAAACAGAAACAATGCCCGTGCGATTTCGGCGCTCAAGGCATGAGCGCCGAAATCGCAGGGCATTCATTCACTGCCGGCGGGGGCCGTGCATTCATCAGGCAGAGGGAGCTGGAGGCCGCTTTCGCCGCCGGCTCCCTCTGCCTGGATGAATGCACGCCCACCCGGCAGCCTTGAGCACCGAAATCGGGAGGAGGGGAGAAGGGAGAAGGGACTACCGTAGCAGGCCCGAGCCTTGCTACTTTTTCGGTTTTTGTTTGCTTCGGGAGGAGGGGACAGGACTGGGGTTGCACTGGAGACCGGACGGGGCCTTGAGCGCCAAAATCGCCCCCATTTTTTACACTTTATTCCCGTTTTAATTTTCGAACACCACACTAACACCAAGTAGAGGGTGGCGGTAAACTAACAGGTTAAGGACGCGGCAAAATAGCGGGTTACAAAGGAGATAATCTGAGCGCGCGTCACAGTATCGGAGGGGAATAGCTAATTCCTTCATTATACAGCTAATTCGTTCATTTACATATCATATACATGCTGCGTGCGGAAAGGGTTATGCGTCTGTTTTAAGAAGCGCTAAGGACGCGTGAAACTGGAGACTGTATCGCTGGATCGCCTTACGCGTCCGAATTGTGCGCTCCCAGCACGTTACAGACGGGAAATCCTCAACTGCACGTTACAGTATCGACCCTTATATGTGTCTAAAATGTATTTAATTTTTTCATAGATCTGGTTAAATTCAGTGGAAATTTAGATTCCTATGCTTCAAGCTACGTGTGAAAATGGCATTTTTCACCCAGGAAAATTCATTTATTTGCCAATGGTTTTGACCAGTGGCAATTCACCTCAGAATCAGTTCCTGCCAAACTTGAGAACATGTAAAAAGAGGTGTGACTTAGACTGCCTGGTATCAGCTGGAGCTGGGAAGGAGAAGATGAAGGAAGAGAGTTTGCAGTCGTTTTTGTGCACAGACGGTTCTGGGCCTGCTCAGCCAGGCACTGTCTCTGGTGACATCACTCCGGCCTGCTGATTACTCACCAGTTGCACAATCACACTGATCTTCATTTTTATTTTGGGTGTCTCTACATTTACTGGAAGGGACACTAAAGCTACTGACCCTGAAAGTGCTGATGGCATTAATGCTACTGAGCTGAAATAGCGGATATGAATGATCAGTGTCAGTTACCAGAGAATGAAATGCAGCACTGTATGAATCATTAAAAATGAAAAGTTTGTCAAAAGGTAAACCTTTCCTCTCTCGGTCACAAATGCCACTGCTGGCAGCACTACCATTTCAGAGACAAACATCAATGCCACTGTCACATTCAGATTAGCATAAGCTGCTTTCAAGTACCCCACTGTACCACTGGTGTGATGTGCATGGATGGATAGATATTGTATAGATGCTGCATCAGGGCCTGTCTGCAGCTAGCACAGACTGTAACCGTGTCTATCTGTAGCCGATATGAATGTTGCTGTGCCATGTGTGTAATATACATGCTGCATAGTAACACTATTGTTTTCTGTGAGAGAACATGTACGTGGTTCTTGGGCTGACCCACTAGACTGCCAGACGATGTAGTGCAGCTAGCAATTTCTGTACATGTGTGTATGGTTTGTGTGGTATGCACTGATAGATGCTAGAAATATGTTGTGTAGATGGCAGTGGGATTTGTGTTTTTCTTCTTTATTATGTGGATGGATAATGTGAGTCAACAATTTATCATTTAAAATTGCTTGGCTTCTGCCATACTATAAGATCTCTTCTGCTCCCTCAGTATATGGACTTGATGTCATTTCATGGAATTTATCCTAAGTATAATTGTCTGTTTTTTAATATTGTGCATGATTTGACTTTCCTTATATATCAGTATACCTGATATTTTGTAAAACAATACAAAAAAACCCAAAACGCTGCGCTAAACCTGCCTGTCTACTACCACCCCTGGCTGTGCTGGTGCTTGCCTACCTGCTGCTGCAACTTCTATGTTATACATGTGTGTGCAACATATATGTTGTATTGTAACACCATTTGCAGTCAGTGAAAGAACACGTCTGATGTCAATGATGCCCAACAGACTCACAAACATGGTAGAAAATTTACTGAGTACATCTATAGCTGTAGTTCTGATGTTATGTGTACGGACAGAATTTATAACTATGCCACACTATGAGCTAGTGCTTCCCAGCTGACACATGTTTGATTTGTGGTTCCCCCTCTCTTTCTGACACTCGGTCACTTTAGCTCTCGGTCCCATGCAACAGTGGGACTGTGTGAAGTGGCGGCAGTGTCACAGTGAGGTCAGAAATGCAGCCCCTGTGTGCCACTCTTTATCTAAGCATGTAGCTCTTTCCAGCTGCCCATGTTTCTGCAGATTATGTAGAATACTACACCAGCTATCACCCAGAACTGTTCCTCTGGCTCAGAGTCCCAGGGTGTAGATGCAGGTCTCCCATCCTCCAGCATCGGCAGGAAGAGTAAAAAAAATAGAAAACTATGGCTCTAATGTACTAAGCATCTGTAAGGAGACCCCCCCCCCCCTCAAAGTTGCCACTTTCTGATAGAGTTGCCAATTGCTAGTATAGAAGCAGTTGACTTACCAAACCTTGCCCTTGTGAGGAATGTCAGAATACGGTAGATGTTTTAAAGACGTTTGGCACTCTCCAGTCAGTGCGATCAGAGTCCCGAGAGTCAGTCTGCAGTCCACAGCCTGAAGGCATCTCCTCTTCACAAAGTGGTGTTAGTGTGTGGTCTTCCCTCCACTGGGAAAGCAGCAGGGAGTGCCTTTCTCAGCAGAGGTGCTATTGAAGAAGAAATGTTCATCTCCTGAGGAGGTGGCTGGGATCCATGATCATGGTGCCCAGGTGTCCAGGAGTAGTGAGCATCTAGGGATCTTGGACACATTCCTGAGATGTTGTATGAGGAGTTTGGGTCACCAGAAATAGTGATCCAGTGGACTTACCTATTCCTACCATGGCTAGAACTCCAGTACCTCTGAAGAAATCAGTCACTTCTTTAGGAGTACAACTAGACTCCTGGAACAATTGCCTTCAATCAATCAACAACCTTCTCACCAGCCTTAACCTAGTCCTTAACACCAATAAGACGGAGATCCTTATCATCTCACATGACAACAATAATGGACTAACCAGCATACCAATCACTTCTCAATTAAATATCTCCCCACATGTCAGAGTCCTTGGCGTCATTCTTGACAACCAGTTCAACCTAAAAAAATTTGTCAGTACTACCACAAAAGACTGTTTCTTCAAATTACAAGTCCTGAAAAAGCTAAGACCCCTCCTCTATTTCCATGACTTTCGCATGGTGCTTCAATCCATCATTTTTTCGAAAATCGACTACTGCAATGCACTCCTTCTAGGTCTCCCAGCTAACACAATCAGACCCCTGCAGATGGTACAGAACTCCACCGCTAGGATCCTGACTAACACCAACAGAAGAGAGCACATCACGCCCATACTTCGTAACCTACATTGGCTACCCATCAAATTCAGAATTCTCTACAAAGTCCTTACGATAATTCACAAAGCCACGCACAATCTAACACCTCTTGATCTTAACTTACCTCTTCGTCTCCATGAATCCTCCAGACCTATTAGATCTGCTTACAAGGGCACTATCTACACCCCCCACAATAAAGACAGCCTTAAGGAAACAGGCCCTATCCACCGCGGGTCCCTCACAATGGAATGCTCTTCCCCCAGATCTCCGGCAAGAACCATGCCCACTTACTTTAAAAAAAAAACTCAAAACCTGGCTATTCAAACAAGCTTATCCATAACCAGACGAACCCTCCTCAAACTCAGGAATGTTCTATCTCGGCTCTCTAAACGATTCTGTTTACACACTTGAAGTACAATCTCCCTCTCTATAGATCACACGCTCCCCTATCTTGTTCAGACTGGACCACACCCCCGGAACGCCCCCGGACCGGCGCCATGCCCCCGGGCCCACCCCCCCAAATGCCGCGTCATGCCCCCGAAACGCCGCATCATTTGGCGACGCCCCCAACACGCCCCTTTTTAAAAGCCCTGCGACTTACGCACGTCCCGGGGCTCTGCGCGCACCGGTGGCCTATGCAAAATAGGCACGCCGGCACACGAGGGCCCTGCTCGCGTAAATCTGGCTGGATTTACGCGGGCAGGGCATTTAAAATCTGCCCGACTATACCGAGTTTTATCCCCTGAGTCCAAGTTCTATGTAACCTTTGTTCTATGTAATGCTTTCTGCAATATTGTGTTCCACTGTAAACTGATATGATACGTAATTTTTCACATGAATGTCGGTATAAAAAAGTTTATAATAAATAAATTAAAATAAATAGATTCTTCACTCAAATTCTCTTCATATGTTTCTAACCTAGTTCTTCCCCCAGATCTCCGGCAAGAACCATGCCCACTTACTTTAAAAAAATCCTATTTTTTCTGATGTTTCATTAGAAGACTCAAACCATTTTTAGAATGTAAGTACTTGGAAGACGCTCGCCCATTCTCTTATACTCAATAGACTTGGCTACTGCAATGCCATACTACGTGGACTGCCTTCCAACCAAGCTCGCAGACAAACGTTTGTTCTAGACTGGTGCACATCCCTGGTTTCACCTCTGGCCAAGTACTAGGTGCACTGGACCTCATGAGAAAACTTCACAAAAAGATCTCCATAGACATCTTAGGAAATCTCTTTGTTAAGCATACCATGTAGTATCAGTTAGAATCAGGGGCAGATTGGCCTATCGGGGGATCTGGCATCCCCCGGTGGACCAGTTGCTCAGATCATGTGGTTTTTCCTGCCCCAAAGTAAAACCTTCAGAGCTGCGGCAGAGTCCATCCTGCTGTGGCCCAAAGAAAGGCTTGCACGGTCACAGCAGAGCCCATCCTGCCATGGCCCAAACAGAGGACTGTGTTCCTATCATTCTGTGGGCTGAAGAGAGACCTGTGTGGCTGCAGCCAAGGTCCTCCCCTCCTCTCAACCTTGCAGGAGCCATGTGTAGCGGTGACCTTCTTCCACCTCCCTTCCAGCATTGAGGAGCAGCACTGCCTGAAAACTATATTTGTGTATGTGTTTGTATGAGAGAGAGAAAGCCTGGGTGTGTGAATGAGAGAGAGCCTGCATGTATGTATGAGACAGCCTGCATATGTGTGTGTGTGTGTGTGTGTGTGCGCGCAAGAGAGCCTGCCCGTGTATGAAAGTGTGACAGAGCCTGTGTATGTGTGAGAGACTGCATATATATGAGAGTGAGAATGCCTGTATGTGTCTGTGAGAGTCTGAGACTATGTGTGTGTGTGTGTGAGAGAGAGAGAGAGAGAGAGTGAAAGACCTGTGCATGTGACAGCATATATATGAGTGAGAGAGAGCCTGTGTATGTGACAGCATGTGTGTGTGTTGGGGAGAGAGAGAGGTAAAGATTGTGAGGCCCCCTCCCTCAATCCATAATTATGTGGGTGACTGAAAATCAAAAGATCCCAGGTATGGAGAGCTGGACATTTTTAATCCTATTAATTTAAATTTTGGGGCGTTATTTCATGTCTGCTATTTGAAATATTTGGTGTTTGGGAAACATTACAAAAAACTTATTTTAATTTCTGGATGTTCGATGGCTGTTGCCTGCTTGACGTATTTATTCTTTTTTTTAATATGGTTTTAATATTATGAATGATGTTTTATATCTCTTGACTTTATTGCTTAATATTTTATGAGGAATGATGTTTCTATGTTTCCATTGTTGCAATGCATAGTAGTCAGACTTATTGTGTTTTCCAGAGCAAGAGTGAGTGAGCCAGTTAACATGTTTGTCAGTGAGAGAGAACGAGCACGCCAATGAGCATTTGTTTGAGCAAGAGGACTATTTAAAACAGTGAGCATGTGTGTGAGCCAGTCAGCATGTATGTGAAAGAGAATATAAGGGAGTTTGTGTGAGAATGAGCATTTAAGTTAGAAAGTGAGTATATATAAGAGAGAGGAGAAAGTTTGTACATACCTCCTATGCCTGACTAATCCATGACAATCTGTGGGTGTCTGAAATTTAAGTTCCCAGGTATGAAGTGCAAGGGATTTTTTTTAGCCTAAGTTTTAATTATTGGGTGTTATTTGATGCATCTTCTGATTTTAAATATATTATTGATTGGAACATTAAAACAAAAAAACAATGTTATATATTTTTAATCATTTGATGTTCTATTCATCAGCTGCTTTTAAATATTTATTATTTTTATGTGTATGGTTTTACTATTATGATTGATGGTTTATATATCTTGCTTTTATTGTTTGAGCAATTGGTTGAGGAACCAACAAGAGAGAGAGAGCTATTTTAGATTTAATTCTTAGTGGAACGCAGGATATGGTGAGAGAGGTAACGGTGGTGGGGCCACTTGGTAACAGTGATCATAACATGATCAAATTTATACTAATAACTGGAAGGGAGACAGTAAGTAAATCTGCAGTTCTAACACTAAACTTCCAAAAGGGAAACTTTGATAAAATGACGAAAATAGAAAAAAACTGAAAGGTGAAGCTGCAAAGGTTAAAAGTGTTCAACAGGCATGGACATTGTTTAAAAATACAATCCTAGAGGCACAGTCCATATGTATTTCACACATTAAGAAAGGTGGAAGGAAGGCAAAACGATTTCCGTCCTGGTTAAAAGGTAAGGTGAAAGAGGCTATTTTAGCCAAAAAAACATCCTTCAAAAATTGGAAAAAGGATCCATCTGAAGAAAATAGGATAAAACATAAGCATTGTCAAGTTAAGTGTAAAATATTGATAAGACAGGCAAAGAGAAAATTTGAAATGAAGTTGGCCATAGAGGCAAAAACTCATAATAAAAACTTTTTTAAATATATCCGAAGCAAGAAACCTATGAGGGAGTCGGTTGGACCATTAGATGACAGAGGGGTTAAAGGGGCTCTTAGGGAAGATAAGGCCATTGAAGAAAGACTAAATGAATTCTTTGCCTCCATGTTTACTAATGAGGATGTTGGGGAGATACCAGTTCCGGAGATGGTTTTTAGGTGTGATGAGTCAGACGAACTGAACTAAATCACTGTGAACCTGGAAGATGTAGTAGGCCAGATTGACAAACTAAAGAGTAGCAAATCACCTGGACCGGATAGTATGCATCCTAGGGTACTGAAGGAACTAAAAAATGAAATTTCTGATCTATTAGTTAAAATTTTTAAACTATCATTGAAATCATCCATTGTACCTGAAGACTGGAGGGTGCCCAATGTAACCGCAATATTTTAAAAAGGCACCAGAGGCGATCTGGGTAACTATAGAAAAGTGAGCCTGACTTCAGTGCTGGGAAAAATAGTGGAAACTATTCTCAAGATCAAAATCGTAGAGCATATAGAAAGACATGGTTTAATGGAACACAGTCAACATGGATTTACCCAAGGGAAGTCTTGCCTAACAAATCTGCTTCATTTTTTTGAAGGGGTTAATAAACATGTGGATAAAGGTGAACCGGTATTTGGATTTTCAGAAAGCGTTTGACAAAATCCCTCATGAGAGGCTTCTAAGAAAACTAAAAAGTCATGGGATAAGAGGTGATGTCCTTTCATGGATTACAAACCGCTTAAAAGACAGGAAACAGAGAGTAAGATTAAATGGTCAATTTTCTCAGTGGAAAAGGGTAATCAGTGAGTGCCTCAAGGATCTGTACTTGGACCGGTGCTTTTCAGTATATATATATATATAAATGTAATGGAAAGGAATACGACTAGTGAGGTTATCAAATTTGCAGATGATACAAAATTATTCAGAGTAGTTAAATCACAAGCGGATTGTGATACATTACAGGAGGACCTTGCAAGACTGGAAGATTGGGCATCCAAATGGCAGATGAAATTTAATGTGGACAAGTGCAAGGTGTTGCACATAGGGAAAAATAACCCTTGCTGTAGTTACACGATGTTAGGTTGCATATTAGGAGCTACCACCCAGGAAAAAGATCTAGGTATCATAGACTTTAAAATCATCGGTTCAGTGTGCTGCATCAGTCAAAAAAGAAAACAGAATGTTAGGAATTATTAGGGATGTGAATCGTTTTACGACGATTAAAATTATCGTCCGATAATTTTAATATCGTCTTAAACCGTTATGAAACACAATACAATAGAGATTCTAACGATTTATCGTTATAAATCGTTAGAATCGTGAGCCGGCACACTAAAACCCACTAAAACCCACCCCCGACCCTTTAAATTAAATCCACCACCCTCCCGAACCCCCCCCCCAAATAACTTAAATTACCTGGTGGTCCAGCGGCGGTCCGGAACGGCAGCGGTCCGGAACGGGCTCCTGCTATTGAATCTTGTTGTCTTCAGCCGGCGCCATTTTCCAAAATGGCGCCGAAAAATGGCGGCGGCCATAGACCAACAGGATTCGACGGCAGGAGGTCCTTCCGGACCCCCGCTGGACTTTTGGCAAGTCTTGTGGGGGTCAGGAGGCCCCCCCCCAAAGCTGGCCAAAAGTTCCTGGAGGTCCAGCGGGGGTCAGGGAGCGATTTCCCGCCGCGAATCGTTTTCCGTACGGAAAATGGCGCCGGCAGGAGATCGACTGCAGGAGGTCGTTCAGCGAAGCGCCGGAACCCTCGCTGAATGACCTCCTGCAGTCGATCTCCTGCCGGCGCCATTTTCCGTACGGAAAACGATTTGCGGCGGGAAATCGCTCCCTGACCCCCGCTGGACCTCCAGGAACTTTTGGCCAGCTTGGGGGGGGCCTCCTGACCCCCACAAGACTTGCCAAAAGTCCAGCGGGGGTCTGGAAGGACCTCCTGCCGTCGAATCCTGTTGGTCTATGGCCGCCGCCATTTTTCGGCGCCATTTTGGAAAATGGCGCCGGCTGAAGACAACAAGATTCAATAGCAGGAGCCCGTTCCGGACCGCTGCCATTCCGGACCGCCGCTGGACCACCAGGTAATTTAAGTTATTTGGGGAGGGGTTCGGGAGGGGGGGGGATTTAATTTAAAGGGTCGGGGGTGGGTTTTAGCGGGTTTTAACGATTTTAGCGGGTTTTAACGATTTTAACGATTTATCACGATATTTTACCCCCCCCCCCCAAATGGCAACAATACGATTCCCTCCCCCTCCCAGCCGAAATCGATCGTTAAGACGATCGAGGACACGATTCACATCTCTAGGAATTATTAGGAAGGGAATGGTTAATAAAACAGAAAATGTCATAATGCCTCTGTATCGCTCCATGGTGAGACCGCAACTTGAATACTGTGTACAATTCTGGTCGCCGCATCTCAAAAAAAGATATAGTTGTGATGGAGAAGGTACAGAGAAGGGCAACCAAAATGATAAAGGGGATGGAATTGCTCCCCTATGAGGAAAGGCTGAAAAGGTTAGGGCTGTTCAGCTTGGAGAAGAGACGGCTGAAGGGGGGTATGATAGAGGTCTTTAAGATCATGAGAGGTCTTGAACGAGTAGATATGAATCTGTTATTTACAGTTTCGAATAATAGAAGGATTAAGGGGCATTCCATGAAGTTAGCAAGTAGCACATTTAAGACTAATCGGAGAAAATTCTTTTTCACGCAACATACAATAAAGCTCTGGAATTTGTTGCCAGAGGATGAGGTTAGTGCAGTTAGTGTAGCTCGGTTCAAAAAAGGTTTGGATAAGTTATTGGAGGAGAAGTCTATTAACTGCTGTTAATCAAGTTTACTTAGGGAATAGCCACTGCTATTAATTGCATCAGTAGCATGGGATCTTCTTAGTGTTTGGGTAATTGCCAGGTTCTTGTGGCCTGGTTTGGCCTCTGTTGGAAACAGGAAGCTGGGCTTGATGAACCCTTGGTCTGACCCAGCATGTTCTTATGATGTTCTTATGATGTTTTTCCATTGTTGTACTGTATACAGAGTCTGTCTTGTTATGGTTTCCAATTCAGTTTTTGTTTGCATGTTTCTAGTTAAACTTTATTGTCTATTTTGTATTTGGTGAAGGGCTGTGTGTTCTGCATGTGTGACTGAGGTGAGGTATTCTGCTAGCATGTAGTTTCTTTGTACGGATCTATAAATGCTTGGTTTGTTCTGTTATCCTAATATCAGGTGAACTGGTGTTTTAGGGCCTGCTGTGATAGAGTAGGTAGGCAGTGCAGAGCCTGGGGAACTATTAAAGCAGCAGACTCCGTAGCACTCTGTCAATGGGAATGCACTGAAATGGTTGGGGAGGGGGGAGGGTATGGTGAAGTGGAGGAAAGCTCAGTCACAAAAAGGGATGGGGTGAGCCAAGAGGAAGTGCCTATGCAGTGTTGGGGAGACTTCTGTAGGCTGAGCTTTCCTTCTGAAAGGGTCAACTGACTGTGGAAACAGTGAGCCTACTGGAGTGAGGGTGGCAATGGGAATGGGAAAGGGAGAGGGTGAGTTCATCTGCAGGCTGGGAAAGGGCTGGCAGCAAACAAAAACATTTTAGGTAATCATGTGGCAGTACTGGAGCAGGGGTAGTCACTGTGTGAGCATATGAGCAACAGCGGCACAATGACAGAATGTGTGTTTCAGAGAGAGAGAGAGTGTGTGTTTGTGTGTGTGTGTATGTCTTTCTCCCTGATGCTGTGCCGGGAGCCTCTGACCCCACCCCACCCCACCCCCAGGCTGCCCCGCCCCTTTTTACAAGCCCTGGGACTTACTCTTGTCCCAGGGATTTACACGTGTAGAGCTTATAAAATCCAGCCCTCGGAGTGGAGTCACTCCCACTTTGGTGTCCCAGGCAGATTGAGTCAAAGTAACTAGGGACCCACAATGGTTTCCATCAGGGGCACACTTAAAAGCCCTCTTTCTGGCCAGGTTTATTCTGGTCAGGTGTGAAAGAAAATATAATCCATCCAGTCTCCCAGGGGTAGGGAGGAAAATCATGGACAAAGTTTGGAAATGTCCTGTGTAAGGATAACAATTGAGAAGATCTCTGGAATAAATGCTCCTGAGGTAAGTGGTTTAACAATTTTATTTTACTAGAAAGAGTAAAGAATTAAGAACTGGCTGAAAACAAACAACTCAATAGATAATGAAAAACTTTCAATGAGTATGTTTAAGCAGTGTCTTATGAAAAGGCTATTTCTAACTTAGGCCTAGATTTATCAATCTGCTGTAAATATCACATGTGATAGAAAAAGGAGTGTGATTTATGGTAATAGCCTAATTATCACAATGTGTGCTTCACATTGGTATTACTGCAAAGAGTGTTAACTTTATGGTAATACCTATGGTGCCACCCACATATTCTCTCTATCTCTTCCCCCTCCCCCTCATCTCAGGCCCTTCCCCAGCCTAAAAATGCCCAAAATGGAAATTGCGAAAAAATCACAAATAGATTTATGTGCATATTGCACAGCGTAACGCAATTGAAAAAGGCGTAGTTATTGTCAGCAATATCGTGCGTTATGGCTTCATGAAGCCAGCCCACTTTTTCTGAAATTCTGACTCCTCCCCTTTTAAAAATTTGCTTCACTCCATGCATTATGGTGCTTAACGCATGCGAAAACGCCATAACGTGATTTGATAAATGACCCTGTAACTTTGTAAATTTGAAACTTTAATACTATAAAATCTGTTTTCAGTAGCAAAAATGCCTTAAGACAATTCTCTTAGGGGTAGATTTTAAAAAGCATTTACTCAAGTAAGTGGGCTTTTCAAAATTGCTACAATATATGCCATTGAATTGTCCATAGGATTTATTCAAGTAAGTGCACTTTACTCGAGTAAATAGCTTTTGAAAATTGCTACGATAGTATGTCACATTTACATGCGTAACTCCTTTGAAAATGACCCCCTTAGGATGTTATGCAGAATCCAATTAAAAGTCAGATAAGTACAGCATCTATATTTCTCTTTATTTTACACTGCAGGTGTGTATTTAATCCAAATTTGTATTTTAAGAAATTGATTCTTTGTGTTGTATTTCTCTTTTATAGGCTCTTCTGGTACAGAGTCCTTCAGGTAGGTATCTTTGTTTTTTCTCTGTGTGATTTCCTCTCATTTTTTCTCTTTTTATCTTGCTTTACTACTGAGTTCCCAAAAAAATACTGTTCAGTCTGCTTTACTTTTCTGCTCAGTAAAATGTTGATTGTCTGACCAGAACTAGTGTTTGTTTTTTTGGTGTGAATGTGCACACTTATCTCTGGTCCTTTTTGTCAAAGCTCTTGAGCGATGGGTCCAGTTGCAGTGGTCAGCTCCTGCGTGATGGCTCCTGCAGCAGGCATCTTTTCTTTCCCGTAGAGATTCCCAGGAATAATTACTAACTTTAAAAATATCAACAATAAAAACTAACACTCCTGTCACCAAGTCTCTTCCAGAAGCTATGAGTTCCCTAGTGAAGGGTGTTCAATGGCTTATTGAACTCTTGTTCTAAGAAAAGAAAATGATAATTAAATATCCCTGTCTTAAACATTTTAGTTAGGAGAACAGTCATTAAACTTCCACTCTTGCTCACATTCACAAAGTAAATGAGTATGAAGAACAGAAACTCTCCTAGCATTCAATGAAAATGTTTTTAGGAGAACTGGGAATTAGTCTGCTCCTTTAACCACTTGTTAACTGACTGACTGTAAACCTTATTCAGAACTTTGCAGTGCTGTCCTTCTTAAGAGCTAACAGTAGCCTGGGTACCTCCTTTATGCATCCTTTCTAAAAAGGCTGTGCAGCAGATACAGACAAGTACATGGGTGCCTTGATCCTCAGAAAGGTTATGGGTTAGTAGGTATAATTACAATAGCAGTGCAATAGCTATCAATAACAACAGGAGAATCAAAGATCCTCAACTCCTTTGCAGTCAATTTTCTGTTAATAGAATTGACTCTCTTGTGAGTGTGTGACTGTAAAGAATAGAAAGAGGCAAAAGTAATTTTGTCCTAAAGTTGCTCCTGATTCCCTACACCAAGGTAAGAGTGCAGGATAGTTAATTGTAAAGGTATTGAAGAGGTACGCAGGAATATTCTTAATAGAGGCATATTGCAAAACTGTGTGACATAGTATAACTTGGATCACAAGAGAGTCTGTCTACCTCTGACTACCTCAGCGTCACCATCATTGTACAGTCAACCTCGGCATACTCCGTGCTGCGGGCCACTACCAGGTCTGCACACCTGAGGTAATTGCTTCATCACTGAGAAGTCTGTCTGGCATACCGGGCTTTGCGGGCCACTACCGGATCTGCACATCGGAGATAACTGCTTCACTACTGAGAAGGCTGCCTGGCATACCCCGCTCCATGGACCACTACCGGATATCTATATCTGAGGTATCACCCTGGGCATATCCCTTGCTCAAGAACTATATCTCTACTGCAGTCCCCGTTCCACGGGTTCTGCTCAAGAACAGTTCTTTAACTGCAGTTCCCCACTCCATGGGTTCTTCTCTTTCTCCTCTATAATAAAGTCTCTCTTACATTTGTGTCCTAAGCCTCTGAGATCGCGCCGACCGGTGGTGAGGCCCACAGGGCTCCTCCCTGTGGGCGGAGTCATCTCTCACCTTGGCCCAGGGTTCACATCCATACCAAAACATAACAATATGATTCTGTTTTAATGTGATTATAGCCAAATGTATTGAGTTTTCTATTATCTGTTTACTTACCTGTTCTTAAATGTGTGTGAACCTGTCAGGGAAATTAGTTTTCAGGAAGTGGGGGGGGAGGAATGAACGAGACAGTTGGACTCAAAGGAATGAATCCTGTGGTTTTATTTAAGAGTCGCACGAGGGCATGAAGGGTGGAGAGATCAGGAAAAGGACAGCCTACCTCCTTGATAAATCCTGCTGAACTGAGAGACAGTGTAGTGGCAGGTTACAGTGGCATCTGGAATGTATCCTTAGCAGCGTGAACAGAATTAGTGGAAGGGCTGTTTGGTCTTTTTCTGCTTTCATCTACTTTATTACTAAGATCCAACAAAGACCAAAATAATATAGAAAGGGCCTAATCTCAGTATTCCATTTCTCACTTTATTTCACTCTTCCAGCACTATCCTATGTGAGCTGACTTTTGAACTTTGTGTTTGTCGCCCGTTTTTGTCAGTAGAGGTTTTTTTTAATGTTTTTGTTGAACGCAGTTCTGGACTGAGGAGTAATTTCTTGTGTGACTGCTGTGCAGAAGATCCCCCAAAGGGCCTTGAAAATGTATGTTTTCCCCTTGTGGGGCAACCCTGGGAACGGTCATGTGGTCTTATGTGCATCCCTTCCCAGGCCTAGAATGGGCCGAGGAGGGCTACATTTACTTTTTATTGCAGATATTCTGAAAACCTGACTGGCTGTGGTCAATATGATGAGTTTGCAGAGCCCTGTAATGCATTATCAGCTTCGTTACCAGGACAGGTTTGGGAAGCCCTGATGTAGTACATGATTCTACATGTTGGCCAGTCTAAATAGCAACATAAAGAGAGTTTATTGGTTTTCCTGAGGTACACAGAGCCTCCAAGGCACATTTTCAGCACAGGATATGATTATTTTTATTTGCCAAAGTTGACAAATAACTTTCTTCCGGAAATTTTTTTAAGTCATGAATCTGGCTGACTGATTCCCAGAGTGGTTTATTTGACAGAATATAAAAAGTATGGTGTAGGAAAATTATTTTATTGGACACAGTGTATTTTGTAATAAAGTTCTCATTTCTACTGCCAAACCATAAAACCATAGCAGACTAGAAAAATGAGATAGCCTTCCTAGCACAATATTTGGAACCAGATCAGTGATGTTCAGTACATATATCTTATATCCTCACATGATCTAGACAGACAAAAACAGTGCATTGATCACAACATATATGATGCTGATACTGTTAAAAAAAAAAAAAAAAGGCTATTAAAATGGTACGGTTGGCACATGAGAGACATTTTGTAATACAGTGCCAGCGAGGTGGGAGTGACTGGGGATTGCCCCTTCACCTTTTCGACCATGGAGCTAATAGGTAAGCTGGGGAGGATCCAGGGGTGGGAGGCAAGCCTGGGGAGGCGCTCTTTAAAGAGACAGAGGGCAGGCTGTGGAGGTCAGGGGGCAAGGTTATTTGCCAGGGGACAGAGCTTACTCTAAGTGGCACAGTGGAAAATACTGATAGTGCCAAATGGGCGTAGGGAGGCTTGGATTTGGCACCACGAGCCACCCAGGCTTATTTTGATGGGGAGGCAGTCAATAGGGCACGTGGCACCTGAGGCTTAGCCAGTTTCCTCAGCCTGGTGGTGATGCTCTCAGCAGAAATTTAAGTACACTTCTCAAGGTAGAGCAGTGGCGATCGGGAAGTGTTTTCCCAATCCATGCAGCTATTTCCAGTGCACTTTCTTTTACCAGCACATTGCACTTTAGAAGATCCTGTTCCTGATGTTCTTGCTGTGAAGGACATTGCCATCTGTTGCTGCTGCTGCTGCTCATATTCATTGAATCTGGCAAAGCAGCTCGTTATTCTTTTACTTGTACTGTGCAGGACTTGGAGCTTCAAAAAGGCAAATAACATGCAAAAACGCCAAACAATGCATGTTGTTTGCCTTTTCCCAGCTTAGTAAGTAGGCCCCTATGCTTTTGCTTATCAGCATGAACGGAGTTCCGTTGTCTGATTATCTTACATGGGTTATGTGTTACATAGCTGACAATTCATATAATGCTGATTTTTGCAGCATTATGCATGTCATTCTTGTTTCATGCTAAACTTCTAAAATATCTCCTCTGATATATACTTTTTGGTATCTATTTTTATAGCTTTTTTCTAAATATTAAAAAAATATATATTCTTAAAGCACGCTATCATACACCTGAGCAGCCTTAATTGAGCATTTAGTCGCAATGAAGTACAATTTTCTGTTTTTGACTCAGTTATAGATTAGGTGCATTCCAGGTAGGGATGGCTACTATTTTTAGGTCAGCAGTAGTTAAAAATCATTGCCATTTGAAAATGGCGTAGTGGCTGGTGTCAGTCCCCATTCCCATTGGCCAAGTGTCTATATCATTAAAAGAAATAAACACATTCTAACTGGCACCACTGCTATCTGACTATAGCGGGAGCCCCAGACTGCTGGCCTGCTAAATCGAAGGGAGCTGCACAGTTCCCAGGGCTTTTTCCTCCTTCTCGACTCATTCCCTCTCAGACCTTTATGCTTTAGCTCCTGGGATGCCAGGTTCATCCAGCGGGGAGGAGGTTTACACCCAAACACGCACTTTGAGTCAGCGAGTACTCTCAGTGTCTGGTCGAGCAGAATTCAAAGGCTCCATTAAATGAAGCATGAAGTCCAGTGGGGATGTTCAATTGAAAGGACTAGGGGGACTAGGGGGCATTCCATGAACTTAGCATGTGGCACATTTAAAACTAATCGGAGAAAGTTCTTTTTCACTCAACGCATAATTAAATTCTGGAATTTGTTGCCAGAGGATGTGGTTAGTGCACTAACCACATCCTCTGGCAACAAATTCCAGAGCTTTATTGTGCGTTGTGGAAAAACGTTTTCTCCGATTAGTCTTAAATGTGCTACTTGCTAACTTCATGGAGTGCCCCCTAGTCTTTCTATTATCCAAAAGAGTAAATAACTGATTCACATTTACCCATTCTATACCTGTCATGATCTTAAACATCTCTATCATATCCCCCATCAGCCGTCTCTTCTCCAGGCTTAAAAGTCCTAACCTCTTTAGTCTTTCCTCATAGGGGAGCTGTTCCATTCCCTTTATCATTTTGGTCACCTTCTCTGTACCTTCTCCATCGCAACTATATCTTTTTTGAGATGCGGCAACCAGAATTGTACACAGTATTCAAGGTGCGGTCTCACCATGGAGCAATACAGAGGCATTATGACATTTTCCGTTTTATTCACATTCCCTTTCTAATAATTCCCAACATTCTGTTTGCTTTTTTGACTGCTGCAGCACCCTGAACCGACGATTTCAAATTGTTATCCACTATGATGCCTAGATCTCTTTCTCAGGTGGTAGCTCCTAATATGGAACCTAACATCATGTAACTATAGCATGGGTTATTTTTCCCTAAATGCATCACCTTTCACTTATCCACCTTAAATTTCATCTGCCATTTGCATACCCAATTTTCCAGTCACAGAAGGTCTTCCTGCAATTTATCACAATCTGCTTGTGATTTAACTACTCTGAACAATTTAGTATCATCTGCAAATTAGATTACCTCACTTGTCATATTTCTTTCCAGATCATTTATAAATATATTGAAAAGTACAGGTCCCAATACAGATCCCTGAGGCACTCCACTGTCCACTCCCTTCCAGTCTTCAGGTACAATGGATGATTTTAATGATAGGTTAAAAATTTTTACTAATAGGTCTGAAATTTCATTTTTTAGTTCCTTCAGAACCCTTGGGTATATATCATCTGGTCCAGGAGATTTACTACTCTTCAGTTTGTCAATCAGGCCTACCACACCTTCTAGGTTCACCGTGATTTGGTTCAGTCCATCTGAATCATTACCCATGAAAACCTTCTCTGATACAGGTATCTCACCAACATCCTCTTCAGTAAACACTGAAGCAAAAAAATAATTTAATCTTTCCGCGATGACCTTATCTTCTCTAATTGCCCCTTTAACCCCTCGATCATCTAACGGTCCAACTGACTCCCTCACAGGCTTTCTGCTTTGGATATATTTAAAAAAGTTTTTACTGTGAGTTTTTGCCTCTATGGCCAACTTCTTTTCAAATTCTCTCTTAGCCTGTCTTATCAATGTCTTACATTTAACTTGCCAATGTTTATACATTATCTTATTTTCTTCTGTTGGATGTTACGTGCCCCACCCGTGGCCATCCCATGCGCAAACCTGCTCACGTTCATGGTCCCACAGCAGGCCCCGGGACGACCTCCCTCGTGGTAGTTGCCAGTCTTGCCAGGCCCCGGCAAGACTGGTGGCGGTCGCCGGGCCTTCCACTGTGTGCTGGGCCTCACGCCGAGGTTCGGCGTCCTTGGCCATCTTGTACACGCCCATACGCGCGGACTGCCCGGACTCATGTAGGGTCAGGGGCGGGTCCCAGCTCTGTGGCACGTCCTGATTGATCCCCTGATATAAGGAAGTTCCTGTCTTCACTTCCTTGCCTTGGCAATCGGGTCGGTTTGTTCTGAGATTGCCTCTGAGCTAGTACTTGTGCTTGCTTGTCCTAGTCTTCTTCCAGGATCCTTCTGTTCCAGTTCTGTTCCTGACTCGTACCTGCATCCTAGTTCCTGTTCCTGCTTGTTCCTGTGTTCGTCTGTCTGTCTACCCAGGTTGTACCCTTGGACTGTCTTACTGGTACTGACCTAGCCTGTTCCTGACCTGCCTGCCTGCCTGCCGCCTGCCTCAAAGACCACAGCCTGTTCCTGACCTGCCTGCCTGCCTGCCGCCTGTCTGAAGACCTCAGCCTGTTTTCGACTTCGTCTGACCTCCAGTGCCTGACCCCTGCTTTGTCTGACCACTCTTGGACTGACCTCTAGACATTGACCTTTTGCCTGCCTGACCTCATCTCCAGATTCTGGCTCTATTCCTTGCCTTGTCATCACCAACTCTGTTCTGATTCTCCCTGCACCAACCAGTTGCCATTCTTGAACCCAATCATGCTCCCCCTGTCTCCGTGGGCACGCTGGACTTTCCTAGGAGACCCAGCGAGGCCCACCTAAGTCCAAGTGGTCCAGGTCCCTACGGGCTCCTCCCGGGGGGACCTCAGACTTCCAGTGGTGAAGCTCTTCCTAGCCTCTGTCTCCTCCAGTGCTCCACCCCCTAGGGGCAGTTACCTCCTGTTCCCTTTCAGGAGACGTTCCACCCCCGAGCGCAACATTGGATCCTTCTTCCAATTTTTGAATGAAGATCTTTTGGCTAAAATAGCTTCTTTCACTTCCCCTTTTAACCATGCCGGTCATCGTTTTGCCTTCTTTCCACCTTTCTTAATGTGTGGAATCTGACTTGGCAACAATGTCAGGAAATATTTCTTCATGGTGGTGGATGCATGGAATGCCCTCCCGGAAGAGGTAGTGGAGACAAGAATAGTAATGGAATTCAAAAGGTCATATAATAAACACAGAGGATTCCTAGTGACTAAAGGATGGAAATGAAGAAAAGGGTTAATCTGTGGTAACTGGGATAACCTGCATGGAGCAGCAGTTACTACCCTTAACAGACAGCATGAGGAAAACTTGCATGGAACAGCAGTTAGTACCCTAAAAAAATATAAATTATAATAATTTAAAAAAAAATTCCTAAGGATACCCTGAAAACCTGACCTGTTGGTGGCCCTCGAGGGCTGGGAGTGAATGCCACTGCACTAGAAAGTCTATAGCCTGCAAAGCATGGCAATCGAATAAAACAAAAAATAAAAAACACTGGCTCTTTGAAAGCAGCTTTTGCATTAGTAACTTTAACCAGCATTTTCACAAAGGAGAAGGTTATTATTACAAACCATGAATCAGAAGCAGGAACCTGTTCATTTCCTGTGCTCATCACTTTAATCCTCCACCATCACCAGCACCAAAGTGGTTCTGACCATGCTGTCTCCCGTCTCCTCTGCCGTTCTCAGCAGTTCTCAGAGGGGCTGACCAGAGTAAACAGCTCTTTATGGGGTCAGTTCACCCATATTAGTTTTAGTTCCTGGAAGGCCAACAGCAAGAACCATTGGGCATTTGCCAAATAACCACTGTTGTTAACAGCAAATATTCTTCTGTTATTCTGCTGAAAAAGATAAAATCCTGTGCATGGAAATAAAGGTTAAGAAATAAAAACAAGAAATATACAAGGCAATACCTTTTATATTAGGCTAACTTGATACTTTTCCTGCCTAGCTGCCATGAGCTAATGCTGTCTTCCTCATGCCAGAATATAATGAGCAAACAATGGCATTACCAGAAAATATAAGTGAAACATACAAGGCATTCCAATGATAGTGTGAAAGGAAAGGAGGAATTGGGGGTGAGGGGATTTTGATGGGCGACAGTTGTTTAACAGTAAACTTTGTTAATAATTCAGAAACTCTCCAGCTGATCTTATTTGCTTTTATTTCTAGTTTTCTGCACTGCCTTGTTTAGAATAAGATTTTTACCCTGTGTTTATTTTCACTTTAATAGCTGCTGTTTAAAGCTTGGTTGTACAGTCTGAATTATTTCAATTTCTTTCCTTATTGTATTGCTGGGTTTTTTTTTTCTTTTCTTTAAAAAAAAACAAAAACTGCTGTTTATAGCTTGGCTTTTGAATCTGTTTTTAAAATAAGAAAAATAGGGACTGCTGTAGAATTTTAAAGGGACATTGCTTTATAAATATACCCTCCCTCCCTTTCCCTCTTTCACCCTCCCCAGAGGTTTTTGGTTTTTTTTTATATACATAGCTTTTTTAAGGCAGATAACCCAGGATCTTTAATTATATTAAGTGGTCACAAGATGTTTGCAAATTATCAAGGTGTTTCATAGCAAAGAAATTAACATAACAAAATGACTCTCATAAAATGTAATAAGTTTAGTGCTTTAGTTCCCAGGTGGTGGAATGGATTACCACCAATAGGTTGATGGTCAGAGGACAGTAAATTGTGCTAAATGGAACCAGCACTAAGGAGAGAACTGTCATAAGTGAAGTGCATCAAGGATCAGTTCTGGGGATGGATCTGTTCAATATCTTTGAGAGCAATATTGTGGGATGGATAGAAGGAAAAGCATGTCTTTTGGCAGATGATACCAAGATGTGCAACAGAATGGGCACACCTGAAGGAGTAGAGAGAATGAGATGCAATCTACGAAAAATGGAGGAGTGGTCAAAGGTTTAGAAACCTGTGTAAAGGCTATTTGTTTTCCCAAGATACAAAGGAGGTAATTTTCAAAAGCCATTTTCTCATGAAAAACACACTAGCGCCTCCTTGCTAATGCGACCCCAATTGGGTATCCTAACTCGGCCAACTGCCGGTTAAGAAAACCGATGCTGATTTTTACAACTTTGGTTTTCCTAACTCGGCTGTCTGCCGCTTAGGAAAACCAAAGCCGATTTTAACAACATTGATTTCCCTAACTCGGCCGTCTTTTAAGTACAGTTTCTTTAAGCATTTAAAACAAGTATAGAAAAACATTTTTTCTGCTTTTCTGTACTTGTTTTAAATGTGCTCAGCTATTAACTCCTGTTCCAGGCAGGCATTAGTTGTTCAGAGCTAAATGTGTGTGCATCTGGAGTGAAATAGCCTCAACCACATGCATTTGCATGTGATTAGCGCTATTAAATTCATTCTGCATCTGATGCACATTGAATAGGAACTAATCCCCTTATTGCATTAGGGGATTCATTAGCACTTATTCAACCCGTGTCTGACTGCAGATTATTGCATCGGCCCCTCTATGCATCCCAGCATTTTTCTGGCTTTAGCTATTGCCTTGTCACATTGCTTTGCTGCCTTCAGATCATCAGATGCTACCACACCAAGATTCCTCTCTCAGTCCGTGCGCATTAGTCTTTAACCGCCTATCACATACAGCAAGACCTAAAGAGCTAGATAGGAAAGTCAGAAAGGGGCACTATTTAGGGTGAGTCAAGAAACTCTGAAAAAAGAGTGAGAGAGAAAACAAGGGCATTTACAGATAAAAAGGGCCAGGTTTAAGTTCCAGGCAAAAATAGGGCAAACAGTTTCCAAAAAGTAGGCAAATTAGTTACTTTTATAAATTTACATAGAAATAAAGGTAATCAAAGAAGTTATAATTGCTTAACATTTAACTGCGCAGACATTTGTGATTAGCTTTTGAGAATTATACTGAATTACATTTTGCACCCAAATTGAAGGTATCACCTACTACTGGTTCAGTCTTTATTTCTTCACACAGTTAAGTGGACTGACATGGTACAACACACACTATTGTCCACTTTTACAATGACATATTATTTGCCCCCAAGTTTTAATTTCTTTCAGCTTCAGAAAAGGAAAAATGTACAGAAACAAAAATTACGCAAGTGTATATAATCAGCTCTCTGATACTTTGTCTGAAAGTGATAGCCTGGGTGAAATTGACCCTCCCTATCTATGTACCTATAAAGTCATTGGGAACATTGTATACGCAGATTTTACTTAGCATTTTCAAAGAGAGCTTGCATGCATAAGTTAAGCTAAAAAATACTCGGATAATTGTCCATGTATATGCAATTTCTCGTGCATAAAGTTGCACTCCTCTTTGGTGGTGCTTGCTCCTATATGTGCCTGCTTTCTAAAACCAAAAGTAATGACTCTGTTTGGTTCATGCGTGCTTTTATGCACTCTGAATCCCGGGCTATTTTAAAACAGCCATTTATGGTCAAAAAACCTAGTAAAATCCCCCCCCTCCCCCCCATGAGCCTTTGACAGAGCAAAAGGACAACAGGTTAATGCTGATTGCACAAAAGGGGCTGGAAGGAGCACAAAGATGCACTCAGTGTAAGCAACTGCAACACTGCCTAGTGTCTTCGAGCATTGTGACTCTGTTTGTTCTCATTTCTCTCTTCATTCATGGTATGAAAGCAGTGCAGTTTCTGCACCAGTCCTCAGCAGTCAGATCTTTATTTTGGCCAATACTATTTATTTCACTTCAGACATCCCTTGTGTGTCATAACAAATGAAAACCCATTACACCTTCTGCCTTCTTTTGGCACATTTAACACCCTGCTGTAAGACTTTCTCAAAAAACTGGCCCTTGCACCAAGCCCTGAAGAAGCCCACTGGTGACTTTACCTTCACGAGAATGAACGCGAGTGAGTACCTCTGTGAGTTCTGCTGCCTATCCAGTTCAACACCTAGTTAACAGCTTTCTGTCCCCCTGCCAAACTGGATAGTAGTGTGTCAGTCTTCTATGTGGAAGAGTGTCAAAGAACTTACTAAAATCCAAATAAGCTACATCTACTACTCTTCCATGATCTGCTAGTTGTTTCATCAAAAAAAAATCAATTAAGGCATTCACCTTGTGAAACCCATTATCCAGAGCTCCTGCTTCAAGGCACTACATTGGCCTTTAGTAGTTTTTCCTTAGTTATGCCCTCTACTGAAGTTAGACCGGCAGGTCTGTAGTTATCTGCGTCCTCGCTCCCACTTGTGTGGAGCAGGACTACTTCCACTTTCCCCCAATCCCTTAGAACCTCCCCTGTCTCTAAAGATAAGATGAACAGAGCAGAGGTAGACAGCCTTCAGTCCTGCTGGACACCAATCCGCTTGGGTTTTCAGGATATTGTTAATGAAAATGAATGATTTGCATGTACACTGTATTGTATGCAAAACCATCGCATGCACATTCAATAGGGATATCCTGAAAACCCAGAAGAATGGTGTGCAGGAGGACTGGAGATTGACTAACCCTGAAGCAGAGCTGTTGGGGAGCAGTCGTTACTTGCTTGAGCTCTCACAGTATTCTGTGGTATATCCCTTTTACACCCCTGTATCCTGCTTTAGCCACATCATCTTCCCCTTTTTCTGTATATACTGAGAAAAATATCTTGTTTAAGATTTAGGCCTTCTGCAGGAACCTTCCTTTTTCACTCACTTTCTCCTTTTATCTTTTATATTCCCCTTTTGTTTTTTGTCTCTAGCATATTTCTAAAGAAGAAAAGTGACAAAGAGGCTGGTGGCACCTTATAGACTGTTTTACTGAGGAATGAGCTTCAGAGGATAAAAGCCATGATGCATGAAGTTGAGAAACTGATTCATCTATTATCATCTCAGTGGTTTTTCTGAGTGACTGCAGGTGTTTATTAGCTTAAATATGAGTCTACATTGTCAGATGCATATAGTGTAGTGGAATAGGTGTGTATATCGATATGAAGATGAAGTAGGTCAGTGGCATTCACTTCCAGTTTTTGAGGGCTGGAAACAGGTCAGGTTTTCAGGGTACCTCTATAGAATATACATGTGATAGATTTGTATGTAATTGAGGCAGTGTACATGCAAATCTATCTCATGCATATTCATTAGGGACATCACAAGAACCTGTACTGTTTGCGGTCCTGGAGGACAGGAAGTGCATATCACTGGAGTAGATTGTGATGGGAGCAGTGGTTCTTGACCCAGTCCTCGGCACACTCCTAGCTAGTGGGATTTTCAGGATATCCGCAATGAATATGCATGAGAGAGATCTACATGCACTGCCTTCATTATATGCAAATCCCAAATGGAAACCAAATTGGTTATATATGTCCTGAGGACTGGATTGAGAACCCCTGGATGGGAGGATACACAATATAGAAAGAACATTAAAGGCTTACAGCAGTGAAGAAAAGGAAGTGATAAATTCAGCTTTTCCTCAAAAGCTAAGAAATAAAGAATTAAAGTCTAGAGAATCCTATGGATTCCTACTAAGAGGACTGCCTTATCATTGTAGGAAAAACAGAGTTAGCATTAGAGTGGAATATAGCTCCCCCTATTTAAGATGGTGAACTCCTAGATTATATAAACCCTTCCACCATCTTACAATGTGGAATTTTTAGTTGACCCTCCCAGGAGCAGGGTGTCCCCTTTTTTGCTCCCTTTTGGTTGATTTTTCTAGGGAAGGATCCTTGGATCTTAAAGATTGAGAGCTGGGTAAAGTAAAGAAACTAGGGTTCCTTTAAAACTACCCCAATGTTTGGAGCTGGGAAAAGGAACAAATTAATTAAGTGAAATTGGTTTTAACCAGAGGATAAATTCACTGGAGAAAAAATGCTACAAATTTATTAAAGATCTAACAAGTAAAATTAATTTCTAAATATCAAAGAGATGTAAGGAACCTAGTCATTGAATTTTCCATCTTTAACCAGCTCCAGTATGATTTATTAGTGTTGTTTACCATTGACTAATGCTTAATTAAAAACTTAACGCATAGGGCCTAGAAGAGTAATCTTACCCCAGTCAGGGAATTCTGGACACTCAGAAGGGAATACATCAAGAGAGGACTTTAACAGCTATAACTCTCTTTGAAGTGTGGTCTTTTGAGTGCTGCAAGGGGACACCAGCCAGGGGGTTACAAAAGGAAGACAGACACAGCGTTCTGCCTCCATAGTATAGGTATATATGTTTCTTTATTACACTTCCACCTGCATCAATTTATGATATTGCTTAGCTTAGATTCTCTACATGTTTAGAGCTCCATTTCCTAATTGCTTATTGTATAAATGTTACTGAACTTCTGATTAGATCTGTTCCTGTTTGCTCCTTCTTTGTCTACGTTCTCTTGCTTCTTTTTACTGTTTTTTTTTTTGCCCCTAGGAATTCCTGGGAGACTTTACTTCCTGCAGAAATTTCAATTGAGAACTAGCTTTTGGCAAACTAACAGCTCTCATAAATCTTCTACATGTTCCTAGAAGCATCACTCTTTTCACCTATTTATCTATGGCCCAATCACTACTAGTCCCTGCTATACACTAAAAGGTCGATTTTAAAAGCCTTGCATGCTTCAAAGCTGGGAGACACACACGTATCTCAGGCCAGAGTGCACTACGCAAATTTTAAAAAGCACTCAAGTACGCCATATCTCCCGGTTTGTGCACAAATTAAAACATTTAAAAAAGAGGTGGGGCATGGACATGGTCTGGGCGGAGCTTGGGCAGGACAAGGGCATTCCAGAACGTTACCTTGAAATGTGTGCATAAGTATTTATGTGCACAAGTACGTGCTGGGGTCCCCTACTGCGTAAATTTATTTCTGCTATGGATGGCGCGTAAGTTGTAAAATGTAAAAAAACTAGGCGAGTCAGTGGGGTTTTAAGGGTCAGGGTTAAAAGGGTAAAAAGGAAGCTAAATAACAGAGGGGTTAGGAAATCCAATCTGTTAACTGGGCAAACTGGGAGTGAACTGGGAAAAAGGGCTATTGTGTAGGCACGTGAATCTAATAAAATCCCTCCCACTAACGCAGTAGAGCCGGCATTTGTGCACACATGTGCATCCATATAAAATTGTGCGCACATGAATGTGAGTATAGCCAATTTTATATCGTGCATGCACATCTGTGTGTATGTTATAATATGGCTGCTTCCTTTGGCATGAGTCGGCATACGCAACGTATAGTTACAGCTTCCTCCACAGCTTCTGTTGACTGACTATGACTGAGCTTTCAGGGATTCTCATCACAGTTCTACCAAGTCTGGTATCTGTGCAGCTATCTTCGATACTATGGCATTTGCAGTGAGTGTTAAAAGTGTTTCTCATTCAGTACAGGTTTTCGAATTAAGAACTGAGTTCTCTCTGATATCTGGAAGCTGCATGAGAACTCAAGCTAGGAGACCGAGAGCTGAGGGCAGAACATTGAGACAATCATAATATAAGGGCTGTACTTTCAAGTTTGGGATAATAGGAAATACAAATATAACATAATCTAGTGCATTAATTCAGAGGTGCTCAAACAAGTCCTCGGGTACCCCCTCCCCTGAGCAAGTTGGGTTTTCAGGATATCCCTAATCATATCGGAATCTTGTGGGTCCCCAAAAGACTCTCTCCAACCCCCATGGGTTGCCACTGGCCCTTCTAGACTCCTTCTTAACATATACATTACACTGGAAATCATATTTCCCCTGGGGACAGGAGAGATGACCAGTCATTCCTGCCCCACCAGTACTATTTCTCATATCTGTGCCAACACCTTTTTTTTTTTAATAGCAAAAAAGTACCATTGTGAGACATGGCACCAGCAGAACAGGAGCGACTGGAGCCTGAACCTGCCTCCTGAGGGATTCCCAGTTACGTTTTGTGTTAAGAGAAGGTCCAGGGAGCTATGGTTTGGTTTTAATGCATGCTATTTTAAAATAGCATATGGTAAAAAAAAAAAAAAAAATGGTGCAACATAAAAATTGAAACCACCCTTAAACAAAATAAAATGAAAAAAAATACCTGCTCATGCCTAATAATTTTGTGCTTCTCTGTCGTTTTCTCAGCACTTTGCTAACACATGAACTCCATCACCAATTACACCCTCCCATTCACACACCCTTCTGATGTACTCTAGGATTCATCTGTATGTTCAGGCAACAGCATCTTTTGCTCCGACCTGATCATTTTTTTTATCTGAGAAAAGGAACGTTAGCTAGCAAAGTCTAATTAAGAAATGTATTTATTCCACTATAAGGTTTCTCCTTACATTTTTTAAAATTAACCTTTACTTCCACGCATTCAATTAGATTAACACGGCAACCACACCTGTTCATCCAAACCTGTTGAAAATGTGATTCCTAGCAGTTATTTTGCATAAGCAATAAGTGCTGTCTCAGGAGGTCATAAACAAACCATCTTATTTTTACCAAGCTAGGAAAGCAGGTAGTAAAACAAGAGTTGGAACAAGTTGCTGCCTTCCAGTCATGAAGAAATTAACTGGGAAAAAAAATAGCTGGCTTGCTGCTTTTGTGTGTAACCCTAATTGTGGCTCCATTTTTAGAAAACGTATGAAACCACAGTACAACATCCAAGTAATATAAATTGCAGATTATAGGCTCCTGCTTGCTCTGCTTTGAACAGTTGCTATTTTTACTCATGGACTTTGACTTTGACTTTGTGCCGAAAACTAGCAAGAAAAATCCTGCTAAGGCAAGTCTAACGTTCAAACGTACTGTGTTTATCATTAAATATTGTTGCCACGGTTGCTGGTATTGCTCTGTAAAGTACCATTGGCTTTCAGAAAATAAGAACGTAGAACCTTTTTCAGAGCAGTACGGGGAATTTTTTTTCACAGTTTCCCATGTCATAAACCACAGAACCTATTTATTTCTGAAGGACATGTTGTTCTTTTACTGGCCCTTAATGCGTTGTCTAAAGGAAGTGACAACCTAAGATATTCCTTGAACCGACATGGAGCACTAATTGACAGTGAGAACCTTCTCCAGGGCAGGAGAGTTACTGCTATTAAGAAATAAAAATTTATCTTATTTGTATATGTGTTTTTTGCCATGATTTTATTTTTCAAAAAGAAGCAGTTGACACAAACCACAGTCGGAACAGTTTAAACTAGTGAAGCCAAGTGTCTTGTGGCTATTGCCTTGTGTTCCAAGTAGTTAGATGGCTTCACTGTCTGCTTGATAATTAAGAATTGTCACAGATCTATTAAACAAAAAGAAAAAAAATGTCAAGTGCATATCCCTGATGCCTTCCACCTTTCGTGACTGGTGAGCCACTTCAGATTACATTTAGGTACTGTAGGAATTTCTCTATCCTCAGAGGATTTGTAATCTAAGGGGCCCCACAAATGGACCTCTTATACTGTTCTAGCAAACCAATATCACCTCACTTAGAACAGTATCTTCTAAAACATAATCTCTTAAAACATGAACCCTCACTTATTTAACAATATTGTTACATCAGAAGTTATTAAAGTCACAAAGTATCATCATTAGCAATCTACTCTTTAAGTCACAAAGCTAAATCTCAAATACATACAATATCACAACAGACTTTCTATTGTTTATATTAAAAAACAAAACAAAACAATATATCTCACATCATAGAACCCCTACTTATATACTTACAACCTAAGGGGCCTATTCACTAAGGGGTAGATCTTTAAAAACTACGCGATTGTTGCTTAAACCAGCAAATGTAACTTTAGAGACTTTATGGACTTATATGACAAAACTGGATTCCTCTATAAAAAATTTAACAAAGGTGGTAAATGAAGTTAATTTGGTTGTTAAAAGTAATGCTGATATATTGGTTGTACAACAGAACCAAGTAAATGATATGGAACAACGGTTATTAAAAGTAGAGAATGTACAAGTTCATCAAATTAAAAATGAAGGTGAATTACAAAGGAAGATCGAAAATATAGAAAACTATTCCCGTATGTTAAATCTGAGGGTTATAAATTTTCCCATTACAAGTAAATTAGGTCCAATAGATCTATTTAGATCTTATATAGTTGAAATATTAAAGATCCCCGAACAATGTATTCCCACTATAGTTAAAGCTTTTTATATTAATACCTCTACTTCAATTAAGATGAAAGAGCAAGTACAACCTGGAATACAAAGCAAAGATCAAGGAGACCCCAATAAAGAAATTTCTATAGATTTAACAGACTTCCTTGAGAAATCTCAAGAAGATATAGTTATTGAAAAAAGAGGAAATTTATTGGTTACGTTAGCGTTTATTTCAGATAAAGAAAACATCTTGAAATATTTTTTTCGAAATAGATCTAAAACCTTTTATGGTTACAAGATCTGGATATATCCAGATCTTGTAAAAACTACCCAGCTTAGAAGGAAAAAATTCCTTGACTTAAGACATCATGTTCTTGAACAAGGTGGCCAATAGGGATGTGCAGAGCAAAATTTTATGTTCATATTTTTTATGTCCGAAAGGGGGTCCCACTTGCGGCCAATATGGACATAAAAAAAATCCAATGAGTTGGGTATATGTACATATGTGCAAAAAAAAAATTTAAACCCCCTCACCCTCCTTAATCCCCCCCCCAGACTTACCACAACTCCCTGGTGATCGAGCGAGGAGTGAGGACGTCATTTCTGCAATCCTTGGCGAGAAGCATGTGACGTCGGTGGCACGTCGAGTGACGCGGCGTCACGTGATTCCCGGCGAGTTCGCGCCGGACGGCTCGTTCGGCCCAAAAAGAACTTTTGGCCAGCTTGGGGGGGCCTCCTGACCCCCTCAAGCTGGCCCAAAAGTTCTTTTTGGGCCGAACGAGCCGTCCGGCGCGAACTTGCTGGGAATCACGTGGCGCCGCGTCACTCAGACGCGGCGTCACGTGATTCCCGGCAAGTTCGCGCCGGACGGCTCGTTCGGCCCAAAAAGAACTTTTGGCCAGCTTGGGGGGGCCTCCTGACCCCCCCAAGCTGGCCAAAAGTTCTTTTTGGGCCGAACGAGCCGTCCGGCGCGAACGAGTCGGGAATCACGTGACGCCGACGTCACGTGATTCCCGGCAAGTTCGCGCCGGACGGCTCGTTCGGCCCAAAAAGAACTTTTGGCCAGCTTGGGGGGGCCTCCTGACCCCCTCAAGCTGGCCAAAAGTTCTTTTTGGGCCGAACGAGCCGTCCGGCGCGAACTTGCTGGGAATCACGTGGCGCCGCGTCACTCAGACGCGGCGTCACGTGATTCCCGGCAAGTTCGCGCCGGACGGCTCGTTCGGCCCAAAAAGAACTTTTGGCCAGCTTGGGGGGGCCTCCTGACCCCCTCAAGCTGGCCAAAAGTTCTTTTTGGGCCGAACGAGCCGTCCGGCGCGAACGAGTCGGGAATCACGTGACGCCGACGTCACGTGATTCCCGGCAAGTTCGCGCCGGACGGCTCGTTCGGCCCAAAAAGAACTTTTGGCCAGCTTGGGGGGGCCTCCTGACCCCCTCAAGCTGGCCAAAAGTTCTTTTTGGGCCGAACGAGCCGTCCGGCGCGAACTTGCCGGGAATCACGTGATGTCGCGTCTGAGTGACGCGGGCGCCACGTGATTCCCGGCTCGTTCGCGCCGGACGGCTCGTTCGCGCCGGACGGCTCGTTCGGCCCAAAAAGAACTTTTGGCCAGCTTGAGGGGGTCCCCCAAGCTGACCAAAAGTTCTTTTTGGGCCGAACGAGCCGTCCGGCGCGAACGAGCCGGGAATCACGTGACGCCGGCGTCACTCGACGTGCCGCCGACGTCACATGCTTCTCGCCAAGGATTGCAGAAATGACGTCCTCACTCCTCGCTCGATCACCAGGGAGTTGTGGTAAGTCGGGGGGGGATTAAGGAGGGTGAGGGGGTTTATATTTTTATTTTGGCTCAACAATCGCGATTTCCCACATATCGAACATATCTATGTTCGATATGTGGGAAATCCGATCGTTTATGTCGAATCAATTTTTTAAGTAAAAAAAAAATATGAGTTGTGTTTTACTAATGCGGTCAATCCGAATGCACACCCCTAGTGGCCAATTCTTATTGCGATACCCTTGTAAGTGTGTAATAAAACTTAAAGGTCAGACATACCACTATATGGACCCAGAACATCTAAAAACACTTCTGGGAGTAAAGTAAACGGCAGGAAAAAAAAAGTAATGTGGAGAAATAACTTACATTTTCATATTTATATAATTTCTTAGATTTGCTCAAGAGGGATACACTTCTCTAATTTTCTTATAAATGATACAGAAAAGATGTGAGATGTTATTGTTTAAAGTGTATTACAATTAGATTTCTTTTTACTTCTTTTCTTTTCTGTAATTTCAATACTGCAAGTAAATGCTTGTATTGTATTTAAAAATGGATAAATAAAGAATTAAAAAAAAAACAAAAAAAAACTACGCGATCGCGTACTTTTGTTCGCGCACCAGACGCGAACAAAAGTGCGCTGGATTTTATAAGATATGCGCGTAGCCGCGCGTATCTTATAAAATCTGGGGTCGGCGCGCGCAAGGGGGTGCACATTTGTGCAACCTGCGCGCGCTGAGCCCAGCGCGCACTGCCTGTTCCCTCCGAGGCCGCTCCGATTTCAGAGCGGCCTCGGAGGGAACTTTTCTTCACCCTCCCCCCACCTTCCCCTCCCTTCCCCTACCTAAACCCCCCCCCCCCCTACCTTTGTCGGCAAAGTTACGCCTGTCGGCCGGCAGCCCCGCTCCATCCTCCGGTCCCGGGGGCTGGTCCGGAGGCCTTGACCACGCCCCCGGGCCAGCGCCACGCCCCCGGGCCCGCCCCCCTCCCTCCCCTTTTCGAAAGCCCCGGGACTTACGTGCGTCCCGGGGCTTTACGCGCGCCGGTGGCCTATGCAAAATAGGCGCGCCAGCGTGCACGGGCCTTTTAAAATCCACCCCTAAAGGTTTTCTTCCTTTCTGCATATATGGGGAAAAATGTGGCTCTAAGTTTGTACCTGAGGCAATGGAGGGTAAAGTGGCTTGGCCAAGGTCACAAGCAGTGACAGCAAGATTTGATCTTTGGCTTCTCTCCTCAATCTGCTGCTCTAACCACTAAGATACTCCTCCACTTTGCAAGTATACTGGATATTTTTTAACAATAGCCTGAATTTTGTTCTTGTCATGACGTACTATTCCTTGATACAGAAACTAAAACAAGTCAGCAGCTGAAGACCACACAGCCCACCCAGTCTGCCCATCCACACCTGTGACTGAGCTTCATAATAAAATAAAGGCAAGGCTGAAGGAAATAAGTGAGAAAACGTAGAGTTTTCTGTCTTCAGAAAACTTACCAACATAGATTTGTAGAAGCAGATGATAGGGTTCTTACATGATAAACTAGATACTACAGTAATTCATGCTGTAGTTCCACGAGGTTAGGTTCTATATTAGGAGTTACCACCCAGGAAAAAGATCTTGGCTCAGTGTGCTGCAGCAGTCAAAAAAGAAAACAGAATGTTAGGAATTATTAGGAAGGGAATGGTGAATAAAACAATGGATGTCATAATGCCTTTGTATCGCTCCACAGTGAGACCACACTTTTAATACTGTGTACAATTCTGGTTGCCGCATCTCAGAAAAGATATAGTTGCCCTGGAGAAAGTACAGAGAAGGGCAACCAAAATAATAAAGGGGATGGAACAGGCTAAAGAGGTTACGGTTATTCAGCTTGGAGAAGCGATGACTGAGGGGGGATATGATAGAGATCTATAAAATCTTGAGAGGACTAGAATGGGTAAATGTGAATCAGTTATTTAATCTTCCAGATAATAGGACTAGGGGGCACCACTTAAAGTTAGCAAGTAGCACATTGAAACATAAATCAGAAAAAATTATTTTCACCCAATGCACAATTAAGCTCTGGAATTCATTGCCAGATGATGCGGTTAGTGCAGTTAGCATAGCTGGGTTTATAAAAGGTTTAGATAAGTTTCTGGAGGAGAAGTCCATAAACTGCTATTATTCAAGTTAACACTGGGGTAGATTTTACAAATCTACGCGCGCGCGAACAAAAGTACGTGGGATTTTATAAGATACGCGCGTAGCCACACGTATCTTAATCCGGGGTCGGCGCGCGCAAGGTGCACATTTGTGCACCTTGCGCGCGCCGAGCCCTGCGCACAAAGGGGTGCACATTTGTGCACCTTGCGCGCGCCGAGCCCTGCGCGCGCTGCCCATTCCCTCCGAGGCCGCTCCGAAAGACCAGGAATGAGCTGAATAGTAGCCTCATGATTTTGATGAAAAATAGTTCCATGATTTATAGATATTTTATTTTAATTTAAGGAATAAATATAGTAATAGTATTTACAAATAGTTAGACTGCTGATGGATGAATGTGAGAGGCTGATGTGCATGTAGTATTGATATGTGATATGCATTAAATGTTCTGTTTCATTAGAGAAATGTAAGTATTTTATGTATTGAATTTTATGTGAAACTGCATTTTGTTTTAGACATGTATAAGCAAGAGAGATAATATGTTATAAGATGCTTTAATACTTTTGTTGTATAAATACATGCATTAATATTGTACAATATTTTTTGCAAATTCTATAACTATATATTGAGGATTGATAGATTAAATATATCTCTTTTTGTGATGTAATTATTGTAGTTATTATTTAGAGATTATATTGTTTCTTGCTGGAATATTGTAAAGTCATGGGGATGTACGTGTAATCCCTGGGCAGGATGGGGATCCTTTAATGCACCTAGGGGCTCATAGAAAGAAAAAGATATGGACCCTTTTTGTACACCACTCCAATGTCCCTATGAAACTCCTTTCCTCCGTCTGAATAACCTTACTCTATGAGGTCCAGGCTTCTAAGCGTGGGGATGAACATTAGTTCTTATACCCTGCATCTTTGCATCTCAGGCCCTTTTCTCCATCCTCTGTATACAATACTAAGCTTTACACTGTCTTTGCATACAAATAACACTCAGGAGAAGAATGGTGGTTTCCAACTTCTTTACTCATAGTGGATTAGATAATTAGATGCTATTTACAATTAAACTCTCTTCGTAGTTCAAGTAAATAAGATGTAATAAACTTGTGACTCCAATTCTTCATCTATATCTCTATTCTCAGCTGCAAGCATTTAGATTTAGCCTGAACTTTTGATCTGCAATTTCTTTCTACAATATCCTCATAGATTGAATGTAGACCAATCCTTTTTTAACTCTTAATTTAATTCTTAAATGTGCCCACTAAAAGTGATTTGAATGTATGCAGTCTCAATATTTAATCTGAAAATTCCAGATTTAATCTCTTCCAAGAAATCTTTTAGACATACTTAACTTCTCAGACATCACCAGAAGGATACTTTACTTTCTTTCGGGATTCTGTTAACTCCTTAGGCAGTGCCTGATGGGCACTTCTCACTCCCTCATGTAAAACTTCCCTTAATAGCAACAAAGTTATTGTTACCTTTATGTTGCCTCTTCTTTGTGTCTCCTGGCCGTGCACTTTACTGGGATCTCTTGCTGTAGATGGAATTTCTAACACCTCAGTATCTTTCTGGATGAAAGACTTCCCTCTTCCAAAGGTTTGGTATACTGACTCCCAGGTACCATGGGTTATCAGCTCCAAGTGGACAAAAAAATTAGATAAACCAGAAATGGGAAAAAATCAAGCAAGAAGCAAGTAGGGTGGAACAAAACATCTGTGCCTCCAAACAGAGGAGGTAGTTCAAAAGAGTTAATGCAAAAATATTCTTCCTCTGTATCAGGTCACTGTCAGGTCTATACTCAGAAGGCGATATAGCACATTGCAGGTCTTCCTTACCCTAATTCCAGCCTAGAAAACAGGGACTCCCCAATCCCTTGCAATTTGAGAGATTGGCTCTCACAATGAATTCTCAAAAATTGTCTTGGAGTCCAAAGCAATACTTAAAAGGCAGGAATGTCAAGTCTACGGAAGGCTGACTCTTCCTTACTCCTGTCCCATAAATTAGGAATCATTAAAGGGTAACTAAAAATCCATGAGGATAACAAAATCTTTGGGGTGATAAACAGCTGGGGCTCACCATCTGCATGTTCCCACACGGAGGAGCAAATCCAAACCTCTCTCAATTATTTCTGCACAGAACCTTCCCAGTCGAATGGTTCACTCCTTTAGTAAGGGGAAACCAAAGGTCCCTTGCATATGTGATGATGTGGGGAGTGTAGGTGGTATCTGGGTGATTGCATTTCTGGGGGGATGAATTTGAGGGATGAGAGGGTGTGGGGGTATATGTGGAGGAGGGTTTGTGGATGTAGGGGGCTATATGTGTGTGAGGGGTGTGTGGGGTGTGTATGTGAGGGAGCAGTGTGTCTGTAGGGATTGTCTGATCTATTCACACCAATGCTTGCACAGGATGAATATTACTGAAGTATCACAGTAGATTTGTTGTACTGCCAAGTCTTCCAAATGTAAATGACTGCAGTCAGTTCCTGAATAAAAGAGTAGAGAAATCTTCAGCAGTCTGAAATATACTTTCAAATTTAATTTGTACTTTGTGTTGGGAGGCAAGGGGTTTGTCCCTGAATTAATTAGCTATTTTTATCTTTCATTGTTCTTCCTCATTAGTAGAATGATATTTTATCCCCTATCAGTTGGCGTAGCTCTGTCATTATCATCATAATTGTAATCAGCATCCAGAAAACAGCTGAAACATCAAGGTCCTCACTACACAAGAGAGGTACAGTACCCGACAAACCTAGCTTGCACAATAATTTTCGTCTCACTCTCCTCTAAATTCATTTGACCATTCCTATTATTCCAACAGGCTCTTGCTGCCCCTTGGTCCCTCCAAATTGAAACATAAAAATAAGTGCCACTCTATGCTATGGCAGTCAGGTTTATAAGTGACTCTCCAGCCCCACCCTTCCCCCTGCTGCTTTCCTTCCTCTACCCCTCCATACCTCCCACTAGACCTTTTGGAGAATAACTATATAAGGGAGGCCAAATCAAAAAACATTTGTATAGGGGAACTTGGGTCACTCCCTTTGCAAGTTCACTAACATTAGGGACAATGTCAGGGCCAGATTTAAGATTTGGGTATCCATAGGCAAATTGCCACAGCAGCACCCCCTTTGAAACTGTGTCAGCACATGGCCTTAAGTCAAGCAGAAGCAGGTTCCTCTTTGGCCTGAATATTTGGCGCTTTCAAAATTTGGCGCCCTAGGCAAATGTCCATTTTATCTATGCCTAAATCTGGGCTTGACCAACGTAATGAGCCATGAATTAAAACCGTGCCCTGGAAGTCAGCTCACAGTTTCTTAACACACATGTTCAAAAGCATTTTTAACTAGATGAAACTTTATTAGACAGGCATATGAAGTATAATGATTGCTATCTCTGGGAGTGAGTAACAAGTCATAGATCTACTTTATGGATCTGCCAGGTACTTGCGACCTGGATTGGCCACTGTCAGAGACAGGATACTGGACTCAGACCTTGGTCTGAGCCAGCATGGCAATTCGTATGCTCTTATGTTTTTATTTAAAAATATATATATAGATTGGCACTGCAAGCACAACCAATCACACTTAAGCAAAATATTTGTGAAAATCCCCATTCCTACTCCAGGATCCCTAAAGTTTCCCCCAACGTAGCGTGGGAGGAGTAGAGACTTTTACTTCCTCATGCTCACTTAATACATAAGTGCTGCAAACTTTGACAGCTCCCAGCACTTAAGTATTAATTTATTCGCTTCTCTCCTTCTCTTCACTAACAGCACTGGGACCATTCTTCTTCAGGGCTCAGTTCTGAATGGAGAGTGACCCTTTAGTTGTCATTGAAGGGAAGAAGGGAAATGAATAAATTAATACATATGCTCTGCGAGCTGTCAGAGCTAGCGAGTAGCAACACTTGTGTATTAAAGTGACCGTGAGGAGGTAACAGATTCTACTCCTCCTGCTCTGTATTGGGGAAACATATGGTTCCAACTTGGGGAGTAGGGCAGAGCTCTAGCCAGGCAATTTGGCACCTATGCCCAAGTGAAAAAGTTGTGCATAAAACACAACATCACGAGCTGAGAGACTCAGTTTAATGTTTTAAAATTTAAAACACACCATTATTTATAATACATAAGTAGATATATGTGTGTCCTTGGTCCCAAAAGTGTGACCCTTCAGTCTGTATGGCTGTGATCTGTAACTGCTACCAGAACTGACCCTTAACCTCTACCCAACTTATTAGATATGTCTACCTTGTTAAGTGAGTGGGACTTAAAAAGGAATGTGTGCCTTTAAGCCAAGATGATTCCATCAACTGATAGACCCTCAATATCAATAAAGGACCAGAAATTATAAATAGAAACGTAAACAAACACTGTTATAAAAACCCCAAAGCTCCAGACTTTGCATGCAGTGCAACACTTGAGAAATAGAAACAAAATTTCCTCCAGTACTGTCAAAATAAAAAGATATCATGAGTTATGCACTACCAAAGCTGACATATTCCATTCATTAAACTGCAAAAATAAAATGCTTCTTTCTACCTTGGTTGTGTGAACATTTCTTTATCATCTTTTCCAGGGTCTCCTGTCCATTTTCTGTTTGTTCTCCTGTTTTCTTCAATTCCTCTCCTATATATCTGACAATGCTCTTTCCCTGTCATCTCATTTTACTCCATTTTTCTATCTCTGTCTCACAATAAACTCATGACTAGATTTTATCTCTTTCCCCCCTCCTCTCTATCCCAACCCTATACCTCCCCAAATTTCCCTTTTATTGCCCCCTTCTCAGCCACCTATCTCAACTTCATTGGTTTGTTCCCTTTAGTATCTCTACCTATCTGGGCTCCTTGACCTTTCCCACAACAGCTGTCTCCATTTTTACTCTCTGAAACCCTCCTTTCTCCCAAATTATTCTCCAACTCCACTCCCTCTTCTTCTCTCATCTTCTATCTTCTCCCTCAACTTACATCTTCAATTTCCATTCTTTTCTCTGCTCTTCTGCCCTTCTTTCCTCCCTCACCAAACTTCCTTCCACTCCCTCACCTTTCAATGCCCCTCTCTTTCCATCCTTCTTCCTCTCACATTCCAACTTCCCCATCTTCCATCTTTCCTCTGCCTCTCTCACCTTCCAGCCCCCTGACATTCCATCCTTCTGCTCCTCTTTCTCACCTTTCACAGTTCCCATCATCTTCCTTCATTCATCTCACCTTCCATCCATGCCCTTCCTATCTCTCATCTTTCACATCCCCACCTTCCATCATTTCCTTCATTTCCCATCTCCCATCCTTGACTTCCATTCCCCTCCTCATCCTTCTCTTTCTCTGTCCTTCCCTTCCAAGCTTCCTCTCCCCATTCCCCTCACCTTGCCTTCTTCTTTAGTCCCTTCCCCTTCCAAACTTACCTTCCCTTCCATCTTCCCCCTTCCTTTCACCTTCCATCCTTCCTTTCCTCTCCGTCTCCCTTCCTTGCAGCAGTCAGACAACAGAAGGAGAGGGAGCCAGCAGGGTGCTTCTAGCCTCCTCCCTCCACATCTCATTTTTCTCCCACAACCAATAGCTGTTGAACTACATAGGAAGAAATGAAGTCTGTTGGAAAAGTCAGAAGTTAAAAGTGCAGGTCTCCAGCTCTTCCCTCTTGCTGGTCGGGCTACTGAGATGGAGGGTCCGCAACTGCTAATCTTCAACCCTGCAGGCCATCATGGTAAAAGGAAACAGTGAAACAACCAAATGCTGTGCAGCCACAAGGAAACTGACTAGAACCACTGGCACTACAAGGCCATCTCCAGGAGTGTGGGGGGGGGGGGGGGAGGAGCTAATCACAGGAGCAAACCGTCCCATGGTCTTTGGACTACACAGGCAACTGTTCTTCACAGGAGCAACCCATCCCATGGTCTTTGGACTATACAGGCAACTATTCTTCCATGGTATGCCCCCTAGTTGTTGGCACCTATGGACTTGTCCTCATTGACCAATGCATAGGCTAGCTATGGCTCTAGGATGGGGGCTGTGGATTTTCACAAATATTTAGTTTCAAATAGAGAGTGGGATTTTGGACCACTTGCAGTGCTAATTTTATGAAGTGATTGAGAGAGCAGGGGATTATGGGACAGGATCAGGTGCTATGACCCCCACATTTGTTAAATTATTTTGGGGGCTGGTGGAGGGGGTATAGGGCCACTGATGTCCTGTGAGAGTTCCTTTTATAATTTACCCAGCTAAATGCTGAATATAGCCAGTTAGGTTTAAAGTTATCTGGACAAACATACCCAGAACTGAATATCGGCCTCTAAATAAGAAAGTGTGCAAGCAAACTGACTTGAGTGTTTCCTTTTGTTCTACTTTTTGCTGAAACATCCCTAAAGAGCAGCAGTTCAACTGTATCAGGTTTCCAAGAAGGCTGGGATAACTTGCATGGAGCAACCATGATTAAAACTCAAACCAGGAAGGTTGATTTGGACCACAGCCTGACAAATTTTGGTGCTGTGTGGATGCCGGATTAACTATTGGTCTGGTAGGAAGCAAAAGAGAATACAACAAGGCTTTAAATAGCAGGTGTGATGGAGGCCAGCTCTGTGAAACAATTTGGATATGGAGAGCAGTGGTAGGAACAGGCAGAGAGGTCAGATAAAAGACATGGAGGAGAGGAGAACAGGCGGGAATCTATATGCTACCCAAAGTGGCAGAGAACCAAAGAGGAAGAATCTGAACTGAGCAGACTGCATGGGCCCATTAGTCTTTATCTGTTATCATTTATGATGTTATATGTTAATAGGGATGTACACACATACACACACAGTTTTTGTGTCATTTTGTTTTGGGCGTGGAGGTTTGTTTAATTTGTATTTCTGGTTGGCTCATTTGCTGAACTGAAACGAATAAAAAAAAAAAAAAAAATTTAAGTTTCCCTAACCCGCACCCCCCCCCCCCCCCCCCCCACTCACACACAGACACACACACTTACACTTCCTCAGGGTCCAGGCCTTCCACACACACACACACACACACACCCCACTATCAATAACACAGGGCCTGGGCCTCCCTGGGAGGGGCTGAGTCAAGCCTAATCAGTTCTTCCTGTGTCTCTTGGTCACTCCACCCCCTGCAAATAAGCAAGGGCTGGGATTTCCCCCATCCCCCACTTACCCTTCTGTGGGAGTCTTCATCCCAGGAATGGGCAAGTGTGATCCCCAGTTGCTTCTGTCCCATTAGCTTCCTCTTTAAAAATGACACTGGCCAGCACTGAGTCCAGCACCAAATCTGACATCAACAAAACGGTGCAAGTTTCAGGGCCAGCTGGCACTACTTTGTTGTATGGGCATACAAACATAAATGTAGAGGAAGCCAGAGGGGCAGGATCACTCCTGCCCCTTTCTAGAATGAAGACTCCAATGAAATTGGTAAGTGGGGGCCAGGGGAGACCCTGACCCTGGCTTATTTGTAGGAAGCGAGGAGAGGCGAGGGGGGTCCATAAAGGCCTCATCTTGGCTTGGCTCAACCCCGCCTGGGGAGGCCCAAGTCCCATCCTTAGATTATTGACCAGGAGGGATAGAGGGGGAGAAGAGGGGGAGAAGAGGGGTCCAGAGAGGCCCTGAGACCTGAAGAAACAGCAGGAAGGGATAGGGAGGTCCCTTATAATTTTTTTAAATTAAAAAAAAAATTTGGAACAAAAAAAATATCAAAAACTTTTCAAATATTTTCTGACAAGTCTGTTTTCAGTTTGTTCCACTCAAAACAAACAAAAGATTTTTTTTGTTCCCATAAACTGCATTCATAATAAACAAAAACAATAATGTTCATCCCCATATATTACTATGTAGAAACTTAACTCTGGCCCTAATTTACCTGTTCTTCCTGTAGGTTTTTGCCCTTTTCTCATTTTACTGCCTTTTTCTCTAGTTATTTCTCCGTCTCCACTCCTTGCCAGCACATATGGGTCCTACTAAAATAAATAAAGGACTTTATCACTGTAACCCCATCTTGGTTGGATGATCCTTGATGGAGTGGCTACGGGATAGATCCAGGATTGTCTTTAATTTCCCGAGTCTCTAAAACACTCTTGTACCAAACTTCGGCCTTAGCAGATAGGATTCTCCAGCTGGGAAGAGGCCTAAGCTTCCAGGGCCCTAGGTCATATTGTGGGATAACCAAGCTGTACAATCACTCTCACTTCTTGCTCAATACTCACAGTCAAGGGGTCTGCTGATCCCAAAGATCATACTAGTATATTGAGGGCTTTGTCTATCAATAATACAATGCCCATCTTTAGGCATTGGGAATGGGTTTTTGCATTTTTGAATCCTCCCTTTGTCATAAGCCCACCGTTTTGGGGTATATAATCCCTTGGAGCATGCTTAGTTCTGAGGAGGGTTGGGAGCTACTGTAGAAACAGAGGGAAGGAGGACCTGAGGAAAGAGGGAAGGTGACTGGAGAGAGGGCTAAGTGGCTGAAGAGATAATTAGGAGCTAGAGATTCCCCCTGGACCTCAAAAAAGTGGAAAATACAGAAGAGACAGAAGAAGATTTTTTGGATTTAGATTGATCAGTCCTGAGGGAAGGGCCCCCCTAAAGGCTGTGTTAAGAGATATGTTTTGCCCAAGCAACCAGGAAAAGGACTCAGGAGACTCAACAGTTAGAGTCTTGGATTACAGTTGGACTTGGGGATTTTTTCCAGTTGTGCTGGCTTATGTTGGATCTACACTCTGGATATACCACCTTCCCTGATGAGGATATTTTAGCTATGGTTGAAGGTACAAGAGAGAGAGTTGAGAGTTGAGATCCAACATGAACCAAGAAACCATATCTTTCATTGTAGTGATTTACTTGATGCTGGTATAAATTTTTGAAATTTTGGCTTGGATAGTTTTCTTTAAGTTGCTATAAACAATTTATTTTATTTTGAACACCACAGTGTACTGACTCTCTTTGTTTTTCAGTGTATGCTAGAACACTGGATAAGTGGACACTGGTTTGAGTTTTGCTGGTTATCCTTTTGCTGATTTTTGCTTCAGGGTTATTGTTTTGGACTATTTTGCACCTTTTGGAGATTTTGCAGGAAGAGTGTGAGCCAGTGACTGACTGCGTTTTAACTGATAATGCTGGGGCCCTGGAGATTAGCTTCTCCCCCCATCTGGACTTGGATCGGGACTAGTGGCACCCCGGATGGCATTTGCAGCACAAGACAGGGGTCGGCTCTTGCGGTTATCGTTAAAGCCATGTTGGAAGTAATTTTTACCTTTTTTGAGTCTTTTTCACCATTTTTGAAAAGTTTTGGGGACTTTGAACATTTTTCCCCATTGAAGATAATGGAGGCAAGATGGCTACCATCTGCATCTGAGGGAAATGGGCCAAGGCAGAAAGCTGTTTTCCCTCCAGGAGGTGGTGCTCTTGAGACTCAGAGAGGAGGAGTTGAAGTACCCTCGTGAAGATGTGGAGGACATCAGTGGGCCTGAAAGAGGGAGATCCCTGTCAGCCTCTCAGAAGCTGATATCTTCCACAGAGACTGAGATGCATTGCCCTCCTCATGGGGTTGACCACAAGAATAGCACCCACCAGCCTGGTAGCTCTCCCATCTCTGTGAAGGACATGGATAGAGCTCTGCTGGAAGAAAGAAGGAACTACAGAGTGGGAGAGAGGCCTGAAGAAAAACAGCAGGAAGAGGGGAGCATCAGCGGAGTTCCCCTCAACAGGAGAGCATGGGGGATATCTGGCCAGCATAGGCTTGGTCCAGCAAGAGGATCAGTCATCTGGTCCTGTGCCCTTGCCAGAGAGCAGTGTCTGCATTAGAAGAGTAGGAGGCAGCATATAAAACTTACCCAGTGAGGTTAGAAGAACTGTAGCAGTTGGTGCAGCACTGGATCTGACCCGCACTGTGGGAGAAAGAGAGAGCTGCAGCAGGTATCTGTACTGGCAGGACAATAACCTCAAGATTTGGGAGGCCCACAGGGCTGAAGAGGCCCAAAATCAAAGTGATCCCCTAAGCCAGGAGGCCCGCAGAGGAGAGCTATGTCAGCAATATGGCAGTATGGGGACCTTGCCAGGACAAGATTGAAAATGAGAGACAGCTGCGGTGTGATCAAACGACTGTGAATGACCTTCCCCATGGCCTTGGTGTGGCTGCCGGCATTCTTTGGTTGTCCCGTGGCTCTCACTTTTACAGCTGAAGTAAAGGAGTCTGCAGAAGAAACACCACAGCAGCATAAAGCCACGATGAAAGAGGAACAAGCGCTACCAGTGGAGCCAGAGGGAGAGAACTGCTGCACCTTGTGTAGCAGTGCTGAAATAGTCCCAAGCCACAGGAAGAAGGAAGAACAGGAGCGTCAAAATGATTTGGCTATGAATGCTCTCCCAACCAAAGCAGGGTCAGGAATGCCAGCGGGAAGAGAGCTGGAAGAGCCAAGTTGAAGCAGAGGCAGCCATCATGAGGAGACAGGCCCCACGAGAGAAAGAGATGCAAGGGGGAGATTCCGGGATGGGAGAGAGAGAGAAGCTGTCTGCCAGTTGGGCCCAAAAGAGGCATCTTTTCAAACTTATCCCTGAGATAGGAAGCCTTTGAGATTCAGCCATCCTGAGCAGTACTGGATCCAGTAGGCTGAAAAGGTCTGCACCGAGGAGCACCAGCAGCTTGCAGCAGGGAGAATCAGGGCTTGGGGTGAGAAGGGATCCCTTCTTAAAGGGGCAGTATGCCCTTTCAAAAAAAGAGCAGACTCACTCTCAATATCAGTGAGAGAGGGAGGGAGGGAGGGAGAACAGTGTTCTTGCTGCTCAAAGAGGAACCCTCTGCTGCCCAGCTGAGCAGAGATGAACTGCCAGGGAGAATGCCCACTGGACTGGGAGCTGGTACATGCCTAACTGAGCGATAGACATCAGGTAAACTGATGGACATCTGATTGTACAGTGTTTCTTACTGCTGATTTTTCTCTGTTATTGGAAAAAAAAATTATTACGGCTCCAGTTTTGATGGGATATTGCTTTGTGGGCGGGCGTTTGAATGCTTCTCTGTTCTTTTTTCCAGATTCTGTATAACCCTCTACAATTAACAAGCACCTGGCTATCAAGCGCCATTGAATATGGCGACACGGCTGCTGCAGTGAAGATTGACTTAATCCCATGTTTAGTCCCCTGTTTGTGGATGGCAATGTTGTTGGGTGATATACACTATTGCAATTTAAATATATAACTGATTATTTACAGAAGATAATATTTTACAAAAAAAAAAAAGAAAAAACTCATAAAAACATATAATAATTTATGGTGTTCAGCATATTGCTTTCTACTATTATCTATTGGTATTTTCAGTTTGTATGGATATTTGGATGCCTTATTCCACTGTCTTTCCCACAGTTTAAAACTGATCTGCTCCCTCACCCAGAAGATTGTATAGCGTGCATTATGGTAATGTAGAGGTGTGAATAATGAAGGGAAGCTAACTTTTCTTTCCACAGGGTTATGTAGAAGACGTATTTCAGTGGTGGCCATATTCCCTCAACCAGGGAGTTCCAGAGGGCTATGGTGTTTGGGGCGATACTCTCTCAGGATCCCACCCCAGGAGGAAGAAGAAGGAAAACTGGTGTTGCTGTATGATATTAATGTTGAATTCTTGAGGATAGTCAGGCATGGGAGGACATGCTGGAGGGATAGATTCACCTCCCTGCTGGGTGTCTGTCAGAGGTGGGCCCAGATGTGCCCAAGGCTGAGGATGATGCCCTAGAGGTAATGATAGAGGGAGGGTGGTGGCAATTAACCCCCTATTGTTCTCTCTCTTGGAGAACTGCAGTGATGTGCAGTGTGTACTGAACGGGATGGGTATTCGAGAAGATCTCCCCCCCAAAGATCTGAGGAGTGGTAGAGTATGAATAAAGACAATGACAGGTGTACATCTACCAATTAAGAGATGGTCTCCTGCCAACCCAAGGGTTTAGCAGAAGTGAGGATCAGACATTAATAAATGTACGTGTGGAATGTGAACTTGTGTTTTTTGCACAGTAAGCAGGTACAAATGATCCCAAATCTAAATCTTGTCAGTTTCTTCCCTGTCTCTCACAGACACCTCCTACAATGCACCTTTTTATCTGTGTAGGCTTTCTCATTAAGCATTTTTGCTTTTTATTTTTTTTAACTCTAAGCCTGACATACCACATTTTTAGAGCTTATGAAATCTTCTACTTCCAGTAACTTGTTATAAACTCTGCAACAAACCCCTCTGGGGCTTTGGTTTGACATATTTGACAATGATAATGATTTTACACGCACACTCACCCACGTAGGGCCCAATGTATACACGTTACATTCACCACAGTATCTACAGTGGCTTTTGTTTTGGGAGGGGAGGGGGTTCATTATTTTCTTTTTTAAATAATCATTTGGGCTGTTCCTTTTTATTTTTATTATTATTTATTTATTTAAAGAAGTTCCCAAGATCCCTTTTCTCTACAATTGCCTCATCTCAATTGCAGAGGTTTTTCTTTAGGGTTTTATCAAGTTACATACTGAAGAAAAGCATACATTGCACAAACAGATGGATTTAATGTGCATAAAAAATAAAAGTCTTTTAAAGAAATAAAATCAGTAGGTGCATTTCATTACAGACAACGTTCCCATAGCGATGGTGACAACAAAGATGAGCTCCACAAACAGCAAGAAAACAAGGTTTTCTTTTTCTATTTCCTGAAAATTTGACAGAAGATCAGAGCCCTTAGCAACACCAAACTCACCAAATGCAAAGTGAAAATATGGGGAACCAGTCTCCAAATTACAGTAATAGGAAAGCAGCCTGTCGGTTCGCTCTCAATTTTGGTTCCATTGTCGCCTTTCTTCTTTGGCCCTCCATTTTTTTACTACTTATATGGGTTTGGGGTTTTGCTTTGTATTTCTTTTCCTGCTCTTGTTGGAATAAAAGGTGTGCATGGGTGCTTTGGTGGGGTTTATTGTAGGGGCGGGAGGGTCCACGCAGTACTTTCCTCCTGCTCTCATGCTTTTGCAGCTCAGTCAGAACCAAGGCGGGAATTTGACAGCGGGAGCCTTCATTGGCAACTACCTGGGGATTTTGGTCCCTAATTTATATTTCTTCCCAACTTTCTTTGGTTATTGCGGCAGAAATTCTTGACAGGGAACCTGTGAATGAGGGCTCCTTCCTTAATCCTGTAGTCACGGGCCCTGCTCTAGTTTAGCTGTTTAATTTGTTCAGCCGCTTTTCTCTCATGACATCAAACCTAGCTGTCATCAAGAAGTTATAATATTGACTTATGCGTAAAAAAAATAAGTAATTGCTGTTAGGTGTCATTACTGCCCCACGGCTATGACTCTCATGCCTCCGCAGCATCCCCACACTTGGGATTGGATGACCTGAGCCGGGAGTCGAATCCAAACCTCTCCACATGGCCATGCCCGTCACGGCCACTGAGCCACCAGACCAGTTGAAGCATGCATGTTTTATTGCAGCTGTGTTCTCTGTTTTGAAAGAAATCTCTCTCGCTCTGAGTCCATGCTTCCCTTATTCATGCTATATTCAGACTTGACACATAATCAGGGTGATGACGGCCTGGATTTCTGATGAGGCTCGGTACCAGCTGGGCCCTGATGTATTATGATATAATCTGAAAAACAAGAGTGCTTAAACAGAAGGATGTTAGAAAACAAAATGGGAACGTTTAATACTAATATTTTCACAGGAATTGATTAAAAGAAGAACAAATGGAGTCTTAATAATTTTGTTTATTCTGCCTGCTAACTGAATTAAGTAAGCATACCGTTTGCTAGCCCTGCTGACTTAACTGCATGTGGTTTCATTTTATAATTAATAAGAGGAGAAAAGACCTCAAGATTCAACAATGTCTGGAAGGTTCAAAAGCAAAGTTTTATTATATATAGGCAAGCAAAAAAGTTCAGTCGTCAGCATCAAGCCCTAACAGTGATTTTTTTGCCCCCTCCGAATTCTGATTTGTACTTTCCCCGATAAGATTAATGTGAAAGTTTTTCTGAATCAAATGATTGCCTTAAAGCATTATTCAGAAACCCCTTTGAATTTTTCTCTTTATTCATTTGGGGATTCAGTACTTTTGACATGACACCATTCTTTGTTTAGATAAATTTCTAATTACTTGTGGGCTCGCTCCCGAAGCAGTCTTTTCGAAACACAGCCCATGTCGGGGGACCGTGAATCTATTGATACAATTATTTGGCTTGATGCTGACGACTGAACGTTTTTGCTTGCCTGTATATAATAAAACTTTGCTTTTGAACCTTATGGACCTTGTTGAACCTTGATGTCCTTCCTCCTCTTATTGACTATCCATCCTTGATGGTTGGACTATTGCCTATTATTATTTTCTACTCCTTTCATTTTATAGGCCATATTTTTCCTAGTTCCCACTTCAGCACCCCTACCCCCACCAGAAAGCATGTTGGGGCAGCACTGGAAACCCTTACCAGGCCTGACGACTGGTGGAAAATCTCCTCCAATGTCTCAGTACAGACTAGGAGAAGCCACTATAGGGGCTGCAACCAACAGCAAGAAAGAGGCCAAAAGACACGATAAACAACTTAACAAAGTGAATGATAATGTTTGGTTCGATCCCTATCAATCTGATTGATTGGGCCATTAACCTCGCCTACAAATTTCCCATTTTACAAAGTGATTGCTTGCGTCATAGAGAGTAGGCTAAAACTATGGGGTGAAATAGAAGAACAGAGGTTCTTTTGGACAAGCAAAGTTTGTTACTAGAGAATGTAGGAGCCAACTTTTGGGGAAAGGAAAAAGAAAACACATGAGTGTGACTGACCAGACTGCATTTAAATTCCATAGAGGAGAAGGTAATATGGACATGGAGAAGACTCATGTGGCCAAAACACACACTAAAGAATCACTCAATGTCCCAACAAAGGGGTGTGGGATAAACATTGTGGATCCATAAAGTCTAGAGGACGTGAATGAAGAGTGGGTGGCTCGCGGGAATGACGGCTACTGCCTGCTGAGTGACTGTCGGCTTTCCCCCTTGTTCTAGTTTAAAAGCTGCTCTATCTCCTTTTGGGTGGCTCGCGGGAATGACGGCTACTGCCTGCTGAGTGACTGTCGGCTTTCCCCCTTGTTCTAGTTTAAAAGCTGCTCTATCTCCTTTTTGAAAGTTAGTGCCAGCAGCTTGGTTCCACTCTGGTTAAGGTGGAGCCCGTCCTTTCGGAAAAGTCTCCCCTTTCCCCAAAAGTTTCCCCAGTTCCTTACAAAGCTGAATCCCTCTTCCCTGCACCATCGTCTCATCCACGCATTGAAACTCTGGAGCTCTGCCTGCCTTTGGGGACCTGCACGTGGAACAGGAAGCATTTCAGAGAATGCCACCCTGGAGGTTCTGGATTTCAGCTTCCTACCTAAAATCCTAAATTTGGCTTCCAGAACCTCTCTCCCACATTTTCCTATGTCATTGGTGCCCACATGTACCACGACAGCCGGCTCCTCCCCCGCACTGTCTATAATCCTATCTAGGTGACGCGTGAGGTCTGCCACCTTCGCACCAGGCAGGCAAGTTACCAGGCGGTCCTCACGTCCACCAGCCACCCTGCTATCTACATTTCTAATAATTGAATCACCAACTATGATGGCCGGCCTAACCCTTCCCTCATGGGCAGTAGCCCTGGGAGATTTGTCCTCAGTACGAGAGGACAATACATCACCTGGAGAGCAGGTCCTTGCTACAGGATCACTTCCTGCTACACCAGGGTGATGTTCTCCTACTGTGAGACCTTTCTGATCCAAGGCAGCACTGGGGCTGCCAGATTGGATTTGGGACTTGGCTACTATGTCCCTGAAGGTCTCGTCAATGTACCTCTCTGTCTCCCTCAGCTCTTCCAAGTCTGCTACTCTAGCCTCCAGAGATCGGACTCGTTCCCTGAGAGCCAGGAGCTCTTTGCACCGAGTGCACACATACAATCTCTCACCCTATGAGGAAAGGCTGAAGAGGTTAGGGCTGTTCAGCTTGGAGAAGAGACGGCTGAGGGGGGATATGATAGAGGTCTTTAAGATCATGAGAGGTCTTGAACGAGTAGATGTGACTCGGTTATTTACACTTTCGAATAATAGAAGGACTAGGGGGCATTCCATGAAGTTAGCAAGTAACACATTTAAGACTAATTGGAGAAAATTCTTTTTCACTCAACGCACAATAAAGCTCTGGAATTTGTTGCCAGAGAAGGTAGTTAGTGCAGTTAGTGTAGCTGGGTTCAAAAAGGGTTTGGATAGGTTCTTGGAGGAGAAGTCCATTAATGGCTATTAATCAATTATACTTGGGGAATAGCCACTGCTGTTAATTGCATCAGTGGCATGGGTTCTTCTTGGTGTTTGGGTAATTGCCAGGTTCTTGTGGCCTGGTTTTTGGCCTCTGTTGGAGACAGGATGCTGGGCTTGATGGACCCTTGGTCTGTCCCAGCATGGCAATTTCTTATGTTCTTATGTTCTTATACACACGGTTAATGTGATTCCAACATTGCTCTAAGACTCCAACATTGCTCTAAGCTTCAACGGCAAGAGGAAATGTGGAAAAAATGATTTCCATTCACAAAAAAAGCGGGGAGTAGCTTGCTTGTTATGGCGGTTACTACCCCGAACCAAATAAGCCAGATACTTCACTTCAATGCATGACCAGCATAGCTCTCTCCAACGGCAGGGGAGAAAGACCGATACTTCACTTTCAATGCATATCCAGCATAATTCTCTGCTTCAACGGCAGGGGCAATGAAGAAAAGTGGATCTATATACAGACAACAACCAGCAAGGACTGAATTACATAGTCTTGGTAAACAAATAAGCATGGGTGTAGCTTGCTTATTGCGGCGGTTACTACCCCTAACTAATCAAGCTAGATATGTCACTTAGATGCAGCTCCAACACTGCTCTCTACATTAATGGTGGGGGTGGAAGGGAAATAGAACCAAAAGGTTACTAAGAGCCAAGAGTAACAGATAAGTATGAGAAAAAAAAAAGTGTGAAGCTTGCTGGGCAGACTGGATGGGCCGTTTGGTCTTCTTCTGCCGTCATTTCTATGTTTCTATGTAACTTCAGGTTATCCACATCACTTCCGATAACTACACTGCCTGCAGCCCCTTCCACACCACAGCCTCTTCGCCCAGCCTCACCTGCCTCCACTTCTTTTTCCTCAAACTGCCCTCCTTTCCTCTCACATTCTCTTAATTTTCATCCTCCTCTCTCCATATTATCCTCTTTCTCGCCTCCCCTTCTTATTCTCTCTTCTCTTTTTTATTATATCTCTCCTGCATGGATGTACTTTGACTTTATATTTGGAGAAAGAAGGCTTAATATGCCTCTGCCTGCTGCACTCCCTCCATATCCTTAGTTTATTCTGCTTCCCATATCCCCTTGACCTGCTCTTCTAATGTTCCCCTACCCGGTTCCTCTTTTATTCCCTCCACTCCCAGCAGGTTCCTCCTCCCCCTCCTTAACCAGATACCTTCCTCTGCAGGCTTGGTTCACACATTCCTTCACTGCTCCCCACCCCTCCTCAACTCAGTAGGCTTCGCTTCATTGGCAGGGAAGCCTTCACCTCTCTGTTTGTGATTCCCCCTTCTCCACTGACTTAAATCATTTTCTTGCTCTGCGCTCTCTGAGCCCTGGCACAGCTCTTTATTTTTCTGGAACTGCTCCTGCCTCCCCATCCCCTGCAGCACTTCTCCCAGCACTCACAGATTCCAGGCCAGAGCCAGTCCCCAGGCCTGCAGAGTCCTCAAAAGACACCGACATGTCCTGATCCCTGGCAGCTCAGCATCTCCCCAGCTCCGGGGCCACGGCTGCATGGGGTGATTCCTGCTCTGTGCTTGGAATCCCCAGAGATAACTGCTCACTCCTGTGGGATATAGCAGGTAAATGTTTTTTGTTTTGTTTTATAAGTTTTATGAACAAGGGAACAGAATTCCCCTCACTTCAAGCCCTGACTACAGCTCCTCTCAAAACTGAAGGTGCCAAGGGAGGCGCAATTTTTTAAGAGAGAGAATTTCAGCCCATGGCATTGCATACCATCATAATCTCCACCCCCTTCCCCATCCTTCCAGTAAAATACCTTATTTACTTCTGTGACTGCAGGGCTGGAAGAAATGGGCAGTTACCACCTGCCCCATCCTGGACTCTTCCCAGCTAGCACAGAAATCTTCAGCAAACTTACAATAATCTTCTGTTGTGACTGTAGTTTGAATTTTTCCTCATTCAGTCCTTGCTTTTAGCTTTCTTTTAGTTTCCATTCTGCCTCCTCATTTCTTTTTGGTTTTCCTTCTCATTTATTTATCATTTCTGTTATCTCTTTCTAACCACTGGCTGTCTCTCCACAGCTCATTAGCTTCTCTCACCAAATTCTATCTCACAGTCCTGCTACTTCCATACCTCTCCCCATCCCTTCATGCCTCTCCCCCTCCACCCTGATTCTTTTTCTTCTCACAACCCTTCTCTTGGTTTACCTCCCCTATCAGCCTCCTCCTCCCTGTCCCACATAGCTCCTTTCCCCGTCTTTATCTCTATCTTAAATTCCCTTCACCTAAACTCTCATCAGAGCTCCTTTTCTTATCACAACACATCTTCTCTCTCCAAGTTTGTATCCCCTTTTCTCTTCTTCAGCCCATGTCTCTTCTCTCAGTAAATCTCCCAAACCCTCTCCCCCCTTACAGACTATCTCTACCCTTCCCTTCTCCCACAGCTCTGCTATCAGCACCTTTCCGTACACAGTCCCTCTCCTCCTCTCCCAGCCAGCAAGCCTTCTTTCAGGTCCTCTCCCACACCCTCCCAGAAGTATTCTCTCTCCTAGCCAGGGTCCCCTTTTACAGTCAAGCTTCTCATCCCCCAGTCATCATTATCCCTCTTCCCAGCAAGTTCTATCAGCCTCTCTCACCCATATCATAAATCCTTTATCCCTCTTTCCCAGTCCCTCTATCAGCAGCCCTCCCTATCTCCATTTCAGCTCAGCAAGCTTGTCTGTCCTACACTGCTGCTGCTCTCTGGTCCATGTGAAGCCCATTGGTCAGTCATTCCACAGCCAGCCAATGGGCTGCAGAGGGGAGGCAGGAGATGTAAACAGGGAGACAGAAGCATTTTCTGCCTGTCCCTTCCTTGGGCCCAGCAGCACAGAGCTCTCAGCCTGCGATCCACAGGAATACAGGGAGATAAAATTGGGGGTGCTCAAGCATCCACAGCACCCAAAGAGCTGGAATCTGTACTAGATAATGGTTTCAATTCTAGGGAGGCACCTTCTGCTGCATGCCACAATTTATCTCGATGGCCCCATATATAGAAAGTGACACTGAATGTATTGCCAGTTTACACAGCAATCTTAATATTGATATGGATGTAGACTTAAAAGTATTTTAAAATACAATAAAGTCTAGGTCACAAACCCTTTCTGCATGCATATTATGCCTACCAGAAGCAGGTTAGTCTCCTTCTTCCTGCATGCCACTTCTTAACAGCCAACTTCTTTCTGTTTCTTAATTTAATTTTTCTTGTAAATTTACTTTCACTTTCTTTTCCTGTTCCCTTTTATTTTTTTCTGCCTTTTCTGCCTGTTTCTGTCTCTCTTCTAGTTCCCACATTACTTTCTGGCACAGATATCTTCCGAGTTCCATCTTCCCCCATCAGGATCTGCTCCTCAGTGGTAGTCAAAATACAGGGTGGTCAAAATATTGTAAGAATACTCATCCTTGTGGTATTTCAGCACTGATCAAAAGCCAGAACTGCAAATTGAACCCTGTTAGCAATTTTCTGTTGGCATCTCTAGTGATCCACCCATCTTGATTCATTTAAACTCGATGCCCCTCTGTTTCAAAGAGTTAGTCCTTCTTTAAATAAAAAAAAAATGGTACCCTTATCTATCAATAATTGCTTAAAGGTTTTCCTGTGAAGGTTATTGAGTCCAAAGAGGATAAGGCATGTGTAAAACTATTTTCTACAGCAAACAAAAATGTATTTGCTTTATTTAGTGTATGGCTCATTCTTATATCATTTTACACATTCTGCGCATGGTTTGCAGAGCGAGTTGCTATAGTCAGTTCTTAAAACCAAATTTTAAAAAAAAGGGATCTTAAAAAACCCAATGGCCTCAGCAGCAATAATTTTTGTAATAATTATCAATGGGTTCTTTGGGTAGACTGTAACTGGCTTAGCACATATTGAATAAGATTTCCTGTGGGACTGGATATTAGCCTCCTAAAACCCAAGATATATATATATTTTTTTACTTTAATCAACAATTTTATATACATGCTCCAGCCTATTATTTTCTGTGATTTTGGTTAGTTACTTCCCTCAATTCGTTTCATTCCAGTCTCCATTTTGCTTTTACATTTTGGACCATAAAGTAGTTTCTTTTGCACATTTGCCTTTTTAATGTGATTCAGCTCACCTGTAAGTGCGATGCATGTGGTGCGTGCACTTGCTGGTCCTGAGGTGGAGCTTCTTTGTGATGTCCAAGAAAAGGATTTAAAACTTGCTACAGAGTGAAAATTATTACAAGTGCCTAACATCCATAAAATATAGATGCACGCTCTTATAAAGGCCCCAAGCAGACCAATCATTGCTATTAGGCCGTTCAGCATCCAACCTAAGCTGTGTCTCTTTTCAGTGTCGGTGTGACGGTCTCAGATCATAAGACTGATGCCAGCTGGCAGAGGGTGCAGGCATAGGTATTTCTCATTCTGTTGGCCAGTTGGAGGGGAGGACCAAGGAGAAGGCTACAGAAAACTGGAAACCAGTAGGTTTTATTCATTTCCACCCAGATCACAGCTGCTAAAAGCAAACTCTCTTGGTACAAAATTAGATGGAAGGCAACCCTAGCATCCTGCCATATTTAAATGAGGAAGTGCAACGATTAAAGTATAGGCAAGCATTTCTTAACTTCTTGCCCTAACTTTATGTTGGGCATGGCAGTTGGAGCCAACTTCCTCTACCTATTTGCAAATGACTGAGGTAAGGCAATGCATGTCGTGAAAGGGATGAGGAGAATCTTGCTTATTTTAATAAAACTAATAATGAGCAGGGAAATAGTCTCAAAAGCCTTTGGACATAAATTTTCCTAAGTCCCCAGTTTGGGTGAATCCACCCCTGAGGTGATTGTCCTATATATAATTTTTAAACAAGTGATTCAAATCCGGTTTGAGTGATGAGAGCTGACAATGCCTTGCTAGTCGGCTCTGCCTATTATTGCAGAGTTTTATAGTGTGCCTAGAGCAAGTTTATTATTCAGGCCAGAACCCTTGTTAGTTATTCATCTTGCTTCCATGCCTGGAGACATTTCTTGGGTTTTATGGCTGAATGTACTGAAAGAAAGGTGTTTGCTTTTAGTGTCCACATGAGCATGAATGTACCTATCTGAACTGTCTTTGAACTCCTCCCATCCAGTGCCTGGAAAGAGTAATTATCTTCCTTCTGAACTAGGATCAGACTTTCTCATGCATTTTTTTGAGAGATGCACCTCATTGTTTCTAATAGACTGCAGTGCTAAATTGCAATCATGTTAATTATTATGCCATGGGTATTCCTCAGAGAAAAAGCTGCATATTGCATATTCTGCAAAAACTCACAGCTTCCTAAAAGCTTATGAGAAAAAAAAATGTTACTTTATAAAACACAATAATCCGAGTGATAAGAAAAAAAAAACTTTTCCCCAAATGCCAATGTGGGAGAAACATGACTGACTGTAGCCCCAGTCACAGGATTGTGTGACCCATTACATCAGCTATTGTTGCGCTGTGGATGTAAGGAAGTGCCAGGAGGCACTCCCCAGTGCGGGACGAGAAGATGTGTGCCCCTGCGGTGAGACATCCCTGACTCTCGACCGAACCTGCATGCTTCCTTGAGACCACCAACGCAATGGTGGTCTCTGAATGGTCCTCTGACCATTCCAAGCCCTTTCTGACTGCCGCTAGGGAGCGGCAGGAAGCAGCAGGTCGGACAGAGGACAAGGCAGACGAGGACATAACACAGGACGACTCAGACGTAGGAAGTAGACTAAGACTCTAAGGCCAGTACCTGAGGGCGCATGGCACAGCCAGCTAAGGCCAGGCATGGACCACACCTAGGGCTGACAAGACAGAATTCATTCGAGAACAAAGGCAAACTCGGCTTGGAGATAGACAAAGGCTCAAACAATGAGGACGCCGAAGGTTCAGACGTTGAGGACACCGAAGGCTCAGACGTGGAGGACGACAAAGCTCAGATGTGGAGGATGATGAAGGCTCAAGCGTTGAGGATGATGAAGGCTCAGACGTTGAGGATGCCGAAGCTCAGACATGGAGGATGATGAAGGCTCAAGCGTTGAGGACGATGAAGGCTCAGACATTGAGAACACTGAAGGCTCAGACGTTGAGGATGCCAAAGGCTCAGACATGGAGGGTGACGAAGCTCAGATGTGGGGGACGACGAAGCTCAAACGTGGAAGACGACGATCCGAGATGGGACTCGAATAGGACGAGATGATTCCTCAGCAACATCTGATGGAAGGAACCACCAGTGCCCTACACACCCCAGCTGGGGTGGTCACAGACCACTGGGCCACCACATTCCCTACTCAACCCAGCCAGGGTGGTAGCGGACCATGAGGGACGGGTCAGAATGCAGCTGAAGACATCTGGAACAACTTGGAACGAAGAGCATCTAGACGACAAGGGATCCTACATGGAACAGAGTGCCTAGGAGGAGAACAGGCATGGAGTCCTAGGGAGGACTTGCTCCTTGCAAAGGCAAACCTGGAATGAAGACTGAAGCATTTTATACTGCAGAAGAGGCAGATCCAATGATGACATCAGTGAGCACCACTCCTTCGCTGTAGCTTTAAATGCTGAAGAGAGAGACGGCCTCGCCCCCTAGGAGGAAGCAGGAAGCAGTACAGGACCCTGGACAGTGGCCCTGCTGCACAGAAGACTGCAGACCTGAAGAGGTAGGCCTCACCACAGGCCCCGAAGACACAAGCAGCCTCCTGCCATTGAAGGTGAACCAGAAGCGGCCTCAGGGCGCAGGCAAGGCCAAGGATGCAGGCCTTCTTCCCACAGAGGTCCCAGGTAAGGTTGGTGGCCTCCAGGCCACGTAGGGACGCCAGCTGGCAGCTTCCTGCCACACATGGATGCATCCCGTCAGCTCCCTGCTGCCGGGGAAGGCAGCAGCAATGTCGGTGGCCTCCGGGCCACTTGAGGAACGGAACTGCGACTCCTGCCATGAACAGAGAACAGGGACAGACTCCGGGCAACTGAGGCTGCAGTAGCTCGGCGCCATGCTGCGAGGGAAATCCCCGGTGTGGTTCCTGCTATGCCGGCACAATGACAGGCTCCTGCTGCTGCAGGGAACCTTGGCATGGCTCCTGCCATGCCAGAAGGAGAACATCAGGCTCAGGCATGAAGATAAGTGACCTCCCATAGCTCCAGCAATGGGAGGGGTCACAACAGTACCCCCCCTCAATGGGTCACCTACTATCCTTTGGGAGGTCGGAAATCCAGGAACATCAATAGTGCAGGTGCCTCCTGCAGGTCGTGGAGAAAAGGAAATCCTGTAAAGAATAAATCCCCCCAAAAAATTCATGAGACCAAAAGGAAATCCAAGATGAGACCCAGGACAAGGATATCCCACCGGGCACATGGCCTTTGCAATCTGTTGTGCTGCGGATGGAAGGGAGTGCCAGGAGGCACTCCCCAGTGCGGGATGAGAAGATGTGTACCCCTGCAGTGAGATGTCCCTGACCCTCGACCGAACCTGCACACTTCCTTGAGACCACCAACACAATGGTGGTCTCTGAATGGTCCTTCGTCATCTTCCATGTTTGAGCCTTCATTGTCCTCAACATCTGAGCCTTCGGAGTCCTCATCATTTGAGCCATTGTCTATCTCCAAGCTGAGTTTTCCTTTATTCTCAAATAAACTCTGTCTTGTCAGCCCTAGGAGTGGTCCATGCCTGGCCTTGGCTGGCTGTGCCGGGTGCCCTTTGGTACTGGCCTTAGAGTCTTCGACTACTTCTAGTCTGAGTCTTCATCTACTTCCAAGTCTGAGTCGTCCTGTGTTATGTCCTCATCTGCCTTGTCCTCGGGCAGATGAGGACATAACACAGGCGACTCAGATTTGGAAGTAGATGAAGACTCAGACTAGAAGTAGTCGAAGACTCTAAGGCCAGTACCAAAGGGCACCCGGCACAGCCAGCCAAGGCCAGGCATGGACCACTCCTAGGGCTGACAAGACAGAGTTTATTTGAGAATAAAGGAAAACTCAGCTTGGAGATAGACAATGGCTCAAATGATGAGGACTCCGAAGGCTCAGATGTTGAGGACAATGAAGGCTCAAACATGGAAGATGACGAAGGCTCAAGCATTGAGCACAATGAAGGCTCAAGCATTGAGAACGATGATGGCTCAGACGTTAAGGATGCCGAAGGCTCAGACATGGAGGATGCCGAAGGCTCAGACATGGAGGATGCCGAAGGCTCAGATGTGGAGGGCAATGAAGCTCAGACATGGAGGATGACAAAGCTCAGACGTGGAGGATGACGATCCGAGATGGGACTCTGATAGAACGAGATGAATCCTCAGTGGCATCTGATGGAAGGACCAACCAGCACCCTACACACACCAGTGGGGGTGGTCACGGACCACTGGGCCACCACGCGCCCTTCTCAACCCAGCCAGGCTGGTAGCGGACCACAAGGGATGGGTCAAAATGGAGCTGAAGACATCTGGAACAACTTGGAAGTAGGATGATCAGGGAACATCTGCAACAACTTGGAAACAGGAACATCAGGGAACATCTGGAATGAAGACAAAGACAAGAGACCAAGGAACAAAGAGCATCTAGACGACAAGGGATCCCACATGGAACAGATGTGGAGGACTTACTCCTTGCAAAGGCGAAGCTGGACTGAAGACTGAAGCTTTTTATACTGCAGAAGAAGCGGATCCAATGATGAAATCAGTGAGCACCACTCCTTCACTGTAGCTTTAAATGCTGAAGAGAGAGCTGGCCTCGCCCCCTAGGAGGAAGCAGTACAGGACCCTGGACAGTGACCCTGCTGCACAGAAGACTGCAGAGCTAAAGAGGTAGGGCTCACCACAGGCCCCGAAGACACAAGCGGCCTCCTGCCACTGAAGGTGAACCAGAAGCGTCCTCAGGGTGCAGGCAAGGTCAAGGATGCAGGCCTTCTTCCCACGGAGGACCCAGGTAAGGTTGGTGGCCTCTGGACCACATAGGAACACCAGCTGGTGGCTTACTGCCGCACATGGATGCACTCTGATGGCTCCCTGCTGCTGGCAGCCTTCAGGCCTCTTGAGGCATGGAAGCACAGCTCCTGCTGCGAACAGAGAGCAGGGACAGCCTCCGGGCTGCCGAGGCTGCAGTAGCACAGTGCCATGCCGCGAGGGAAATGCCTGGCACAGCTCCTGCTGCGCCGGAATGATGACAGGCTCCTGCTGCTGCAGGAAACCTCGGCACGGCTCCTGCCATGCCGGGAGGATAACATAGGACTCAGGCAACAGCAACCCATCCATTTCCACATATGGTTGACATATCTCCTGCTCACAAGTGCCTTCACTCTGCAGCTTCTTGTGACCTCTCCTATCTCCTTCTGCACCCCTTCTTATAGCCCCCTTTCATAAGGCACGATGCTTTTATCTATGCCTATCTCCTGTATCACAACTCTGAACTTTCCACCTTGCTGCTCTGTATGCTTGGAATAACCTTCTTGAGTTGATGTGTCATGATCTCTTTTTTATTTTATTTTTATTTATAGCATTTTTAATCATATAAGCTATAAACATGACAAAAAAAAGGCAGGAGATCCAATACACAGAAAAAAACAAAGTAACAGCAATCCAATAAAAAGAAAAAATCATAACATCTCCAATTATAGCCATGGACCACAATAAAAAAAAAAGGGGTGGACCTAAAGGCATATGAGAGCTAAAAGTAAAAATTTAAGGAAACAAAGCATTATTAACTTGCTACAGAGTGATGTACATTAAATGGAGCTATCAGTTGCTGACAGAAAGGATTTCTTCTAATTCAAAAAGAAACAAAGCTGATCAAGAAGAAAAAAATGATATCTGTTGCCAGCATATGAAACCATGCACTTACATGGATATCCAAGAAGAAAAGTGGCAAAGGAAAGGACCTCCTGACACATTTCAATAAAAAGTTTCCTTCTCTCTTGAGTAGTTTTAACTGTCTGGATGAATCCAGATTCGCTTCCCATAAAAGAGAGTATGTGCTTTACGAAAATAAAATTTAAAAATCATATTTAAGTCTTGCTCAAATACAAAAGATACCAAAAGAGTCTCTCTATCCACAACCTCTTCAATAGAGCTCTCTGATATAGTAGATACGACCAATGGTGATTTAGATGGAATAGGACAGCCGTTCTCTTCTCTTCTATGTGTAGAAAGAAAAAAAGTTCTACTAATCGGTGAACAAGTTTCAGCAGGCAAACCAAGGATTTCAGTAAAATATTTTTTCAACATGTCTCTAATAGGAGCCCCAGGAAGTTTAGGAAAGCTTAAAAATCGCAAATTTAAGCACCTTGAAAAGTTTTCCAACTGTTCTACTTCCCTATGAATAGAGTTCTTATCTTATATCAAAACAGTGTTCACCTTTTGAATTTCTTGAACCTGTTTTCCCATGTCCACAACCATAGACTCAATCCCTCGGAGACTTTGCAAGTGAACTTCCCAAAGTTCTGATACTGATTTCACTAACAGACCAATATCAGAGGCACAGCCGCTGATTGCAGAATCCGCTCTCACCGAGACTGACCAGAGCGAATCCAAAGAGATTACCAGAAGAGATTACCAGAGCGAATCCAAAGAGATTACCAGAAGAGATTACCAGAAGTTGTCCTCTTCAGCTTCTTACCAGAAGCTGAAGAGGACAACTCTTGAGAGAAGCATAAGATTCACCAACCACAACATCTGATGCAGAGAAGCCAACAAATGGCATCTACTGAATCCCTCCAACATACCAAATTGGCTGTTTTCCCAAGACAGGCCAAACTACACCAACTGCATCCCCCCCCCTCCCCCAAAGAGCCATCCACATAATTCTCCTGCAATGGCTCGGGTGGTGCAACATCGGGAGTGCCCAGCTGAGGTGGAGGGAGACACCCCGAGGGACTGAGACTAATGTCCAGAGGTGCCTGCATTCCCTCGCAGGACTCCTCAACGATCCTACGTCCCCAATCGCCAACGATCAGCTCAAGATTGAATTGAGTGTTTTCTGGCCAGAAGAAACCTCAGGTAAGGAGGGGTACTGCCTGTGCTTCCCTTTCCTCTTCAGGGTCATATTGAAGAAACATTTTGAAGAAAGCAAGGAACACCAGCAACGCTACAGCCTAGCAAGCTGCCATCTTAGCTCCACTCCCCATGACCCCTTCTTAGTAATATTCAAATCCTATCTAAAAGACTACTTTTTTTGAGGTTGCATCTAAATCTTAAAGCCTGGCTTATTCCTATGATAGGGTGAGTTTTCAAAGAATTATATCATGTTGTTTGCATAAAATTGGCATATATGGTGTAAGTGCTTTTGTGCAGTCACACACACACACACACACACACTAGTACACATTCTCTCTCCCAACCTGAAGCAATCATGGGAAGCAACTTCCTCCTCTTTTGATCCCACAGAGCAGAGCAGCTTCCTCTTCCTTCTTCCTTGGGCCCTCAGGGTGGAAACATGCGCAAATACTTCCAGAGCAAGATATATGGCATTTTACAAACTATACATCTCCCGCTGCACAGTTTATAAAATATAGGCATAACTTTAGGAGCACCTATTTAGGCATATATGTGCTGAGTTGTACACACTATTGGAAATAACCTTCAATATTCTTATTGATTTTAACAATGTTCACCATAATACATTTTCTGAAACATCATATTTGACTCATTAGCTATAAGCTCCATTATCAGGAACTGTGTCTTATGTGTACCTGTACAGCACTGCATATGTCTAGTAGCAATATAGAAATGATAAACAGTAAGCAGTACTCTAGTTCTAGTTCACAATATGTGTGCACTATTAAATATGAGTGCACATGAAAGGAGATGTCTGGGGACAAATGACCTTGCCAGAGATAGGACCTCATCATGAAGTCACATCAGCTCCTTGCCTTGGCCAGCAATGCACTTATTCTTGCTATAATGTGGCCTTCTTGGCTTCTTACTTTGTTTTGATTCTTTGTGGCCTTCTTTGCCTTGCCTTGTTCCCTTGTGGCCTTCTTGGCCTCCTTGCTTTGGCAAGTTCCCTTTTCGCCTTGTGGCCTTCTTATCCAGCCAATGTGGTCTGTTTAGGCCTTCTCTTATTGTCCTGTCTTGACCCTGTTTGCTTGTTGCCCTTGTTCTTTGTTGTTGGACCCTTGCATGTATACCTTGCCCTTGACCTTATTCCTGCATCCATGCCTTGCTCTGCATATTACTCCTGCCCTGTTTAGTCTTCTTGCCTGCCTGCCTGCCTTGCCTGGCCTCTGGCCTGTGTTCCTTGCCTTGTTTGGGTCTTTCCTGTCTGCATGTATTCTCCTGTCCTTTACAGTCCAGGCTATCTGGTTGCCTCCCTTTTCTATATGTTCCTTTGCTGTACTCCTGTCCTGTTCCCTGTTGGCCTCTCAGCAGCCCTTCTGTTTCCTGTGGATCTCCATGTGTCCTTGCCCTGTGTCTTGTCCAGGTCTCCCAGTGGCATAGCTCTCCTGTGAGTTTCTTGCTCTGCACCCTGTTCTAGTCTTGCACTGTCTTGTTCCATCTCTCTTCCTGTCCTGTTGGTGCACTTCCTGCTTCAGAGTAACCACCTCCAGAAGTCCTGCCAGTTACTAGAAACTGCAGGCCCAATAGGGAGGTGGCTGGTCAGGTGAAGACTGCTGTTTGTCTGACTATATCCTGCCATGTATTATTCTAGGAAAGGCACGCCAGCCATTAGAACCTGTGAGCTCAGCTGAAGGGAGAAGTGACTGGCCAGGTGGAAGAACATAAGAACATAACATATGTCATACTGGGTCAGACCCAAGGTCCATCAAGCCCAGTATCCTGTTTCCAACAGTGGCCAATCCAAGTCACAAGTACCTGGTAAGTACCTAAACATTAAACAGATCCCATGCTATTAATACTGGCAACAAACAGTGGCTCTTCCCTATTGATTAATAGCAGTTTATGGACTTCTCCTCCAGGAACTTATCCAAACCTTTTTTAAACCCAGCTACACTAACTGCCTTAACCACATTCCCTGGAAATGAACTCTAGAGCTTAATTGTTCATTTCATTTTTCACATGTTCTATGCCCTTTATCATTTTGGTTGCCCTTCTTTGTACTTTCTCCAGTGCAACTATATCTTTTTTGAGATGAGACAACAACAGTATTCAAGATATGGTCTCATCATGAAGTAATACAGAGGCATTATAAGATCCTTTGCTTTATTTTTCATTCCCTTCCTAACAATTCCTAACATTCTATTTGTTTTCTTGACTGCCACATCACACTGAGCCGATGATTTCAATGTAATATCAACTATGATGCCTAGATCTTTTTCTTGGGTGGTAGCTCCTAATATGGAATCTAACATTGTGTAACTACAGCATGGGTTATTGTTCCCTCTATGCCTCAGCTTGCACTTGTCCACATTATATTACATCTGCTATATGAACACCTAATCTTCCAGTCTTGCAAGGTCCTCCTGTAATGTATCACAATCCACTTGTGATGTAACTACTCTGAATAATTTTGTGTCATCCACAAATTTGGTCATCTCACTCATTGTGTCCCTTTCCAGGTCATTTATAAATATATTAAAAAGCACTGGTCCAAGTACAGATCCCTGAGGCACTCCACTGTTTGCCTTTTTCCACTGTGAAAACAGACCATTTAATCCTACTCTCTGTTTCCTTGTCTTTTAATCAACTTGCAATCCACAAAAGGACATCACCTCCTATCTCATGATTTTTTTAGTTTTCTTAGAAGCCTCTCATAAGAGACTTTGTCAAACGCCTTCTGAAAATCCAAATACACCACATCTACTGGTTCACCTTTATCTACATGCTTATTCACCACTTCAAAAAAATGCAGCAGATTTGTGAAGCAATATGTTGGCGCTGTGGACCCTTGGGCTGAGGAGGAGCTGGCCTACCTGCAGGGAGGAGCCCCAAAGGCCCCCACCATCGACAGGTGGAGCTAGCTGAGGCAGAGGCCCAAATGGAGCTTCTTCAATACCAGCTCATGTTCCCCTTAGGTTGAGACCTCGAATGCCAGGAACGGCTGGTCTTAAGTGGGGGCAGAAGAGAGGATGAGTTGGTGCTTTTGATCTGTGGGAGGAGGGGACTTGCTCAGATCATGGCGGGCAGCCTTCCTTGGTGTCAGGCAGTCAAGGCAGGGACCCGGGCCTGGAGGTGAGAGCGGCGATCCGTGGAAATAGCCTGCGGACCGCCGGGCATAACACAATACTTCCCTTGGGTAAATCCTTGCTGGCTATGTTCCATTAAAACAACTCTATCCATATATTCTGTGATTATATTCTTTATAATAGTTTCCATGATTTTTCTGACACTGTATCAGGCTTACCCTGCCCTGCTCTGGAATACAGCCCTTTTCTGCTCCTATAGGGGGGATCCTCTTATCCAGCCAAACGGACTGTGATACTAAAAGGCGAGGTGAATAAGATTATTTTCACCAAAAAAATTTCTTTCAAAAACTGGAAAATGAATCCAACTGAAGAAAATAGGAAAAGCATAAAACATTGATAAGGTAGATACATTTAAGTTTTAAAAGAAGCTAGCCATAGAGACAAAACTCATAATACAACCTTTTAAAATATACCCAAAGCAGGAAGTCTGTGAAGGAATTTGTTGGACCATTAGATGATGGAGAGGTTAAAGAGGCACTTAGTGAAGGCAAGGTTATAGCAGAAAGACTAAATTAATTCTTTGCTTTGGTATTTCCTGAAGAGGATAGTGGGTAGATGTCCATGCCAGAAATGGTATTTAATGATGATGGCTCAGAAGAACAAACAAATCATGGTGAACCTGGAAGATGTAATAGGACAGACTGACAAACTAAAGAGTAGCAAATAACCTGGTCCAAATAAATTACAACTCAGAGTTCTGAAAGAAATCAGAAATGAAATTGCAGATCTATCACTAGTAATCTGTAACCTATCATTAAAATTGTACATTGTACCTGAAGAATGGAGGGTGGCCAATGTAACACTGATTTTTAAAAAGGGTTCAGGTGTGATCTGGGAAACTAAAGACCATGAGTCTGACTTTAGTGCCAGGAAAAATCCAAGAAATTATTCTGTAGAACAAAATCGCAGAAATACATGGTTTAATGGGACTCAGCCAGTAAGGATTTACACCAATCTGCTACTTTTTTTTTTTTAGATAGAGTGGGGTAGCAAAAACATTTTTCCAATATTCAGAGAAAGGAGAAAGACCAGAAGTGATATTATTAGACTGAAAGGAGATGTGGCATAATGGATGGAGAAAGAAAAAGAAATAGCAAAAATATTAAACAAATACTTCAGCTCAATGTTCACTAAAGTAAACTTTGGAGAAGGAAAAGTGCTGGGAGGCAAGAGTAATGATTAGGGTGGAGTTTGTAGCCAGTCCCCAGCTTGTGCTGTGAAGATCATCCTGGGGTGCTACGATGCCATGGTTCAAATCCAGCAGGGGGGGGGGGGAGTTATTTTCTTGGGCCCTTGGCATGATCAATATTTCTTAAATCTAATGGTTCACATTCCAGATGGATAATACTCACCAGGTGCAACAAAACCCCAAAAAAGGAGAAAGAAAGTGAATATCAGCAACAGAGTAAAGTAACAGTCTACCCAGTCTCCATCCATTTAACCAGGGTAAAACAGAAAAATAAACAAAGTCCTTGGTGGTGGTCAAAGTAAACAGTTTAATTTAAAGATGAGTATCCAGGCCAAAATAGAAAAAACTAGGAACAGCATAAAAAATATTAAAGTGAGAAAAACTATAGTTTCCTTGTCCATTCTAGAGCTCCTTGCTGGTATCCTTTCACCAACATCCATGTTAAAGATATCCTCCCCAGGAGTCACATGATTTGGTAGTTCTTATCAGACATGTCTAGACAGGGCTGGGTAGCCATTCTCCAACAATCGGTGAACATCCACAGAACCCATGACCTTTGAAATACAAACATCAATTTCATCCTAAGATCCTATGTCCAATAGACCAATATATGCAATGGTCCCCAAGTAGTATGCTGGTTAAACCCACTAAAAAGAGAGAAAAAAAAGATCAACCTGGTAGACAAGATGGCATCCAGAAAAGAAAAAGGTATGCAAGGCCCTTTAAAGGAGGCGGTGATGAGCAAAATTACTTCAGTGGTGTTGGCAGTGATAGCAGGACACTTAGAGGAGATAGCAGAACAAATCACTCATCTAAATAACTCTCTGCAAGAATTCGGTCTGCGTTTAGAGGCCATGGAAAATCAGATCTTGCTGGTAGAAAATTATTCACTCGCAGCGGCTGGCAAAATTGAATAAAATGGAAAAAGGGATACAATTTCAGGAAGATAAACCGGATGATCTGGAGAATAGGTCTAGATGTAATAATTTGAGATTTGTCGGATTTTGGGATGAATTGGAAGAAAATAAGCTGGCAGATATAATAGCAGCATGGTTCCCTGAGGCACGGGGCATCACCGAAATGGCAGGATAGCTAGTCATTGAGAGGGCACACAGGAGCGGGGGCCAGAAGGACTCAGATAAGTGCCCAGAGTAGTAATACCTAAGCTGATGAATTTTGCTCAAAAACAATTAGTTTTTCAAGCATACCAGAAGCGATCATCACTGACTTACCAAAACCAAGAAATACAGTTGTTCCAGGACTATTCTTCAAAAATAGCTGGTCAGAGGAGACAATTTTTTCCACTCTGTTCGATTCTAGTGGCCAAGCAAATTTGATTCACTCTGCAATTCCCTGCTCAACTCAGAGTGTGACATGGAGGAAAAATGCAGGTTTTTGAGCACATCAAAACAATAAAAAAGTTTGTGGAGTCCTTTCAAAGTTCCTCTGGATGATTGCAGGAAAAGGTTTGGTGTACATAAGAGAAAGCGACTGAGTAATTGGCTACTGGAAAGAAGATGGTGATGTGGTTTTGTTTATTCTGAAGACGATGAGTATGTTGACAAAAAGCATCCTTAATTTTGAATCAGGTTGACATTTCCAATATATAGTACCTTGGCTGTGGCATGAAATTAGAAAATTGGAGAGGTTTGGCTGATTAAAAGGGGTTGAATACAAGACCATTGAGGAAACAACAAGGTCTTTTATAATGATGGTTCTATTTCTTTTTCATTGGAAATTACCTATACCAGAATAAAATAGTTCATCTGCTGAGTGGGAGAAGTAAATCACTGAGACATTTAATTAGAAGTTCATCATGTAGGCTGGGACATGATGGGTTGCTATTGCTATTACTCTGTTTTACATTAAATAGGTGGAACATAAATGTCTACTTTGGGAAGCTCATTGCAGTATTTTTCTTAGAATGTGACAGGTCTTGGATCTCCTATCAAGAGAAAGTATTATCTCATATTAAAAGCTGAAGGGCAATATAGTTTGTCTTCAAGAGACACACATGACTGAGGAAGAACACAAAATGTTGAAGAAACAATGGTATAATCAAATGAATGTGGCCATGGGAACATTTAAACTCAATGGGATGGCCATATTGATCCATAAGAATATTTCATTTCATATGGAGAAGCTATGCACTGATGAGGGTGGGTGATATGTTATTGTGAAGGGGAGCCTGTTTGTAAACTTAATTATCATTGCCCCCATGTATGCTCCAAACCAGATTGACCACTCTTTCTTTACTAACATTGAAGCTCAAATAATAGATCTGGGACCAACTCCTATTATTTTGAGAGGGGATCTCAATTGTGTTATGGATGCTTCACTAGATAAATGTAGAGAGTCCAAGATACATCTATTGGGAAAAAGTAAGGGGGTAAGTTTAATTTGTGAATCCTTAGGTATGATAGATATTTAGAGAGTATTACATCCTGAGCAATGGGATTATACTCACTGTTTTTAAAGATATCCTCCACTTGCAAGGTAGGATAAGTGGAGTATAATTCCAACATCCACTAGTTAAAATGGGAAAAAAATATCCCCAAGCTCAAAAGTCTAATCAAGTTCAACTGGTCAAAAAAAAACTCTTGAGATCTTTGGTCAAGAGTCCACAATTCTTCCCCTTGCTTTCCACTGTTTCCTCAGGCAAAAAGATGTTTGATGCAGCCTTTCAGGATACCAGGGAGATGTCCTTCCCTCCAGACTAAATCAATCTTCTCCAAAAAATATCTTCAAACTCACTCCTTATCTTTCTTCAAGTCACATGACTCCCAGGGATGAGGCAAGGACCATGCAGAAATCCAACTCCTTTCCCTTCTCTTTCTCTAGTCGCCTTCCTACTAGCTCCTTCCCACTAAATCACTGGGCATACTCTGGGGGGGGGGGGGGTTATGCCTCAAAGACTCCCCCCAAAAGATGTCATTACAGCCAGGGAGAGGATTCACAGAAACCATGAATCTATTCATTGCTTATTGCAGCAGTTACTACCCCCCTAACTAATCAAGCTTGATAGTTCACTTGGATGCAGCTCCATCACTGCTCTCTACATTAATGGTGGGGGTGGAAGGTAAATAGAACCAAAGGTTACTAAGAGCCAAGAGAAACAGATAAGTATGAGAAAAAAAAGAAGTGTGAAGCTTGCTGGGCAGACTGGATGGGCCGTTTGGTCTTCTTCTGCCGTCATTTCTATGTTTCTATATTCAATAGATACTAGGAAGCTGTGCCACAAGATTGGAGAAGGGCAGTTATAGTTCCTCTTCTTAAAAGTGGTAGCTGGGAGGGGGGCTGGAAACAAGAAGACTATTTAAGCTTATGTTGGTGGTGGGAAAATTAATGGACACTCTGCTAAAGGAAAGGATAGACAAATATCTACAATCTGGTGGACTGATGGATCCAAGGCAACATGGTTCTACCAAAGGAAGGTCCTATCAAATGAATCTTATTGATTTTTTGGGAGGGTTACTAGAGAATTAGATCAAGGATGAGCATGATGGGATTTACATGAATTTCAGCAAAGATTTTCATACTGTCCCCCATAGGAGGCTCGTGAATGAAATGAAAAGCTTGGGAGTGGGTGGAAAGGATTACAAATTGATGGACAGATGATAGCAAGTAGTGGTAAAAGGAACCTACTCTGAGGAGAGAAGCACATTTTCTGTTATGGGCAGTTATAAGTTCAGTGCCTCAGGAATCAATTCTGGGGCCGAATATGTTCAATAGCAATATTGCGGAAAAGTTGGAAGGCAAAGTTTGCCATTTTGTGCATGACATTAAGATCTGCAACAGAGTAGTCACACCGAAAGAAGTAGATAGAATGAGAAGCAATCTAAGAAAACCCGAGGACTGGTCAAAGGTTTGGCAGCTGGGATTCAATGCCAAGAAGTGCAAATTCATGCATTTGGGTGCAGAAGTCCAAAGAAGCTGTATGTGATGGGAGATGAAAGACTAAGGTGCACAGACAGAGAAAGCTAACTTCAGGTGATAGTGTCTGATCATGAGAAGGAAGAGAAGCAATATGACAAGGTGGTGGTTAAGGCCAGAGGAATGTGAGGCTGCATTAAAAGAGCCATAAACATCAGGAAAAAGGAGGTGATACCTCAAGTACTGTGTTCAGTTCTAGAGACCTCATCTCAAAAAGGATAGAGACAGGATAGAAGCAGTCCAGAGAAAGGCAACCAAAATGGTGTGGGGTCTGCATTGAAAGTTATATGAGATGAGACTGAAAGACCTAAATATGTATACCCTGGAGGAGAGGAGAGACAGGGGAGAATACCTGGAAGGAATTAATTATGCACAGGAAACTAGGGGTGTGAATCGTGTGATCGATCATCTTAACGATCAATTTTGGCTGGAGGGGGGAGGGAAATCTGATCGTCGTGTTTTTTTTTTTGTTTTGTTTTTTTAATCGTTAAAAATCATAAATCGGGGGAGGGCGGGAAAACCGGCACACCAAAACAACCCTAAAACCCACCCCGACCCATTAAAACAAATCCCCCACCCTCCCGAACCCACCCAAAATGTTTTAAATTACCTGGGGTCCAGTGGGGGGGTCCCGGCGCGATCTCCCGCTCTCTGGCCACGGCTGCATTAAGAGAAATGGCACCGGTGGCCCTTTGCCCTTATCATGTGACAGGGCAAAGGTAGCGCCGGCGCCATTTTGGTTCCTGGCTCCCGACGTCACGCGTGCAGGAGATCGCTCCCGGACCCCCGCTGGACCCCCAGGGACTTTTGGCTTGCTTGGGGGGGCCTCCTGACCCCCACAAGACTTGCCAAAAGTCCAGCGGGGGTCCAGTAGCGACCTCCTGCACGCGGGCCGTATTGCCAATATTCAAAATGGTGCCGGCGCTACCTTTGCCCTGTCACATGATAAGGGCAAAGGGCCAGAGAGTGGGAGATCGCGCCTGGACCCCCCACTGGACCCAGGGTAATTTAAAACATTTTGGAGGTGTTTGGGAGGGTGGGGGATTTGTTTTAAAGGGTCGGGGTGGGTTTTAGGGTTGTTTTGGTGTGCCAGTTTTCCCGCGCCCTATTTAACGATAAATTACAAATGCCCCTGACAATAAATCGGGGGCATTTGTATTGTACCGTGCACTCTAACGATTTTGGACGATTTTAAAATTATCTGACGATAATTTTAATCGTTCAAAAACTATTCACATCCCTACAGGAAACACATTTTTCCCAATGGAAAGAAAGCTTTAGAAGTAGAACTAGGTTCCATGATATGAAAATCCGAGGGGGTAAACTCAGGAACAACACCACCCTTTCTTCATGGAAAGGGTGGTGGATGCATGGAATGCCCTCCCGGAAGAGATGGTGAAGACAAGAGCAGTAATAGAATTCAAAAGGGGATGGGATAATTACAAAGGATCCATTGTGGCTAAAGGATGGAAATGAAGAAAAGGGGTAGTCTATGTTAACTGGGGTACCTTCACAGAGCAGCAGTTACCCTTAAAATTTTGCTGGATGGACCTCTTGGGTCTTTTTCTGCTGACAGTTACTATGTTACTATCTGTGTGTGTTTTGAGGGGAATATAAAGTATAATGAATGCTGTGTATGTTATGATTGGATACAAAAGAGAAAGTGTCTATGTCGTCTGGCATAATGTATAATTAGCTTATACCTGCAAGTGATCTCAAGTTTGTTAGATTGAAGAGAGCATGAATGAAAATGAATCTTGTATATATACAATTGAGAAGTGTACTACCTCCGTGAGTGTGAGAGAGAGTTGGCAATGAGTAATAAGACTGTGCTGGCTTTGTTGAGATTTTGTTATCGAGATTGGAAATGTCTGTAAAATTAACACATTTAGTGATTCATGTGGGTGTATCAGAGAAAGAGAGCAAGACTGTATTTAGGCAGGTGCAAGTTTATGTGACCATACCAGGCTGCACAACAAGAGAGACCCCCCTGGTGATTGTATCACATGGGCCTAAATATTGCTGAAAGCAAGAGGAAGCAGATATGTGAGGTGTGTGGGCTTCACATCTTCCCATACTGGCTGTCTTGTCTTCCAAAGTGAGAGCATTTTCTGGGGCCATTTGTGGCCCTGCAGGCTAAGAAAGCACAGTGGTGGTAGGTTATCAGCACAAAATCTATACCATACCAGATCCTGTTTCAACCTAAGGGCAGCCCTCAGAGAGAAAAAAAGATTGTGCATGTGACAAAGTGATTGAGGGTTTTTGTAACATTGCAGTATGAGTATAGGACAGGGAGCATGCTTCGGGATATATAGATATATACATGCCCTTTTTGTTTACAGCTATAGGAGCCATCTACATCTTCTACTGAAGAAATCATCGTTCAGTTGCATCTCTATGCTGACATCACAAAAGCTGGGGAGAAAAGAAATAAAGAATAAGAACTGGACAGAAAATAAAATGCAGGTTGGACATAGCAAGGACTGGAGGTGGGGGAAGAGGGAGCATGAGAAAACTGGAACAAAGTAGAGGTGATATCCAATCCATTTGGGAAAAAGTCAGAGCATATACAGGAGGAAGCTGAAATTATTACTTTGAAAAAGAAAAGGTAAATGTAATGAACAGTAAGTATTTAAAATAATATAATCTAATTTATAAGAGTATACATATTTTGGGGAATGTATGTCTGTATTTTGTATGTTTGTATGTTTGTATTTTGTATGTTTGTATGTTTGTATGTTTGTATTTTGATATATTTGTATTCAAGATATATTATGGTAAATTTTCAAATTATTTATGTATATATAATTAGAAGTTACGCGCAAGTAGCTTGTATGTGTCCAAGGAGTATTTTGCAAGATCCCAAAGTTTGCATATACAGGCAGTGTTGTGTTTAAATTTGAAAGAAAAACAAAGGGATGTTTTGGGGGTAGTCCAGGGCATGGTTTGCTAGTTCATGCACAAGTTAGTGTTTTGTAAGTGGTATACATGCATTCATTATCGAACTTGTCTGTATGTTTTTACACCTGCTAATTATATTGCAGAACTGAAATTGTACTTGTCTTTTGTGACCAACAAAAAAGTGGTAAACACAAAAATATTTCTTTACTAATCCAATGAACAATTATTTAATTAAAAAATTCCCAAAGCTTAAATAAGGGTGGATGTGGTTCCTCTTCATAAAAGTGGAAGTAAGGAGGAGGCTGTGAATTACAACCCAGTTAATCTGATCTCTATGGTGAGCAAATAATGGAATTGCTGCTAAAAAGAGGAAAGTGCAATTTTTGGAATCCAATAGATCCAAGGCAGCATAGTTATATCAGAGGTAAATCTAGTCAGACATATCTGATCAATTCTTTGTTTGGGTGACTAGAGAATTGGATCAAGGGAGAGTGCTAGACATAGTGTACCTGGATTTCAGCAAGGTCTTTGACATGGTTCCACACAGAAGACTTATACGCCCTTGGTAAGGATCCTAGAGTGGTTGACTGGGTTAGAAACTGGCTGAGTAGGAGACGACAAAGGGGAGTGGTAAATGGAGTTTTCTCTGAGGAGGGGGTTGTTACTAGCAGTGTGCCTCAGCGATCGGTCCTTGGACCAGTTAGTTTCAACATTTTTGTGAGCGACATAATGGAAGGGTTGCCAGTGATACCAAAATCTGTATTAGGGTGGACAGTCAGAAGGAGTGGAAAACATGAGGAGAGATATAGCAAAGCTCGAGGAATGGTCTAAGGTCTGGCGGCTAAGATTTAATGCTAAAAAATATAGTGTAATGATTTAGGATACAAAAACACAAGCAAAAGGAATTGTATTGGAGGTCAAATTATTCTAAACACAAAGGAAGAGCGAGATCTGGGGATAAAACGATGGTAAAAGCCAGAAAGATGCTTGGTTGCATAATGAGAAGAATGTTAAGCAGAAAAAGGGAGGTGATATTGCCCCTGAATTGGTCCCTGGTGAGACCTGACTTAGAATATTGTGCATAATTCTGGAGACCGCACCTTCAAAAGGATAGAAACATAGAAACATAGAAATAATGGCAGAAGAAGACCAAACGGCCCATCCAGTCTGCCCAGCAAGCTTTTGCACTTTTTTTTTCTCTCATACTTATCTGTTACTCTTGGCTCTTAGTAACCTTTTATATTCTATTTCCCTTCCACCCCCACCATTAATGTAGAGAGCAATGTTGGAACTGCATCTAAGTGAAATAGCTTAATTAGTTAGGGGTATTAACCACCGCAATAAGCAAGCTACACCCATGCTTATCTGTTTATCCAGACTATGTAATTCAGTCCTTGTTGGTTGTTGCCTGAATATAGATCCACATTTCTTCATTCCCCCTGCCTTGAAGCAGAGAGCTATGCTGGATATGCATGAAGTGTCAGACTTTCTCCCCTGCCGTTGAAGCAGAGAGCTATGCTGGATATGCGTGAAGTGTCAGACTTTCTCCCCTGCCGTTGAAGCAAGCAAGCTACTCCCTGCTTTTTTGTGAATGCAAATCCTTTTTTCCACATTTCCTCATTGCCGCTGAAGCTTAGAGCAATGTTTGAGTCGCATTAACCGTGTGTATGTTTATTGAATAAGGGTATTTTCACCAGGTAGTAGCCGTCGTTCCTGTGAGCCACCCACTCTTCATTTCACATCCTCTAGACTTTATGGATCCACAGTGTTTATCCCATGCCCCTTTGAAGTCCTTTACAGTTTTGCTCTTCACCACTTCCACCGGAAAGTCATTCCAGGCATCCACCACCCTCTCCGTGAAGAAATATTTCCTGACATTGGTTCTGAGTCTTCCTCCCTGGAGTTTTAAATCGTGACCCCTGGTTCTGCTGATTTTCCAACGGAAAAGGTTTGTCATTATCTTTGGATCATTAAAACCTTTCAAGTATCTGAAAGTCTGTATCATATCACCTCTGCTCCTCCTTTCCTCCAGGGTGTACATATTTAGATTCTTCAATCTCTCCTCATAAGTCATTCGATGAAGACCATCCACCTTTTTGGTCGCCCTTCTCTGGACCACCTCCATCCTGTCTCTGTCTCTTCGGAGATAAGGTCTCCAGAACTGAGCGCAGTACTCCAGGTGAGGCCTAACCAAGGACCTGTACAAGGGGATCATCACTTCCCTTTTTTTTTATTCTATATTCCTCTCTCTATGCAGCCCAGCATTCTGGCTTTAGCTATCGCCTTTTTACATTGTTTCGCCGACTTCAGATCGTTAGACACTATCACCCCAAGGTCTCTCTCCTGCTCCATGCACATCAGCCCTTCACCCCCCATCGAATACAGTTCTTCCAGATTTCCAAACCCCATATGCATGACACTGCACTTCTTGGCATTGAATCTCAGCTGCCATATCTTCGACCACTCTTCCAGCTTCTTTAAATCTCGTCTCATTCTCTCCACTCCTTCCGGCGTGTTCACTCTGTTGCAGATCTTAGTGTCTTCCACAAACAAACAAACCTTACCTTCTATCCCATCCGCTATGTCACTCACATAGATATTGAACAGGACCAGTCCCAACACCGATCCTTGCGGCACTCCGCTTAACACCGCTCTCTCTTCAGAGTAAGTTCCATTTATCATCGCACATTGTCTTCTGTCCGTCAACCAGTTTGTAATCCAGGCCACCACCTTGGCACTCACTCCTAAGCTTCTCATTTTATTCACTAGCCTCCAGTGCGGGACTGTATCAAAAGCCTTGCTGAAATCCAAGTAGATGATGTCGAGCGCTCTTCTTTGATCCAACTCAGATTTGTCTGACAGGATCTTCCCCTGGTGAATCCATGCTGCCTCTGGTCCAGCAATTCTCCCAACTGTAGATAGTTCATTATTCTTTCTTTCAGCAGCATCTCCATCACTTTTCCCACTACTGAGGTGAGGCTAACCGGCTTATAGTTACCAGCCTCCTCTCTGCTCCCACTCTTGTGAAGCGGGACCACCACCGCTCTTCTCCAATCACTCGGCACCACTTCTGTTTCTAGGGATCTATTGAACAGGTCACACAGTGGTCCCGCCACCACGTCTCTGAGCTCCATCAGTATCCTGGGATGAACCTCATCGGGCCCCATGGCTTTGTCCACTTTCAGTTTCCCCATCTCTTCCCACACATTCTCCACTGTAAACGGAGTTACATCTACTCCAGTCCCCTCCAGTTTCTTGCTAACTAGCGATGGTCCTTCTCCTGGGTCCTCTTTAGTGAACACCGAACTGAAATATTTGTTTAATATTTCTGCCATTTCTTCGTCTCTCTCTACACATTGATCCTTTTCACCTTTCAATTTCACTATACCACTTTGAACTTTTCTCCTTTCTCTGATGTACCTGAAAAATGTTTTGTCACCTCTATTTATCTCTTTGGCAATCCTTTCTTCCGCTTGACTTTTTGTCGTCTTGATTGCTTTCTTCGTCTCTCTCAGTTGTACCAGATATTCCTCTTTGTGCTCCTCCCTTTGGGATCCTTTATATTTCTTGAATGCTGTTCTTTTAGCTTTTATTTTGTCAGCCACCTCCTTTGAGAACCAGATAGGTTTCATTTTCCTTTTGCTTTTCTTTACTTTTCTGACATACAGCTCAATACAGTAAAGTGGGGCCGCGGTTACCCCGCTCCTAACCCGCTTTCTACTCACTTTCCGGCCGCGTTAGCCCTTCCTGCGATACACTATCCCCTTTAACCCATCCTTACCGCCTCTTTAAATCCCCGGGTAACCCCTTCCGCACGCGGCATGTATATCAGATGTAAACGATCGAATTAGCTATTCCCTCCCATACAGTAATGCGTGCTCCGACTATCGCTATTTTACCCTGCCATTTTGCCCCGCGTTTAACCTGCTAACTTACCGCCTACCCTTACCCCTGCGTTAGAGGCAGGGGTAATGGTAGAAGGCAAACTTTCCCCCAAAAGGAAACCTCTAAAAACCTAAAATCCCCTCCTTCCCTCCTCCTGAAGCGACTCGACATTTCTTTCTGTTGTTTTCTTACCTTTTGTTGCTTTTCAGCCCCTTCCCTTCTCTGCCGCCCTCCGGAGGGGGCAGCTGGCGGCGAAAGCGGCTCGCAGCGGTCCCCCCCGTGCAGGTCCCAGTTCTCCTGGCTCGGCAACAGCAGTACAACAGCTAGGGCTCCATCCGGCTTGCAGCGTTCCTCCCCCCCCCGCGCAGGTCCCGGTTCTCCTGGCTCGGCGTGAAGTGCCCTCTCCGGCATGAGCGAAGCGAAGCGTTCTTTTGTTGGCCGGAGCGCCCGTCGATTTGGGCAATCCGGCCAATGAAAGCACATAGACGGGCGTGCGTGACGTCACGGCGTGCGTCACGCGCGCCCGTCTATGTGCTTTCATTGGCCGGATCGCAATACTGCCATACTGCCATACTGCCATACTGGCAGTCGATCGCCTTTGCCCTGACTTTGTCACAGGGAGCGACGGTCGCTCCCTGTGACATAGTGAGGGCAAAGGCGATCGGCGCCATTTTAAAACCAGTCCAGCACCGGCACCGGCACCGAGGGTATGATTGAAGGGATGGATCCCGGACCCCCCACTAGACCACCAGGTACATGTAAAAGGTTTTTGGGGGGGTCGGGAGGGTGGGAGAAGCAAAGGGGTAATTTGTAAAGGGTCAGGGTGGGTTTTTTTTTTATCGGGCCATAGGCACCATTTTTATCAGTGGTAGCCAAAATGGCGCCGATGGCCCGAGAGCGGGAGATCGCACTGGGACCCCCCCCCCCACTGGACCACCAGGTAATTTAACATTTTGGGGGGGTTCGGGAGGGTGGGGGAGGGTAAAGGATTGGTTTTAAAGGGTCGGGGTGGGTTTAGGGGTTGTTTTGGTGTGCCGGTTTTTCCGCCCTCCCCCCAAATAATTCCTGTACTCGATTTAACGATTTTTCACGATAAATCGAGGGAATTCCTATTGTATCGAGTCCCTTACCGATTAATGACAATTTTAAAATTATCGGACGATAATTTAAATCGTTAAAAAACGATTCACATCCCTAATAAACATGTATACCCTAGAGGAAAGGAAAAATAGGGGAGATATGATAGAGACAATCAAATAACTCAAAAGTTTCCATGCACAGGAGGTGAGCCTTTTTCAATACAAAGGAGGCTCTAGAACGAGGGGTCATAAGATGAGGTTGAAAGGGGGTAGACTCAGGAGTAATCTTAGGAATATCTCTTTACAGACAGGGTGGTGATGTGTTGAACAGTCTCCCAGTGGAAATGGTGGAGACAAAAACAGCATCTGAATTCAAGCAAGAATGGGATAAATACAGGGGATCTCTAAGGAAGTGATGAGAATTGTAGTGCTAAATTAATTGGATGGATGAGCAGACTGGATGGACCATATGCTCTTTTTCTGCCATCATGTTTCTATGTTTTTAATGAATATTACTTAAATAATATCATGCAGAAAACATTGTCAGCCAAAACAATTGAAAACACAAATAATATCCATCAAATAAACCATCAAATATACACAGTTACCAAGCTTATCACAAGTCCTCATCCATAAGCAAATAGCATCCAGTAAAGGACTGCAAAAAAATGTATATATGACATAACTGAAAAAATGCTGTTCTCTCACTTGTCTTTTATCTGCAGTTCTTCGGTGAGTGTGGTGAGGGTAAGACTGAAGTACTGGAGGACCTAGCTTCACTGTTGCAGGTCTGGGTGAACTGGTAGAAGAGTGGGAGGGCTGGTGATTGAAAGCACATGCACATATTTTTATAAACTGAGTATGCACATTCTTTATAAAATATCTTCTTCCATGCATAATCCAGGGTTATTTCGCGCACGTTACAATTATTATGCACATAAAATATATGCATATACAATTTTAAAAAAGGGTAGAGAAAGTATATATTTTCCTGCATTACAAATACATGTGCTGTCTGAAACATATGCATATACTTTCAGGGCAGAAATACATATTATTTTATAAAATGTTTGGCTCCCACCACACAGTTTATAAAATACTGCTGTAGTTTTATACCAACCAACTTACACATGTAAGAGCTGATTTAATCAGATTATTGAAAATTACCATTGATATGATATATTGCTACTTATTTTGTTCTGGATGGCGTTTTTCTTATTTAATTTTTCTATTTATTAATCAATTTTACAAATCATACAAAGGACAAAATCCTTTCAGTAATAATAAACACGTCTCAATTCCATTATTCCAAAAAGAAAAAACTAAAAGACAGCAAGTTAATTGCAGCCTTCAATAGTAGGAGGGGAAAGAACAATTATTACAAAGAAAAGTAAAAAAAAAAAAAAAGGCAGAATGGACCTCGTGGGCAAACTTCATTGACAAGTAACAAAACTTGGAGGAGAGACATTTGCTGATAGAACCAAGTCATCCTGCAAAAAAGTCTCCATTTGAGATAGATCCAAATATATGTAGGTGTTTCCATCAAACTTCCACAAACATTTGCATAAAAATGTTACCTGGAATTGAGCTCCCAAAGAAATAACATGCTGATGCAAGAAAAGTAATTTCCTGTGTTGTGACTGAGCAGTTCTGCAAGTGTCTAGAAAAATACATATTTTGAGAGGCAGAGGAAAAAAATCTTTATTCTGAAAAATCAATCTAAGAAGTGTACTTTTATCCAGCTCAAAGGCAAGACATGCAATCAAAGTACTGCATCGTGGACCCTTGTCCTGTGGCAGTACAGGGACTGGCCACAGGGGTGGAGCACGGAAGGAGACAGAGGCAGTGTAGATCTTCACCACTGGAAACCTGAGGTCCCCCCGGGAGGAGCCCGAAGGGACCCAGGCCACTGAGACTTAGGTGTGCCTCGCAGGGTTTCCTGGGAGAGTCAGAGTCCAGAGTTCCCACAGACACTGGGAGAGCACTATCGGGTTTGAAGCTGGAAACAGGTGGAGAGCAAACCAGAATAGAGTTGGTGAGGACAAGGCTAGGGACAGAGCCAGAATCAAGCAAGGTCAGGCGAGCAGGGTCAAAGTCCAAGAATCAGTCTGAGGAGTGGTCAACGAAGCAAGGGTCAAGATCCAAGGGTCAAGCAAGGTCGAAGAGCAGGCTGAGGTCTTTGGCAGGTGGCAGGCAGGTCAGGAACAAGCCAAGGTCTTTGGCAGGCGGCAGGCAGGCAGGCAAGGAACAAGCTGAGGTCTTTGACAGGCGGCAGGCAGGCAGGTCAAGAACAAGCCGAGGTCTTTGGCAGGCGGCAGGCAGGCAGGTCAGGAACAAGCTGAGGTCTTTGGCAGGCGGCAGGCAGGCAGGTCAGGAACAAGCTGAGGTCTTTACCAGAAAGTCAGTCCAAGGTAAGACCAGGGAGACGAACAACAAACACAGGAACAAGCAGGACAGGAAGAAGGTACAAGCAGGAATGGAACTGGAACAGAAGGATCCTGGAATGAGATTAGGAACAAGCAAGCAGGAACACGAGCAAGGGCAATCTCAGGAACAAACTGACCCGATTGCCAAGGCAAGGAAGTGAGGCCAGGAACTTCCTTATAACATGAGTTCAATCAGAGTGCGCCATGGAACTAGGCCCAGCCCAGGAACCTACATCAGGGCGGTTGATCCACACACGCGTAGGGGCATGGCTAGCTGCAGAAGCACGTGAAGCCCAGCGCGCACCTGAAGGCCCGGTGACCGCCGCCGTGGGACGCCGAGGCCTAGCCGGACTTGCAAGGGCCATGAGTGAGACAGGACCGGGACCAACTGTGTGACCCCGAAGGTGAGAGGTCCCGTGCATAGGACGACCGAGGGTGGGGTGCGTAACAAGAGAAGTCCAGGAATTGGAAAAGGTCCAGTCTATCAAAAGAAATTTGGCCCTCTCCAACTTCTCTCGGAGCATCATTTTTGTACTTCCCTGGAATTAGATAAATGTTTTAACCATAGGTGGAATGGCCTCCTCAGGGACTTTCAGAATTTCTTGCAAGTATCTCTTAACCATACCCAACAGTGTTGTAATGGCCACAATGTGGAGAAATCAAGAGGGTGCAGGCTATTCCTTTTGAATACATTCTAAATCATTTATTTATTTCAAGCTTTTACTATACTGCTTCTTTGATCACAGATCATCCTGAGTGCTAAATATCATACAATAAACATAACTATCAAACTGCAATATCACATAGAGCATCAAACATAAAATCCACTATAACATAAGCAACTACACCATAACATAACATACTACCCACAAGCAGCAAAAGAAAAATGAAAAATATAAAATAATAAAAATAAAACCACAATACCCAATAATGAGAGACAGACCATGGCCCAAACCCTCGCCTATCCCGCAGAGACACTCCTCCTTATCTATTATTCACTCCTGGGAAGACCATGTCTTCAATGTCTAAGTAAACATAAAATAGTTCTTTTCATGTCTTACATCTGCCAGAAATCTGTTTCACAGTACAGAGGCCAACTCCAATTTATTAAGCAAAAGGATTTCAGACTTAAGAAAAGCTTTGAAAATCAGCACGCTGTCTCTCCCATGCTTGAAATCTATTTGATATTAAACCATTACAAGCAATTTCAAATCTTTAAATTAATTTATGTATTTAACTACAAGATTTATTACCTGCACTCTCTCATTCATCGAGGCGGGTTACAAATTAAAACATCCATAAAACTCAAACAGTCAAATATCAGTAAATGACTGAAATAAAATTATATAAGACTAGCAAACAAATTAAAAATAAAAACATACATAGCCATATATATGAGGTGGAGCAGTGAATATCACTGCTGGGAACAACAATCAAGTGCATATATCTTAACTGAAAGCCTCACAGAAGAGGTTTGTTTTCAACTTTTTAAAACTGCTTTAGATCCATGATTATGTAAAGGCATTCCAGGAGTGAATTCCATAATATCAGGCCAGCTACTGAGAAGGCCCAGTCTCTTGTCTTAATTAAATGAGTGAGCTTGGGTGATGGTATCTCAGTTTGTTCAATTGTTAATCCGGGCTTGATACATTGGTCCATATTGACAATGGCCCTCCAGATTTATCGTAGAGAAATATCTCTGGTTGGTAAGTCTTTCCAAATCTCTTCTCTGTCTCAATTTACCATGTGATTCTCCACAGCTCAAGTCTCCATTCCTGATGCCAAAGCAACCTGTGGGTAAACTCTAATTCCCAAGCTCAAAGATGTCATGCACCCTCCAACATTACTTCCAACTGGACTCAATCCCTACATGTATAATTGAGCTTTGATCAGCAGTGGTCCCTACAGAGGGACTCTTTCCTTTGATAAACTTCTCAAACAACCCTGGACATTGGGCCCACTGATGTCGCTGAATGCGGTAGAGGAGGTATACACCAATCTGTCAGGAGGAAGACCTTGTGCATGTGGTGGTTGTATGGCGGTATATTTTATATGATGTCATAGAATATTATACACAATCAGTTAAAGCAAAACTTAGTTTACTAAATATGGTAAATATTTGGATAATAAATCAGCAAAGTAATATCAACATTGAACACAGTATCATAGTAAACTGTACATAAATCAATACAGGTAAAAAGGAGACAGACAGAAATAAAGATAGAATATTAATCAAAGCACAACAAAGAATAACAAACAACACCTCCCTTATACATCATCCTCATATAAGCCAGTGTTCATAGAAAATCTGGAAGACTCGGACCTAGGGACTCTGAAAAAGAATGACTTGCTCTGTGTTCCTTTCAGCTCATCCAACTAAAATTAGCAAATGCTATGCTTTATATATCCCTCTGCAAGTTAGGTATTTCAAAGGCATTTCAGCATCAGTCTTTTGATCTCCCATTTGGTAAAAGACACCAACTGTTTAACTTATTAGTATCAGTATTAGTCTTTAGCATTAGATCTTCCCAGGTGATAAGAAATATCAAATGTCTTAGTATTTTATGTCCCCAGAGATACCAGATGTCCCTTGGGACCATCCCAGCTCTTTATCAGCTCATTATTGCCAGAATGTCTCAGGAATGCAGGGAACAAATGGTCTCCAGAAGAGAAAAAACTCTTACAGTTTTCCCTCTTCAAATGTTCTGGAAAGTCTTCCCCACTCCTGAGCAGGAAAGGTGGCAGGCAAAACTTCCTCCTGAATCAAAAAGTCAAAAATATCCTCAAAAATATTCAGCCACTCAAAACAGAATTGCCACTGTTCAACCTCTAGGTGAGAGAGGGAGCAATAGATCTTCTCCCTAAAGAAGTCACCATTGTCCATAAACTGGGTATGAGACGGAAGAACAGGTCTTCTCTCTTCCTGTCCTGGATAGTCCAGGGTATAAGGCCAAACCTACCAGGGATAGAAGAAGCATGGAAAAACAGCTCTTTCTCCTTTGACTGCTAACTAAAAATGCTTCACCAAATTCTAACATGGCCTGCCTTTAAGCAGTCTGGAGCCAACACTACAGCCATTGAACAGGGATGCTGAAACAAGTGGGCTGCTCCACTCATCCACTCCTGCACTCCTCTATCCAGATCTTTGACTAGAGCCATCTAGTGGAGATTCCAAAGAGTTGCTACAGTTACAAATAGTGGTGATTTTACATTTACCGAATCATTATTTTTAGGATGCTGTAATATTTTATTTTGATATAAAGTAACTGTGATTCTACCATACATGATACTATTTGTAACTCATCTCAAACAACTTGGAAAGGCAAGGATAAATAAAGATCTAATTTGATCTATCTGAATCCTGGTGTGTCTCAGGAAGAATGGATAAAGGCATAAAACAGCACATGAAAGACAGTCCAAGAGGATGAAAGAGGAACATTAGAGAGGGTGAACAAATTAATGGAATTGCTGCTGAAAGAGAGGATAGTGCAGTTTCTGGAAGCCAGTGATCTAAGGCAGCATGTTTTCACTAGAGGAATGCCTTGTCAGATGAATCTTATCAATTTCTTTGACTAGGTATCCAGTCTCCACTGCCTCCCACTGGTATCTGAAATCAAGACATCATGGGATAAATATAGAGGATCTCTGAGGGAGTGATGGGAATTGTGAAGCTAAATTATCTGGGAAGATAGGAAGACTAGATAGGCCATTTTGTCTTTTTCTGCTGCCATGTTTCTATGAGTTAGATCAGGGGAGAGTGCTAAATGTAGTATACTTGGATTTCTGTAAAATCTTTGACACAGTTCGCCATAAGTGAATTAAAAGCAAACTGAGAAGCCCAAACATAGATCCTAAAGTGAACGATTGAGTTAGAAACTAGTTAAGTAGGAAGAGACAAAGTATAGTGGTAAACACTAACAAAGCTCACTCTGTGGAAGGGGGGATTACCAGTGACGTACCAAACGGATCAGTCCTCAGTGTAGTTCTCTTCAATGTTTTTGGCAGTAATATTGTGAAAATGCTATAGGGAAAGGTTTGCCTGAAAGGTGTGGAAAATATGAAAAGGGATCCAGTGAAGCTTGAAGAAAGATATACAGTTTGACAGCTAAATTTTAATGTTAAAAATTGCAGGGCTATTCATTTGGGTTGCAAAAGCCCAAGGGAGTGGAACAGTACAGGGGGTGAACTTCTGTACACAAAACAAGAGCAGGAGCTCTGGGTGATTGCATCTGATTGTCTTAAGGTATCATAACAGGTAGACAATGCAACAGCAAAAGCCAGTAGAATGCTTGAGTGCATAGGGATGGAAATGGGAATAGCTGGTAGTAAAAAGAAGGTGATAATGCCTCTATATTTATTTATTTAAAAATGTTTGTGTACCGTTTTTACAATATAAAAATTACTCAAAATGGTTTACATACAGTACATACATAATAAAATACAAAATAACCAGAGCAGTATAGTATAAAAACTAGATAACAACAAAAACAACAATGGAAGGACAAAACTAATAAAAACTAAAATTGATATCCAGTCTTAGTATTCAGAATACCAAACCACAAATATTGTTAAAAGAAGGAGCTGGAGGTCTGGTGAGAACTCATTTGGAGTACTATGTACAGTTCTGGAAATTGCACCTTCAAAAGGATATAAACCAAATAGAGTCATTCAGAGAGCAGCTATTAAAATAGTCAATGGACTTTATCATAAAGTATATGGGAACAAACTTAAAGATCTAAACATGTACCCTGGAGGAGTACATTTAAATACCTCCAAGAAATAAATACATAAGCAGTGGGTCTCTTTGAACAGAAAGGAGACCTTGAAATATGAGGTGATAGGATGCGAGTAAAAGGAAGTAGACTCAGGAATAATCTAAGGCAGGGGTTCTCAACCCAGTCCTCGGGATACACCTAACCAGTTGGGTTTTAGATATCCACAATGAACATACATGAGAGAGATCTGCATGCAATGGAGGTAGTGCATAAAGTGCATACAAATCTATCTCCTGCATATTTATTGTGGCTATTCTGAAAACCTGACAGACTAGGAATGTCCTGAGGACTGGTTTGAGGACCATTGATCTAAGGAAATATTTCTTCCAGAAAGATTAGTGGACACATGGAACAGCCTCCTTGTGGAGGTGGTGATGAGGACCATATCAGAATTCAAGAAAACATAGGAAAAGCACAGACTATCCCTGAGGGATAGGAAGGGACTAGAAAGTAAATGCAGATTTCACCCCGAAATTTTTAAAGTGGACTTGCGCACGGAAGCGCACTTTGAAAATTAGCTAGTGTACATGAAATTCTGTTCAGCATATGTGCACTCATTTACAACTGCTGAGAAGCAGGGGTAAATCTGTATGTGTACATTTAGGCGCATACTTTTGAAAACCAAAAGTATGCATGTAAATGGTTTTCCTGCCCCAGCTCCATCCCCTGGAATGCCTCTTTCAAGTCTATATGAAATCACTTCCATGCATACTCTTCCATGCAAACTCCTGGGGCAATATTCAAAAAAACCTATCTATACGTGCATAAAACTGTGTTTTATGCGTATAAATGCTTTTGAAAATTAGGCCATAATGAAGCCAAGACATGGATGGGCAGACTAGGTGGACTATATGGTCTTTATCTGCCGTCATGTTCTATGTTTCTGTGTTTCTTTACGCATCAGCAAACACTGCCCTGGGTATGAAATAATCAGAAGAAGAGAGAGATGACAGTTCTACCTGGCCACATGTGACAAGGAACAGTTTAATCCATTCCTAATGTCTTTTATTCTATTGCATGTGTAAGGGACCCTCTAAGCCCCTTACTACCTAAATTGCCCTAGCTTAAGCTCTAGGCTAGGATGCGGCAGGAAGTAGTACTTTGCACACCATCCCTTGCAGGCAATTCCTGTGAGGCTGCCTGGATTTGGTCAACAGCCCGCATAATAGCAGACAGAGCACAAGAAGCAGCGAGCTGTTTTTAGGAAAGTGTTGCAGTGGTCCCAAATTTAGACTGCACAGTCTTAACCAGGGAAAGAGGCTTATCCCTGGCCAGTATGTCCCAGGTCTAGCAGGACGAGTTTTTGGTGAGAGTGGAAGAGACATTTTTGAGAAGAGCTTTCCTTTATGGATCCTGATCCTGCCAGGAGGATTGTCACCCTTGCCTGGGAAAGTTCAGAATAAGGTGCTGTGATTCCTTCCACCCATGCTAAGGGGGGGACAGCAGAGGTCTGACAGAGAAGAAGAGAATTTTGAGGAGTTTTTGTTCCTGTGAATGTCACTACCCATCCTTGCCCACTGAGAGAGAAGATACATTGGATTTTTGGACATTCTTTGGAACTTCTAACACTAGAGGTCCAGAACTAACATCACAGAAAGAGACAGGAGATCCCAAACCCCACTAGGAGCCTACATTCTACCACTAAAGGGTGTTGGGTTGTTGCCACGTGCCTGCCACCTAAGGAACACCAACTCAGCGGATAGATCTGAGAAAAATAAATACTTTTGGGCTGTTTAATTTTTATGTGAGAAGATCAGCTGGGAAATGTGTGTTTCTAATTGGACTCAAAGTATTTTTGGTTGCAGTAATTGTATTTTGGAATACTCCAACAAAGTGTCCGGTGTCCTTTGTGAGAACCAGAGATGCCGTAAAGCAAGGACATCCTATTTGTGAAAACGGTTGGGAGAGAAAGCTCAAAGAGACTGTGTTGGTCCTCACCTTTTAAGCCTAGGGCCCCGTAGGTTGAATCCTCCTCCCCACCAGAAAGAACCCCAGCAATCTGGGGGCAAGTTAACTTAGTGTGAGAAAAGCGAGCTCTGGGATAAAGTGACCCTGGGGACAACCAGGGTAGAACCGGGGCTGGAGTAGACTATTTTTTTTTTTATATAGAACCATGAGATTACACTTCTGACAATGGGCACCAGAGTCTTTGAGCAGTAGTAATAAGCACAGTCAGCAATGAGACTGAAGGCAGTAGTGTATTATAACAATAAATTGAACCATGAGGAGACTTGTTTGCCTGAAAAAAAGAATGTAAAGACTTAGATGACAGCCTGCATCCCAGGAAACTGGAATTAATTAACAAGAAATGCAATCTGTATCCCTCCTCCCCTCTCATCCCTGCAGTCTGGGAAATTCTGGAGAGTATACAGCTCTTCGGCTCCTTGTTTGGTTTACAAAATGTATGCATAATGGAGAACATCCCATCTGGCAAATGCTGTCGACATATCAGAACATCAAGGAAAGAAATTTCACTTCCAGTAGCAGCAAAATGAAAACTATACGGGCACTCTCACTGCAAACCGTCAGAATGGCCTGGGGTCTGTAATCATGTTTTCATGGTTTCAGTATCATCATTCACATATGGCAGCAATGACTTAGTAGGCCACATAGCTACTGCCCTGTGTTACTCAAAAACTGTTCCCTAGTTATTTGCTTTCTTTCCCCTCACATCATTCAGGAACAAGCAGGCTTCAGAAGCCCTTTGCTTTAACTCTTATATATTATATGATGTTCCACATACATAGTAATATAGTAACATAGTAATGAAGGCAGAAAAGAACCAGATGGCCCAACCAGTCTGCCCTGCAAGCTTCTTATGGTAGTATTCTCTGTCATTCCGTGCAGGATACCCCCATGCTTCTCTCAAGGATAGAAACTGCCACTCCAACTCCGTGCAGTTACCCCCAAGCCTTATGATAAGGGTAATAATAATATTTACAATCAATTAAAACCAAGCAACTGTCAAACACATACATTACTGCTAGCAACGTTTTTATTGGGTGAGGAGCCTTCTTGATAATTCAGACAATGCTGCTTGATGTTCTTTGCTTTGAGACTTTGGGATTTGGCTGTAGAAGCCAGGCATCCTGTGTTTTTTCCTTTATGCCTGCATGTCAGTACCCCAGAACATAAAAGTCAGAACCCATATTGGTAGATGTCTGTATCCAGTTATCCTTCCCCAACCCCACCCCCGTCAAAGCGGGGAGCGATGTGGAAGTTGCATCAAAATCATCAAGGTTATTGATTGAGGGTATCAATACCCATGACCTTCTTTTAAGGGTAGTAAATGCTGCTCCATGCAGGCTGCCCTCTTGCACTCTTTTCTTCATTTCCATCCTCTAGCCTTTAGGGATTCACAGTGTTTATCCCTTGCCTCTTTGAATTCATACACTACCTCCTCCTGAAGGGCAATCCAAGCATCCATCACCTTCCCCATAATAAGCAAATTTTAAATTTTGTGGCACTCTGAATCACCCCCCCACCAGTGCCAAGCCTAACCCTTTCCTTTCTCCTACACTTTCCCCGCCCAGTACCTTTATTTAGTTGATGGCCAGGATGACGGTAGCCTCCTACCATGATCCAGGCCCAGCACTTTTGGAGACACTTCTGCCATTGCTAGGCAACTACAATGGAAGCACATAGTTGCCTATTTGGCTAAGTTAGCAGATATCAGGATCCCTCCCTGGAATGTCCCCAAAACCCCTTTTATATTTGGCTAAATTATAGCCGGATAATTAAATATCCAGCTATGATTTAGCCGGATAAGAGGCTCAATATGCCATTTAATCCATTTAGAGAGATAAATTGTGAGTTATCAATCTAAATGGCTTTTAAATAGCTACCCCTTAGAGGCTAATGAGGAAAAGCAAAATTGCTTAACAAATATTTCTGTTCAATGTTCACTGTGAAAAGGCCCAGAGCAGAACCACATAAAACAAACTCAAATAAAATAGGAAGTGAAGTAAACCTCAATAGATTTTAGAACAGTGTATTTGTGAGGAGCTAACTAAACTTAAAGTAGATAAGGTGATGGAGCTGGATGGGATATATCAAAGGGTACTAAGGGAACTTAGAAATGTCCTGGCAGCTTCACTGGCTGAGTTTTCAATACTTCCTTAGAGTCTGGACTATTTCCAGAAGAATGGAAAAGTGCAGATGTGGTTCCTATTCATGAAAGTGGAAGTAAGGAGGAGGCTAGGAACTACAAGCCAGGTAATCTGAACTCTGTGTTAGGCAAACTAATGGAATCACCACTAGTAAAACAGAGGATAATGCACTTTTGGAATCCAATGGATTGCAAGATCCAAGGCAGCATGGTTTCATTAGAGGTAAATCTTGGCAGATGAATCTGATCATCAGATAGTTGGATCAAGTGAGAGGACTAGATGTAGTATATTTGGATTTCATCAAGGCCTTTGACACGGTTCTGCACAGAAGACTTATAAATAAATTGTGTGCCCTCGGTATGGATCCTTGAGTGACTGACTAGCTTAGAAAGTGGCTTGAGTGTGAGGCAACAAAGAATATAGGTAAATGGAGTTTTCTCTGAGGAGGGTGGTTGTTACTAGCTGTGAGCCTCAGGCATTGGTCTTTGGACCGGTTCATTCCAACATTTTTGAAAGCAACATAACAGAAGGGTTGTCGGGAAAGGTTTGTCTTTTTGCTGATTATATCAAAATCTGTAACAGGATGAACAGCCAGGAAGGAGTGGAAAGCATGAGAAGGGATCTAGCAAGCTCAAGGAATGGTCTAAGGTCTGGCAACTAAGATTTAATGATAAAAAAAATGTAGACTAATGCATTTAGGAAGCAAAAACCCAAGGAAAAAATACAGTATTGAAGGTGAAATTCTTCTAAGCACAAAGGAAAAGCTGGACCTGGGGGTAATTGTATCTGATGATGTTAAGGTGGCCAAAAAGGTGGATAAAGCGACGGTAAAGGCCAGAAAGATCCTTGGCTACTTAGGAAGAGAAATAGTCAGCAGTAAAAAGGAGGGGATATTGCCCCTGTATAGGTCCCTGGCGAGACCTCATTTGGAATTCTGTGTACAACTTTGGAGACTGCACCTTCAAAAGGATATAAATAAGATGGAGTTGTCCAGGTGGTGGCTCAGTGGTCCTCATTCTAAAACATACGGGGATAGACTTAAAGATATAAACATGTATACCCTAGAGGAAAGGCGAGATAGGGGAGATATGAAATATTTCAAAGGATTCCATGCACAGGAGGTGAGCCTCTTGCAATGGGAAGGAGGGTCTAAAATGAGGGGTCATGAGATGAGGGTGAAAGGAGGTAGACCCAGGAGTAGTCTTAGTAAATATTTATTTACATAGAGCGTGGTGGATGTGTGGAACAGCCTTCCAGTGGAGGTAGTGGAGACAAAACAGTATCCAAATTCAAGAATGCATGAGATAAGTACAGGGTATCTTCAAGCAAGTGATGCTAAATTAATTAGATGGATGGGTAGACTGGATGGGTTTTATGGTCTTTTTCTGCCATCATGTTTCTCTGTTTCTACATCTCTTAACCATCAGCCAGCAATGGGATCACAGCAGAATTCCCATCTGCACTTTCAAAAGTTGTCATTTTTACCCAGGACCAAGGTCATAACAAACAAAAATGGGGAAAAAAAAATCAGTGGAAAAAATGAGTCACACCAGTCTTCAGAATAGAATGGTCCACTATTCTATTTTAAAGTACAGATACCATGAAAATATACTTTGGCTATGCAATCAGGAATAACAGAAAAAAAGTAAATATAAATGCTGACACCCTTCTTAGACCTCCTAGTGGAAATTTGCAATAGATATTTCCTTTGGGTGAGAGTCTGGGGAGCTTTCCTGTGACTCATGAGCTAAACAGCCTGATTGGAACTTGCTCCTCCACCTGCCACATTCATTGCCATGCTGAGAAGTACCAAGAGTGTGGCCCTGGCTTCACAACAGTAGCAGATACATGTGTCTGCTTTTACAGAACTAAAGACTGACTTTGAAGTCCAATAACACCTAATACGTATTGGGGTGAATTTTCAAAAATGTGGGTTTTGTGTAGACTAATTCTCTTGGTGCTCTGATTTCTTCCCATGGCTTTCAATACCTTCTTTATGCTAATGATTCCCAGATTTACCTCTCTACACCAGAAACTTCATCAGGAATCCAGTTCTAGATCTCAGTCTGTTTGTGTGATATCGCTACATGGATGTCCCACCACCACCTTAAACTCAGCAAGACAAAGCTCTTTGTCCTTCTCCCATGCTCTCCTCCCCTCTTAGTCCTCTATTTCTGTGGTTAACTCTGTAATCCTTCCAGTCCCCTTAGTCCATAGCCTTGGGGTCATCTTCACTTTCCTTCACTACAGATATCCAAAACACTGGTAAAATGTTCCGTTTCTCTCTCTATAATAAGCACCAAAATCTGTCCCTTCCTTTCTTAACTCACTGCCAGAATCCTTATCCACCTCAGAGAAGGGCAACCAAAATGATAAAGGGGATGGAACAGCTTCCCCATGAGGAAAGGCTGAAGAGGTTAGGGCTGTTCAGCTTGGAGAAGAGACGGCTGAGGGGGGATATGATAGAGGTCTTTAAGATCATGAGAGGTCTTGAACGAGTAGATGTGACTCGGTTATTTTCACTTTCGAATAATAGAAGGACTAGGGGGCATTCCATGAAGTTAGCAAGTAGCACATTTAAGACTAATCAGAGAAAATTCTTTTTCACTCAACGCACAATAAAGCTCTGGAATTTGTTGCCAGAGGATGTGGTTAGTGCAGTTAGTGTAGCTGGGTTCAAAAAAGGTTTGGATAAGTTCTTGGAGGAGAAGTCCATTAAAGGCTATTAATCAATTTTACCAGTAGCATGGGATCTTCTTAGTGTTTGGGTAATTGCCAGGTTCTTGTGGCCTGCTTTTGGCCTCTGTTGGAAACAGGATGCTGGGCTTGATGGACCCTTGGTCTAACCCAGCAAGGCAATTTATTATGTTCTTATGTTCATCATCTCCCGATTAGACTATTGCAAAATTCTCCTCATAGGTCTCCCCAATGAGCCATCTCTCTCCACTACAATCTATCCAAAATTCAGCTGTGAGCTTATCTTTCGCCAAAGTCACTACACCCATATAACTCCTCTTCTAACATCACTATATTATCTGCCTATCCATTCCTGCATACAATTCAAGTTTCTCTTACTCACCTATTAGTGCCTTCACTCTGAAGCTCCTCAATACCTCTCCACTCTTATTTCTCTATACACCCCCTTATCCTCTACTACGAATGCCTGACTCCATGCTTTCCATCTGGCTTTACCATGTGCTTGGAATAGACTTCCTCAGCTGATGCATCATGCTCCCTTTCTTGTCTTATTTAAATCTTGTCTAAAAACCCACATTTGTGAGGCTGATTGTCCTGCTTATAGCCTGACTAACGTTTAGCCATTGTCTTAATAAATGAAATCCCTAAAGTCTTTTTTGCTCTGTATGTACTAAGCAGCTAGAGAAGTGTTAAGTTGTAGTAGTATAAGTAACCTTTGTGCAGGTCAAGAAAATTTTCAGAAGGCCACAAGTTTGTGTGTACTTCTGCCGCCATACAGAAAATATGCGCAGAGAAAAATAGGGCATTGCTAGGGCATACTGAGGTGGGGTCGGAAAGTAAATACACACTCGCACATTTTAAAAACAGAGTATGTGCATAATTCATCAAACATGGGTGGGGGCTATGGAGCTAGAGCTGGAAGGTATGGGTGAGCTAGGGGAGAGCCTTTGTCAAGTGGTGAAAGTCTGGGTCAACTGGTGGAGATTTTGGCTAACTGATGCTTGGAAATACATGTACAAACAAGTATTTTCATAAGAGAGAAAAGCACATGCTTAAACCAGCTTTATAAAACACCCACCTCCTCATATAAAAATGGAGGGTTATTACATGCACATGTTACAATGTATTTATTTATCTGGACATTTTTTTCGGCAACCTGCTCAATCTACAAATACTGGGCAGAGTACAATAAAACATCCATAAAAAGAAAAGAAAATCCAAGATGAAAACCATCATCAACCTGTAACCATCTGCAGTGGCTGTCTAAAATCCTATAATCATTTGGATATGCTTTATTCAGCAATTTGGTCTCCGATGGCTCAGTTGAATATTAATGTTTATAACTGCTTCCTGAGTGAGCTCAAGCAAGTCTCAACCCTCAGCCCATCTGGCTGCAACAGAAAATACTCACTCCCTTGCACAATTATATGGTGCATGATGTAAGTGAGCACTTTTATAAAATAGGTGGAAAACCATGCGGACCCCTTCATTATCAAAAAAGGTGCACATACTGAAACATATTCACGTACGTTCAAGGCAGTGATGCATGGTATGCTATAAACCATACGGCTCCTGCTGCATGGTTTATAAAACACAGGCATAGGTTTAGCTGCACCCTATTTATGTGTGTATGTGCTTAGCTATGTACACCATTGAACTTTACCATCCCTGTGCTCTATACGGTATAACTTTTTATGAGTCAGGGATGATGCATTTATATTTCTAAAATACTAAACTCTAACCTGCATTTCCATCTTACTTGCATGAAAGGTACTAAAGCAGTTTAAATTGTTGTTTTTATTGAAGAAAAATGTTATAAAGTGAAATTACATCATCATCTTTCAGCGATCTTTTGTTTTGCTATGCAAGGCTTTACAGAGGCCCTATTGACTATTCTGGATCCGTCTGTAGATGCGGTCCTATTCTAAAAAGAACCCTTCGATTGAAGGCCAACCAGGATGCTGGCCAAAATGAAGTATTGTAGCTACATGGTAGTAAAACACCCAGATGGAAGAATCAGCTCGAACCCTTTCAAGCTGAAAATTTCCTAGAATAACTGAACTGCGGTGACCAAAGAGTGCCTTAGGGTGAGCAGATTGATAGCAATAAGTTGGATTCTGCTTAAGGAGCACTGTGTGCTCTTCCACACTGCAGTGTTATCATTAACTAATGTCCAGAAACAGGAACGAGCAGTGAATCATTTTTAGGACTGCTTACTCATTCCAAGGGACTTTCCATTCATGCACACTGTTAACCAGGACTGCTTTTTTCATTTCTTTTTGCATAAGCTCAGATGAAGGAAGGATTTTTTTGTTGTACAATAACTTTTGAAAAAACATGTTTATTTTCTAGACGTATTTGTTGTTGCGTTGATGTTAAAGGGGATAGAGGATGTTGGCTCGGTCAAAACATTTTTAGGAATTGTGGCAGAGTTCCAGAGAGCTGGAGATCAATGCCTGAGCTTTCTGCATAGGCAGTGCATACGTTCACAGGCACCTCATGTATCAGTGAAGAGATGTAGTCTCATGGTTAGAGCACTGTGCTAAAAATAAGAACAATCCCCTCCCCATTCACCACCTCCACCATCACCACCCGTACTCTGAATGACCCTAATCATGCCGCATTATCTTCTGATGGCTCACCCTATCCTACTGCAATTGATTTATAAGAAGAAGATTGCTCCTTATTCCTTAAGCATTTAGAAGTTCTCTTATAGATCAGGCCGCTGAAATTCGCTGCCAGGTTATTCACTACAGACTTGATCAGCTATGCTTCTGAATTTAAAAAAAACCTTCGGTAGCACCTTGGAATCCTGTTTAGATTAAAGTTGCTATAGAAATCCAGATTCTGATTTAAAAGATGATGATGATGATTACATTTGGCAGTTGCATTAATAACAGCAAATCATAAGAACATTACTCACCATTTCACATTCCATTTATGATATACACTCTGTAATTAGCAAATCATGATTAGAGCTACCTGACATTTGGAGCTCTAAACAGAGGAAAGGATATAGCAAATTACAAAAAAATCACTTGCTCTGGTTACAAGATCTCTCAGCTTTCTTCATCTCCCCTTCTATCCTTAACCCTTTCATTCTCAAACGCTTGCAACTGGCTCTTAAAAAAAAACAGAGTCATCCTGGTTCAGCCCTAATTCTCCTTATTGACCTAATCCAGTGAAACAAGATAGAAGAGTCTCCCAGGTCAGGTCTTCCCTGCTCTGATTGACTGTAGAAAGGTTTGTTTTTTTTCAACAGTCATGAGTGATGTAGGAAACATATGAGGAGGAGGAGGAGAGGCTGAGGACTAGAAAAGGAGGCATGAGTAGACCTATTGGTGAGTTCTAGTGAACAGGTACACTAAGCATCAGCTGCTAGACTATAAAGAAAAGCAGTAAATATTTGTGTTTTCAAGCACACAAGAACTGCTAAAACTATGAGAGACCAAAGGTCCATCTAGCCGTGGGGTGGCCAATTGGCCATATTGCTCCATGTAAAAAGGAACAGCCTGAGTCAGTACTAGACTTATCCCATTGGAAGGGCAATTTTCAAAAGCCATTTACCTGTATAAATGGTAACTTACAGGGGTAAAAGGGCTATTTCAAATTTGCCCACCCTCAATCACCAAAAAAAAAAAGAGTGTCCACTGAGAAGACATCAGAGCTTTAAGGAAAGGTGTGAGTACTTTTACCCAGACTGAGCGGAGACATTCTCAAGGGTGTGGAATGCAACAATATGTCTACTTTTGCATTTTCAAAACTAGGCAGACATTTTTTGAGGGGTAGAGTAACTGCAGAAAATGCAGGTACAAATCTCTGTGGATACTTTTTTATTGGGCAATTTTCAAAGGGAACATACTTGATTACTTTCTCTTTGAGAAATTGTGCAAAATCCACAGGGAAAAGTATCCATGGACTTTGCACCCACCAGCATGATTTTGAAAATTGCCTCCATGTATGCATGGATAAAAAGTCCTACTTTTCTTAGAGAAATCAGAACTCCATGCATATGGTGATGGTGAATCTAGGAGTAACTCAGTCTGCCACTTTTGAAATGGAACTACATAATTACCCTGTTTAACCAGTGTCCCATCTCCAACAGTGGCAATCAGAGGATTCTTATGGAAAGTGTAGATGTACTAAGTAGGGATGAGCAGAATTTAAAAAATTGTTTTGGTTCGTTCATTCATTTCGTTGGGACCCAAATTTGTTTCATTATTTTCAATACAAAAAATACATTGTTTATTCATTTCATTAGTTTTTTTGTTTGCCATTAAAAGCTATGGGGAAAGCAAAGCATTGCAGTCTATTCTTGGCTCCACATCCAAGAGCACTCAAAGAAAGTTTACCAACAAGTCATTTTTTCATGTACAATGTTTGTGCACGTCTAAGCTTCAATATCAGATTCAGGCTCAAGCACTTATTGACTGGTTTGTTTCATGGATATTTATTTATTTATTTATTTATTTAAATTCTTTTAATATACCGATGCTCAAGACCAGGTCTTATCGTACCGGTTTACAGTAAACTAGGGGTAACCAGTTAACAGAGCAAACAACAACAAAAGTTACATTATAACAGGGAATGTAGAACTAGGCTGTTAGAGAAAAATAATAGGTTAAACAAATTCTAACAAATTTTAAAAGTTAAGTTAAACAAATTCTAACTGGAGAGAAGGGCAAAAGGAGGAGAGGGTGCTTACAGGATAAGAATTATGTACGAATTTACCTAGTATATATGAAAATTAAGCAAATTTACAAATTTACATAGTGTATATGAAATTAAGCAAATTATAAGATAGTGCAATTAGTCGGGCAACAGTTCCTTTGAGTTGCGGAAATGGACGCATCCGTGAGTTAAGAGACTGTGTGGGTGACCCTGAGGCTTTTTTTAGGGGTAAGCTTGGGCGAACAGCCAAGTTTTTAATTTTTTTCTGAACGTGATATGGCAATGTTCCTGGCGGAGATCTGGCAGGAGGGAGTTCCAGTGAAGCGGTCCAGCAGTTGATAGTGCCCGTTTTTCAATAGAGTTGTGAAAAATGGATTTTTTGGGGGGAACTTGGAGGGAATCTCTATATGCAGATCTGGTGGGTCTTGCAGAGGAGTGTGGTTTGAGGGGTATGGTAAGTTGGAGCGAGGATTCTTGAAATAAGGTTTTGTGGATAATAGTAAGTGTCTTGAAGAGAATTCTGTAGCGAATGGGTAGCCAGTGAAGTATTTTTAGAATTGGGGTGATGTGGTCCATGCGGCGGGAGTTTGTGAGGATCCTGGCTGCGGTGTTTTGCAGCATTTGAAGAGGTTTGGTAGAAGAGGCCGGGAGACCAAGTAACAGCGCATTACAATAGTCTATCTTTGAGAATAGTATGGCTTGAAGGACCGAACGGTGGTCATGAAAGTGAAGGAGAGGTCTAAGTTGTTTTAATACCTGTAGTTTGTAAAAGCCTTTGGTGGTGTTGTTGATGACTTTTTTAAAATTCATTCTGGAGTCTAGGAAGGCTCCAAGGTCTCTCACTTGATTTACTAGAGGTATGTTAGTATTGGTGGCTAGTATGTTGTTATCATTAGGGGAAATGATTAGCAGTTCGGTCTTGGACGTATTGAGAACGAGGCAGAGACTTGTGAGAAAAGGTTGATGGCGTGAAGGCAGCTATTCCAGTAGTTTAGCGTGTCGGAGACGGGTTCATTGATGGGGATTAGGATCTGCACGTCGTCCGCATAGATGAAGTATGTGAGGTTGAGGTTATCGAGGAGTTGGCATAGGGGGAGAAGATATATGTTGAATGGGTCGGCAAGAGCGAGGAACCCTGGGGAACTCCTTGTTTGGCAGCTACAGGGTGCGACTCCTTGTTGGTTATTTTTACTTTGTAGTATCTGTCGCTTAGAAAGGATTTTAGCCAGAGGAGAGCAGCACCTGAGATACCTATTTCCATGAGACGGTCGATGAGGATTGTGTGGTTCACTGTGTCGAACGCTGCCGAGATGTCTAGCAGAGCTAGAAGGTATGATTGACCTTTGTCGAGGCCCAACAGGATGTTGTCAGTTAATGAGAGTAGGAGAGTTTCTGTATTTCTGCGTTTCCTGAAACCGAATTGCAATGGGTATAGGATGTCGTGGGATTCGAGGTAGTCTGTGAGTCTAGTATTGACCAGTTTTTCCATTAGCTTGGCTATGAAAGGTAAATTAGCGATAGGGCGAAAATTTGTGGGATTAGATGGGTCCAGGTTGGGTTTTTTTAGTAAAGGTTTCAGCGAGGCTGTTTTCAAGGCGTCTGGGACTGTTCTGTTTGTGAGTGAACAGTTTATAATGTCAGCCAAAGGTTTGGCGATGATGTTAGGAAATGTAAGAAGGAGTTTGGTCGGAATTTGGTCTATTGGGTGCGATGAGGGCTTCATTTTCTTGATGATAGATTCTATTTCCAAGGAAGAAGTGGAATCAAAAGATTCTAGGGACCGTTTGTGTGTCGATGGGGCGTGGTTTTGGTCCGGAGGAGGCTGGGAGTTGTGACTGGGGTTAGGGATGGGGTTGGAGGATGTTAGCGGGATAAGTAGATTTTTTATTTTGTTGTCGAAGAAGACTGCCAGCTCGGTGGATTTGTTTTGTGCTTCTTCTTCCGGGATGATAGGAGGAGTGGGGGTGGTGAGTGTGGCAACGTATGAGAAGAGTGTTTTTGGATCGTATATGAAGCCGTGTATTTTTTTGGCATAGAAGTCTCTTTTGGTACGAAGAATAGTGGTCCTATAGTAGCTCATAGTGGTTTTGTAGGAGGCCCGTGCCGTATTAGTGGGGTTCTTCCGCCATTGTTGTTCTTTATGTTGAAGGTTTTGTTTAAGTGTTCTTAATTCTGGTGAGAACCAGGGTTTTTTGTTAGTACAGGCAGGATTAATATTTTTGGATGTCAAAGGGCATATTTTATCAGCTGCTGCGTGGGTGATGGTTAGCCAGGATTTCATGGCGGTGTCTGGATTTGTGAGGTCCAAGTTAGTTAGTTCCTTGGAGAGTGTGTTGCTGAGAGTTTCCATGGAGCAGGTTTTTCTAAATTGGATCGTGGATTTGGAGATGTTGGTGGTGGGTTTATTCTTTATGGAAATTTCCGTTTCTATGATTGAGTGATCTGACCATGGGATGGGGGTGCAGGTAGGAAGAGCAGTGGTTGAGATCGGATCATTCGTAAATATTAGATCTAGTGTGTGTCCTGCTTTATGCGTGGGTTTGTTAATAATTTGTTTGAAGCCCATGGCCATGAAGGATGAGAGGAGGGCTTCGCAGTTGGCTGAGGGAGATGGGGAGTCCACATGAATATTGAAGTCTCCTAGCAGGATCGCTGGTGAGTTGGTATTGATGTGTTTGGCTATAAGCTCTATGAGGGGTGATGGGTTGGATTCTAGGAGCCCAGGCGGGGCGTAAATGAGACAGATCTGGAGTTGGTTAGATTTGAAAAGTCCGATTTCAAGTTTAGTTGAAGTTTTAATTGCATGCTGGGTTAGTCTAGGTTCTTTTTTGGCAGCTAGCAGTAATCCACCCCCTCTTTTTTTTGTTCTAGGGATGGAGAAAAAGTCGTAAAGTTGTGTTGGTAATTGGTTGATTAGTGGTGTGTCCGTGTTTTTTAACCATGTTTCAGTTATGGCACACAGGTCCGGTTGGGTGTCCAGTAGGTAGTCATTGAGGTTCACAACTTGGTTATCCAGTAAGTGATGGGCTTTTGCTATCTGCCCTGGTACCTCCTCGGATGCTTAAAGAGGGAAGTGCTCAAAAAGCTCCAATTACTCTGTGATGATCGTTTCCCAGCGGGTAATATATTTCTCAAATTCAGTAATGACCGATATAGTCTGCATCTATTCGCACAAAGAATGCACACAGGATTTTTGTTTAAGGCTTGAAAGTTTTTGTTTTTATTATGTATTTTATTTTGTAATTGTTTGTATTTTCATTTGGTGTATCTGTCTTGGGATATGCTCCTCATTTTGAGCATTTTTTAGATTTAAACGAGTAAGAAATGTTTTAAGTAAATAAATAGAAAGGCATCACTATCACTCCCAACATTAGTCATCTTCCTCTTTGATGGTCTGTCCATTTTACTGCCTTCTGTAGCTCTACCTCCTCATTATTCTGTTCATCTTAATCCTCATGATATAAAAACTTGCATCCATAACGTTTTTCTTCACTGGTACCTAGAATAAATCTATTTTCGCTGCCTCTGTTTCAGTTTGCTGAACCTGGAGTTATAATCTGGTATGGTTGTGGACCCTGGATCGTAGTGAGAGCTGACTCCACCCACAGGGAGGAGCCCTGTGGGGAATCACTACGATAGGTGTGGCCTCAGCTGAGATGGACACCGATGTAAGCGACTTTATTAGACTGGAATGTGGGTAGTACCCACAGAGTGAAATGAAGACAGTCCAGAGTAGTAAGGTTGCTCAATGATGATAACCCTGGTAGTGGCCCGCAGAGCGAAGTACGCCAGGAAACTCCTCTCCCAGTGACACACCTCTCAGCGTAGATCCGGTAGTGACCCACAGCGCAGGGTACGCCGAGAATCAGTGAGTAGTAGTTCAGAGATGTGCAGGAGGTCAGCAGAGCAAGGTAGATGATGGTACTCACTCTGAAGTGTAGAAGAAGGTAGCTGAGATGAGTACGGTAGTAGCCTAAAGGCAAGGGGTACACCGGCGGTTCCGTCAGCAAGATGGTTAGATAAACAAGAATTGCACTCACAAGGCTGAACTAGGCAGGGATCCCCAGACAAGGATAGATAGATTCTCCAGGCAGAAAGGCCCTCCGAGGAGCGGAAAGCCAGAACATGACAAGGCCCCCAAGGAGCGGGTATCTAAGGCGTTCTAAGTCCAGGAGTTCAGGAACCAGTTCAGAGTAGTGAAGCGAAGCGTCTCCAAACGAGTGGAATAAACAGGAAGGAAGTCCTTGCTAACTCGTAGGAAGCATAGGCTGGATGGATTAAATACTTCTGGTGGGTGACATCATGCGGAGGGGACATCCCCGAGGTTCCCGCCATGACATGAATAAGAGAGGGCCTTACATGCGCACGTGTCCTAGGTAATCCCTGATTCAAGATGGCAGATGGGATCACCCACGCCATCCTGGGGAAGCCGGGGAAGGCAGCGTTTGCAGGTTGAGGCCACCATGGCTTTGAGAATCGCTGGTGCAGGGAAAAGAGAGGTGAGCAGCAGAGTTCGCAGCCATCTGTGACCGACGGGCGCAACACATGGCCCAGTGAAAGTATTTTGCAGGTTACTGCTGTTATGGTTTTGATGAAGTTGTGAACCCCGGGCCGAGGTGAGATATGTTTCCGCCCACAGAGAGGAGCCCTGTGAGCCTCACCATCGGTGGGCATGGTCTCAGCGACGTAGGACACAGCTGCGAGAGAGACTTTATTAGGGAGAAAAGGTAGTACATAACCTGAGGAGCGGGAAATGTAATAAACCCAGTCTTTGAGCAAATACAGTAATCAAGATGATATTGTAGATACGAAGATCTGGTAGTGGCCTGCAGCGCAGGGTATGCCAAGGAAACTGTACTATAGATGCCAAGGAGGCAGAGGTCTTTGATACAGGAACCAGTCCATAGACCTTGTATAGATGGAGCAATATCCTGAGGCACAGGATGAGTAGCGTAGATAGACTGAAGAACGGTAGTGGTCCGAGGAACGGGGTACACCGTGGAATCTTCAGTGAGGTTGATAGAAGTTGGAGAACGTACTCACACAAGGAAGTCCCAGCAGAGATACTCCAGGAGCATGTCAGGAAATCCTAGGCAGGAGGGCCCACCGAGGAGCAGATAGCGAAGATGCTGAACAGCCCCTGAGGAACGGGTACTCAGAGCGTCCGAGTGCCAGGAAGAGAGTCTGGAACAGAAGATCCAAGTTAGAGCGGATTTAACAAGCAAGAGAACTCCTTGCTAACTCATCTTAGCAATGGGCCAGTCCATATAAGTTTACTAGCGGTGCTGACGTCATCGGAAGGGGACGCCCCCAAGGTTCCCACCATGATGTATACATAAGGAGGCCCTGCACGCGTGTGCCTAGGTGATGCCGGAAGTCAGATGGCGGTCAGCAGTGTCCACGCTGTCCTGGGGATGCCAGGGAAGTCGGCATTGGTTGGCGGAGGCCGTCATTCTCGCAATGATTGATGGTGCAGGGAAAAAAAATGAGATGAGAATGAGAGGTCGCAGCCGTCTGCGACCGACGGGCGCAACAACTGCACCTCACTTGTTATTTTCCACTAACTGCCTGAGGGAAGCTCATACACAGACAAGGATCAGAACAAAATGGAAGTAGCATGCAAAAGAAAGCAAGGAAAACAACAAGAAAAATTATCCTATTCTTCTTCTCATTCTTATATCAACTCTTTTCTGCTATACAAAGTTAGGTAAAAACAAAAACATGCCAATGAGTTTTCAGTTTTGAATAAAACATCTTTTATCCAAGGTTTATTTTTTTTTTGCAACTTTTGAAATTCTATAGAAGGAATTATGCAAGCAAAAGTTGTGCAAAAAAAACACTATGACTTTTGCCCATAACTGCTAAATTAAGGGTTAAGCAAGAGCACATTTTGCATCAAGTTTTCCATACAAAGTTTTTCCTGGGAATTTTTTCCCTTTCAGAAAATACAGGAAGTGAAAGCTTTAGCAAAACTGTGCCAACAAAACTTAGCCTTTTGCACTTTTCATGGAGGGAAAGTTGAAATCCTGGGCCCCCGCAAGAAGTGAACACCATCTTAAATAATAAAAAAGAAACGGAACTATCATCAGGAGGTGAGGGGAAATGGGTGACTGCGATGTGTGACCATGCCCCTCCCCCGACGTCAACTCTTTGTGCTTCATTTACTATTTTTTCTTTTACGTTTTCTGTTAAGTAACCTTTTTTCAAGTTCCTACCTTATGCCTTTGTTAACAATTTTATTATAAATGTTCTCTGTATTTGACTATGGAAATATTTTTTCCTGCTTTTTCTGTTTTATGTAAACCGGTATGATTTGCATTTTAATGTAAGAATGTCGGTATATAAAAATTATAAATAAATAAATAAATAAATAAATAAATAAATAAATACATCTGGTGATCTCCAGCTATCTGCATGTCCTTTCCTTTCAGGCAAAACAACAGGGCTCTGTGAAACAACAGCTCCTGACTCTAGCTTAGCCTGTACTTTTCCTGCCCGTGTCCCAAGCAACCCCCTGAAGGTGTATGCTGTGCAACAACTGTTTATGCAAAATCATGGGGCATTATTCTCCCTGCGGTTTCTTGCATCCTGTTATCTGATCAACTAAGGCTTACAAATTGTATGTGGTACAGTCTTGTCTCTTTTAAATTATGCTGGAAGTTTTCCTGAGTTTCTTAAACAGAAAATACTGGGAAGAGCTACCACACTATGCCATTTTAGGAAGAAATTCAGAAAATGCTCTCATTTGTTATACTTTGCTTCTATCTGTCCGGCTTCCTGTCTTTTGTATGTAAGTCCCGGGGCTTGCAAAAAGGGGCGGGGAAGGGGTGGGGCGGGGGCACAGTGGCTATATTTGCCGCTGTGCCAGCAATCGCGCACCAGCCAACTGCTGGCGCACGCTGAAGTAAGTTTTGTGATAAAAAAAAATAAATCATCAAAGATAGGGGGGAAAGGGCGGGGAAGGGCGGGGAAGGGCGGGGAAGGGAAGGGAAGGTGGGGTGGGGGGTTAGGGAAGTTCCCTCCGAGGCCGCTCCGATTTCTGAGCAGCCTGGGAGGGAAAGGGGAAGGCAGCGTGGCTCAGAGCATGCCGACCCCGGATTTTATAACATACGTGTGCCTGCGCGCGCATGTTATAAAATCGGGTGTACGTGTGTGCGCGCGCCAGGTAACGTGTCCACGTGTACGCCCGCGTGCAACCTTTTAAAATCTACCCCATAGTCTTGCTTTTGTTAAGGAATGCCATAGGGAAATCAGAATAGGTCCCAGCTTGCAATGGGGTCACATCAGGACTGGATCAACCTGTCCTGAAAATCTAGAGCCAGCTGGCAACCCTACTGTTGTGTTGACCCACTCTTTAGGGGAAGGGCCACCCTGTCACTCCTTTGTGACACTGCTCCCCAAGAACTTCCAGATACTGAAACATTCCCCTTTCTGATATATCATGAAGCCAGAAGGTGGTAACACAGGTACCTGGAAGATCGGTTTAATAGGTCGGCTCTGTGTACATTATGAAAGCACCTGCATACTCTCAAGCAGCTAAAAATCCATTTACCTGCATATGATTATCCTAAGTGCACGAACTCTAGTTTATTTACTTAAAAGGTGACAGTATTTGAAAATTTAGCCCTTGATGTTGTTCCCCATGAACAGGTGTCCATAATTGTGACATGACCAACTTTAATGGCATACTACTTAAGAACATAAGAACTTGCCATGCTGGGTCAGACCAAGGGTCCTTCAAGCCCAGCATCCTGTTTCCAACAGAGGCCAAACCAGGCCACAAGAACCTGGCAACTACCCAAACACTAAGAAGATCCCATGCTACTGATGCAATTAATAGCAGTGGCTATTAGCTAAGTACTTGTGCCAGGATTTTTGTTTTTTGAGGGGAGAGTTAATAGAAAGTATAAGGTCTACATCAAGAAATCAATTTTGACTGGCAATAACAAAAAATGAAAACATGGAAAAATTAGAACATCCAGCTTTAACACGAGATGACAGCATTATAATATTGTTGGTTAGGATGCCCTCATTTACCTGGGCACTAGTATTAACATGCATTGGGTTAATGCTAATGCACTAAGGATACTTGTGCCCATATGAGAGCCCTAGTTAATGCATATGTTAACCCCCCTCCCGAAAAAAATAACAAAACAACGAAACGAAAAACAAAACAATTTATTTTTCTTCTTCCCACTCCTAAAAGCCATGCAGAGGCCATCTGTAGACCTTCTAAGCTCTCAGCAGGGGCAGCTCAAGGCAATCTGCTACCTGAGGCGAGGGATGAGATGGCGCCTCCTGCTCCACTCCCTCCCTCTCTCTCTTTTCCACACTCACCCATACATGCAAACACACTTATACACTCATTCACTTCTCTCCCTCTTCCATACACACACGCACTCTCATGGTCTCTCCTGTCCTCGATTCTCATTAGCCACAGGAGCCTCCTCTATCCCCAGGCCCACAAAATTCTGCAAACTTTATATTGGTCAAAATAACAATATACATGAAGGTCTTTAAGTAATTACATTTTAAATTAATACCGAAAAAAAAAAGTTATTACTTAAAGATGCAGAATTGTAAATATTTTGAGCAGAATTTCCCTTGGAAATTCACTGTAAAAGTGTCCCTTCCACTCACTCTCCATACTCCCCTGGCCATGTTGCCCTCTCAGGCCCCAACTCCTCCATCTGCCAGTGTCTCTCCCCTCCACCTCTAGGTTCAACCCCTTCCACTCTATTGCCAGTCCCAGCGTTTGACCCCATTCTCAGTACTGCCCCTGACATAGGCTCCCTCTGTCCCTCCCTCTCTCACACACATGCTCCCTCTCTCTAATACACATACACACACCCTCACACAGGCTCTCTCATTCTCTCGCACACATACACATCCCCTCATACAGGGTCTCTCTCGCACACACACATCCCTTCATACAGAGTCCTTCTCTCTTGCATACACACCCACACAGGCTGCCTTTATCTCTCACGCATACACCCTCACACAGGCTATGTTTCTCTCTCATGCACTTCTTCACACAGGCTCTCTCTCACAAACAAGCACCCTCATATACATACAATCCCTTTTTCACACATACCAGCTACCAATCTCTCATGCACATATACAGTCCTTCACAATCTCCTCAGAAAGGCTCCTTCTCTCTGGCACCCACACTCAAGCACCCTCACACATGTTCTCTCTCCTCCCCCCAAGCACCTCACACATGCTCTCACCCTCCCAAGTCCCCTCATACATGCTCTCACCCCCCCCCCCCCCCAAAGTACCCTCACACATGCTCTCTCTCACCCCCCCAAGCACCCTCATACATGCTCTCTCTCACCCCCCAAGCACCCTCATATATGCTCTCTCACCCCCCAAGCACCCTCATATATGCTCTCTCTCACCCCCTAAGCACCCTCATATATGTTCTCTCTCACCCCCAGAAGCACCCTCATATATGCTCTCTCTCACCCCCCAAGCACCCTCATATATTCTCTCTCACCCCCAAGCACCCTCACACATGCTCTCACCCTTCCAAGCACCCTCACACATGCTCTCTCTCCTCCCCCCAAGGACCCTCATACATGCTCTCTCTCACCCCCAAGCACCCTCACACATGTTCTCTCTCCTCCACACAAGCACCTCACACATGCTCTCACCCTCCCTAGCACCCTCATACATGCTCTCTCTCACCCCCAAGCACCCTCACACATGCTGTCTCTCACCCCCCAAGCACCCTCATACATGCTCTCTCTCACCCTCCCAAGCACCCTCACACATGCTCTCTCACCCTCCCAAGCACCCTCACACATGTTCTTTCTCCTCCCCCCATGCACCTCATACATGCTCTCAGCCCACCAACCACCCTCATACATGCTCTCTCTCACCCCCAAGCACCCTCACCCATGTTCTCTCTCCTCCCCCCAAGCACCTCACACATGCTCTCACCCTCCCAAGCACCCTCATACATGCTCTCTCTCACCCCCCAAGCACCCTCACACATGCTCTCTCTCACCCCCCAAGCACCCTCATACATGCTCTCTCTCACCCCCCAAGCACCCTCATTCAGGCTCTCACCTTCCCAAGCACCCTCACACATGCTCTCACCCCCCAAGCACCCCCACCCATGCTCTCCCCCCCAAGCAACCTCACCCATGTTCTCTCTCCTCCCCCCAAGCACCTCACACATGCTCTCACCCTCCCAAGCACCCTCACACATGCTCTCTCTCAACCCCAAGCACCCTCATACATGCTCTCTCTCACCCCCCAAGCACCCCTCACCCATGCTCTCACCCCCAAGCACCCTCACACATGCTCTCTCTCTCACCCCCCAAGCACCCTCATACATGCTCTCTCTCACCCTCCCAAGCACCCTCACACATGCTCTCTCTCACCCCCCAAGCACCCTCATACATGCTCTCACCCTCCCAAGCACCCTCACACATGTTCTCTCTCCTCCCCCCAAGCACCTCACACATGCTCTCACCCTCCCAAGCACCCTCATACATGCTCTCTCTCACCCCCCCCAAGCACCCTCATACATGCTCTCACCCTCCCAAGCACCCTCACACATGCTCTCTCTCACCCCCCAAGCACCCTCACACATGCTCTCTCACCCAAGCACCCTCATGCATGCTCTCACCCTCCCAAGCACCCTCACACATGCTCTCTCTCACCCCCCAAGCACCCTCACACATGTTCTCTCTCCTCCCCCAAGCACCTCACACATGCTCTCACCCTCCCAAGCACCCTCACACATGCTCTCTCTCACCCCCCAAGCACCCTCACACATGCTCTCTCTCACCCTCCCAAGCACCTTCACACATGCTCTCACCCTCGCAAGCACCCTCACACATGCTCTCACCCTCGCAACCACCCTCACACATGCTCTCTCACCCAAGCACCTTCACACATGCTCTCACCCTTCCAAGCACCTTCATACATGCTCTTAGGGGTGTGCATTCGGATTGACCGCATTAGTAAAACGCAACTCATATTTTTTTTTTACTTAAAAAATTGATTCGACATAAACGATCGGATTTCCCACATATCGAACATAGATATGTTCAATATGTGGGAAATCGCGATTGTTGAGCCAAAATAAAAATATAAACCCCCTCACCCTCCTTAATCCCCCCCCCCCCCCGACTTACCACAACTCCCTGGTGATGGAGCGAGGAGTGAGGACGCCATTTCTGCAATCCTTGGCGAGAAGCATGTGACGTCGGCGGCACGTCGAGTGACGCCGGCGTCACGTGATTCCCGGCTCGTTCGCGCCGGACGGCTCGTTCGGCCCAAAAAGAACTTTTGGCCAGCTTGAGGGGGTCAGGAGGCCCCCCCAAGCTGGCCAAAAGTTCTTTTTGGGCCGAACGAGCCGTCCGGCGCGAACTTGCCGGGAATCACGTGACGTCGCGTCTGAGTGACGCGGCGCCACGTGATTCCCGGCTCGTTCGCGCCGGACGGCTCGTTCGGCCCAAAAGAACTTTTGGCCAGCTTGAGGGGGCCCCCCCAAGCTGGCCAAAAGTTCTTTTTGGGCCGAACGAGCCGTCCGGCGCGAACTTGCCGGGAATCACGTGACGTCGCGTTCTGAGTGACGCGGCGCCACGTGATTCCCGGCTCGTTCGCGCCGGACGGCTCGTTCGGCCCAAAAAGAACTTTTGGCCAGCTTGGGGGGGCCTCCTGACCCCCTCAAGCTGGCCAAAAGTTCTTTTTGGGCCGAACGAGCCGTCCGGCGCGAACGAGCCGGGAATCACGTGACGCCGCGTCACTCGACGTGCCACCGACGTCACATGCTTCTCGCCAAGGATTGCAGAAATGACGTCCTCACTCCTCGCTCGATCACCAGGGAGTTGTGGTAAGTCTGGGGGGGGGATTAAGGAGGGTGAGGGGGTTTAATTTTTTTTTTTTGCACATATGTACATATACCCAACTCATTGGATTTTTTTTATGTCCATATTGGCCGCAAGTGGGACCCCCTTTCGGACATAAAAAATATGAACATAAAATTTTGCTCTGCACATCCCTACATGCTCTCACCCTCCCAAGCACCCTCACACATGCTCTCTCTCACCCCCCCAAGCACCCTCACACATGCTCTCTCACCCAAACACCCTCATACATGCTCTCACCCTCCCAAGTACCCTCACACATGTTCTCTCTTCTCCCCCCAAGCACCTCACATGCTCTCACCCTCCCAAGCACCCTCACACATGCTCTCTCTCACCCCCCAAGCACCTTCACACATGCTCTCTCTCACCCTCCCAAGCACCTTCACACATGCTCTCACCCTCGCAAGCACCCTCACACATGCTCTCACCCTCGCAAGCACCCTCACACATGCTCTCTCACCCAAGCACCTTCACACATGCTCTCACCCTTCCAAGCACCTTCATACATGCTCTCTCTCACCCCCCAAGCACCCTCACACATGCTCTCTCACCCCCGACCCCCAGGCTCGCAATATCTAACACACACACATACACTCACAAACCCCTCTACACACACTCACTCTCGACGGGGCTTTTATCTTCGCCATAAGCGGGACATGCTTCGCTTATGGCATGCCGAGCCCTTCATCTTCCGCGAGCAGAGCTCGCAAGCCCACCCCCAGCACTGACTGATGGCACACTAGCCCAATCGGAACCAGCCAAGGAGAGGCATGGAAGGGGAGGGTGAGGCGGCCACTAGAGGAGTTTGGGGGAGGGGGGGGGTCAGTTTTTGCCGATTCCAAATTTTGCCACCTGAAGCAGCCGCCTCACCCTGCTTCATTATAAAACCGCCCTGGCTCTCAGACATGTTTCTGGCATCTGCAATTTATACAGGCTGACTCAGGTGAAACCACTGGACTCCCAACTCAGCAGCTGACTTCTGTCACCAGCCCCAGAACCAGAACCATCTCTCAGCATTCTCTCACAGACTCCCCTTTCAGACTCTCCCTCTCCTCATTGAAGGGTAGATTTTAAAATGTGCGTGCACACGTCCATGTGTGCATGCTACCTGGCGCGCGCACATGGATGCGCCGATTTTATAACATGCGCGCACCAGCACACGCATGTTATAAATACGTGGGCCGCCCGCACATACATGCAGGATTTTATAATCCGCACATATATGTGCACGCGGTGCGCGCAAAGGGGGTGGGGAAATTATGCAAATTTGCATGGCAACGAGATCAGGACTCCCCCAGTTCTCTCCCAGTCCGCTCCAATATAGGAGCGGACTGGGAGGGAACTTTCCTACCCCCTACCCTAACCTCCCTTCCCCTTCCGCTCTCCTCCCCACCCTCTAAATCCCTTTTTTTTTTTTTTTGGTTTACCTTTTTTCCGTCGAGTTACTTCAGGGCCCGACCTGAAGTCACTTGTGCATGTCGGCAGCTGGCCGGTGAGCAAGGCTCCAGGACAACGATGAATGGCGCTGTCCCGGCCTGCCCCTGGACCACCCATCCCCCCCCCCCCCCCCCCCCCCGGCCCACCATTTGCCAGGGTCCAGCAGAATGTACAGCAGATGACAAGTCTTAAAGACACAGTAGCACACTTTTAACCCATACCCCCAAATAACATCTTTTTTCTGTAAAAGGAAAACTATGTGGGGTATTTTTTAGTAAGACATGGGTTTTGCACCAGCATATATAATCCATAGTAGAGGCATAATCTCGTCTGTTTGCATGCTACTAAAATTTACTAAAAACAATTGCAATCCTGATCTGCTTAGGAAAGAGATTGTAAACTGTAAACTCTGGATAAGGAGCAAAGAAGAGTTGATGATCTTCAGAGTAATAAAATCATTGGCAGAAACTGGAATCTCCAAAATAAACATTGAATATGTTTATCAAGAATTGTAGAACAAGGACTTTTTTCTAGAGTTCTCCCATGGGAGAAATGCCTCTTCTAGGCATTACTAAACTAGAAATGGAGGACTTGGTGTATAAATAGTGTGTATGTGATGGGAGGGGAGATGTTTAATGTACACAAAATAGTAGAAAACTCTCTGCACTATAAATCAGGAAGAAAATCTTCTGATATAAATGGTGAAGTATTTTTCTTTATAATGTGTCTCTCTTTCCCCAGCCTTCAGTTTCTGTAAAGGCAATCTTGTAATTTGAAAGAAGAGCTAGTGAATGTGGGGCCTCAAACAACCAGGTTTCAGTTGATTGCCATGAAGACAACATGGTTCTCTTAAATGCGGAAATTCTGGTGTCTGCTGTCACACAAAGATGGTTTTAATCATTTGCAGATGTTGACGGCAGGGCAATCTCAATCAGATGTTTCATCAGTTGTAATAACTAAAATCTGCAGTATCCAGGCAACAGCAAACACATTGCTAGAATCAGTCAAAGAGAATGGACATGAAAGAATGAGTGAGTAATAAAAATGTTAAAAAATGTGCATTGAAGAAGGCTTGACAATCAACCATTATAATTACAGTCAGAAGAGTGATCCAAAAATAAGGAAGATTTATAGGGAATGTAATGGAGCAGTAAGGGCTCAATTTATAAAAGGTTATCGTGCATTTTGTCTATAAAAGAAATGTTTGACACAATTCAGATCTAAAGTCTGTGAGAGTAGGTTTGAGGGTTGTAAATAATGATCTCATGGTAATAATAATGGATTTTTGCATTACATGTAATGTCCTCTGGAGATTTTGATGAAGGAATAAAGCTTTACCTGTTCATGCAGGCCTTTAATCACAGAGTATCTTTCAAAATCAATTCCAATTTACTTAATCTTATCTTTAGGTTTAAAAACTTTGCTAAGGCACTTTGTATATTATAAGGTGAGCTGCTCATATACAGCATATGGGATGGAGAAGCAATAGAAACGTTGCTTAAAATAAATAAAATAAAATGTAAAAAAAATAAAAATACCTTGGTACCCTCATGTTTTGACATTTAGGGCCTGATTTACTAAGGGTTTGTTTTTTTTTCATTCTGTGTCTATGAAGGAAAAAGCTTTGTGAGTCAGGCCTTATAAATTCAAATATGATGAAATAACCATTATTGTCTACATACAAAAGTGTTCCCAAACCCTTGCTTATATCCAAAGGAAATTAGACCACCAAAAGCCAATCTTCATGCCAGTGCATTATGGCATTAACGCATGCAATATTCATTGCAGTACAAATGCAAATGTATTCAAAGGGGCGAGATTTATGAAAACAAGGTGCATTATAGCACCATGCACATTGGAAATAAGTACCCCTTTTTTGCAAATTCTGTTTTGGGAGAGGGAGAGAGAGAGGGGGGGAAAAGAAAACCTCTTTATAAAGCCTTTTTAGTAGTCAACTATTTATATCACTATAGGAGAGCCAGCTAGTAACTCAAGGTGAGGGTGGTAGTATAGGGTTTTGGGGACAGTTTTACATGCAAAGTGAGACGTACGAAAACACAGTGTACCTCAGTGAAGATATGACATCATTTGGAGTAAGGAAAGTCAGACTAAGAGGAGATTACTTCAGTGTTCTCTCGCCCTAGCTTGATAGTACCCTGGTAGAGAGTCCATCAAGCTAGGGTGAGAGTACACTGTAGAAATCTCCTCTTTGTGTGACTTTCCTCACTCCAAATGACATCAAAACTTCACTGAGGTGTACTGTTCATAAGTCTCACTCTGCATGTAAAACTGGTCCCAAAACCCTACACTACCACCAAAACATCACCTCGGCTGGACCTCCTATAGCTATATAATTAGTTGACTAGTAGAAAGGCTTTATAAAGAGGTTTTCTCCCCCCCCCCTCTCTCTCCCCCCCCCCCCCCCAAAAACAGAATTTGCAAAAAAGGGGTAGTTGTTTCCAGTGTGCATTATGCTATCGCATGGTGCAATAATGCCCCTCATTTTCATAAATCCCGCCCCTTTGAATAAATTCACATTTGCGCTGCAATGAATATCGCATGAATTAATGTCATAATGCACTTTGATGAATGAGCCTGTTTATTTCTTATCCTAGCCACTGTGATCAGGGGGACCCAATAAATGCTCTCCCTCCCTCTTGTATAATTTATAGTGGTAAGGGCAGAGATTTATTTATTGGTGACTTTCAAACATTTTTATCCATTTAATATAATGTAATATATCCAAATCTGATTAATGGTCTATGACTTTGATTTAACTGCAGCCTATGAAAATCCCATGGTTGGAATTGAACTTCTCTTTCCCTTGCCATAGGTAGGTTACATCCTTCACCGATGTATACCTCAGTGATTCTGCAATTAACCCTCATCATTGAAGAAATATTGAGAGCCAGAGTTTTTAGACTGATACGGACCTGGTAAAGCTGAGTGAGTACCTGAATAGACCTTTCATCTCCAAGCGCATCACTCTCACAGTTTTATTGTAAAATTGAAGGACCTGACTGCTGTTTTGCTCTTCTTGTTGTATAAGTGATAATGGATATCCTTTGCTGTTTCAAGTGTTCACTACTTTTCTTTACACAGGCAACTCATAAGAGGGACACTGTAACACAGCTTCATTATTCCACCAGAGCTCCTGGCTCATTGGAGGAATCAAGTTTGCGTGAGTGTAAATCAGAAGTCCCTATAACATCGGAGAAATGAGCTGTCTCATGGGGTCCATGTCTCACCTCCCATCTCTCTGCCTTGGGCACTAGATGAATTCAGGAATGCAGACAAACATGGGGCCTCATTTTCCAATATCGCATGCGATACCAAAAAAGGGGTGTTACCTTATGCAAATAAGCATGTGTATCACAAATTGTGATAACAGCTATGCAACACACTCTTAGCACAAATTGCACTATTAACCCAATTTGAGCTACATTGCCAGTATATATATATTGCAGTTTACAAAAGAGAGAGAGGAGGGAGAGAGAGAGAGAGAGAGAGAGAGAGAGAGAGAGAGAGAGACTTGCTGTAGTGCCTCCTCCCTAGACAGGTATTTGTATCCCTATGGTAGGCCCACCTAGTAACTCGAGGTGGGGATTAGGTATTAGTGTAGGGGGTTGGGGGCCACTTTCACATTCAACATGAGACGTACGAACAGAACAGTGGTCTCTTGTGAAGATTTGATGGCCTTCGGAGTGAGGAAACTCACTCCAAGATGAGATTTGGACAATGTTCTCTCCACCTAGCTTGAAACAACAAGCTAGGTGGAGAGAACATTGTCCAAATGTTCTCTCTCTCTAGGATACTGAAACAGGCTGTCCGGAAACATCGTGAACCGCGATATACCTTTACTGGCCTCTAGCGCACAACGTACCGCAAATGAAAGAGGTGTAGCTATGAGCCGCGCTAACACTGCGGCTGTTTCGCGGCACACGATAACTCTTTCCTACTTTACATATGCTCCGCCCCAACTCCGCCCCCTGAATACAAAATTAAAAATTCGCAAATCGCATTAAAGGCTGTTGGCGCGATTTGCGGAATTATCTCCTGCGGTAACTCCTTGGAAAATGACCCCCATGGTTTCCAGAAAGGACAGAGGACTGGCTGATGCCGGCTGTATCTCCTGCCACCCTTTGAAAGGAACCATTTGTCATCACCTTAACCTCAAAATATAAAAAGAAAAAAGAAGCATACAAATACCCACAATTTAAGAATTATTCATAAGGCAAGTGTGAACCCCCCCACCTCCCCCCAAAAATTAATCAAGCTTGTATGCTGCTTGTTTTGATTATTTTTAGGGAGCTTTCCAGTAGCTTTATGTATCACCTTAATCTCTATTGACAAATCATGAGGATGGTGGTTAACAGGGCTCTGGTATCCATATAACTTTTGCCAAAGCAGTGATACGAGAGCTCTGCACAGACAGAAATCATTCGGATACTTTCTCTCAGCCAGCTTTTCCATATCTGTTGGGTAAAATACTTTACTCTTCTCTGTGAGACTTGACTATCCTACAATGAGGTGCCGTGCAAACAAAAACCTAGGCCCAAGTAAAAAAGAAAAAGGAAAAGAAAACAGATTTTGTCCTATTTATACAGGCTGTCCCTTTATTGCACTCCTTTATCACCTGGTGTTTAATAGTTGTGTAAAATGCTTTGCCGTGAATTTTAGAAGCCCTACACATGCCAAAGCCAGGAGATATGCCCATTTTGGGCCGGCGCGAGCCTCATGGATTTTAATAAGCCCCTGGGTACACACACAAAAAACAATTGTTGGCTTTATGCACTAAGCTTGTATGCATTTGCACAGTGCATGTACTACTAGTATGTGTATATGAGAGAAGATAAGAAGAGAAGAATATGTCAGGTAGGTGATAGTGTTGCTCTACTTTGATAGGGTTTTTAGGATATCAGTCTGACCAAGAGGGTTTAAAAAGATGATGCTGAAATCTGCTGAATCAAAAGCAGTGCTGTCTCTTTAAAAGCAGTTTTAGCCATATGAAAGAGATTTTTTCACATTTTTTTATGGCACATGGTAGAGTAAAATGGTTGTTAAAGCTAGCCTTGTAACCTCCCATGAGAAGTGAAAAAAAGAAATATTAAAATAAATCCCACAGACAGTGATAAGAGCAAAAGATGTTCTTGAAATATTTTTGTCTGAGGTTGGAGTAAATATATTTCGGTCTTAGGGTTCCAAGAGATGAATAAAGGGCACATGAATCAACGGGTAAATAATCTTTAGCAGGACAATTCCAGGGCAAAATTAAAGATGTTAAAGAAGCATTTTTATTGGCTCTGCCTCTTGCATGCCCCAAATATCCTTTCTGTAGTTGTGCAAAATACATTTTTGATCACCCTAAATATCTTCTTTTACAACAGCTGCTTTTCGGCAAAATCCAGATAGTCCAAAATATTCCCCTCTGAACTGCCTGAGCTGCCTAGGGGAGGTTTCTTTTGCTTGACTCCCTCAAAGAACAGAGAAAGGAAAATTGGTTCTTACCTGCTAATTTTCGTTCCTGTAGTACCACGGATCAGTCCAGACTGTTGTGTTTTGCCTCCCTTCCAGCAGATGGAGACAGAGAAAAACTTCGAGAGTGCCCTCTCTTGACTTGGTGAGCCACCTGCTGCTCCTCAGTATTTACCCATACCCAAGCAGAAACCACTTTGTAGAAAAAAAACACTCATGAATTAACTTAACTTTTATCCCCCAAACGAGCAGAGGGTAAAAACACAGAACTTTAAAAACAGACCAAAGATCGGCCTTAAAACAGATAGGACAAGCCTATACCAGTCTTCAGAAAAGATTAGAGAACATAGACCAGTTCGGGTGGACTCTCCTACACCCCATAACCCCCGAATGGGTGGGCGTCTGGACTGATCCATGGAACTACAGAAATGAAAATTAGCACGTAAGAACCAATTTTCCTTTCCCTGTACGTACCTGGATCAGTCCAGACTGCTGGGATGTACCCAAGCTTCTTCTAAACTGGGTGGGACTGTGAGAGTCCTGCTCGAATGACACTGGCCCCAAAATTGCAGGCCTCCACCTGCTGGACATCCAAATGGTAGTGTCGAGCAAAAGTGTGCAAAGACTTCCAGGTAACTGCCCTGCAGATTTCTTGCAGGGATACCAGTTGACATTCTGCCCAGGAAGCCGCCTGTGCTCGAGTAGAATGAGCTTTCAGCCCTTCTGGAACTGAGCGACCACGACAGATATATGCTGATGCAATGGCTTCCTTTAACCAATGAGCAATAGTGGCTTTAGACACCTTGGGGTAGATTTTCAAACCGCGCGAATTGGCGTACTTTTGCTGGCGCATCAGGTGCAAGCAAAAGTACGCGGGATTTTAGTAGATACACGCGTAGCCGCGCATATCCGCTAAAATCCTGGATCGGCGCGCGCAAGGCTATCGATTCTGTATAGCCGGCGCGCGCCGAGCCGCGCAGCCTACCCCCGTTCCCTCCGAGGCCGCTCCGAAATCGGAGCGGCCTCGGAGGGAACTTTCTTTTGCCCTCCCCTCACCTTCCCCTCCCTTCCCCTACCTAACCCACCCGCCCGGCCCTGTCTATAAACCCCCCCCCTTACCTTTGTCGGGGGATTTACGCCTCCCGGAGGGAGACGTAAATCCCCGCGCGCCAGCGGGCCGCTAGCGCGCCGGGACGCGACCTGGGGGCGGGTACGGAGGGCGCGGCCACGCCCCCGGACCGCCCCGGGCCGTAACCACGCCCCCGAGCCCGCCCCCAAAACGCTGCCGACAAGCCCCCAAAACGCCGCGCCGACCGGGCCCGCCCCCGACACGCCCCCGACACACACCCCTCTCCAAACCCCGGGACTTACGCGAGTCCCGGGGTCTGCGCGCGCCGGTAGGCCTATTGAACATAGGCGCACCGGCGCGCAGGGCCCTGCTCGCCTAAATCCGCCCGGATTTAGGCGGATTTAGGCGAGCAGGGCTCTGAAAATCCGCCCCCTTCTGTCCCTTCTTAGCACCATGCCATAAGACAAACACATGATCCAATAAACGGAATCTGTTGGTAGCATCCAAATAGTGCAATAAAGCCCATCTGAATCCAGATGCTTCAATTCTTTAGAATGAGGATCTGTCAACTCCACATCTGTAAAAGCCGGAAGCTCCACTGACTGATTCAGATGAAAGGCGGAAACCGCTTTTGGCAAAAAGGATGGGACTGCTCAAAGCGAAACTCCAGAGTCCAAGATGCGCAGGAAAGGCTCCCTACAGGATACGTCCTGAATCTCCGACACCCTCCTGGCTGAACAGATTGCCACCAGAAACACCACCTTCAATGTGAGGTCCTTCAAGGTAGCCCTCTTAATAGGCTCAAAGGGTGCTTCACACAAAGCCCGTAGCACCAAGTTCAAGTTCCAGGAAGGACATAGCTGCCAAGTCGGCGGTCCCAGATGCTTCACTCTGCGAAGAAAGCATGTAACGTCAGGATGAGCTGTGAGAGAATAGCCCTGATTCTGGCCCCGCAGGCATCCCAAAGCAGAGATCTGGGCATTAAGAGAATTAAGATACAACCCTTTCTGAAGCCTGTCTTGCAGAAAAAAAAAGGACCAGGGGAATGGAGGCTTTGCGAGGATCCACCCCCGAAATTCACACCAGGACTCAAAAACCTGCTAAACACGAACATAGGCCAGAGAGGTAGAAGTCTTTTGTGCCCTAAGCAGAGTGGCGATCACCTGACACTGATATCCCTTTTTCCGCAACCTACACCTTTCAAAAACTAGGCTGCAAGACAAAAGTGAGCTGCCTGATCGAAAAATATGGGACCTTGTCGAAGAAGATTCAGTAGATGACTCAATCGTAGGGGTCCCTCCACACACAGGTTCACGAGATCAGCGAAGCATGGATGGTGTGGCCACTCCGGAGCTATGAGAACGACTCAGCCTGGGTGAAGTTCTATCCTCCTGAGTACCTTTCCCATCAGTGGCTACGGAGGGAATACAAACAGGAGGACGTCGCGGGGCCAGGGAACTACCAGAGCATCGACTCCTTCCACACCGTGATCTCTCCTGCGACTGAAGAAGCGTGATGCCTTGGCATTTGCGCGAGTTGCCTTGAGATCCACATGAGGCTTGCCCCACCGGCAAGATATCAGGCGCATGGCATCGTCGGACATCTCCCATTCTCCCGGGTCTAGCTGGTGGTGACTGAGGAAGTCACCTGTATGTTCATCGCCCCCACAATGTGCGACGCCGCTAACATCTCGAGATGGTGCTCTGCCCAGGCCATCAATAGATCCACTTTGAGAGCTATGGGGCAACGTCTTGTTCCTCCTTGCCGGTTGATATAGGCCACAGTCATCGCATTGTCCGACAGAACTTGAACTGCCTGATGTGCAGAAGGGGGAGGAAACACTTGTGTCTCGAGATGATTGATCAACCATGACGACTCCTCCGGAGACCATTGACCCTGCACCACTTGATCCTGACATGCTGCTCCCTAGCCAGAGAGGCTGGCATCGGTCGTCACCACCATCCACAGGGGTATTTCCAGATCCATGCCAAGCTCCAAATGCTGCTGTACCAGCCACCATGACAGACTGGACCTGGCAACATCTGTAAGTGGCAACGGGAGTTAGAACTCCTCCGACAGTGGGTTCCAACAGGACAATAAAGCCGCTTGCAGAGGCCTCATATGTGCAAAGGCCCATGGAACCAACTCCAAGGTCAAAACCACGGAACCAAGAACCTGCAAGTAATCCCAGACTCTGGGCCCAGAGGCTCGCCACAGGGACTGCACTTGACCACGCAATTTGATGATTCTGTCCCCAGAAAGGAAAACCTTGTCCACTTGAGTATCAAAATGGGCTCCCAAAAACTCCAGAACCTGGGAGGGGACAAGATGGCTCCTGGTGATGTTGACCACCCAACCCAGGGAGCGCAGACGGCTTAAGACCAATTCTACAGCTTGCGAGCATAGGGCCGCAGGAATGCCCAGGGCAGAAACCTCAAAGATCCTCTTGAGGTAACCTTACAATTTGCAATCCTACAAATCTTTCAAAGCCGCTGCCCCCTCTACCAGAATAGTCATCCTCTTAGTAACCGTGGAGACTAATGTGTCCACTTTGGGACTTCGCAGCAGCTCCAACACATCCTCAAGCAAGGGATAAGGCTTGTTCATAGCCTGGCTAACCTTGAGGCCTGTTTCCTGGGAATTCCACTCCCGGAGAATCATCTGCCTCAACATGTCATGCAGAGGAAAGTTTCGTGCAGGATCACACAATCCCGCCAAGGCTGGATCCACCGAGACCGGGCTTGGATCAGCAGGAGGGTCCACAATGCCCAGTTCGGCCAGGACATTGGGAATCAAGGGCGCCAGCTCATCTTTCTGAAATAAGTGGACCACCTTTGGGTTGTCGCCCTCCACTGGAATGACCTGGTTCGACGTGGCACCAATGTTCGGGTCATCCACAGGAGGGAGAGGGGCCACCGGCCCTTCCCCTTGGTCTGAGTCATCAGAAGAGGGTTCTCAGGGAGCGAGCCACAGCCCCGGGCCCTGTACCTGATGAATCTGCATCGCCACCGGCGTCTCTTCCCTTCTAGGGATCTTGCACAGTGGGCCTAGAGGCTTCTGTGGCGGAGAGAGTCCCCCCTTTTCACCAGCACTAGCCAGGAAGGCCTGATGCATTAATAAAATAAACTGTGGAGAAAACATCGGGGGCCCTGCAGAAGAACCCTCTAAAGGGTCAAGATTTGCATCACGGGAGCCCCCAGTGACTTCCTGGGCTGCCCCTGGGCTGGAATCAGCCGGTGAGAAGGCCGGAGGGAGATCCCCTCCCGCCAATGCTCTGTTCTCTGTGGCGCGAAAAGCACCAAAAATGGCTGCTGTTCCTGTGCTGAGGGGGAACGGGTCACCCGGAGCCTCTAAGGCAGCGAATAGCCTCCCGGCGCGGCGCTGCTGCAAATTAGCTGCCGCGGCCCAGCCAGAACTCTCCTCCCCACCGGGGAGAAACCAACCACAAACCCCCGAAGAAATGCGGCTGGGGAGCCGATCATCGCAGCGGGAACAACGGCCAATTCGCAGCATGTCTGAAGGGAGTAGAAAACGCTGCAAGGCCCGATAAAAATTAGTAAGCTAAAAATAACGCCGAGCTCCCTGCTTCAGAGAATCCCCTGCCCTAGCTGCTGCCGAAGGGAAGCCGAAGAATACCAGCTGCCCGCACCGTTGACTTTTTTTTTTTTTTAAACAAGTTTAACAATTCAATAAAAAAAATAGGAATACTTCCCTGAAGAGTCTGGTAAGGCAGCGGTAGAGGGGAGAAGGAGAGGGGGGAGGGAGCTGGACCACCAGCTATCACCTTGCCAGATGACTCAGGACAAAGATCGGGGTTCCCAACCCCTGCTCGTCCTAGACGCCTACAACCAGGGGGGGTGTTCCCACCAGGACCTCACAAACCCCCCTGGGAGACTCCAAGATAGGATCAAATCCCCCCTTTTCTTTTTTGCTTGGATCAGAACTGCAGGTTTTGCACCACCTCCATCTGCTGGAGACAGAGAAATACTGAGGAGCAGCAGGTGGCTCACCAAGTTAAGAGAGGGCACTCTCAAAGTTTTTCTCTGTCTCCATCTGCTGGAAGGGAGGCAAAACCCAGCAGTCTGGACTGATCTGAGTACGTACATGGTGCTGATGCCCGGGCCCTACCACTGATGGCATCATGGGCCAATTTGAAAAAGCAGCACACAGCTGAAACGTGTTGCCCTGGGCAATCACTCCAAAAGGGGGGAATCTGAGGGGGGGGGGGTCACTCCTTTGAGAACTCCTTTAGGAATAACTAGGGAACTGCTTTTTTTTTTTTTTTTATTAGTTTTAGGGGTGGGATCTAAGGTATTATGAAGTAAGAATGTGCATTTGTTTGCAAACAAAATGAAAAATAAATTCCCACCAAACTTCAGATTTTGACCGGGACCGGGAGGAAGGGGAGCAGGTGAGTGCAGGTTCCTGTGGATGCAGAGTATATGTTTACATTTAGCCCTGTGATGGTCAAGTATTTAGCATGTTATGCCTTTAAGTATTATCTGCCAGGTGTGTCCCAATAGAAAAAAGGTTGAGAACCCCTGCTGTAGACTATGGGGGTCATCCAGTTATTAGGGGAGGATCTAGTCTTCCCCTACTCTTCCTCCATCTTTTCCTCACTCCCTCTCCCCATCATTTCCCCCCTCCGAGAATAAGTGATCTTGCAACCTTTTCTTCCAATCAGTTAAGTCTCACAAACTGAACCGCAAGGTGCTGGCAGGGCCCATGAGATCCACAGGACCCTGAGTGGTTTATACCATGCAACTTAAGCCAGATAGAGGAATCTGACATAGTATGAAGCAATATTTTCTTCCTGCTAGCCTGGAGTGGGAATAGATTGAGAAGGAGGGTCAGAAGTGCATCTTCGTGTAGGTAAAATCAGCTTTTACCACATAGAGATCTTCCCCTTTAAAAATAACCCTCCCCCCCCCTTTGGGTAACTGTGCAAAGTTATCTGAAGACAGGGCTAGGACGGTCTAACATACTTATTGAGCACTATTCAGCTAAATTTGTGTGGATAAGTCATTTTATACAAATAGCAGGCCTAAAGTTATCCGGATGAATAACTTTCCCACATGAACTTCTCAACAACTAGGGATCAAGGACTGAGGTTTGGAGCAAAGAGGAGGCATGGGATTAAAAGTGGGCGGAACAATGCTCCCCAATACCCACTTCTCCTCGGGAGCGCAAAAGAGGGTAGGAAGCGGAGTTCTTAGTTTTAGTAAAAACGTCTGCCCTGGTGTGAACCCACAACAAACAGTGAAACATTTGCCAGGGCTCTCTATAATTTTACGTATTAGTGGGTTCCTTAAATCAATGCAGTAAATCAGTGGTTTTCAACCCATTCCAGAACATCTTTAAAGCCCCACAATATAATAATTCAGTGCAGGAGATCTGTAGATAAAATGAATTACGGTTACAATTTTTACATTAATTATAGCTTCAGAGAAACAGCTTCAGAGAAACCATGTGCATGTTAAGCCCCATAATGAATATGCATGACATAGATTTGCATACAACCAAAGCAATGTGTATCTAGATCCATCTCATGCATATTCAATAGCAATATCCTGAAAACCCGGGCACATTGATACCCACAGGGAATGGAGGTTGCCTACCCCTGCAGTCCAATGGCAGAGTCTTTTGCTACATTTTGTGAATAAGTGTACTGCAGTACACAAGTCTGCATGCAGGGGAGAGATGGAGAGGTAGCGATCCTTCTGCTAAAACTGTTCTTTTCAAGGTTTAGTAGAGACCGAAAAATTTTGGAGGCATCACTCACATGCGTTGTAGCTGATTTATTTGCTGGCAGATTTACCTCTGAATCCGCAGCAGAGGTTGCTCAATAAGTCTCAGATGTTGGGACACAGAACGTTAAAAGGGGGAGGGGGGGGGGGTGAACAAGGAACAACATGGAAAAAAAATGCTTTGCTAAACGTGAACATGTTATTTGCCAAGGATCAGAGCTACTAATCTCTTTATTTCAAAACAAGATTGGGTGATATCAGAACCTATACTAACACTATCAGATGTCCCAATGAGCTGTGATTTTCTTTGTGTTTGAGGATTATATTAATGCAACAATATGCAAAATGCTGGATCTGAACTATTTCAGGCATTTGCTAAGTCTTGCCATCTGAATAAAGTGCTAATCTTGCTACCTGTCTGCGCTACTGAGGATTTGTCTTGGCAGGTTTTCTCTTCGGATCCAAGATTTTTTTTTTTTTTTCAAAAAATAAAAACAGTTTACTCTAACAAGGTATTTTTCTATGAGTGAAAAAACTCAGTGCTTTCGGAAAGCTACTTTCAAACCTGAATTCATTTGAAAAAATGAAAAACTTGAGCTAGCATTTTGTTTAGATGTTGACTCATATCAGCCGTAACAGAACAACAGCAAGTTCAGGGTTTCAAAATATGTATATCTTAGGTTGCAGGAATGCCAAATCTTTAAAAGCTGTTTATTCCCTTGGCATCAAAATAAGATTTAAGCGAAAATTAGCCCAAAAGAAAATGTTTGATAAATGGGTTCTATTACTGCAACAGTACAAATTATCTGCTGATGTCAATAATGACATCACAGTTAGATGCACACAGAAATGAAAACATCAAATGAATTATCAGAATCCCAAAAATAGCTCTCGGAAGAGATGTGGATTTGACTACTTGTTTTTCCAGACCTGAGTTATAGTGCATATTTCCCTGCCTGAGGATGAAGGGACTTAGTTAAGGTCGCAAGGAATATCACTGTTGAAACAAGGTTTGAAGCCTAGTTTTGCTGATTTTCAGCCCACTGCTCTAACCACTTGGCTACTCCTCTAATGCACCTCTTGCCTCCTTGAAACTATATGACTATTAAATTAAAAGGTCACTGTACTAATGGGTGTAAAACTTTGCACAGGTGGTTTTGCATGCTGAGTCAGTGATTTATGCATGCTATGATAGTGTGCTCTGTTCAAGAATTTAGTGCATGAAGTTATATTTGCAAAGTTTTACTCCTTTGCAAATAAAATTTCACTTGCAATTTACTGCGTGCAAAACTTTATTTAAATCAACACTTCATTATTAGTGAGCCTTTGCAATGCAAAATCATGCAGAACAGATCATTAATAATTCCAACATAGATAATCTAAAATTTCTTTTGCAGGTCACATTCCCCCCCAAAAAAATAACTAAATCTTAATAAGGTATGGTTTGGGGGGAGGGGTTGTATAATTTTTTGTAGCAAAATTTCGTATGCAATTTTTCTTCATGACTCATTTGCTTCTGTAGAAAAATAGCACACAAAATTCCCTATAGTGCATGCAGTTGCACGCTTTAATACATAGGCCTCCTATCTCTATCAGCTTCATAACATTATATATAAGTCTTATTTTTCCTTTGTGAGCATGCAAAATTGCTCTTCTGACTTCACTAAGTGGAATAGAAGAAGCACACAAAACATGTTAATGACATGACAGCATGAAGGGAAAGAAGTCAAAAAAGCTTGCCCACTAAAACATTTACACAGCCTTGCTCCATAGTAAACAATGGGGAAAAATGCAGAAAGAAATCACATATGCAAAACCCATTTCCCATCTGGAAATGAATTGCCATACCTTTGAAAGACACAAAACATGATGATCAGTCATAGAAAGCTAACATTTCATACAAGAAAAAGAGAACTAGTTCCAGCTATAACTCACTACCTTTTCGTTCATTGCATAACAGCTGCCTGCCCATACAAATCTAATCAAGGAAGAAATCCAGGGTTGTCAAGATGCAATGCACAAGAGAAAACCACAAATCACTTGGATTAGGGAAGACTTCTTTGCGTACAACCATCATATAATAATCAGAGGTATGAGGTATGAGGGAGAAAAAAAAAGAGAGAAAGACTCCATGTAACGTTGATCTGATTAAGCAAATGTTTGACTACTGATGAGGATATTAAATCATTTTGAACTTGATTATAATAAGACCTGGGTAAGAAGTGTGTGCTGAATTTCAGCATGCATTTTCTTTACTCAGGTGCCTTCGCCTGCCCGCCTGTGTTGCTCCTCGCCTCCCTACCTACCTATCCATGCCGTTTTTTTCCCCTCGGATGGATCTTTGGTTTTGTTTTGACTTTGACTTGACACTCTTCTATGATTAAACTCCGCCTCCCACTGACCACTGCCTGACCCACCACCACGCCTGACCTCCGCCTGCCACTGACACTGCCTACCTCAACCGTCATCTTTTTCCCCGAGCACACCTGTAACCAGCCTGCTCCACACCCTGGTGTGTGACCCGACTTTCTCCACAGACCTCTAGTTCATCAGCAGAAACCCCCACCTAAGATCTGCTGGCCCCGGCACCTGAGGGCTCAACCTAAGGGGAATGAGGGCTGGTATACGTGAGCTCCAGTTGGGCCTCTGCCACAGCCAGCTCAACCAGCCGACAGTGGGGACCTGAAGAGCTCTTCCCTGCAGGTTGTGCCAACTCCCCCTTGGCCCAAGGGTCCATGCCCACAATATTCTTCAATACAAGAATACTAAAAAAATATGGGTATATACATCAGTGCACAGAAAAAATGCTTATCACAACAGAATTCAATAATCCCATAGCAAATCCACATGAAAGGGGGGATATAACCAATTAACAAAAAATAATAATAATATTAAGCAAAATAAATAAACGAGAGTTAGGAATACTTTAAATTACATTCATCTATACCCACCTGATGCACATATATCTTCCCCTAGAAATTTCAACTCTTGTCAGAGATAAATGCTTCCGGATGAAATGGATCATTGAATACAAATTTATTGTTCTGAAAAGAAATCAATAATTTGCATGGGAATTTAAGGAAAAAGGTGTCCCCAATGGACAGCACCTTCTTTTTCAAAGGAAGAAAATGCTTCCATCTTACTTGCATCTTGTGAGAGACATCAAGCAAAACTTGTAATTTATTAAGACAAAAAGAAAAAAAACATAGTCTGGCAATACTTCTGGAAACAGCATCTCTGACTCTTTCTAATCTGAAAGAGATAATTAAAGTAGCCCTGGTAGGCACGATATCAATAGAAGTTTCTAAAAAGGTAGTTAAATTAGGGATGCCCTGCTCAGGATGTGATGATACTCCCTTTACATTTAACCCTCTTTGCCTAGATAAATAATATATTTTTGAAATGCAGGGAGTCTGGTCTTCCAAGAATCCTAAATATCCTTAAGGTATTTTTTGAACAATTCAATAGGTGACAACAATCTTGTAGTTGGAAAATTCAAAAACCTTACATTTTTTGACTGCATAGAATTTTCCAAAGCTTCAAAACGGTTATGAACAACCTCAAGCTATCTTTTGTAGAGATGGAATAGTCATATTAAGAGTAGAAATAGTGCTTACCAAAGAACTCAACCAATTCCAATTGTCCTGCTCTTCAAATTTAGTTCTAGTCTCAGCAGAGAAACTAGATAGTTGAGATACAGGCTGGGTCAAAGTTTGGTCTAATCTGGCCACCATTCCCAGATATCCTTCAAAATTAGATTAGGTTCTTCAACCTCCCTAAGATTACCCATAAAAAAAGATATTACTGTTGGTTAGGGGACTCAATTAGATGCATCAATCAGAGAGGCACCAATACCTTCAGCTGATTTGAAGAAGAATCCAAAATAGGCACACCAACTTGCTCTATATTGGAAATGTCATAATCAAGTTCTCGAAAAGTAGAATCATGTTGCATAGGAACTGTGGCCAAGAACATCCCCATTGGTTGGGATGGAAGCTGAATAATGCCAGGACTTAGAGACACCTCCACCAGGGAGGTCTCAACACTGCTCTCCAGTATAGGTGACTCACCCAAGCATTAGACATGCACATCCATGGGTCATCTGATGGTCTCAAGAGCTGGAGAAGAATTTAAGAGTACGTGCACAAGGCCCGAGCAGAAGACATCATGGGGGAGAGGGAGAGGGGGTCCTGGAACAGGATGTTGGCCAGGAACCGGCAAGTGCCCATAATCTTCTTTTCTCCAGGCAGGTATCATAGCACTTCCTCTTTCTCTCACACCAGATGCTCCCCCAGTGCCAATCATATTTATATATTTTTTTATACTTATGAGGAATAAAATATATATAACATATCATGGTCATCTTCTGTCCTTTTTTCCGGGGTAGGGAGGGTCCAGTAGTTCCTCCAATGTCCTTTTTCTTCCATCTGAGATCCTGGCACCATGAATCTACATTCATAGCAATCCAGGAATTGTTGCCTATTTTAATAGACCCTTCCTCCACTTGTCTCTTCTCTGGTCACTGCAGCAATGGTCCAGAGACCAGGGGGCTCCCTCCGGACCTCTGCATCATGGGCTCTAAAAGCAGTTTTTCAGTGTCACTCTTAAAAGAGATGATTTCTCCATCCCCTATTGGAGCTGTAAACACTGTCACAAGAGCATTCCCATCCCCAACTGACCTGAAGTGGGAATCAGACCAGAAACCTCCGAATAGAGGCACACAGAGCTACCACTGAGCCACTGGGCCCAGCCTTGCATCTTGTCTTTTAACAACTCCTTCTGAGTCCACTCTTCTGCTGTTAGTTTTCTATTCACAATTGACATGTATTAGTACAAGGTGGTTCATGGAAAAGTAGCCTGCCTCCAATGCCCTGGTATTGGAGGCAGGCTATTTTTCCATGGGCCACCCTGTATAATGCTGCAATTGATTTCTGATGAATCTCACCCCCAAATCACTTGCAATCAAAATGGCAAGAACAGGAGAAGCTTTTACAAATTCTAAAAACTAAAATCTCCTTAAGAAAATATAACATCAGTTGGAATATAAAAGGGGGTGCCATGTCTGATATTCTTTGCTGCTCTAAGAATGCCAGTGGAACTGACTGAAACTACTTTTGATATCTTGTAGACTAAGATAAATGTTGAAGGGACTGGTAGAAGTAAAAGTGCAATAACGCATCTACATCTTTTTAAAATGAGCAAGGGCGCTACTGTTCTTTTGTTGGCTACATAACCTGCATTTAGTATCTACAATAGAGCCTTATCATGTGCATTAGCATTGCAAGCTATATCTTTTTTTCCTGGTGTTATGCCTGAACTAGGATATGAGAGAGAGAGGGATATGAGAGAGAGAGAGAGAGAGAGAATCTAAGGAAGCACACATATTAGTCAACAATTTATTCCACTATAGGAGGGTCAACTAGTAACTCAAAGTGAGGTGGGGGGGGGGGGGGGTTTTGGTGGTGGTCTAGAGTTTGGGGGGCCAGTTTTACATGCACAATCACAGGTACAATAGCACAGTACACATCAGTGAAGATTTGATTTGCTTTGGAGTAAGAAAAAGTATACAAAGATGAGATTTGTACAATGTACTCTCGCCCTAGCTTGATAGCAGCTAGGTAGAGAGTGCATCAAACTAGGTCAAGACTACAATAAACAAATCTCATCTTTGTGTACCTTTCCTCACTTCAAATCAAATCACATTTTCACTGTGTACAGTGCTCTTGATACCTCTAATGGTGCATGTAAAATTGCCCCCCAAACCCTATTATACCACCAAAATCTCACCTCAAGTTACCGGTTCACCCTTCTACAGTAGTATAAATAGTAGAGATGTGAATCGTGTGATCGATCGTGTTAACGATCGATTTTGGCTGGGGGGGGGGAGGGAATCTGATCGTCGCGGTTTTGTTTTTTTTTAAATCATTTAAATCGTAAATCTGGGGAGGGCGGGAAAACCGGCACACTAAAACAACCCTAAAACCCACCCCGACCCTTTAAAATAAATCCCCCACCATACAGCCGGCGCCATTTTGCAATACGGCAATACGGCCATACGGCAGGCGCCATTTTGCAATACGGCAACGAGTGCAGGAGGTCGCTCCCGGACCCCCGCTGGACTTTTGGCAAGTCTTGTGGGGGTCAGGAGCCCCCCCCCAAGCTGGCCAAAAGTCCCTGGGGGTCCAGCGGGGGTCCGGGAGCGATCTCCTGCGCTCGTAACGTCGGAGGACAGGAACCAAAATGGCGCTGGCACTACCTTTCTATTAACGCAGCCGTGGCCCGAGAGTGGAAGATCACACCGGGACCCCCCCACTGGACCCCAGGTAATTTAAAACATTTGGGGGGGGTTCGGGAGGGTGGGGAATTTATTTTAAAGGGTTGGGGTGGGTTTTAGGGTTGTTTTAATGTGCCTGTTTTCCCGCCCTCCCCCCTCCCCCGATTTACGATTTTTGACGATAAATCGGGGGAATTCCTATTGTATCGCGCCTCTAACGATTTTTTACGATTTAAAATATATCGGACGATATTTTAAATCGTCAAAAAACGATTCACATCCCTAATAAATAGTATCTTTCTCTCTCTCTCTCTCTCCCTCTCTTTCTGCTCTCTCCAGCCCAAACCAAAACATTTAACATGCATTGCAGTATCTTGAAAATTACCCTAACCATGCTCCCCTTTTTTTTTTATCACAGGTGTTATTCTAGGTCTTGGTTTGTTGGCTGTATTCCACAATTAGAGAGGATAAGATGGAGTCTGGGATGCACACCAGTGACAACATTTTAGTTGCTCTTTAATAAAGAAGACCACTATCAAGCATAATAAAAGTCAGAGTTATACAAAGAGGCATTTGATAGCTGGAATTTGGAGATAAAGAGCAGAGCTGTATAAATAGTCTAGCACAAAAAGTGAATGTGGGGAATTGTTTTTTGTATTAATGCACTTTTTGACTGATGCTTTTACCTAACTTTTGGCAATAATCTTGAATGCAGTCTAGCCCAAATAATTAAGGAATTCTGAAATGGACAGCAATAAGGAAAGTGGAGCTAGTGGAGAAGGAAAATAGAAAGCAATAAAGGCCAGACACAGCTTTCTTTTGAGGCCTTGAATGGCTTCCTAACATGATTCCTCCCCCACTCCCTTTCTTTACATAGTGCTATTCCAGTTTTTTTAAACAAAATGTAATATTTCTTGCAACCAATAATGTATATGCTATGTATGATTTATATGTTAAATGATTTTATGGATGTAGGATTTATATATTATATGACTTGACGTCTCCCACTAATACTGGTATATAAAAGTCTTTAAATAAAATAAATAAATGTATGATTTTATTTCTATATTAAATGTTATTTGAAACCAAAGACTGCATTTTCAGAAACTGGATGATGCAACTTTCCAGAGGAAAGTTTGGTTAACCCTGATGCTCCTGAACTGGGGTAACTTTATGTATACTCCATGAAGATACTCATATGTAACAACACTTTGGGCCAGATAAATGTAAAGAATGTTTCCCATGTTGTATCCATTGGGAAAACTGCCTAAGTACATCTGGCCCAAAGAAAAATGTGCTTGCAACTCAAATCCTTAATTATGAGTTATTATTTTCAAATGGAATAGTAGGAGTAGGCCCTATGATTTTTTTTTCAAGGCAAACAGGAGTTTGCATCCACTTTTAATTGTGAAAACAGTATCTGAACTGTGCTTCTGAACTAAAAAATGCTTAAAAGGTTGGTAATTCAAATATAGTACTAAGGACATGTGAGATGTGATCAGTCTGGGGCCTGGGACATCTTCCCCATCTGTTTGCCACCAGCCACCCCAGGGTGGTTGGAACAATAAGTTAAAACAAGGATTTTAAAGAATAATGTACAAAGCCTAAGGCATGGGGTGGTATATTTATCGAGCCAAATTTGTTCAGTTTGGAGAAAAGACGACTGAGGGGGGATATGATGGAAGTCTACAAAATCATGAAAGGACTTGAACAAGTTAATATAAATTGGTTATTTACTCTCTCAGATAAAAGAAGGACAAGGGGGCACTCCATGAAGTTAGGAAGTAGCTCATTTCAAACAAATCGAAGAAAATTCTTTTTCACTTTTTCAGTTAAGCTCTGGCATCATTTCCAGGGGATGTGGTTATGGCAGTTTGCTTGATATTTCCTTAAAATTCAAATATGTATTTGATTTTATAAATGTAGTGTTATCACTATAGAGAAGAAAGATAAATAGGAATTGTTTCCTTAATTCTATTAGTAATGTGATAGATAAGAGAAATGAGATTTTGTTATAATATTTGATTTATATCATGTAAATGTTATCTTTGCATTTGTAAATTTGAAAAAATCAATAAATAAAGAATTAAAAACAAAAAACAAAAAAAGGTTTGGATGAGTTCCTAGAGGAAAAATCCATCAACTACTATTAATTATTAAGCAATAGTAGCTTGAGATGTCTCTAATGTTTAGGGACTTGCCAGGTACTTGTGACTTGGATTGGCCACTGTTGGACACTAGAGATGTGAATCGTGTCCTCGATCGTCTTAACGATCGATTTCGGCTGGGAGGGGGAGGGAATCGTATTGTTGCCGTTTGGGGGGGTAAAATATCGTGAAAAATCGTGAAAAATTGAAAAAACGTAAAATCGCAAAACCGGCACATTAAAACCCCCTAAAACCCACCCCCGACCCTTTAAATTAAATCCCCCACCCTCCCGAACCCCCCCCAAATGACTTAAATAACCTGCGGGTCCAGTGGCGGTCCGGAACGGCAGCGGTCCGGAACGGGCTCCTGCTACTGAATCTTGTTGTCTTCAGCCGGCGCCATTTTCCAAAATGGCGCCGAAAAATGGCGGCGGCCATAGACGAACACGATTGGACGGCAGGAGGTCCTTCCGGACCCCCGCTGGACTTTTGGCAAGTCTTGTGGGGGTCAGGAGGCCCCCCCCAAGCTGGCCAAAAGTTCCTGGAGGTCCAGCGGGGGTCAGGGAGCGATTTCCCGCCGCGAATCGTTTTCATACGGAAAATGGCGCCGGCAGGAGATCGACTGCAGGAGGTCGTTCAGCAAGGGTTCCGGCGCCTCGCTGAACGACCTCCTGCAGTCGATCTCCTGCCGGCGCCATTTTCCGTACGAAAACGATTCGCGGCGGGAAATCGCTCCCTGACCCCCGCTGGACCTCCAGGAACTTTTGGCCAGCTTGGGGGGGGCCTCCTGACCCCCACAAGACTTGCCAAAAGTCCAGCGGGGGTCCGGAAGGACCTCCTGCCATCCAATCGTGTTCGTCTATGGCCGCCGCCATTTTTCGGCGCCATTTTGGAAAATGGCGCCGGCTGAAGACAACAAGATTCAGTAGCAGGAGCCCGTTCCGGACCGCTGCCGTTCCGGACCGCCGCTGGACCCGCAGGTTATTTAAGTCATTTGGGGGGGGGTTCGGGAGGGTGGGGGATTTAATTTAAAGGGTCGGGGGTGGGTTTTAGGGGGTTTTAGTGTGCCGGCTCATGATTCTAACGATTTATAACGATAAATCGTTAGAATCTCTATTGTATTGTGTTCCATAACGGTTTAAGACGATATTAAAATTATCGGACGATAATTTTAATCGTCCTAAAACGATTCACATCCCTATTGGACACAGGATACTGGGCTTGATGGACCATTGGTCTGACCCAGTATGGCATATCTTATGTTCTTAAGGATAGCCAACCTTTCACACACCAAGAGACAAAAAATAAGAATGAAGAGTAACAAAGAGCCTCAAGTTTTCAAAAAATGGTAGGGTTGGAGGGTGTTCCAAACAGGGACCTTCCTTTTCCCCTCATCTCCCTCTATCTCTCTGTATGTCTATTTCTTAATCATTTACCTCATCTCCCAACCCTATCCCCACCATTCTCTCTCTCCGTCTCAACCTTTCCCACCTGTCTTTCCCAATCCTTCCACCACTCTCTCTCTCTCTCTTTCTCTCTCAACCAATCCCTCCACCTTGTTCCCATCTGTCTCTTTCTCTCTCGATCCTCTCACTCTGTCCCCTCTTTCTCAGTTGTATCACCCTTTCCCCACTATTATTTATTTATTTGCTTTCATATGCCAACATTCAATCGAGATATCACATCAGTTTACATATAACTGAACTAATAAGGCAGGATCTGCTTATTTTACGTTGTAATGTGGTAACTTGTACAAGAGATAAAGAGATGCATTTATATTATAACATTACAATATTGCTTGGGAAGATATGTTATAGACTAATGTCTTTCAATCTCCCAATTCTCTCTTATTCCCCCTACCCTCTCCACACCAGTTTTACTTGCAATCCTCCCAAGATATCCCCACCTATCTTTCTCTTTCAAAAGCCTTATCCTGTCTTCATTAATTTCTCTCATTCAACCCTACCCTATCTCAATCCTCCTACCCTGCTCCCTTTACTCACCAGTCTCGCTCTCCCTCTGTCTCAATTCCTCCACCCTTTTCCCACCAGTTTCATTCAATCCTTTCACCCTGCCCCATATCTCAATGACCTACCTCTTTCTCTCCCAGCCTCTACCCACTCAGTCTCCTCCTCTATCCTATGCCTAGCACCACTATCCATCTGCCTGCACCACTTCTCTCTTTCTCTCTCCTGTCCATATCTCCTCCCCCCCCTCTCTCTCTCTCCCATCCGCACTCCCTGCCCCACCCCTCTCTCTAGTTTTCTCCTCCCCTGCTCCCACCCTCTTTTACTTTCTCCCCTTCTTCTCCAGTACCTTCCAGCTTTCTTAGATAGCTCCTCTGCCATCACCATTTTTGGTTCTTACACACTCATCAATGCCCCATCACCCATCTGCATGTATCTCTCTCAAATCCTTTCCTTTGTCAATCACAATCTCTGATTCCCCTCCACTTCCATCATACCTCTGGTTTTCATTCTATCCTCTCCCCATCAACACATTTGGCTCTATCACTCTTCCTTTCCCCTATACCACCTCTGGCTCTTGGTCACCCTCCATCCACACTTCATTGCCTATGGCTGCATGCCATCTCTGTCTCTATGTCACTTATCCTCAACTGCCCCTCACAGATTCTGGCTATAACACCCTCCGCGCCCCCCCCCCCCCCTTCCTTCACCACATCTGGATTTCTCTCACATATACAACCTTATCACCATCTCTGCCCTACCTCCACCCTGAGTGTTCCCCCACCCACCCTGTTCCCCCATAATCAACACCTCTGGCTTTGTTTCACACCCATCCTCCCACTCTGGCTTTCTTGCACTCCTCGACTGCCTCGCTCTCAGTTCTTTATAACCCTTTATACTCCCATCCATGGCTCTCTTGTGCCCCCTCCACTCTCCCCACAATATTTCACAAAAGCCTCCCCCCCCCCCTCCCACACACACAGACAAACACACACACACATGGCTATCCTGCAACCACCTATCTCAGTCCTCTCTCCCTCTTTCTATTTTCCCTACCTTGCCTTGGTCCCTCACACAAGCTGCAGAACATGTGGTAGCATGGACTTTGGTGAGGACTAAGGAGCCAGACAGTCCAATCTGTATTTTTGACTTCAATAAGATGGAGGCAATATTCAGTATTCACACCCTCCACATTTCCCCCACAACATTCAACTCCTTCTTGTATATAGCAGAATTAGAAAAAGTACAGAGAAGAGTGACCAAGTTAATAAAAGGGATGGAACGATTCCCCTATGAGGAAAGTCTAAAGAGGTTAAAACTCTTCAGCTCGGAGAAGAATCAGCTGAGGTGAGATATGATAGAGGTCTATAAAATAATGAGTAGAGTGGAATGAGTAATGTTAATCAGTTGCTTACTCTTTCAAAAAGTACAAAGACTAAGGGACACAAAATGAAGTTACTGTGTGATACATTTAAAAGTAATAAGAGAAAACATATTTTTAATCAATGCATAATTAAGCTCTGGAATTCATTGCCAGATGATGTGGTGAAAACTAATAGTGTATCTGCGTTTAAAAAAAGTTTGGACAAGTTTGTAGAGGAAAAGTCCATAAACAATTATTAAGGTACAGATGAAGATTAGCAGCTTGGAATCTATCTACCCCTTGGGATTCTGCCAGATATTTGTGACCTAGATTGGCCACTGTTGGAAACAGGATACTGGGCTTGATGGACCCTTGGTCTGACCCAGCATGGCAAGTCTTATGTTTTTATGTAAGTCCCTCCAGTATTCACCCCCTTCTCACCTTCTCCCAGCATTCATCCCCCTCCTCAGCTCTCCTAATATTCACGCCCTTTCACATTACTGCCCCAGAAGCATGTATCCCCTTTTGCACGGTCCTTACCACCAAGCATTCATCTCCTTTGAACCGCTCCCCTAGTAAGCATTCATATCCCTCATATCCCCAACATTCACCACTTCATGCACTGTCCCCCTCCTCATCCCACCCCGCAAGCATTCACTGCCTGCATTAACCCCTCCTTTCCCCTAATTTCCTTTCAAAATTCACCCCCATGTCGCAAAATCATTCTGAATGGAACTTTGGGTGACTCTCTCCTCCCCTCTGCTGTGAGTTGAATTCCAAGTTCTGAGAGCTTAATGATCTGCTGGGCCTATGGGAAATGTTCACCACCACAGCCCCTCCCCTCCATACAGCAGAATAGCCCTCAATTCCAGGCAGCAGGTGGGATGGGGCTACAGCAGGAGGAGGAGGGCCAGAGCAGGCTCGTGTTCACTGCTTTGTCAGCTGCAGCCTCGGCCTCTCCTTTCCTTTCCTCCACTGCGGCTGGGTTGCAGACAGGCGGGGAGAGGCAGAGCAGGGATGAGCAAAAGAAACGCCTCTGCTTCCTGCTCCAGCCCCCTCCTTTCTCCGTGGCAACCACTTACACTAAAGAGCAGGCGGGACGGGACTGGAGCAGGGAGCAGAATGGCTCTCCTCTCCTCTGCTCTGCTCTACTTGTTCCCTGTTCCAGTCTCTCCTCTCCTGATCTCTGCAGTGCTGCTTTGTTGTTCTATGGACAGGAGGGCAAGAACCACATTTAGCCACAAGAAAGAGCACGTGTGACTCCTGAGCCACAGGTGTGTCATCCCTGTTCTAGGAAATTGCAGTTGCCATGGAAAATAAAAGAAGGTAAGAATGTGAAAGCTGGCAGAAAGGATGAATGAGGCATTCCAAGGCAGCGATAATGGAGGATCTAGGGGTAAGAAAGGAGGCAAGGTAAAAGCCTTGGTGAGCAAATATGCAAATAAAAGAGTTTTAGGGACTGATAAGCCAAGCATGCAAAAGTTTCTTATACTAAATGAAGGGAAAGGAGCAGAAGCCAAATAAGGGGGATTTGTGTTAGGCAAGCTGGGATCTAAGAAGGCCATGAACTAACTTTTTGGCAGTGGAAACTATAAGTAAGGGTCAGATGTTAGAGATTAGAAGTAGCTGAAAGTGGTAACATACATTTAGTAATAGTAGTAGTAGACATCTGAGCAGAAAGGGAGAGCTTGTCTGGAAAGTTTGTTTTAGCAAAACGTGTCAAATTTAGTAAATAAAAAAAGGTTTCCAAGAACTGCAGCAATTTATTAGCCAGTATTAGACTGATGAGGACATTTGCAAACAAACCTCTGAAGTTTTATGGTATCTGTGAAAACTACTGACAAAAGTGAGCCCAAGCATATTTCAGCAGCCTTCTGCCAGGACAGGCTGCAGGCTGACTGGCGCCCTGTGCGAAAACTGAAATTGGGCCTCTCTGCTCCCCTGCTCCCCCCCCCCCTCACACACACCCTCACCTTCCCAGTGACAGCTTTGGCACAGGACTCCGTTCTTCAGCAGTGGCAGTGGCAGGGGCTTTGACACAGCGTATCCCTCTCATCCCACTCACATATTATACCTCTCTCGTCCTCTATCCAGGGCCAGTATCCCCTCTGCCCTACCCTTTTCCCCCTGCCAACAGTGTCCATAGTTCCCCCCTCTCTCCCTCTAGCATCCTCTTCTCTCTCACTCTCCTTTCCTGTTTAGAAACATTACCTACGTTTTCTTGAATCCCCTCCTCGTCCTCCTCCCAGTAGGCTCATCTTTTCTGCTTGCAAACATCATGTGGTAGGGTGTGGAAAAGAGAGGGGACAGCAGCACCCTCCAAAACTGTCCCTGCCTCCTGTTGCAACAGGCCCCAGGTGAAACAGCAGCTTGTTGCTGCATAATTTACAACCTGCCACACAATAAACAACTTGAAGCACTCCCACCTTCTAATTCACCACCTGAAGAAAGCAACACGGTGTCTGCCTTCATTCTTAGCAATCTCTCTCTCTCTCTCTCTGCTTCTTGCTTCTTCCCCATCCCTTACAGGCAGCCTGCAGGGAATAGGAAGAGAGGTGGGTGAAGATGAGGCTGAAGCAGACAGAGCAGAGGATAGAAAAGGCATTCTGCTCCCTAATCCAGTCCAACCCCCGCCACCACCTCCACCACCATCTACTTGTTCTTTTCCTGTAGGGAACAGGAGGGGAGGGGGGAAGATGAGCATAGGGATGAGACTTCAGAAGTCAGAAAAAAAGAAGAGAAGAGGCATTATGCTCCCTGATCCAACCCTTCTCATCCTGCTGTCCCCTGCTCCCCCTCCTCTCCATACACATAAACATACATGCACCCGCACACCTTCACGCAATCCTGTCCTGAAGGGAACAGGAGAGGAGAGGGCAAGATTGAAGTAGACAGAGAAATCAGTTAGAATGTTTGATCCCTCAAAGGTCTCTTCAATTAAACCAAAGATGATTCTGATACAATTTGTGGAGGGATTGATGTCCCTTTAGAAGAATTTCATCTGTCTACAAAGGTTCTTACACCTGCATATACGGCAAACCATACACCAGCTACAAAGACCTGGATATATTTTGGAAGTCTGCAACTATGGGGATCCCACAGCTGGCAGTGAAGGCATCAATTTGAATTCATAGAAACCTCGGTGACTGTCACTACTGCCAACAAATTTCAAATTTGTGTTAATTCAGCCCCTTTTTGTATCTGTTACCATGTGTCCTATATTTGCACACATTTTTCTGTGTCATTAACAGCATGGCAAACTGCTGATACTGACAACACTTTCAGCATACATAAGCTCATATACTCAGAAAGATAACACTTTCTCAATAAAGTATAAAATGGATGGTTGCTCGGTATTTCAAATAAAAAAAAAATGTCAAAAGTTCATAACTTATGTCTTGATAGTTGATTTTTGTACTTGGTAAATTTTGTATTTGTATAGTAGATCATTTAAATATTGCTTAAAAACAATGTAAATGAATGTCATTGAATGAATGTCAATAAAAATAATTAACCTATTGCATAATAAGATATGTTAATATTTATGTAAAATTATGCAAACTTGCCACAGAATGTTGAAAAATCTACTGCAGGAACTGGGAGCTCTGAATATATTCCCTTCCAGTTATAGCACTCGCATGACTGTATATAAGTCTCTGGAAGTCATTTTTGGTGCTCCCAAATCTTTTCCCTCCCAGTTTTGCCAAAACTCTACTCCCTTACCTTCTTTTCTTCTTTTATCTCATTTCAGTCCCTTTAAACCTCCTTCCTTATTTTCTCTTCCCCTTCCCAAGTGCTCTCTGACAGACGTCAGATGTCCCCTATATATTCTCCTCTTTCCTCCACTCCTGTTTTTTTGTCTTTTCCACATAGCAGTGCCATCCTTCTGCTATGAAACTATTTCCTTACCTTTACCTTTTGTGCTTCCCTCCCATACTTTTGCTAAACCTGTCAAGCCTTGCTATATCTCTTATTTGAACCATTCTTATTTCCTCTAGTTCCTCTTATCTTCTCCCTCTTCAGGCATCACGTTTATGTGGCTCCAGTTTGCTTTACCTTTTTGTAATTTCTCTCCTTTTCTTCCAAAGTGCCATCCCCCAGCTTGGTGCTCCGCCAAGCCCAACTCCTCCCCCTCTCTCACACACACATGTAAATGTAATTTCTACCCCACCCCTATCTTTCTTCTTCCTTATTTCTAGCTTCCGCTATTCTAACCTGCAAACTTCACCCCTTTAATGGTTCCATCTGGTTCGCAGGGGTCGGGAACCTTTTTGGCTGAGAGAGCCATGAACGCCACATATTTTAAAATGTAATTCTGTGAGAGCCATACTAACTACAACACCCCACCCTCCTGACCCCCCCCAAGACCTACCAAATTAATTTACTACAACCCCCCACCCTCCTGACCCCCCTAAGACCTGCCAAAAGTCCCTGGTGGTCCAGCGGGGGTCCAGGGCTCACAGACAAATCCTTAATAAAAAAGTAAAAATCTAACAAAAACCCCCACCCTCCTGACGCCCCCCAAGACCTCCAAAATTAATTTACTACAACCCCCACCCTCCTGATGCCCCCTAAGACCTCCAAAATTAATTTACTACCACCCTCCTGACCCCCCCAAGACCTGCCAAAAGTCCCTGGTGGTCCAGCGGGGGTCCAGGAATGGTCCAGGAGCGATCTCCTGGACTTGGGCTGTCGGCTGCCAGTAGTCAAAATGGCGCCGATGGCCCTTTGCCCTCACTATGTCACTGGGGTCGACCAATGGTGGCGGTAGCCCCTGTGACATAATAAAGGCAAAGGGCCATCAAAGCCATTTTGATTACTGGCAGCCGACCGCCCTTTGCCCTTACTATGTCACAGGGGCTACCGCCACCATTGGTCAACCCCAGTGACATAGTGAGGGCAAAGGGCCATCGGCACCATTTTGACTACTGGCAGCCGACAGCCCACGTCTAGGAGATCGCTCCCAGACCGCTCCTGGACACCTGCTGGACCACCAGGGACTTTTGGCAGGTCTTGGGGGGTCAGGAAGGTGGGGGGTTGTAGTAAATTAATTTTGGAGGTCTTGGGGGGCATCAGGAGGGTGGGGGGCTTTGTTAGATTTTTTACTTTTTTATTAAAGATTTGTCTGCGAGCCAGATGCAGCCATCAAAAGAGCCACATCTGGCTCGCGAGCCATAGGTTCCTGACCCCTGCTCTATAGTCTCCTCTTCTGTATTTCTTCCCACCTAGCATCCTATCATCCATGATTTCTTTTTGCCGCTCCTCATACTTCCCTCACTTACCTCATTCCATACCTTCGCTCTCTCCCTAGACTAATCTCTTACTGTCCATCCCATTCCTTATGGTTCCATTTTAACATACTTAATCCACTCCCTGCAATCCATCCTCTAAGGGCTATCATCTTTACCTATACTCAGTCTCTATAATCATAGTTTTATCTCCAGTTTTACTGTGGCATTTTCACTGAATGTACTGTGATGTTGTCATCGATACATCTGTAACAATTTTCGAGCTGAAGCAAATGTTTGAAAAATCTGTCCATGCACTCTTCCTCAAATCCCTATCTATGAATCATTCTGTAAACTCTTACAATCTCACACTTCACCAATAATAAACACTGAACATATGTCAGCAGCCATACGGAGAAACGAAAATCAACATTTTTTACATTTTTCATTTTTATTTATGGTGGATAGGGATATTTTTGGGTGACATTGCTAATACTCCTAATGGTCAGGATGAACTCCCCAGTGATCTCTTACCCGGTAACTGGGCTATACAGTAGGAATGTCAAACTCCAGCCCTCAGGGGCTACAAACCATAATCTTGGTTTCAGGATATCCACACTGGATATCCTTACCAAGTGGCTCCATATTTGTGATTAAAATGTGTTATTTAAATAAACAAGGCCAGCGCTTCCACTAGGCAAACTAGGCGAACACCTAGAGCACCAAACGTTTGGGGGTGGAAAATTCCTGCCAGTGTGAGGCCATGGGCTGCATGTCTGGTGGATTTCATCCCTCCAGCAGCTGAAGGATGCAGGAGAAGGGGGAAGAGAGGGAAATGAATGCTGGCTAGGTGTGGAGAGGTGAAAGAAAGAGAGGGTACTGGGTGGGTGAGGGTAGAGAGAGAGAGAAGGTACTAAATGGCTGGGGGGGGTGGTAACAGAGTGTAGGGTAAGTGGTAGCATGGCAAAAGAGCATGTATACTAAGCACGTGGGGAGTGGAGAGAGAGAAGGCGCTGAGAAGTTAGAAGGGTGGAGAGAGTGAGAGGATATTGGCACTGTGGAAAGGACAAAGAGATTGTGATGATGCTAGTATGGTAGCTACAGAGTGCAAGGGAGAAGGGAGACTACTGGAGGGATAAGAGAGAGAAAAAGAGATGATGGGCAGAGGGTTAGAGGAGTGATGCTCGGCAGAGGGTGAGGGAAGAAATCGAGGCGGGGGTGCATGTGCCAGACCCAATGCTGCCAGAAAAGGGAGCACTGAACTAGGCCCACCACCAGAAGGAAAGCCTCAGGGATGGGGGGCGAAAGGCGTAAGACTGAAAGTTCGCCTAAGGTACCTAATACCCATGCATCGGCCCTGTAAATAAATACAAATAAATTAATATTCATGATGCATTTACATTCATTGTTTCCACTATATGGCTGATTTTCTTCGTTTGGTTATCCTGAAAATTAGATCAGTTTGTGGTTCTTGAGAGTCAGTGATCGAGGCCCTTGTTCTAGAGGCCTCTCTTTGCTGACTCTCCTCCTTCTCCTCCTGCTGCAGAAGTAAGAAATGAATGAGAGAGGGGCTGTCAAGCGGAAAAAAACATTGCCAAGTCCAAGTTCCGAGTTCCTGAATACTGTCCCTGGTCTCTGGAGTTCTTGTTCCAGCCTCCTGTCTTCAGAGCCTTCATCTTGTTCCAAACCTGAGCCCTTGTCTTGTTCCCGTTTCAAGTCATGCTACAGTCTTCAAGCCATGCTTCACTTTTGTCACATCTAAGTCTTCAGTGTTATGTCCCTGTCTCCATTGTCTTGTCCACGTCTCCAGAGTCATCTCCAAATCCTCTACCTCTGTCTGTCCTCATGCCCCCCAAACTTACTACATCATTCATTAAATCATGTTAGGACATTATCACGGGCATTAGGGCCCTAACGCCAGCAATAACACCATAACACCTGCAATAAATATTGCATCACGAAATGCATATGGAAATTTGAAAAATGTATTCAAGTGGGAGGAGTTTGAGCAGAGTAAATGGAATGAGGGCTGTTTAACATTGCATGCAATACCATAATTCTCACTATCGTAGGATTTAACCACATCTTTTTTCCTGGCGTTATGCCTGCAATAGCTGTGCATTATGGCCAAAACAGGATTTGTGATATTTATTGCAAATCCCATTTCGGGAGAGAGAGAGAGAGAGTGAGGGTGTAAGTGAGAGAGAAGAGAGAAAGAGAGAGCGCGAGCGCCTCTGTGGTGGTCCACTGATTTGTGAACTTTTTATACCACTGTAAGAGGGGGGCATTATGAACTCAAGGTGAAGTTTGTAGGGCGAGTTGAGTTTTGGGGGGAAGTTTAAATTTCAGAGTCATAAGTGCAAACAGCACAGTTAACATCAGTGAAGATTTAATGTGATTTGGAGTGATGAAAGTTGAAAGAAGAGTAGATTTGTACCATGTTCTGTTACGGTTGCCGCTCGCGGGGCCCAACCCGTGAGCAGCCCCTCACACCTCTGTTGCCTGCTGCACCATTCAGGCCAGTGCCCAACCACCTTTTCTCCTCCTTGCGGCTGCTGCTGTGGCTTCTCTCCACGGCGTGGAGCTAATGTCGCCATCCACAGCAGGCAGGGCTGCCGGAATCCTCACTCTTTGCGGCATGGAGCCACTGCCAGGATGCTCCTCTTCATGACCCTGCTACCACCGCCACTTTGCTCCACCTCCTCGTGGCAGGAACACCGCCGATGCTGCTGCTCCACTCCTGCCTGTTCCTGGGCCCTGCATAGGTGCGCGCGCACGCATGCCTCTTTTTGGATATTTAAAGGATCAGCGGCGGGAAACGCCCCACGGCCCCATCAGATGATATCATCAATCTGTTCCTTCACTAGTCCTATAAAAGGGCCCTGCTTCCTCTCCTCGGGGCTTTCGCATTGGATCTTCACAGTTGACTGTGGTCTTTTCTTCTGACAAGGTCTTCCATGGTCTGCTCCTGTCCAGATGGTTCCGTATTCCATGTTAGATGTTCCTGGTCTCCGTGGATGTTCCTATTCTTCATCAGAGCTCCTGTGTCATCTCTCTGATGTTGCTTATTCCTGATGTTCCAGACTGGGTCCTGATGATCCTTGTTCTTGACATTCTGAGTTCCTGTTGTTCCCATCTCCGGCTCTCCGTCCTGCTTCCAGGTTCCCTGCTTGTCCACCTTTCCTGGTGTGCCACAATCATGGTCCAGGACCAGCCCATGGGGGGATGTGTAGGGTGCTTCATGGCACAAGGCCTGTCTTCATGTATGCAGTGCAAGTCTCTGGAAGACCCTTGCTTTTGTTGCCAAAGTCTGTTCCTGAATCCGAGTTCCGAGTCATGAATCCTATTCCTGGACTTTGGAGTTCCTTGTTCCTGCTCCCATCCATGCCCATGCCCTAGACTCAAGCCAAAACATGCTCCACTTCAGCATGGTCCACAACCAGCCATGGGCAGCTGTGTAGGGTGCACCTCGGTGAAGGCCTCTCCTGAATCTTCGACATGTTTCCAGTTCCAAGTCTCCACTTTCTCGCCTGGAGTCTGCTTCGCTTCTGGTGTGGTCCATGACCAGCTGTGTAGGGCACGGTACTATTTATTTATTTATTTATTTATTTATTGGTTTTTATATACCGCCGCTCATCAGAGATATCACGTCGGTGTACAGAGAACGAAAAATATGCAAATGCGTTGTACATAAAACAGTATGGTAACAATTAAGGAACGATACATAAAACAGCTAAAAGCAGTAACAGAGAATAGTTTATAAAAACATGGAATAGCTATTATAGTACAACTTAATATAATATACTAGTGCCTGAATCCTCATCTGAGTCTTCCAAGTTCCTGAGTTCCATGTCTTGTCTTGTTCCTGCCCTCACACACTTGTTGTTCCCTAATGCTAGGTCTGTAAGGGCTATTGAGTGGCCGGAGGACTACGCTTGAGACCAGCATTGCATTGCTGGGTCTTCCCGGTGTGTGCAGGTCCAGTAGAGGTCTGAGCCTGCCTTGTTCCAGTTCCTCATCTCAAACCTGGTCCAGCCTGGACACTCTGACCTCCCCCAGTGTGTGTCTTGGGGTTCCTCCCTGAACTGTGCCGTGGTCCAAGGGGAGGGGAGAGAGGGGGAGAGAGAGAGAGAGAGAGAGAGAGAGAGACTATCTACAAGGCCCTTGTGGTAGTTATTTATATCTCTATAGAAGGCCCAACTAATAACACGAGGTGAGGTTTTGGTAGTAGTGTAATGGTTAGGGGCCACTTTTACATGCAGAGTGAGACATACGAACAGAACTGTACACTCTTATGAAGATTTGATGTCCTTTGGAGTGAGGCAACTCACACAGTGATGAGATTTGTACAATGTTCTCTCAACCTAGCTTGATGTTACCTAGGTAGAGAATCCAGCATGCTTGGTTGAGAGAACATTGTACAAATCTCATCACTGTGTGAGTTTCCTCACTCTGAAGGACACCAAATCTTCACAAGAGTGTACTTTTCTGTTCGTATGTCTCACTCTGCATGTAAAAGTGGCCCCTAACCCCTACACTACTACCTAAACCTCTCCTCAAGATACTAGGTAGGCCTATAGTAGCATAAAAAGCTGTTTACTATGGCACTACTCCAAGAGGCTCTCTCTCTCTCCCCCTCTCCCCCACCTCCCCCTTATCTCAGGCCCTTCCCCACTCTCCTCCCATATCACAAGCTCTTCCCCAGCCTAAAAATCACAAATTGCATTGTGGGCATAATACACAATATCACACAGCTTAACACTGTTGAAAAAGGTGTAATCATTTTTGGCATTAAAACTGTGCAGAAATCCTACCCCCAATCCCTCCCCTTTTAAAAATTAGCATCGCACTATGTGTTATGGCATTTATCACATGCGTTAAGGTGTTTTATGCATGCAAAAATGCCTTAACACGGCATTAAGGCCATAACACATTTTGAAGAATGATGCGGTATTCTTGCTATATTTATAGCAAAATGATGAATCTAGGTTTTAGACAGATAAATTGTTATCTGGCTAAGTAGCAGATGCAGAATATTCAATCTGTGCTACTTAATCAGATAAGTCCAAACTTATCTGGTTACATGGCACCGAACATTGACCTCATGGTTGCTAAAGCAGATAAAGATGGTGGAAAACCAAACCATCTAAGAAAAAATAGTCCAAAGAGGATTTGTATTTCAAATTACTCCCCCCCCCCCCCCCCCCCCCCGATTAAAACTTTGTATTTCAAATGCTAATTTGTCTATCCATCAATACAAGACTATCCTGAACTCTTTTTGGGCAAGTTAATTTTATGACCAGTCATCATGGTTGCTAAAACAAATGGTTTCTCATCATGAGGCTGGTAACAGAAAGCCACTGTGGATGATCTTGATGGAAGAAACAGATGTGGGGGTGACATTTCAAATAATATTCATTATTTCACTTAGGTTCCTAAGTTTTAGGAACCTCAGTTTAGGGAGATTTTCATCTGAATTTAGGACCTATTATTTTGGCTGACAATTTTCCTAGATTTATGTTCCTAAATTTAAGGCTGCGGATCATTTGCCTATATTTCATTCCTACGCAGGGTGCTTAGAACTGAAAATCAGTGCTAAGAACCTAACTTTTTCCCACACCCCAACTCTGCCCTTGTAGACATTGAGAGGCTTATATTTAGTGCTACTTAGGGCTGGATTCACTAATGCCGGCATCGTGCTGGCATCGTGCCAAATAACTACATCATAAAAGTGTAGTCATTCAGCGCGAAAATGACAGCGAAAAGCATGCGTACCTTTCGCTGTCTGGGAAATCTTCACAGAGTTGGCCCCGGTGCTGCCCCGACTCCTTCTCTTCCGGGGTCGACTCCGCCCCGAGCTAGCTATTGCACACGTGTGCTAAGCTTTCTAGCTATGGCACGCGTGCGATAGCTTTAGAAAATGACCCCCCTTAGCCGGATAAGTAGCGACTTATCTGGCTAAGTGGTGGCTGCTAAGTTCAGCAGCTACCATTTAGCCAGATAGGTATTTATCTGGCTTAGTAGATAGCCGGATATCTTGGTGGCGGACAATGGGCAAATCAAAGTAGGGCAACTTATCAGTTATCTTAACCTTGGCCTTATCCAGTTAAATTAACCAGATAAGTTAGATCTGCCACAGCAAGTTTTCAGTTTAGGTGCCTAAATCCTAAAATTCAGCACCTAAGCCCTTTGAAAATTGACTCCTATGTTGTTCCAGCAGTCTTATTGGTAGTACATTTTAACACTTCCCAAATATAATGAAGGCATTTGGCTGTTTCTAATAGGAAATTTAATAGGTTTGCATACTTATAACTGAGTATTCCTAATGATGAATAACGTCTGCATCCTCTCTTCTTTTCTCTCTATGGCCAAAGTGCTATAAAAATATTATGGGAAACCATGGTATAATTAATTTAATTTATACATATTTATGACTGATTATACAAGGAGAAAAGTGTTTGCTACATAAAAGATGCCCCAGTGGGTTATACTGTTTTGAGACAGAATAACTGACTGATACATATTCATAAATTATTAAGAAATCCAGACCTTTCAATTTCCCTTTATGATGATAAAGTAGAGAAGATTTTGTGCTTGGATGCAGACTGCAGAGACATAATTTTTTACAAATACTAATTAGAAGAGTCTGTGTATTCTACTTGAGGCAATAAAACCACAGAGTCAAACATTATTTCCTGATCTTTTTTTTTTTTTTTTTTTAAATCCTCTTAATGATATTTTTCTGTACTCTGATTTGCTAGATAAGCCTTTAGTAATCTCTGGTGGATATCTCTCTCAGTTTATCAGAATGGATGATATGCAATCTGTAGGTCCTGCTAATTCCAGTATCCACGGGATACATATAGTAACCACTGCGATGAGGAGGAGGAGAGGGGTATTATCACATTTTTTTATCTTGTTTTTTTTCAGTTTGCATTTTGTTTGCTTTTTAGTTTAGTTTTTTCAAATGAAATAAACAACAAAAAAGCAGACCCCCCCCCCAATAAAACCCCCCCCCAAAATAAAACAAATGAAAAAAGTGGCTGGGTTCCATCTTCCCCTGCCTTTGCTGACCCCGCACTCCCCAGTGCAGAAATGAACATGTCACCACTTCCACCAGCGCCGGCAACATACTCCACCAACATGCAGAAATAAAACAATTTGGCTTCATCCTCCATCCGCCCTCCTAACGTAGCTTACCACATTCATGGGGGCTCTGGTGGTCCCCAGTTGCTCCTGCTCTGTTGAGTTGTGATTTGAAAAATGGCCCTGGCTGGCCCTAAGGCCAGTAACATTTTGTTGGTATAGCCGCATAGCATATGACTGTGCCACAAATTTCTGCCAGCCTCAGAGCTGACTGGACAACATTTTGAAAATGGAACTGTTCAGTTCGGAGTTAATAGTCTGCTTGGGATTAGCAATCTGTTGATATTTAGGAGAGTTGTGGGTGGATCCTTGGACCAGTGGCAGATGACCACGCCCCCGGGGGAGACCCCGAGAGGGACCACCGGTCAGGCTCAGAGTATGGAGACAGACACACACTAGTTCTTTTATTAGACAGTATACTGAACCACCAGAGGTGGCAGTAGTGAGCTGGAGTGCCCGGCTGGGCTGTAGTCCCTCAGATACTGGAACAGCGATCCCTGGAGGCTGAGCTGTAGAGAAACTGAAATATAGTGAGTAGGCAGGGTATGCAGAGTTCATGTACTGAACCAGATGGTAACACTCACACAATGTCTCATAGAAGCCCAGGAGCTGGAATGTATAGGCCCTCGAGGAGCGAGTACCTGCTTCCAGGGAAAGCTCTGAGAGAGCGATGGTAACTCACTGATGTAGTTGGCAGTGATGACTTCCAGGCAGAAGAGAGTACCAAGTAAGTCTGGGAACGAGGGCCCTCGAGGAGCGAGTACCGGTTCCAGACTGTCACCTGGAAAACAAAGGAGAGAGCGAGACCCCCAAGGAGCGGGTACCCTTAGTAAGTCTGAGAAGGCAGAGTAGCTTAGGTAGAGTAACCCTTGCTAACTCGATCTGTTAGCAAATTCTAAGACCTTATATATCCGTCGCGGGTGACGTCATCTTCGGGGGATGCCCCTGAGGTTCGCACCATCGCCAGTACTTCGGTTGGGGCCGCACCGCGAGCGCACCCCTAGGCCTCCAAGAAACATGGTGGTTAGCAGCATGGAGCTGGTCCAGGGACGCCGGAGGACTTCGGCAGAAGAACGCCGCGGCAGCCAATTTTCCTGTGGGCGAAGAGGGAGGCGCCAAAGAGGTAAGGAGGACGGAGAGAGGGCGTCGGGAAACGACGGACACAACAGGAACCCAGCAGGGGCAGGAATGACCTAACCAATTTGGACTAACAGAAACCCGTAGATGAAGTATGATGTGTTGGGAGGTGGGGATGGTTTGTGTTTTAATTTCTGCATGCTGCGGGGTGGGTTGTTTCGCAGCAGTGGCAGCATTCTGAAATGAAACGAAAAACACAACAAATATATCTTCTTAAACAAAAGAATGGTACATTATAAAGGCTCTTCAAACACTGATTCATTGTTCAAGGCACAGAGTTTTCATAGGGGTGTGGAAACAGACAGGCTCCAAGGTAATGACATCATTCTCAGGATCACTGCTATCACTGCAGAACAGCAGTGTTAGTGTGGGGGGTGGGGGGGGGGGGGGCTTAGCCCCATTACCAGGCTAATCACAAAAGTAGGGAGTCTCCTTCCAGGGAAGAACTATCTGCAGAGAAAAGTGACTAATCACTGAGCCCCTTTACCAGTACTTCTCCAAAAATTTAAAAAAAAAGCTTTTCTGGGGCACCAACAGGACATAAGAACTTAAGAAAATGCCATACTGGGTCAGACCAAGGGTCCATCAAGCCCAGCATCCTGTTACCAACAGTGGCCAATCCAGGCCATAAGAACCTGGCAAGTACCCAAAAACTAAGTCTATTCCATGTTACCGTTGCTAGTAATAGCAGGTAATAGACTTCTCCACCAAGAACTTATCCAATGCTTTTTTAAACACAGCTATACTAACTGCACTAACCACATCCTCTGGCAACAAATTCCAGAGTTTAATTGTGCGTTGAGTAAAAAAGAACTTTCTCCGATTAGTTTTAAATGTGCCCCATGCTAACTTCATGGCGTGCCCCCTAGTCTTTCTATTATCCAAAAGAATAAATAACCGATTCACATCTACCCATTCTAGACCTCTCATAATTTTAAACATCTCTATCATATCCCCCCTCAGTCGTCTCTTCTCCAAGCTGAAAAGTCCTAACCTCTTTAGATTTGGAAAAAGAATATGGCAGAGGAGGAGAGAATGACAGAGAAAAAGAGACGATTACAGAGGAAACACACCAACAAATACTTTAGTATTTCAAAAATAAATCCACCTTTCTTTAAACAAGGCAAATGTATTTCCAAGCAATAGGTTCCAAGAATACAAAGGTCTTTGCTATCACTTGCATTGTTACTGTGGCCAAAGAACACTATAGGCATTCAGAGGCTTGAAGATGAACCTCAGATTAAGCCTCAAAAGCTTTTCTGAGATAGGAAATTGTTTTTGTTATGAGTACAAAGTTCATTTCTGTGAGCTTTCAGACTTTAGCGTGCAGTCATTGCAATGTGGAGAAATGTCAACCATTGCCTTTCTGAGTCAGGATGACCAGATTCCTCCTCTGGGTTGTCCCCTTTCAGGCCAACGTTTGTCCCCAATTTATATCTTCTCACATCACCCTTTGATGACCTTTACTGAGACAGAAGACAGACGGTTCCAAGCATGCATTCATGCCCATTTCCTGCACTTCTGGAACTCTGCTCTTTTTTCATCTCATCCTGGAGTATAGTACATCTCTCACTTCTTCCCTCTTCTCTGAAGAACAACTCCTATATGCAAAACTCACTTGCATCTCTTTGGAAGCAAGCAAGAGAAGTCAGTAGAAAAAGAACTGGTATGCTAAATTTTGTGTGTGAACTCTGTTTAGCTTCCCCTTGAAAAGTAATATGATGACGCTATTTAGCCAATGCAATTTCATGTTTTCACATACAATAATAGTATAACCATGCTATAGGGTACAAGTTTTTTACTGCTATCAAGCAAAATCTTATTGCATCACTCATTAGTCATTAAGTGGCATGATTGGAACAATTATAGGCCTATTTCCAATCTTCCGTTCTTATCAAAAGTTATTGAGAAAGCTGTACTTTCTCAGTTAATCGTTTAGATGTTCATAATATTCTTTTTCCAAATCAATTTGGATTTAGGAAGTGTCAGTCTACTGAAACTCTGCTTCTTTCTTTGAAAGATTCTGTTTTACATGGGTTTGATTCTGGGGACTCCTACTTACTTGTTTTAATTGATTTCTCTGTGGTCCTTGATACTGTGGATCATTCGATGTTGATTCATAGATTGATTGAGATTGGGATTGGCGATACTGTTCTCGAATGGTTTTCTTCTTTTTTCTCATAAAAATCTATTCAAGTTAAACTTGGTAATCACGTCTCTGATGTGTTTCACGTAGAGACGAGGGTGCCGCAAGGCACAGCCCTTTCGACCGCTCTTTTCAATATTTATATGGCTTTCTTTAGATAAATTGTTGGCAGGTCTTGGTCTCTCTTTTTATCTTTACGCTGATGATGTGCAATTTTACATTATACTTTTATACTCTGCAACAATCTCTTAGATTGCAAAATAAAGGTTTTTAACTAGTCCCTAGATTCAGAGTGCTTACTTAAGTGAAGTAAAAAACCATTCTTTTTCTATACTGGGACCTAAGATGTGAATTCCATGCCAGAAGCATTATGTATGTACATTAACTGATAGTAAGAAATTTAAAAGTGATTTGAAAACATTGTTGTTTAAGAATGCTTATAATTTTATATGAGAGAGTAATGGAGAGATGATTGTATAATTGATTTAGGAACACTGATATTATATATGAGAGAATTTTAAAGAACTATTTGTATAAATAATTTCATTATTTTACTTGATGTTTTTATTATATTTTAGTAATATGTTTATTGTTCTATTTTTTTTATTTTAATATATTTTATACATGTTAAATTGTAAACCGTTGTGATTTTCATCTGGAATGATGGTATACAAAACGTATAAACAAATAAATAAATAAGCAAACAAATAAATTGAATGTTAGCATGCATGGTAAATATTTTGTGAGCACAAAGTAGCTTTTCTGGAACCTGTCTGAATTGCTACTGTTACTCCCTGCTATTTCATCTGGCCCTAGGAGGAAAGCTCTCATCTGGATCCTTGCTGATGCTTCATAGGCGGATGCCCCGGTGAGAGAAATAAGCCTGCCTGAATTGCCACTGTTATTCCCTGATATTTCATCTGGACCAAGGCGAGCAGCTTTCATCTGGGTCCTTGCCGCTGCTTCATAGGCAGATGCCCTAGGGCATGCCGCTGCCAGAATGCCAAAACTGCGCACCCCTTAGAGCATTTTTTTTCCCTGTGTAAAAAATCACAACAGTGAGAGGGGCCCATGGACGACCATCTACTATGACCTGAAGTCCAGGCGGGAAGTATCCCACATGAGACTTCGGGTGAGGCCTCTCTAAGTTTTATAGCTCCTTCCTCACCACCCCCTCTTCTCCTAAGGGAGGGGGAAGCGCAGACTTGGAAACTATGAATACCTCTGGAATTTGTGGAGTACCCCAGGAGACTTCTTTGCGTTTGCCGTTTCGGGGGTAAGAGATGAAGGTGTAAGTGTGGCTACTACTACAGCCCCTGCCCTGCTGGAGGATACTCTTAGTTGTGGAGGTGGGCTGGTTAGTCCACAACCCATAAGAGAACAAATGGCAGGAGTTGTAGCTATTCCCTACTCCAGTAACAGTGTGTGTTTACTTGCAATAGTGAAAATTCTCAACAAAATATTTACCTAGGCAGTGCATATTCATCAAGACCAAGAGATTCAAATTTGCCATGAATTAGACATTGTAGCACAGGAAATTATGTATGCTGTCTGTGGCATAATTCTATTGGTTCCATTGATGGCAATCATGAACTACCATCTCCTGAAGTGCTAAATGAGAAAATGAACTCATCAGATTTATCATACACTGTTTCACCCCAGAATGTTGGTTTTCTTATGATACCAGGATTATGACATTTACAAATAAAGTGCCCCTGGTCCAGCCTAGTGATGCAGCGGCAGGCTGAAACGTACCTTCTGACCACAGGCTGCTGCACCGCAGTTGGCAACCTGTACCTCATGTTCCAGGCCCAGAGCTCGATCCTACATCCTGCTGGGGCCTCCTAGCATGGCTCCTGGCATCCTGTTCCTCTGCTGCTGCATCCTCCTGCTCTAAGGGCCCATAGCAACTCTTAAGCCTTATAGGGCCAGCTCCCAGGATTTCCTGTGGCATGGACTGATGACATCAGCCCTTCTCTAACCTAAAAGGAAGCTCATTTCTCTGGCTAGGTGCCTGAGCACCTTTTTCTTTGATCCTGCATTCTTGATTCTGACTTCCAATTGAGACCTGGCCTGGTTCCTGACCCTGCTTCCATCTGCTACCTGCCCTTATCCTTGCTTGTCTCCTGCTTCTGAATAGACTCTGCCTGCCTCATCCTTTCCTGCCTGACCACACCTCTGTCTCTCGATTCAGCATTAGCCTTGTCTGTCAGCAGTACCAGGGTCCACTCTTCCAAGCCCGTGACACAGTCCTATGTAGGGCTGCCAACTTTTCTATGGAGCAGGACCGGACACTTGGGAGTTGGGGGGGAGGGGGGGAGCAGCAGCCGGCCACAGCGCCCCCCCCCCCCCTCCCTTTTTTCCCTTTTAAATCAAGCATGGATTTTTTCCAAGGCAGATACTTTCTGCCTGTCTTTGGGGTTCAGTTCGACTCCCCTCTTCCTCTGCGATTCCCAGGAGGACAGCGTGAAGTAGAAACAAGTGCGGCACAGCCTTGGGAGAGGCAGAGGAGGAGGAGGAGAGTCAAACCGAGGCACAGCTGTGGGAGAGGCAGAGGAGGAGGAGGAGAGTCAAATCGAGCCCCGAAAACAGGCAGGTGTTTGGAGCGCTCCCACCACTGATTGGCTCCTGGCCTTTTCTAACCGGGTTTTACAGTGTCGGGTTACCCTTGTAACCAGACACTGTGCAACAGGCTGCAAAACCGGGCTGTCCGAAAACCGGGCAGTTGGTCACCCTAATCCTATGTACTGCCATATGAAGGCACCTGAGTTTAACTCCCATATCAGGTTTTCCACTCCCCAGCTTAGCCAGTACTACTGGGATGCTGTGGAGACAGCATTCACAGTCCTTTGGGGGGGGGGGGGGCTAAAGGTGGGTATTACTATGAGTGGAAGTATAGATATATTTTTAAATAAATAAATAAAATGTGCAATGGAACCACCAAGTGGCTGGATTCCAGCCTGTAAGTGCAAGATTCCAGAAGAAGCACTAGTACAAGACCCTCTGGCCAAGCACTGTCACTGCAATGTCTGAAGTAAAACAGGCAACTAAAAAAAAAAAAAAAAAAAAAAAAAAAATTCTAATAAATAAATAAATAAATGAATGAATAAGGGGGAAAATAAATAATCCCCAAGCGATTGTGAGTGCAGACTTACTGAACCAGTTCTCCAGCCCTGGCTCTGACTGAGAGCTGCAATCCCCAAGGAGGAGGAAAAACTATGAAGTACAACCATGTATATCCGAAAAGCTAGACAGTGACTCAGCAAGCATCCTTCAGTGGAAGCAGAGTCAAAGTTCATACCTTACTTACTTTGAAGTGTATATCAATGATCCGTTTAAAATGAAAGGAAGAAAATAGAGAGTGTTATGTACTTCAAGCAGTTGTGAAACAGAGTTCAAGTGCATGGAATATTAATATTATTCAGGCCTCAATATATTAAGTCTCCCAGCTCCTCATCTTATTTCCTAATGATTTTTTAATAACTTCCAAGTTAGGGGGAAGAAACAGACATTTCATGGATAAAGTATGCTTATCACTTTTCAATCTAATCCCTCCTGACATTTTTGCCATTTTGCTGTGAGTTTCTTCTGAAATGTTTTCATGGGGCTGCTTTAAAAACACTTGTAATGACTTGTGATCAGATTTCAACAGAGCAGGCAAATCTGTGGAAATACCTATTTGACTGTGTGGGGTACAGAAGGATAGGTTTCATGTCTTGACAAATATAAATGCCTTGTTAAGCTATATTTAATCATTTTCAGTGACAACAGGGAGATGCAAACTAGAATTTTCAGGTATACATATATATTTGACTTAATGTTTTTTTTTTTACTTAATCATGTTACGCCCAGAGAAGTGGACACATGGGCCGGCCGTGTGGAGAAGGAGTGGAAGAGATCTCCGCAGAGAAGAAGAGGCCAGTTGGCGGATCGGAATCCGAAGCCAGACAGATGCTCAACCCTGGAAGTCTGAGATCACCCCAGGAGGAGCCCGTGAGGATCCGGACCGCTGGGACATAGGCGGCTTCCTCCAGACGACAAGCAGATGTAGGAGACTTCACCCTGGAAGTCCGAGATCCCCCAGGAGGAGCCCGTGAGGATCCAAACCACTGGAACTTAGGTGAATACCTTTGGATGGAGAGCAGCGGTGAGAAGACGGACCAGGATCAAACCAGGAAGTAATTCGTAGGAAGAATATACTGGCACCTGGAACAGCGGACTGAAGCAGGAGTGGAGCTGCAGCAGAGAGGGTCCCAGGACCAGAGAGCCAGCAGGGCTGGAATCAGGATCACAGAGAAGACCGGAGCAGGATCCGAAGCAGGAGCGGAGTGAAGGCAGGAACAAGCAACTCACCACTCACTAGGAGTTGACCACGTTGCAAGGCAAGGAACCATGGTCAGACGCCGGGTTTAAATCCCCGCCGGCGTCTGACGTCATGTGACAAGGCGATAGCTAAAGCCAGAAGAATGCTGGGCTGCATAGAGAGAGGAATATCGAGTAAGAAAAGGGAAGTGATTATCCCCTTGTACAGGTCCTTGGTGAGACCTCACCTGGAGTATTGTGTTCAGTTCTGGAGACCGTATCTCCGAAGAGACAGAGACAAGATGGAGGCGGTCCAGAGAAGGGTGACCAAAAAGGTGGAAGGTCTTCATCAAATGACTTATGAGGAGAGATTGAAGAATCTAAATATGTACACCCTGGAGGAAAGGAGGAGCAGAGGTGATATGATACAGACCTTCAGATACTTGAAAGGTTTTAATGATCCAATGACAACGACAAACCTTTTCCATAGGAAAAAAATCAGCAGAACCAGGGGTCACGATTTGAAGCTCCAGGGAGGAAGATTCAGAACCAATGTCAGGAAGTATTTCTTCACGGAGAGGGTGGTGGATGCCTGGAATGCCCTTCCAAAGGAAGTGGTGAAGACCAGAACTGTGAAGGACTTCAAAGGGGCGTGGGATAAACACTGTGGATCCATAAAATCAAGAGGCCGTCAATAAAGAGTGGGTGGCTCGCCAGAATGACGGCTACTGCCTGGAGATAATACCCTTATTCAATAAACATACACATGGTTACTGTGACTCCAACATCACTCTAAGCTACAACAGCAAGAGGAAATGTGGAAAAAAGGATTCGCACTCACAAAGTGGGGAGTAGCTGGCTTGTTACGGCGGTTACTACCCCAAACCAAATAAGCCTGATACTTCACTTTCAATGCATATCCAGCATAGCTCTCTGCTTCAACGGTAGGGGAGAAGAAAAACTGATACTTCACGCATAGCTCTCTGCTTCAACGGCAGGGGAGAAGAAAAACTGATACTTCACGCATATCCAGCATAGCTCTCTGCTTCAACGGCAGGGGAGAAGAAAAACTGATACTTCACGCATATCCAGCATAGCTCTCTGCTTCAACGGCAGGGGAGAAGAAAAAAGGATTCGCACTCACAAAGCGGGGAGTAGCTGGCTTGTTACGGCGGTTACTACCCCAAACCAAATAAGCCTGATACTTCACTTTCAATGCATATCCTGCTTCAACCGCAGGGGAGAAGAAAAACTGATACTTCACGCATATCCAGCATAGCTCTCTGCTTCAACGGCAGGGGAGAAGAAAAACTGATACTACACGCATATCCAGCATAGCTCCCTGCTTCAACGGCAGGGGAGAAGAAAAACAACCAATAAGGGCTGAATAACACAGTCTGGGTAAAACAAATAAACATGGGTGTAGCTTGCTTATTGCGGCGGTTACTACCCCTACTACCCCTAACTAATCAAGCTTGATATTTCACTTGGTTGCAGCTCCATCACTGCTCTCTACATTAATGGTGGGGGTGGAAGAGAAATAGAACCAAAGAGCTAAGAGAAACAGATAAGTATGAGAAAAAAATGTGAAGCTTGCTGGGCAGACTGGATGGGCCGTTTGGTCTTCTTCTGCCGTCATTTCTATGTTTCTATGTTTCTATGTTTCTATAATTGTGGGCTGGCCGCGGTTTCGCGCCAGAGGCCCTTTAAAAGGGTTCCCTCTGCGCGCGCGTGTGCCTAGAGGAGCGGAGTCAGAAATCCGGAGCTCGGCGGCGTCTGCTTCGTGGAGACGCCGCCGCGGCAGGCCGAGAAGGCCCAGCGAATCCGTCTGCCGCCAGAACTCCCAGGAAGGCGAGGTAAGGACCCGGTCGGGAGGGTCGCGACCGAGACCGCAACACATCATACAAGAATTATTTGACATTCCACATTCTAGGCTATCTCTCTATATGTATGTGTTTCTCTGTGTGTATGGTTATATTATAATGATCTGTTAGTTCTTGGAGGAGAAGTCCATTAACAGCTAATAATCAAGTTTACTTAGGGAATAGCAACTGCTATTAATTGCATCAGTAGCATGGGATCTTCTTATTGTTTGGGTAATTGCCAGGTTCTTTTGGCCTGGTTTGGCCTCTGTTGGAAACAGGATGCTGGGTTTGGTGGACTCTTGGTCTGACCCAGCAAAAAATTAAAAAGACACCACCATCTACAGAAAAAGAAATTATTACTGGAGTTCTGCTTAGGAATAATCAGCCAAAGCTCAAATATGTTATGCAAATCTCTTATTCACAAAGTGCTTCTAACTCCTAGAGCTATGCCTTCTCACTAGCATTCCACTTTACCTCTCTTAGGGGCATATTTACTAAACTGTAATAATACATTTGAGTATGATAAACAGAATTTACTGTGCAGTAAAAGACATTATTGTTGCGGTCCCGATCGCCTCCCTCGCGATCGGGTCCATGCCCACTTTCCCCCGCTCCGGTCTGCGGCTGGAATCACCGCGCTTCAGGCCTACTAGGCCGCATGGCTGGGACGTCTCCACAGGGGAGACGCCACTGAGGCCCGACGCTGGCTCCGCCCCCACGCTGCTATGCGCGCGCGTGAGAGCAGAGCATTTAAAGGTCCAGCACCCGGAAGTGCTGGACCGCCCCCTGGATGACGTCAGACGCCGGCACAGTACTTAAGCCGGCGTCTGACTCCCAAACGACGCCTTGCAACGAGGTTCCTCTTCGGAGTGTCTAGTTGCCTTCTGTTCCTGCTGACCTCGCTGTTCTTGCTGACCTCGCTGTTCCTGCCTTGACCTAGGGTCCTCCCGGTACTCCTGCCCCGGTTTTAGCTCCGGCTGTTCCTCGCTTCAGTGACTTCCTGGTTCTTGACTTCAGCTCGCTTCTGACCTGCCTCACCTGCCACCTGCCTCGACCCTCGGACTTCCTTCTCGTCTCATCTCTCGTTGTCTCCTAAGTCCCAGCGGTCCAGATCCCTACGGGCTCCTCCTGGGGGGATCTAGGACTTCCAGGGTGAAACCTTCGCTGCTTCCTCCCATCTGCCTTGATCTCCTATGTCCCAGCGGTCCAGATCCCTACGGGCTCCTCCTGGGGGGATCTAGGACTTCCAGAGTGAAGTGGCCTTCGGTGCTTCAGCTTGGTTCCGCCTCCCAGCCTGTCCACGATGGAACCCCCAGTTCCATCAGGCCGGCCCAAGGGTCCACCCCCAACTCGCTACCGCAACAATTATTGCAAATAAATGGACTAAATAAAATTTACAATTACAATAAACCTTTGCTTAATATTTCCAGTCCCTAAATCAGGCAGCTTATTGGCACACTAAGGAGTAGTGTAGTACGTGAAAAATCTTTGCAGGTTGCACTACTCCAGAAAGATTAGCTATACCTCAAGGAGCCTGGTAATGCTCCTGGGATTTAAGCCCTAAAGAATATTTACCCAAGCAAAAATTAGACATTCCTGCTGGCCCACGGTGCCACATTCCCCATTGTACCCTTGCAGCCAAACCTGCCAGCACATAAATATTCATAAACAAGTATCCCCTTTCTAGTCTCCACCTTCTCTGGGTAATAACTCTACCCCTAGTCTTCCAATCAAGCCCCCTGCCCTCTTTCTAAACTCTCCATCTCACAGTTGCTGCCCTTCCCCATGATGCCCCCAATTTACTGTTCTAGGGTCTACAGGGGGGCAAGAGTTCAAGGGAATGTCTGGGATTGGCTGGTGTCACTTGATGTCACATGCTACCTTGACCCACTGCCCAGCATCAAAGTAGCATGTGACATCAGCTAGCACCATTTTGAAATATGGAACAGGTGAGGTGGGCACAGTGGGGGAAAGTAGGAATGTCTCTTGCCCCACTAGACCCCAGGAATACTATGGTAAGTTTCATGAGGGTTCTTAAGGTGGGGTACCTAGACCTCAGGGATTTTTTTAATGGGTTGATGGAGGGCAGATACCCCAGGGAAGTATTTTATCTGGGGTTGCAAATTGGGGGGGGGGGGGGGGGGGGGCTTTACTTGGATAATGTCTCTTTAAAAAATGTATAAATAGTGTATCTGTAGCTAATTGGGAGCATTATTAGCCAATCAGTCCTACTACTATTATTACCACCACTGTTATTATTTACCATTTCTAAAGTGCTACTAGACATATGCAGCACTGTATAGATACATATATAATGTAACTTACAATGTAGTCGAAAAATATACATGACAAACACATTTATGGGAAGTGTATTTATTATAGAGAAGTAGTTAGGGATTTAAAAGCAATTTGCAAAAGGTGAGTTTTTAAACAGGATTTGAATATTGGCCAGAGGGGAGAATGATGCACTGACTTAGGAGGTCTAGTCCAGTCATATAGAGAGCAAAATGGAAAGCTCAGAGCCAGTAACTTGTGGTGAAAGAGAAGAACACAGATAAGAGCAACTTGCTCAATAAATGCAGTTCGCAAGGAAGGTGCAAGGAGAGAGAAAAGAAGATAGGAAGTGAGGAAACTACAGAGTAAACACGGTTGTAGGTGAGTAAAAGAAGCTTGATTTGTATGCAGAAGTGGACAGATCAAGTAGATTTACATGGTCATAGTGACATAGAAAATAGATGTGTTGCAGCCAAATTTTGAATAGATTGCTGTATAGAAAGATGGTTAAGTAGGAGGTATACATAGAGCAAATCTGAAGTCTAATCGGGAGGTGACAAGGTGATGAGAGTGGATGAGTGTTTTTTTTGTAGCATACTTAGAAAGGATGGATTGTAGTGATATTGTAGAAGAAGAAACATCCTTTAGCAGTGTTTTGGATGTTCATATAGAAGTAGAGAGATGCATTCAAAGGTGACCCCAAGATTACGGGCTGAGGAGAATGAGGGTGCCGTCCACCGAGACAAAAAAAGAGGGAAGAAATGAAGAGGATTTGGGAGGGGGAAGGAAAAAGTAGTTCTGTCTTGGCCATGTTTAGTTTAAGGTTGCAGCAGGACATCCAGGCAGCGATGTCAGACATGCAGGTTGAAATGTAAGACTAGTTTTGTGTGAAATTCCTGGTGTAGAGAGACATCAGCATAATAATGATATTAAAAGTGTTACATTTGGCAGCTCGCAGGGCCGTCTCACGAGCCACCTCACTCATCCCAGTGCCACCGGTGAATCTTCATGGCATGAATGTTGCCACCTTCCAGTCCCCATACCATGTGATGCACAACACAGCATGAACACCGTCATTTCCCCAGCTGCCAGTCACACCGTGCTGGCTCCTAAGGTGCAGACGCGTATGATAGATCAAGCTTTATTGGTTCTATAATAGGAAACAGAGACGTGACACCTCCTGATGCCCAGGACAGAGCCTAATGCTCACCAACCAATAGTGAAGTAGCAGTGAAGAACGAACCATTAGAGGTTACAGTTAAAGTACAATGGAAGAGATAAGAAAAAAAACAAGATAGAGCAGAGATCTGAAATCCAATCAAGTATAGTGTACTAAGGAGTAGACAGTGATCAACGGTGTCAAAAGCAGCTGATAGGTCAAGGAGGATGAGGATAGAGTAAAGACCCTTGGCTTTGACCACGAAGAGGTCACTGAAAACTCTGGCAAGAGCAGTTTCAGTGGAAAGTAAAGAGTGAAAGCTAAATTGAAGCAGATCTAGAATGGCTTGATATGAAAGAAAGTTAAGACAGTGGAGGTGATCGGCATGTTCAAGGAGTTTGGATGTGAAAGGGAGGAGGGAAATGAGATGAGAGTACTGTTTAGGTGCACTATTTTCCAAAATTACTAAAACAAATGAACTGAAATGACCATGACCCTTCCCCTCCCCTCTCTCTCTCCAATGAAGCAAACCAAGATGAGTTGACCTCAAAGAAAATAAACCAATTGAACTGAACAAACAATTTGAGCATGAACATGCCTACTGTTGGGAATGGGTGGGAGGTTCTCCCTCCTCTCTTTTTGGGTCAATGATCCCTTCTCCAGTTTATTCTTCAGCTCTAAAGTCAGGATGCCATGGTATGGTAATTGGAAAAAGAAAAAGAGAAATGATCAATTATGCTCCCCAGATACAGCAGAATTGAAGAAGTGGCAGTACATACAAAGTCCCATCTAACAAGATAATTACCTATTATTGGCAAGATCCATAAGACCAGTTAAAGGAATAATCTGAAAGACTCATGATTAAACCTTTAAGAAACCTGTGCCATTAAGAGCAGTGCCTTTCCTTTGCATGTAACAGTGAACTGCTCGCAAAGCAAGGCACACACACAGCCACAAAAGACAGAAACATGAGCAGTGGGCAGTGTGTACAAATTTGAACTGTGCTACATACAAACACAGCACATAAGAATTCCAGCCATACCACACAGGAGCTACCATGATGAAGATGACACACTGCATATACATAGGAAATGCGGAGTGGCTTGGCCTAATTGTCTCTTTAAGTTGAGGTACTGGACCTCCTAGAACTTAGGAGTAAAGGTTCTCCACTCTAACCCCTGAACCAGCAATAGAGTACTGGTGAGCTCCAGATTAGTCTGAAAAACACAAAAAGCTATTCTGTTTGCAGACCTAGCTCTAGATCCCAAAGTCTAGATGAATTCAATTTATGGTATATTACAATTGTTTAAATAAAATTCAAACTGATACCATCATAAAATACATAACTGTCATTTCCAAAATGCCTATAGACTATATGCAGGAGCAGAGTTACCTTTTTAATTTTGGAGGCCTAAATGTCTATCTAAATGTGTATCTACATTTAGAGGTAATCTCATATTTTGAAAAGTTGAAATAATAATAGCACCTTATTTTCTTTTAAACAGAAAAGAAGCCGTCTTGGAAATCAGTTACTTGCATATGTTTTGGAAGCCATTGTCAGATTTGAAGTTAATGGTAGGTCTTCCCTAACTTCCATTCAGAGAGCTTCTGCTTATGATTCTTGAATTTTTTAGTATTGATCCTAACTAAGATAAATAAGCATTAATGATGTGAACTGGCAACAGCTAATGACTTATGTCAACAGCTAACATCTCACGTTAAAAAACCTTATGCAGGATAAGGGTTTACCTGCTCGTAAACTGCCGTGATTGTTTCCAGGGTAGGGGACAGAGAGAGAGGCAGAGACAAAGGGCCTGAACCTCATGACCCAGGAATTATTACATGACCTAGACACTTCCTCACTGACCCTATCATGATTAGTCAAGCACCAAGTTATACTGCAGGAGGAGCAGACCAGCCTGGGAAGGAGCCAGGGAATGAGAAGAATCTGGATTGGGTAGGCAGCACAGTGTGTCTCCTGGGCCACGTGAGATCAACCAGAACTGCCTTGATCAAGCAACTGCCTCACGAATTAAAGGGCACTGCAATTGGGAAAAAGAGGGGTTAAATGTCATATCACTTCATGCAATTTTGCAGGGGGTGGAATTGGTGAAATGTCTCTGAGCATACAAAATGCGATAGCTAATAAAAATTTCTCCCTTAGGAAACATTTTGTAAGCTGTTTCAATTATTCATGAAACTTTTGCATTTTTCCCAGTAGCTACAATACAGGCTGGGGCCGGGGATGATGATTCTCCTTGGCAGTTCCCAGTCTACTTTCAAAGTAGAACAGCATTCTGAAATTATGCTAAATGCCCCAGGCCTCTTACCTTTTATTCTTTTATGTCCATCTGTGGAATTCATCACCCAAACAAATTAATTTGCATGATTTTAACATGTGGCTATCAAGTAAGTGCAAAAGAAGAGTTCCGTTTGCATTTTTTCTGTCGAACATAGTATCAGAGTAGCATAGTAAATGACAGCAGATAAAGATCAAATTGATCCTTTCTAGTCTGCCCAGGAGATATTTAGGGTTGTAACTGCCACTCCATGCATGTTATCCCATGCAGAAAAGTTGCCTCAGCAAGTTTCCCTAGTGCTTCATTCCCTTTAACCACTAAGGGATCTTCTGTGTTTATCACACCCCCTGTTAAGGAGGTGGAACCCTCATCTGAGATGAGGTTGACGCTACCTACAGGAGGGGGCCCCCTGTAGGTCCTTGTCATCGGGAGGCAGATGCAGGTGGATTGGAGACCCAACTGGACCTTCACCTATACCAGCCCATGTTCCCCTTAGGTTGAGCCCGTGGGTACCGAGGCTGGCAGGACTTAGGAGTGGATCTCCAGACGAAGGCAATCCCACAAAGGCAGAAGCAGGGTCAGGCATATCAGAGGTTGGGGCCAGCAGCAGGTGAGAGAGTCCAGGAACAGGCTAGAGGTCAGCGCAGGCAGCTAGTGAGAAGAGACAGTGAGCAGCAGGTGGTTAGGGCAGGCAGCAGACGAGGCAGAATCCAGGGACGTACCGAGTCAAAACCAGAAGAGCAATCCAAGGGGACGAGGAACCGGAACAGGAACAGGAGCTGGAGCAGGATCGTGGAACCTGGAGCAGGATCGTGGAACCTGGAGCAGGAACAGGAGCAGGATCACGGAACCAGGTGCAGGAACAAGAGCAGGATCATGGAAGCAGGTGCAGGAATGCTGAGCAACTCACACTCTAGGCAGAGCAGGACCTGATGCTGAGGCAAGGGAGGAGTGGCAAGGCAGGGTATTTATATCTGCCTTGCCTGACATCATCATCCCGGGCCGCGGGGAACTTTCCCACCACTGGCCCTTTAAATTGGGGAAGATGGCGCGTGTGTGCCTAGAGGACCCGCGGGGAGCAGCGGCATCACCGGCGTCTGGAGCAGCGGTGATGCAGGAGCAGGCCACATGAGCGGCAATTGGCGTCGGAGGCAGGAGCTGGCCGCCTGCCCCTGAAGGTGAGGGGAACCAGCCGCACAGGCCAGCGGCCGGGGCGCCTAATACTCCCTATTGAATTCCATCACAATTTTCATCTTCACCACCCTCTGGGAGGGTATTCTAGGCATCCATTTCTCTTTCTGTGACAAAATATTTCCTGCTGTTGTACTTCAGTTTACTATACTGGAATTTTGTGTCATGATTTCTGGCTCTACAGTTTCCTTTTCATTAGAAAAGGTTTGGCTCTTATCATTTTTTTATACCTTTCCCTAACACCTCCCCTCATCACCAATTTCTGCTCTTCTTTAGGGCACTTTTGCTAGATTTGCCAACTGTGCAACTATCTTGATAAACACAATCTTGCTGCTGTGACGCATGTGTTAATCACTAGCTGAATCAACTATTGCAACTCTCTATTTAACAGCATCTCACAATACAGCCTGAAGTGCCTCCAGCTTTCTATAGATACAGACTACAACTGCTAGAATCTTGGCAGGGGCCAAAGCAAAAGCAACTGACCTCATAACACCAATACTACACCAGTTGCACTGGCTCTTAGTCAAAAACAGGAAACAACTCAAAACCCTCTGTTTCGTCTACAAGGGTGCAAATAAACAAGCCCCTGAATATCTCTCTCAATTTCTTTTCCCCTACACTCCCACTAGAGACCTACAATTCTCCCAAATGACTCTTCTCTCCTCTCCTCCTCTAGCTTTGGCTAGACTATCCTGTATGAGACTTTGTGCCTTCAGTTGTGATGCTTCAACAAGGTTCCGCTGCCTCAACACCTCAAGCCATGTTACCTCACATTCAGGAAAAAAAGTAAAGGCAGAGCTCTTAGGCCACACGTTCCCTTACAGTTCCCTTGGCAGTCTTTCCAACTTATCTACCTGAACCATCAAATAAGGACTATAAATTATACACCTTGGTCTCTCAGTACTAATCGTTGTAAATTTGATTCAATGGTGATTGTAAATCACCTTTAACCCAATGTACTGTAACTGTTGTTTTCTAATCCAATTTCAAGTGGAAATGGCAGAATATCACAGCTTTAAATAAATAAATTAATATATCACATTTCTTAAGTCTTAGAAATCTCATCTTTGTGAGACTTTCCTTACTCCAAATGATGTCAAATCTTCACTGAAGTGTACTGTGCTGTTTGTATGAGACATGTGCTGTTCGTATTCAGAATGTCAAACTGGCCCTAAAACACTAAACCAGTGGTCCCCAACTTTGTCCTGGGGGCCCACCAGCCAGTCGGATTTTCAAGATATCCACAATGAATATGCATGAGAGAAAATTTGCATGCACTGCCTCCATAACATGCAAATTTTCTCTCATGCATATTCATTGTGGATAGCCTGAAAACCCGACTGGCTGGTGGGCCCCCAGGACAGAGTTTGGGGGCCACTGCACTAAACCACCACCAAATTGCTCACCTCGGGTTATTAGCTGGCTCTTCTATAGTGATATAAAGATGCAGTAATTCTAAAATTATCATAAACACACCCCTTTTTCTTATCATGGGCATTATCCATGCAAAATTATAGCATCTTGATGAATCTAGGGGTTAGTGTCTTATGCAAAAAGATTAACTTTTCCTTCTAACCCTTATGCCATATCGCTCACAAAGATATTAAACAGAGCCAGCCCCAGAACCGATCCCTGAGGCACTCCGCTAATCATCGTTTTCTCATCTGTCATCCATCAGTCAGCCAATTTCTTCTCCAGTCCATCACCTTGGGACCCACTCCAAGACTGCTTATTTTATTCATGAGTCTCCTCTGCAGAACAGTATGAAAACTTTGCTGAAATCCAAGTAAACCACATCCAGCACATGGCCTTCATCTAATTCTCTAGTTACCCAATTGAAAAAACTGGTATGGTGCTGTATTATAAAATTGGCACTATACTATAGTCGGATACAGTAACTTGCTTTAGTTTATTACAATGAAAACTAGAGATCCAGCAATGCAGTGAACAAGAGCTGTATTACAAAGACAGGAACCACTGCATACCGCACACAAAATGTTTTAAAAATCTGCATATTAATGGATTTCTTATTTTGTTTGATACTACAATATTCCTGTCTCTTGGTTCCTATCTACATGGCACAGTCTGAAGTTCTCCTGTTTAAACATGAAAGTAACAAAGAAAAATCAAATGGCACTATTAACCCTGTGCTCTTAGCTTGAATGCTATTGCCAGTTTAGCATGAGTGTGGAAACGTTTCCTTCTTTTTACCTCTGATAGCCGAACATGCTGAAAAAGTAATACTATGGGACATGGGACATGAAAACAGCATAATATTTTGTGCTCCAGTATATCAGGCTAGACTAGAGATAGGCAACTCTGGTCCTCGAGTGTTATCCTGTCAGGTTTTCAGGATATCCACACTGATTATTCATGAGAAGCATTTGCATGCCCTGCCTCCATGCATGTTTATTGTGGATATCCTGACAACCCAACCTGCTTGCGGCACCTGAGGACTGTAGTAGCCTATACCTGGACATGACTAGGAATTATCCTGTAACATGATTAAATGTCTCATGTATATCTGTAGCACAGGGTTCTAGTTGAAAGGTAGGGATGGTTGAAAGGTAGGGATGTGCAGAGGGACCGCATACGTTGTGTTCGGTATTCGTATTCGTCGAGGGGCAGATACGTTGCATTCGGAAAGGGGGGGGGCCCCGATACATTCATGCATTTATTCTTATTTGTTTCCCAGCTAGAATTTAATTAACTACAACCCCCTACCCTCCTGACCCCCCCCCCCCCCCCAAGACTTTCCAAAACTCCCTGGTGGTCCAGCGGGGGGTCCGGGAGCCATCCCCTGCACTCACGCTGTCGGCTGCCGGTATTCAAAATGGTACCGATAGCCTTTGCCCTTACTATGTCACAGGGGCTACCGGTGCCATTGGTCGGCCCCTGTCACATGGTAGGAGCACAAGATGGCGCTGGCCGTCCATTGGTAGGCATGAATGATACTGCAAGGTACCACACAGGGCGTATCAAAAGTGACTTCATTGCTCTGGGAGAGAGGGTAAAGCAGATAGGTGTGCAGGTGATATTCTTCTCAATCCTCCCAGTTAAGTATAAAGGTCCAGGCAGGAAAGCTTGCATTCTGGAGATAAATGAATGGCTCTGGAGTGGCTCAAGGCAATCTGCTGCCTGAGGCAAGGGATGAGATGGTGACACCCATCCTCCCCCCCCCCCCCCCCCCCCTCCCCATGACACAACACAGGTCAAATCATTGAGAAAGCCAAAAGGGTGTTCTCCCTCGGAGTCTGGCCGTTTCGGTGATTTCAAATGCTACGGAAGGGGGAAAGCAGGGGTCGGAGTTCCCAGAGGAGTGGCAGATAGTCAGGGATAATATTTCTAGGAAGCTGGCGCCCCTGCCATACCACCAGGAACCCTATCACCTGCTTCCCATGTTTCCCTAGCATTTGCTCCCTGGAGAAGTGGGAGACGGGTGAATGGTGTGTATGTGGTGGACTCTCTTCAGGTCTGTGCAAGGGAATTGGATGCCCTCGATGAACTTTACAGCCTCCCATCCTCCCCCTTCACACAGAATTAAAAATTGTGCATTTATAATAACAGATTTTTACATGAAAAAAGACATTTCTTGTCTTCTGAAGTAAAAATATGACAACAGCATGTATAATATTTTTATATGCACCGCTGTGGTGCCAACCAGAAAACCCTGCAAAAAGACACATGGGAACCTGTATGGTGTTATGCATTGTTAGGAATTGTGGACCCTTGCCCCGAGGTGGGGTTGGCGCTACCTGCGGGGTTGAGCCCCGCAGGTCCTCACCGTCGGGAGGCGAGGCTGGCCGGGAGCAGAGGCAGACAGGAACATCCCCAGTACCAGCCCACGTTCCCCGCAGGTTGAGCCCTTGGGTGCCGGGGCCGGCTGGTCTTAGGAGTAACCTCTGTGTGGCTGGTCCCGGAGGGAGCAGGCGGCTGGGAGCAGGGATTGCCAGAGAGGTCAAACTCAGTCCAAGACTGAGGTACCCTTGAAGGAAGAGAGAGAGCAGGCCCCAAGGGATGAGATGCTACAGCCGTTCCGGAGACAGCAAAGCAGGACCACGTGGGGCAAGCTCCAAGGAGAGGAAGTGCAGGAGCAGAGGCCTGTAAAATGGTATTCTGAAGCACAGTTAGAACGGGGAATCCGCTGTAGCAGGTTCTAGCAGAGTAGAGGCGCTGACACACGGCCCGCATTGCAGCAGAGCAGTAGCAGGATCCTGTGAAGTAGAAGCGCTGAGAGACGCCCTGAGGAGCTCAGAGACACTGTCCTGGAATGTAGCAGCACCGAGACAGGTCCTAAGCAGGAGCGTAGAGACAGCATCTCATGACGTAGATGCTCTGATCCAGGCCCCGAAGAGCGGAGGCGCAGTGACTGGGTTTTGTGATGTAGCAATGCTGAGCCAGGTCCCAAGCAGAAGTAGCAAAGAGACAGGATCCCCGACGTAGAAGCGCTGAGGCTGGTCCAAAGGAGCAGACGCGCAGGGACAGGGTCCCAGATGTAGAAGCACAGAGCAAGGCCCCGAGGAGCAGGACCACAGTAACAGAATACCGACGAGAAGAGCAGGGATCTATAGAACAGGAACCACAGGTCCGAAGTACTGGAGCAAGCACCAGCTAGGAACCAGGGAACTCGTTGCCAAGTCAGCTAGTGGTGGAAAGAGGTAGTCCTTAAATATCCCGGGCCAGTGATGTCATCAGCCGGGGACGAGCCTGAAGTTCCCGCCATTGGCCCTTTAAAGGAAGGAGAGATGGTGTGCGCACGTGCCTAGAGAGGGTCAGGGTCAGAACACTGGTCGGCGGCGTCCCAGCCGCCACGTGGAGCACAGGAAGCCAGGAGGGACACGGCGGCAGTGACTGGCTGTGGCCGGGAGAGCACTGGGAGTAAAGGACTAAGTCAGACATGAAATGAGTTGAGCCGGCCTCTCGTGGCCACGGCCGGTGGACGTAACACGCATATTGTAAAATGCATTTGATGTGGGCTTGGTCCTGAAAACCAAGCATTAACTGAATTACCATTACTATTTAATAAACCTCTCATACAAAAATAGCACTAACTGCCAGTACTCAAAGAGTAACAACCCTACCTATGAAAAGGCAACTCTGCAAATATAACATCAGGCTCTGAAACAACAATACACTTCATATTAGGAAAACAGAACAAGCGAGGCTGCTATAGATCCCCACATAGAAACTATATGCCAGTAGAATACCTCTCCTCAGTCAATAATGCAGAACACAGACGGACCCCTCACCAAATACAGAATAAAGTGACTATAAAGTAGTAAAGAACAAACAGGAAGGTGCAGGCAAAAACAGAATTGGAAACATCAGAAGCCAGACTCTGTATGCAGTGTAATAATGGAAAAACAGAAACACCAGTATTCCTCATAAAACAATAAGAAAATAAGAAAATGTAACACATCAATTGTAATAATAAAACTATACTTCTTGAAAGTTTATGTATTTCAAAACAGCTGGTGAACAGATCATGCAACTTTAAACTCAATAAAATTATTTAAAAGTTCTCAAAAACTAATAAAATATTTCAAAACAATAGACACATCAAATAACATCTGACAATTAAAACTAATAAGAATGTAAAAATTCCCTGCTCTCCATACATGGGATCTTTTGATTTCAAGTCACCCTAAAATTGTCCTGGATTGGGGGAGGGGGCTGCACAAACTGTATCTTATCGGTCACACACAGACACTCACTTACACACTCCCTGTCTCATACGCACAACCATGCTCTCACACACCCTTTCACTCTCATACATACACACATGCATACCATATCTCTTTTGTATACACTCACACATGCACACAGGCTCTCACACACACTCTTTCTTGCTCACACACACACACATACATAGGCTCTCTCACACACCCACTCACATATGCATATAGGCTCTCTCACACACATATACATGCACTCAGGCACTTACTCACACACACTTCAGACACACACACACACATGCATAGTCTCTCACACACACATGCATATAGGCTCTCTCAGATATTCACTCGCACCTTCTTTCTCTCATACTTTCTCACATGTACGCACACAGACATGCATACAGGCTCTCTCTCACATACACACTCACAGATGCATACAGGTTCTCAGTCACATACACAGATGCCTCTCACACATATGCACACAGGCTCTCTTTCACACCTACACACTCACACATGAATAAAGCTATTTCTCTCTCATACACATTCATGCACACAAACTCTCTCACATACACACTCATGCACACAAACATTCACTCACACCCTCTCTCACAAACACACACACACACACAGACATGTACACAGACTCTCTCAAACATACATGCATTCAGACTCTCATATACTTTTGCATGTGCACACATTCTCACATGGGCAGGGCCTCCTCCTTTTTTCTTTGGCTGCTGCTATAATATACAAACATCTAAGAAGAACAAGATGGGTGGATAGTAAAAGACCTTTATTCTCACAGTATTTGAGCTAAATTGGATCGGCTTCCGGTTTGTTTTTTGGATCCATATACAGACATCTATCACAGAGGAGATGGATAGAGATTTAATGGAGAATTTTAATCTTCCAGATGTTGATTGGGACATCCCAACTGCAGAATCTTCTAGAAGCAGGGAGATCCTGGATTCTCTGCAAGGAGAACTGTTCTGTCAACTGGTAACAGAACTCATACTTGAGGGGGCAATACTGGACCTGGTGCTTACCAACGGGGACAGTAATTCTGAAGTTGTAGTGGATGATCATCTGGGAACCAGTGACCACTGGATGGTATGGTTCAATATTAGGATGCAAGAGATAAAGGTTCATTCTAAAGCGATGTTCCTAGACTTCTCAGGAAAACTAACATTCTCAAGGAGTCGTTAGCTGGATGGAAAAATCTAGGGGAATTAGAAGGGATGGAATAGAATAAAATGTATTCCTATCAGTAGGATTTTTGAAAATTGAAGTGACAAACTCTCCACCATCAACCAAGGGTCACTAGAATATATAAAAAAAAACAATCTTGGAGGTACTAAATGTATGAGTAAATCTAAGCTTGAAATCCTGTACATTGAAACAGTCTAAGAAAAGTAAAAGCTGCATTTTGAAACCTCGCCAAATAAAAATGTTGTCATTAACTGACGACATAAGGCCAGAAAAGAGAAGTATCGATAAACCGATTCAAATTCTAAGACAAAAAGGTGGGCATGTTTGGGACCATAGTAGCCCCCACTTCCGTGTCTTTAATCCATAGGAAAAAAGTCTAAAAAAGTTTTTTGTAATTATAGAAATGAAATAACTTGAGTCCCGTACATAGGGCTGGGCCAAAGGGGACTAATGGTTTCAAAAAGTAGTCAACAAATTTAGATAAAGGCTCTAAAATAGAGCCTATCTGTATAATACACCAATATAAATAGATGTTCTATTCTTCCATCTTTCCAGATTAACCTTTTACCTCATGAACCCAGCAAAGCCCTTGCTTTACTGTTCTTTTTTATAATGCCATGCCTCCTCCTTTTCTTCCTACCTGGTCCTTCCAGAGTAAATTGTAGCTGAGTATAACTATATCTCAGTCCTGGTTTTCCATGTACCAAGTCTTCATGACAGCTATTATTTCTAAATCAGCTTCTTCCATGACTGTCTCTAGATCTGGGACTTTATTTCCTATGTTATGAGCATTAGAGTACATACCTTTCCAAATATTGTCTTTTTTTCCCCATTTCTATATGAGTATTTAGGGCCGGATTTTAAAAGGGTTATGCGCATGAGTTATGCACGAAACCCTCTTAAAAGGCCCCTGCACGCGCCGAGCCTATTTTGCTTAGGCTCGGCGGCACACGCAAGCCCCGGGACGTGCGTAAGTCCCGGGGCTTTGCAAAAGGGGCGTGTCGTGGGCGTGTCGGGTGGGCGGTGCAAATTTTGGGGCGGGGCGGGAGGCGTGTCAGGGGTGTGATGCCAGCCCGGGGGCGTGGTCGAGGCCTGCGGACTAGCCCCCAGGTCGGGTGATGGCGTTCGAAATCGGAGCGGCCTCGGAGGGAACTTTCCTTCCGCCTCCCCTCACCTTCCCCTCCCTTCCCCTACCTAACCCACCCCCCCAGCCCTATCTAAACCCCCACCCTACCATTGTTGGCAGATTTACACCTGCCAGAGGCAGGCGTATATCTGTGCATGCCAGCAGGCTGCTGGCGCGCCATCACCCAACCCGGGGGCTGGTCCGGAGGCCTCGACCACGCCCCCGGGCCGGCGTCACGCCCCCAACACGCCTCCCACCCTGCCCCGAAATTCACGCCGCCCACCCGACATGCCCCCTTTGCAAAGCCCCGGGACTTACGTGCGTCCTGGGGCTTGCACGCGCCGCCGAGCCTATGCAAAATAGGCTCGGCACACGCAGGGGCCTTTTAAGAGGGTTACGCACATAACTTATGCGAGTAACCCTTTTAAAATCCGGCCCTATATATGTTGATGTAAGTGATATTTTTACTTCACAAGATTGTACTTTGAATGTCCATTTTCTATACGTAATCTGCCTTTTTAGGTTGGGGAAGTTAATACATTTTAAAATGGAAAATAATTCATAAGTTTTAATTATGTGGGGAAGGGAGGGAAGGGGGAAAGAAAGGCTGAAAGGTTTGTCTATGGCATCTAATACACTTGTATCAGCCCTAAGAGAGAGTGTGTCACACACACACAGACTCCCACCATTCACCAACCTCTCACACCGCTAAGGGGGGCAGATCCTGGAGAAAGGTGGGAGGCAGGCAATAGGGAATGGAGGATTCTATTTCTAGACCCAGGAGGTAGGGCAGCCAAAGGCCACCCTGCCCCATTAAACATTTCTCCGAAGACTGAGAACAAAAAAATAACAGGCCCAAAAACTGAGTGGTTAGAGCTGTGGGCTGCAAACAAGGGAAGCCAGGGTTCAAATCCTATTGCCATTCCTTGTGACATTGGGTTCACCCTCCACTGCTTTCCCCTGCCTGGCCCTCGGTGATTTCACCTGCACCGGGCCATGGGGGGGGGAGGGGCACCATTCCATCCTTTGCCTCAGGCAGCAGATTGCCTTGAGCCACCCCTGGGCTAATCTAAAGGCCAGGCAGTCAGCTTTGTCTGCTCCCATACAGTAAAAGCAGGTTCATAGCTTATATCTTCTGTGAGAAGAAAGCAAGATACATAAATCTATAGAAGCTTTGGTGGCAATTATGGATTTACGATTTTGATGTCCCTAGGCACTATTGGTACTGTTTCTGTCCCTTCCAAATACCATAAGATTGTACAACAGGGAGCAGAAAGACACAGCTCCACAGTTTTCTATGGCAGATCATGAGTAGATTCCGTTGCAAAAATTAAAGAATTCTGAAGCACACTGATTTCATACCCGTTTTCTGAAAACATGATTCACCCGAAGCGGTTTACAATATATTAGAATAGCAGCATACGAAAACAGCAAAAACCCTACATTATTCATAAGTATTATTTTGTCACACAGATATATATATATATATATATATATATATATATATATATATATGTGAATACCGCCAACTTTCAATTTATCTGGTTACACACCACCATTTCTTATTTTATACTCTCAACTTCGGACATCCAGATCAAATTTAAACAGTACCCTAACTGTACTCTCCTCTAATGAGATGAATCCGAAAGATGTTCCCCCATTGGTTCAAACTCTTATCCATTGTTGACAGCTTCAATTTCCTACCTCATTGGCTCTAAAGTAACCTATTCCACACTATCTATCTCATAGTTACCATCCAGACACACTGTGTTTTAAGTACATATCCAAAATTATTCTCTATAATTTAATTGTGCCATTGCCCCCTCACCAGCCTGTATAAACTTGCTCAAAAATGCACCATTTAAGATTGTTAAATGTGTGTCCCATATCCAGGCAGTATTTCTTTAGAAATGCTCAAACGAACAAAATTGTTATGACTATCCTCCTCTGAAGAAGAATTTACAATTTGAAATATGGTCCCATAGTGGATATGAAGTAAGAACATGCAGCGCATCAGTATATTTTGAATAATCTTGTCTGCAAGATAAAATGATAAACAAAAGACTATAAAAAGCAAATACAGGACCTATGATTATTTTTAAGGCTAATTTGCAGGTTTGGAAAAATAAACAAACCTAAGGGTACTTGCCACTGGATTGGCCACTGTTGGAAACAGGATGCTGGGCTTGATGGACCCTTGGTCTGACCCAGTATGGCATGTTCTTATGTTCTTAAGGTGATCAATATATAAGTCCTTCATTATTAAATGTTAGGATTATGCCGCATTAGCAATGTAATAGTAATTTGGCTATTTTATGAAGACTCCCTGAGGTGTGGACTTTTCATTGTGATTGACTAGATTTAACCAGATGAAGAGGGTAATTTTAAAAAGCATTTACATACAGATTTTAAAACCATTCTCTCTCCTCAATAAGCTACCAATTGTTGCGCTGGAGGTGGATTCTCGGGCTGAGGTGGGGTTGAAGCAACCCGTGGCAAGGGCCCATGGGTCCCCACCATCAGCAGGTGGAGTGGGCTGAAGCCAGAGGCCACTGGAGCTTCATCTATACCAGCCCACGTTCCCCTTGGGTTGAGCCTTTGGGTGCCGGGTAAGGCAGGACTCAGGCAGGCCTCGAGATAGTATAATGAAGATAGATGGTTCAGCCCAGAGACAGCAGCCAGCAGGTGGCATAAGTCTATCCAAGACGGGTTGCGGAACTGTAACCCAAGCACCAGGGAACAAGAAGCGACTGAAGGTGCTTGAGCAAAGAAAGGCCGAAGCCTTGAAAGTTCACGTCCAGCGGATAGAGGCAGAGGCATCTCTGACAAACTCAGGTGTAAGCTGGCGGCTGCGGAGAAGGCAGGTGTGGTCAGGCGTAGCAATGGTCAAGGCACAGAGAAGGCAGGTGAGGTCAGATGTAGCAGAGGTCAGGCTTGGAGATAATCACAAGGCAGAGTCAGGCAAAGCAAAGCCCAAATCTGTGAAGTCATTCTGAAGCAAGGAACATGGTAGGAACGAAGAGACAGGAACTAGAAACAACGAGGAATCTGGAACACAGGGTAGAGACAAAACTCTGGAAGCAATGAGCACTTGATCAACAGGGAACTGAGGAGACCTGTTGCAAAGGCCATGCTTAGGAGCGCTGCCTGAGCTTAAGTACGCTGAGAGTGATGACGTCAGTATCCAGGTCCAGGGCCAGGTTCCCGCCACGGACCCTTTAAAAGCATTAGAGTTGCGCATGCACACACCTAGGAGAGGACGTGGTGCTGTCAGCGGCGTCTCTCCACGTAGCAAGCGGAGAGGCCTTCTTGGAGGAAGAATCCTGGCTGGAGGTCCCGGGCAGCACGGCAGAACCAGGGACACTGGCAGGGGCCCGAGGTTGGAACCAGCAGCCGACTGTCGCCAACGATGGAGAACTGAGCACTGAGGTCCATCTGGGAATGTGAGAGGGCCGCACCACAGGTGGCAATCGTAACACCAATGAATCCTAAGGGGTGAATTTTTAAAACTTCACACACATAAAAATTAGCATGTATGCATGTAAGTAGCCTCTAGTTGCATATTCCATATTTTATAAAAGTGAAAAATACATGCATGTTTTCACTTTCTTGTGCACATATATATGTGAGTAAAAAGAGGCAGTCTTGGGGAGTTCCAGAGTGGGGACAACATTTACGCATGTAAGTTACTATTTTAAAAGACTCTTACATAGGTACATTTTCCAACTTACTCATGTATTTTTACACGTGCTAATTATCTGACATAAGTGATATTCAATGTGTTTATTGTGTAGTACTAACTAGGTGGGAGGTCTGTGTGAAATGGGTGGAGTTCAGACTGAAGAACAAGGAAGGTCTCAATTACCTGGAGAAAGTCTGGGCAAACTTTTGGACTAATTATTAAAGTGGTTAATTTCATTTATGTGTGCATGTTTTAAAATTGCCTGACTTACGCAAGTAAGTCCTACTTTAGATTCATGTCTAATATATATGCACATATATTTTTAAAATAGCAAGAAAAGTATGCATGTTCAATGCATTGATATACGTGGTTTTAATGCATTGCATGATTGTGCACAGAAGCGTACATATGCACATATGTTGCGGAGTTCTTGGAGGAGAACTCTATTAACGGCTATTAATCAAGTTTACTTAGGGAATAGCCACTGCTATTAATTGCATCAGTAGCATGGGATCTTCTTAGTGTTTGGATAATTGCCAAGTTCTTTTGGCCTGGTTTGGCCTCTGTTGGAAACAGGATGCTGGGCTTGATGGACCCTTGTTCTGACCCAGCATGGCAATTTCTTATGTTCTTAGTAGAGAGACACATATTTTATAAAACGTGCATATATCATATGCACTGGTTATATCTGTTCACATAAAATGCAATAAATATTGGTGGAGTAAAGGAATCACACACAGAACAAAAAGATAAAGAGATAAATGTGTGAAATAAAGTGAAACCTGTTCACTCCTTAAAGATTCAATAGGGTAAACTACAACATTCAAAGACTAAGCTGAGAGTTTTAATTATAATCGGAGCTCAATTCAAAAGAGTCCCCCGAAATGGTTATGCTTTGCTGGTGGGTCTGAGTCAGGAGGGACCCACAACAATATCTCAGCTAGGAGCCAAAAGGGGTTTAAACAAAGCAAAACCAAGCCACTGCAGGCCGGACAGTGTGGCTCAGCATGACTGAAAAGCGTGGCTCGGCGTGGCACGGTGAGCGGCGTAACCAGAAATTGTTTATAATAGGCAAACCGCCGTGAATCAGCCAGTGGGTTGCAACACAGTAAAGTGAAACAGTTTAGGTAAACAATTGCATAAGCTTCAAGACAAGAGTCAAGCTTGAGACAGGCAATGGTTTTATATTGCATAATGCATTTTAGCAAGGAGGATGAACTGAGAGTAAGCATGCAGACAGTGCACACATATATGCATGTATATGCCGCCACGTGCATTTGTTTGAAAGTTATCCTCTAAGGGACTTGGTTGTTGTATCTATGATTTGTTTTTCTTTACTGTTTAAGCATATCAATTTTTGCTAACATTGTTATTAGAAAAGCAGTTGCAAAATTATTTGTATTTCTTCTCAAATTGTAATATACTTGTTGAAATACTCGTAATAAAGATAACAGTTGAATGAATGGGGCAACCCAGTTTCTCTAAATGTTTCAGCCAAGTACTATGAGCACTAAGGAGTCAGGTTAGGAATTATATCAAATTTTTAACCCAAAGGCAATAATGGCAGGACCTCTTTGATATCATCTTGAAAGGCAGTTTAATAAGGAAACTAATCTAAACTCTGTGAGGAATTCTATGCCATTGACAGGCTACCAAATATGGTGGGTGCGATCTATTGCAGACCTGTAGTGCTTATTTGATTGCCTAGTGACAGCAAAGTAGCTTTCTACGGCTACTAGCACTACCATTCCGTGAATGTGCAGGTGGCATGTAATACAAATAAAACCATTCTGAATGCGATGCCCAGCCATGACCCTTATGTCCTGCACCACTACTGATGAATAAGCAATTTTCAAGATCATATTTTCTAAACCTACACCCATTGCCATTCCCATATACCAGGGAGACCTCACCATGAAGAACTGATATATAGCTATCATGCCTGTTAGGTCCAAGTTCAAAAGCATGCTTTCCCCATTGCACTGACAAGGATCCAGGAATATCTTTTTACTGAAGTCATGGAGATAGCTGCCAAACCCAACTCAGTTTGTTTCCACTCAGGAAACAGGTGCCAACCATAGCTTCTCAATTCCTGTAGCCCATCCTACGATCGTTGCAGAAAGGATGTGCAATGAGGCACACTTGTTATGTCATCATGTGTACCTATGGAATATTTAAAAAATCACTTCAGGCAAATCAGATGTTGCCTTTCAATACGCTTCCTTCAGACTGGTTGAAAAAGTTCATGCCTGCTGAATGTTTCACAGTCTTGCTGTAAATTTCAATGTTGATTCCCCAGGTCCTCCTGCACATTTCTGGATAACTGCAAAGATTAAGAGCTCACTCCAAGCAGCACATATTTTTCCAACAGGAATGGGGAAAAGTTGTGGTAAAGACTTAAGATATGGAAAATCAGATGATTGATAAGACCACATTGCTGGTTTATTTTGTGCTTAAAACAGATTATTGAACATGTTTTTACAAAAATATGGTGAGGGGTTTTGTTTGAGGATATACAATCCATATCTTTCTGGATATTACTTTGTCTACTCAAATCTGCAGAAAATAATTTTTAATTTTAAAATGTGCTATTAATCATCTAGATGTACAGTTTATTTCAAAATATCCTTCAAAATGTGTATAATATTTATAGGTCAATTTGCAAAAAGTCACTGAATGGCAAAGATAACTAGCTAATTTTAACTGTTTATCGTAAAGCAAATAGGCTAGAATTTAGGATAAAAATTCATCTAATTCTAGCTGGAAAAACTTTCTTGATTAGATTTAGCTTGCTATTTGTGTGACTGAGGTTGAACAGCTAACTGGCTAAATCATAAGACTGCCTAAAACATCACTAGGACTGCCCCTCTTTTGCCGAGCTAAATCTGGCTGCCTGGTGAATTTAAATGGTTAAATTTAGTGGATGAGCAAGGGAAATTTTTTAAAAACAGAGTTTTAAGTGGCCAACTCCCAAATGTAGCCATTTAAACCATTTAAAAATGGATCCTTTAAGGACTATCTAGATCTTTATGGACCCAGATCAGTTGTCTGCTTTTCTTAAAGGGGAAAAACATCAGTCTGAGCTTGATAGTGTATATGATCATTCTAGTAGTGCAGCTACTTTAATTATTTGAATTATTACACATTTACATATTTCTGGATCACTCGTTTTATATTTGAGACACATTTCTTCTTTAAATAGTGATACCTGGCTGATTTCTTATTTTTGGTATAATGATGTTTTCTTTTGTGATTACTGGATTCCCTCTATAGGGATTTGAGCTTATTTCTATTTATTTTCTTCTAATATGGTTTTTAATGGATAGAAATTATATAAAACCACATAAAAATAATGTTAAAAAATCCACATAGACACATAACTTAGGCTCTTGTTGCGAGAGCGTAAGGGAGCGATCCCAATTCCGGGGAGAGTTGTGTGTCCTTGGACCACAATGCAACTGCAGAGAGGAGCTCCGTAGAAGCACCGAGGCAGGTGAGACATATCCCAGCACAGGTGGACAGGCTGAAGACTAGGGACTCGGGCCTCCGCCGAACATGACGCATCAGTAGAGACCCAACAATGCAATGCTGGTCTCTGGGGTAGCCCTCCATCTACTTGATAGCCCTTTCAGACCTGCCATATGGGAATGGCAAATGCATCAGGAAGGACAGAGGTCGAGGGCAGACGATGGTACTGAAAAAAGATTTGAAGACTGAAGACACAATCAGATGAGGACTCTTGAAGACATGATCAGACGATACTCGAAGACAAGGTTAGATGAAGATACTTGATAAGGCTGAGGCAAGGCTGAAGAGAAGAACATCAGGGACACCGATGAAGACACTTGAAGAGTGGAAAGATGACAGAAGAATTAAAACTCAATATGAAGAAATCCAACCAAGACTCGTAGCAGCAACTATCCTGGACTGAGCTTTGGGGAACCGGCGTGATCAGCGCAGGCCAACCTGAAGAAGCGACGGCTTCAGATCCAGCATGGAAGATGCATCCAAAGGTCATCCCAAAGTTAGACAGAGGACAGTACACTAGGAGGTAAGATCCAGAACCAAGACATCCGAGAAGAAGGCTACCCTGATGAGGAAGCCAAAGAGTCTTAAAGCTTCCTTGACGAAGGAGCCAAAAGGGTCTTAATGCTTAGCAGTGAAAGAACTGAAGACAAAGACATCAAAAGGATCTGAAGATGAAAACAACTTGACATAAAGATGTCTGGAACATCAGGACATCTGAACTTCATCCCCCAGAGTACTCAGTCAAGAGCATCAGGGAGGTGACGAGTGAACTGGAGAACAAGACATCTGAGACATCTGGACATCTGGACTTCAGACCCCCAGGTCACTCAACTAAGAGCATCGAGGAACTCAGAGAGGCAGAACAACTGGATGACGGACTTCAGAAGAGACAGGACATCAAAAGGCAAGGGCTTTAGGAAGATCTGAAGGTGAGGACATCAGGAGGTTCGGACGACGAAGACATGGACTTAGGATCTGGCAAGGGCCAAACATAGAACGAAGATGCAGATGAAGGATCAGGAACCACAAAGGAAGACAAGGGAATTCCCACGAAGAACAGAGTGCCTTGAAGAAGCGGAGGAGGACAACATCGTAGACTCCTGGACCGAAGAGCTGGAACAGATGATCCAGGAGCAGTCCTCCAGAACTCACTCCTTGTGAAGGCAACAAGGAACTGAAAGCTGAGCCCTTTTGTAGGGCAGAAGAGGAACACCCAGGATGACATCATGAGGAGGAGCCAGGAGGAATTTCCCTTTAAATCCTGAGAAGAGGCGCGGCTCCACACCTAAGGAGGCAAGACCAGGGACAGCAGCCATGCTGTAGGCAAGAGAAGCAAGCTCGAGGCATTGGAGATGGCTCCTGTCGCAGAAGAGAAGCTGGGGACGGCTCCTGGCTGCGTGGAAGAAAGACTGAAAGCGGAGACTCCCCGCGCAGGGGAGAAGATGGCGTCGGCACCTCCAGGCCGCAAAACAGAGCTCCAAGGCACAGAAGAGGAAGCTGGTTGGCGGCTCCTGCTGCAGGAGGGCCCTGGTGAGAGTGGCTCCATGCCGCAAGTAAACCACGGCATCGGCATCCTCCAGGCCACTTGGGAACGGCGTCTGCAGCCTCCTGGTCGTGGGATGAAGTAGGCCGCGAAGAGGAAGAGGACATCAGCGGTTCCAGACTGCGACAGCGGCGGTGAGCAGCAGTGGCCTCCTGGCCGCAAGGAGGAAGAAGCGACAGCGGTGGGCCCACCGCAGAGCACGGCGGCAGCATTTTAAGCCGCATGGAACGGCGTCGGGACAGCTGAGATGAAAAGAGAAAAAAGGTGAGAAGCTGCTCGCGGCTAGGCCCGCGAGCAGAATCGTAACACTTGTTGTGTATTTGTTAAGACCTGCCATAGCAATGTCCAAAATCCCTGTGCTCATCTAATTATCTGAAATTTTAAAGCCATTTTAAATATCTAATAAAACATGTCTATATTTTTTATTTATCAATTTATTTATGTGGGCATTTTATATATTATTTGTTTAGGTGCACAGCTAGACAGTGCTGAAAATTTTACCCATGATATCTACAAACTGTTGCAAATTACTTTGACTGAATCCGCTCAAAAAACACTGTTCATAAAATAGTATCAGAAATTTATAAAGATCATATTTTCATCTACTGTAGGGAAGCTAAGCACTCTTATATTCTGTGGTGTAACAGTTATTGGCCAGTAGTTGTGTAACACATGCAGCTGTTCCTGCAGATGGGCCTGCATCTCTGTTAGCATCAGTTTCATTTCCAGTGCTCATATCTTGCTTCTACACAGATAAATATAGGTATAATACCCTTGAAAGAATAACTCATCAGAGTTAACCGCCTCAGCTAAGACAAACTGTGAAAGGAAACATTCTGTTGTATGTAAGATTCTGTTGGGTATAAGACGTGATGTATTTCACTTTCCTCACAAATTCATTTCAATCAATCTGAAACCAGATCTGAATGTATTCTAAGAGAAATTAAGTCAATTTGGTTTTCAGTGTGGAACTGGCTTGCAAGTGGTTTCCAACTCATTTGGTGAAAAAAGTTAACCAAAAACTGCAATGTCATTGTGATGTGCTTTGAAAGAAATTAAAAAGTAAATTTGGTGGTCTCCCACATATTGCTTATAGAATTTGTGTATCACATCATGCATGTACAACAGTGTTCATAACATGATCAAATTTAAACTAATAACTGGAAGGGGGACAATAAGTAAATCTGCAGCTCTAACACTAAACTTTCAAAAGGGAAACTTTGATAAAATGAGGAAAATAGAAAAAAACTAAAAGGTGCAGCTGCAAAGGTTAAAAGTGTTCAACAGGCATGGACATTATTTAAAAATACAATCCTAGAGGCACAGTCCATATGTATTCCACACATTCAGAAAGGTGGAAGGAAGGCAAAACAATTACCATCATGGTTAAATTGTTAAAAGGTGAGGTGAAAGAGGCTATTTTAGCCAAAAAAAACATCCTTCAAAAATTGGAAGAAGGATCCATCTGAAGAAAATAGGATAAAACATAAGCATTGTCAAGTTAAGTGTAAAACATTGATAAGACAGGCGAAGAGAGAATTTGAAATGAAGTTGGCCATAGAGGCAACAACTCGAGATGGACGAAGAGGGTTGGACCACAAAGGATGAGGAGGAGATTGAGGAACCATCCGGAGGGGCTCTTGAAGAGGGGGTACTGTTATGCCGGTCAGCCGAGGAGGCCAACCAAGCTTACCCCTTCCGGCTTCAGTCCGACGCGCTCCAGACCCCCGGGGGCTACCGCGACGTCGAAAGGCCTACCCCTGCGCTCGGGACACCGTCAGAGCGGAAGCCCCACTGGAGCTCTTTTTAAATATTGGGGTTACATTGGCAACTCTCCAGTCTTCAGGTACAATAGATGATTTTAATGATAGGTTACAAATTTTAACTAATAGATCAGACATTTCATTTTTTAGTTCATTCAGTACCCTAGGATGCATACCATTCGGTCCAGGTGACTTGCTACACTTTAGTTTGTCAATCTGGCCTACTACATCTTCCAGGTTCACAGTGATTTGGTTCAGTTCATCTGACTCGTCACCCTTGAAAACCATCTCTGGAACTGGTATCTCCCCAAAATCCTCATTAGTAAACACAGAAGCAAAGAGTTAATTTAATCTTTCTGCAATGGCCTTATCTTCCCTAAGAACCCCTTTAACCCCTCCGTCATCTAACGGTCCAACCGACTCCCTCACAGGTTTCTTGCTTTGGATATATTTTAAAAAGTTTTTGTTATGAGTTTTTGCCTCTATGGCCAACATCAGTTAAAATTCTCTCTTCGCCTGTCTTATCAATGTTTTACACTTAACTTGACAATGCTTATGCTTTATCCTATTTTCTTCAGATGGATCCTTTTTCCAATTTTTGATGTTTTTTTGGCTAAAATAGCCTCTTTCACCTTACCTTTTAACCATGACAGTAATCGTTTTGCCTTCCTTGTATTGTATTTTTAAACAATGCCCATGCCTATTGAACACTTTTAACCTTTGCAGCTGCACCTTTCAGTTTTTTTCTATTTTCCTCATTTTATCAAAGTTTCCCTTTTGAAAATTTAGTGTTAGAGCTGTAGATTTACTTATTGTCCCCCTTACAGTTATTAATTTAAATTTCATCATGTTATGAACACTATTGCCAAGTGCCCCCACCACAGTTACCTCTCTCACCAAATCCTGCATTCCACTAATAATTAAATCTAAAATAGCTCCTCTCTTGTTGGTTCCTGAATCAATTGCACCATGATGCAGTCATTTATTACATCCAGGAACTTTATGTCTCTAGCAAATCCTGATGTTATATTTACCCAGTCAATATTGGGGTAATTGAAATCTAACACACAAATTCTCTTAAGAAATCCCACGATTGGAATGAACTGTATAGAAACACGTGGTATTTAAAAATTTAAACAATCACAACGCTATGAAACTTTATCATATGTGTTTAGGGACCATCATACCACCCACAGTGCTCACAAGTAAAACCTGCGTCTTATGCACTTTCACGGGGTCACATTTAATCAATTGGTCCAGATGGAAGGCATCAAAATTCAATTTTGTGTACTTTTTTTTTTTTGAAATTTTTTAACTATATATATTAAAAAGGCGACTTCCCTTGTTTCTGGGTTATCGGGGTTGCTTATCCCGTAGCTGTCGGGGTATCTTGTCCGACGCGCGCGTTTCGCCACACAAGCTGCTTCAGAGACATCCGTATTCAAACTCTCCTGATCCAGCACATCCCCATATCTTTAGCGGGGATATAAGCAAACAAATTTCATACAAGGTGCCGAAGGTCCATCAATTTTTCTGAAGTGAAAAAGCTTATGGTTAAGAAACGACTTCAGCGATTACAATTTTCTTGAAGACATTTAATGATGTATTTTAGCAAGTGGGAAAAAGGTAGGTTAGTCTGACTCACCAAACGCCGACACCATCTCCCTGCCTGGTTAGTTCTAGCAGTAAGGCGGCTCGGATCGGTCTGATTTTAAATGCAGTGGTGTTTTGTAACCACCTGATAGTCAAGTGATTCCTGATTTCGGCGGGCAATCACCAAAAATGAAACCATTCTATGTTTGAGGGGGATTTCTATTTACAGATCAGAGGAACAGCCATGGGCGCAGCCATGGCCCCAGACGTAGCAAATATTTTTGTGGCCAGATTTGAGACCTTGTACATAGAAAATTGTCATTGGACACCCCATTTAAAGTGTTGGAAACGCTATATTGACGACGTGTTTGTCATATGGGAAGGACCCTTATCCATGTTGCAGGAGTTTCATCAATGGCTGAATGGCCTGGAACCTTGCTTGAAATTTACTATGGAATTTCATCACGACCATATAGCCTATCTAGACATACTGATCCGGAAAAAAGACACTACTTTAGCCACTTCTATATACCGGAAACCAAACGATCGCAATAACTTGCTCCGGTTTGATAGTTTTCATCCGACCAGCTTTAAAACTAATCTTCCCGTGGGTCAGTTCCTCAGAATACGGAGACTATGCACGGATCAAGATGATTTCAAAATTCAAGCAAAAGAGATGGCCAATCGATTTTTACAACGTGGTTATCCTACACAACGTGTGAAGAGGGCATACCGGCGAGCACTCTATTCCAATAGAGAGTATTTATTCTTGCCTAAAAATCCGGAGCCAGGATCAAACCCACAGACTGTTGTTCTGAAGCATACCTTGCTGTTGGCATCCATCAGTAGAGCCATGAGAACACACTGGAGGATTATTCAGCAAATCCATCCCTTATTTAATCAACCGTTACGAATCGCATACTCTCGAGGTAAAAACATCCGCGATCATGTTGTGCGTTGTGTGGAATCAATTCAAATTTGTGACAAATGCAAATTTTGTCCTCTAAAATCGTCTCAAACACATATCACTACAGCATCTGGGAGGTTAATCACATTGCCTGAATTCTCGTGTCATTCTACCCATGCTGTCTATGCGATTTTCTGTCCCTGCCCTTTAGTATATGTGGGCATGACAAAAAGAAAAATCAAGACTCGCTTAACTGAACACAAATGCTGCATCAATACGAATCGAGTTGAGGAACCTTTGGTCTCTCACTTTAAGGAATTCAAGCATGAATTTGATGATATTAAGTGGACAATACTTGAAATCATTAATCCACATTGGAGAGGTGGAAACCGTGTACAGACACTCAGGCAATGCGAACAAAAGTGGATTTTTCAATTGAAATCAGTGATACCTGGTGGTTTAAATAAGGACATAGAATGGTTTCATTTTTGGTGATTGCCCGCCGAAATCAGGAATCACTTGACTATCAGGTGGTTACAAAACACCACTGCATTTAAAATCAGACCGATCCGAGCCGCCTTACTGCTAGAACTAACCAGGCAGGGAGATGGTGTCGGCGTTCGGTGAGTCAGACTAGCCTACCTTTTTCCCACTTGCTAAAATACATCGTTAAATGTCTTCAAGAAAATTGTAATCGCTGAAGTCGTTTCTTAACCATAAACTTTTTCACTTCAGAAAAATTGATGGACCTTCGGCACCTTGTATGAAATTTGTTTGCTTATATCCCCGCTAAAGATATGGGGATGTACTGGATCAGGAGAGTTTGAATACGGATGTCTCTGAAGCAGCTTGTGTGGCGAAACGCGCGCGTCGGACAAGTTACCCCGACAGCTACGGGATAAGCAACCCCGATAACCCAGAAACAAGGGAAGTCGCCTTTTTAATATATATAGTTAAAAAATTTCAAAAAAAAGTACACAAAATTGAATTTTGATGCCTTCCATCTGGACCAATTGATTAAATGTGACCCCGTGAAAGTGCATAAGACGCAGGTTTTACTTGTGAGCACTGTGGGTGGTATGATGGTCCCTAAACACATATGATAAAGTTTCATAGCGTTGTGATTGTTTAAATTTTTAAATACCACGTGTTTCTATACAGGTAATTGAAATCTCCCATTATTATTGCACTGCCAAATTGGTTAGCTACCTTGATTTCTCTTAGCATTTCATCATCTGTCTGACCATTTTGTCCAGGTGGACGGTAATATACTATCACTATACTCTTACCCAACACTAGAGATGTGAATCGTTTTCCATATCGTCTTAACGATAGAAATCGTGTGGCAGGAGAAGAAAATCGTGATTGGCACGATTATTTCGTTGAAAAATCATTAAAAATTGTTTTTTCCGATTAGTGCGCACTAACTCGAGTTAGTGCGCACTAACTCAAAATGATACAAATAGACACTTTCCAGGTCACTGAAGGTCAGTTAGGAATGAATATGTGTTCCTATTGGCTGGCAGCCCTCTTATCTATTGATGTTACCAAGGTTACCACTGAGGTGATGGTTGGGGGGATGGGAAATGGAACTGGAAACTCATGAACACCAACAGAAAATGAAACAAAGTGTTCACACTTCCCAGGTCAGTAAAGGTCACTTAGGAATGAATATGTATTCCTATTGGCTGGCTGTGCTCTTATCTATTGATGTTACCAAGGTTACCACTGAGGTAATGGTTGGGGGGATGTGAAATGGAAACAGTTGGAAGCTTGACATGTGATGATCAGCACTCACGTGACTAGAACTTCTTTGTTTATTATTTTTGTTAGCAGACACGTGCATGTTGAATTTGCCAATCACTGTGCATTTTAGAAAGGTGGTCCTGGCTGGAACTGTACACAGTTCAAATATATGTAATTGATTGTTGGTAAGTGTATTTTTTAAGTAGCCACACTGGCACAAGTATGTTTACTTTTCCTCCTACTTAACTCACTAGCTCAGCTTTGTAAGAAGGGCTTCTCTGCTTGAGTGAGGGTCAGGCAGCTCCCCCCTGTCTGTGAAGCCAGCCTCTCACTAGTAATGCAGGGAGGGAGCTGTCTCAGACTTCACCATCCTCCCCCCCCCCCTCACCCACACACCATTCACTAGCTGGGACATGGGGGAAGTCAGGAGTGAGGGTCAGGCAGCTCCCCCCTGTCTGTGAAGCCAGCCTCTCACTAGTAATGCAGGGAGGGAGCTGTCTCAGACTTCACCATTCTCCCCCCCCCCCCCCTCACCCACACACCATTCACTAGCTGGGACATGGGGGAAGTCAGGAGTGAGGGTCAGGCAGCTCCCCCCTGTCTGTGAAGCCAGCCTCTCACTAGTAATGTAGGGAGGGAGCTGTCTCAGACTTCACCATCCTCCCCCCCCCCCCTCACCCACACACCATTCACTAGCTGGGACATGGGGGAAGTCAGGAGTGAGGGGCAGGCAGCTCCCCCCTGTCTGTGAAGCCAGCCTCTCACTAGTAATGCAGGGAGGGAGCTGTCTCAGACTTCACCATCCTCCCCCCCCCCCCCTCACCCACACACCATTCACTAGCTGGGACATGGGGGAAGTCAGGAGTGAGGGTCAGGCAGCTCCCCCCTGTCTGTGAAGCCAGCCTCTCACTAGTAATGCAGGGAGGGAGCTGTCTCAGACTTCACCATCCTCCCCCCCCCCCCTCACCCACACACCATTCACTAGCTGGGACATGGGGGAAGTCAGGAGTGAGGGTCAGGCAGCTCCCCTGTCTGTGAAGCCAGCCTCTCACTAGTAATGCAGGGAGGGAGCTGTCTGAGACTTCACCATCCTCCCCCCCCCCTCACCCACACACCATTCACTAGCTGGGACATGGGGGAAGTCAGGAGTGAGGGTCAGGCAGCTCCCCCCTGTCTGTGAAGCCAGCCTCTCACTAGTAATGCAGGGAGGGAGCTGTCTCAGAATTCACCATCCTCCCCCCCCCCCCTCACCCACACACCATTCACTAGCTGGGACTTGGGGGAAGTCAGGAGTGAGGGTCAGGCAGCTCCCCCCTGTCTGTGAAGCCAGCCTCCCACTAGTAATGCAGGGAGGGAGCTGTCTGAGACTTCACCATCCTCCCCCCCCCCTCACCCACACACCATTCACTAGCTGGGACATGGGGGAAGTCAGGAGTGAGGGTCAGGCAGCTCCCCCCTGTCTGTGAAGCCAGCCTCTCACTAGTAATGCAGGGAGGGAGCTGTCTCAGACTTCACCATCCTCCCCCCCCCCCTCACCCACACACCATTCACTAGCTGGGACATGGGGGAAGTCAGGAGTGAGGGTCAGGCAGCTCCCCCCTGTCTGTGAAGCCAGCCTCTCACTAGTAATGCAGGGAGGGAGCTGTCTCAGACTTCACCATCCTCCCCCCCCCCCCTCACCCACACACCATTCACTAGCTGGGACATGGGGGAAGTCAGGAGTGAGGGTCAGGCAGCTCCCCCCTGTCTGTGAAGCCAGCCTCTCACTAGTAATGCAGGGAGGGAGCTGTCTCAGACTTCACCATCCTCCCTCCACCCTCACCCACACACCATTCACTAGCTGGGACATGGGGGCAGTCAGGAGTGAGGGTCAGGCAGCTCCCCCCTGTCTGTGAAGCCAGCCTCTCACTAGTAATGCAGGGAGGGAGCTGTCTCAGACTTCACCATCCTCCCCCCCCCCCCCCTCACCCACACACCATTCACTAGCTGGGACATGGGGGCAGTCAGGAGTGAGGGTCAGGCAGCTCCCCCCTGTCTGTGAAGCCAGCCTCTCACTAGTAATGCAGGGAGGGAGCTGTCTCAGACTTCACCATCCTCCTCCCCCCCCCCCCCTCACCCACACACCATTCACTAGCTGGGACATGGGGGAAGTCAGGAGTGAGGGTCAGGCAGCTCCCCCCTGTCTGTGAAGCCAGCCTCTCACTAGTAATGCAGGGAGGGAGCTGTCTCAGACTTCACCATCCTCCCCCCCCCCCCCCTCACCCACACACCATTCACTAGCTGGGACATGGGGGAAGTCAGGAGTGAGGGTCAGGCAGATCCCCCCTGTCTGTGAAGCCAGCCTCTCACTAGTAATGCAGGGAGGGAGCTGTCTCAGACTGGTATCAGGGTTAGGGCACTGTGTTCAGGAAGATCACAACACTCCTGGTATTAATAGGGATAGGGCACTGTAAGAGATGACTGTAGTAGATTGAATAAAGATCTGATGTTTCTGCTCTCCTCACACCAAACAAAAACAACACACAAGCAGAGAAGCCCTTCTTACAAAGCTGAGCTAGTGAGTTAAGTAGGAGGAAAAGTAAACATACTTGTGCCAGTGTGGCTACTTAAAAAATACACTTACCAACAATCAATTACATATATTTGAACTGTGTACAGTTCCAGCCAGGACCACCTTTCTAAAATGCACAGTGATTGGCAAATTCAACATGCACTAGCATTTCAGGTGCCTGCTAACAAAAATAATAAACAAACAAGTTCTAGTCACGTGAGTGCTGATCATTACATTACTTTTTTTGTCAAGCTTCCAACTGTTTCCATTTCACATCCCCCCAACCATTACCTCAGTGTTAGCCTTGGTAACATCAATAGATAAGAGCACAGCCAGCCAATAGGAATACATACATACATATTCATTCCTAAGTGACCTTTACTGACCTGGGAAGTGTGAACACTTTGTTTCATTTTCTGTTGGTGTTCGTTAGTTTCCAGTTCCATTTCCCATCCCCCCAACCATCACCTCAGTGGTAACCTTGGTAACATCAATAGATAAGAGGGCAGCCAGCCAATAGGAACACATATTCATTCCTAACTGACCTTCAGTGACCTGGAAAGTGTTTATTTGTATCATTTTCAGTTAGTGCGCACTAAATCGAGTTAGTGCGCACTAACGGGGAGTTAGTGCGCACTAACTCCCGTTAGTGCGCACTAACATGATTTAACGATTTTTAACGATAAATCGTTAGAATTTCTATTGTATCGTGTTCTATAATGATTTAAGACGATATAAACATTATCGGACGATAATTTTAATCGTTGAAAAACGATTCACATCCCTACCCAACACACATGGGATTTCTACCCATATAGATTCTACTGAGCATTTAGTCTCTTGTATGATCTTTATCCTGTTGGACTCTATACCCTCCCGGACATAAAGTGCCACACCCCCACCAAGTTGATCCTCCCTATCATTGAAATATAATTTGTACCCTGATATAGCACTGTCCCATTGGTTATCCTCCTTCCACCAGGTCTCTGTGATGCCAATTATGTCAATCTCATCATTTACTGCTATACACTCTAACTCTCCCATCTTACTTCTTAGACTTCTGGCATTGGCATACTGACATTTCAAAGTGTGTTTTTTGTTTGTATTAACAATCTGCTTTTCAGATTGGAAATCTTTAGTGCAGGTGATTTTTTACATATAGGCACATGGACTATGTTGGGATGCCCTAACTCTCCTGTTTCATTAGTATCCTTCAAGGATAGATTTCTCCGAATCATGCACTGCTGAGTGACTGTCGGCTTTCCCCCTTGTTCTAGTTTAAAAGCTGTTCTATCTCCTTTTTAAAAATTAGTGCCAGCAGCTTGGTTCCACTCTGGTTAAGGTGGAGCCCATCCTTTTGGAAAAATATCCCTCTTCCCCAAAAGTTTCCCCATTTCCTTACAAAACTGAATCCCTCTTCCCTGCACCATTATCTCATCCACGCATTGAAACTCTGGAGCTCTGCCTGCCTCTGAGGACCTGCATGTGGAACAGGAAGCATTTCAGAGAATGCCACCCTGGAGGTTCTGGATTTCAGCTTTCTACCTAAAATCCTAAATTTGGCTTCCAGAACCTCTCTCCCACATTTTCCTATGTCATTGGTGCCCACATGTACCATGACAGCCAGCTCCTCCCCAGCACTATCTATAATCCTATCTAGGGGCCTTATTTTCTAAACGTATCACACGCGGTAAGGGACGTTTTACACACGAAATGTCCCTTTTTCGCGTGCGATACCAAAATGGGGGCAGAGTCGGCCCCGGAAGAGGAGGAGTCGGGGCATCACCGAGGCCGACTCCGTGAAGACGCCGCGGTCGACGAAAAGGTAAGGCTCTTTTCGCGTCCAAGTTCATTCCCAATAGCTACACCTTCTATGGTGACGCTATTGGGTGCGAAACCGGCAGCGATCGCACCGCGAAGGTGCGATCGCTGCCGGCTAGTGCAGGCCCGCCCCCCGTTTCGGCCCCCCACCCTTCATTCCCTAAAGTATCGCAGGCCTGTGATACTTTAGAAAATGAGGCCCTAGGTGACGCATGAAGTCTGCCACCTTCGCACCAGGCAGGCAAGTTACCAGGTGGTCCTCAAGTACACCAGCCACCCTGTTATCTACATTTCTAATAATTGAATCACCAAATATTATGGCCTGCCTAACCCTTCCCTCCTGGGCAATAGCCCTGGGAGACTTGACTTCAGTGCGAGAGGACAATACATCACCTGGAGAGCAGGTCCTTGCTACAGGATCACTTCCTGCTACACCAGGGTGATGTTCTTTTACTGGGAGACCTTTCTTATCCAAGGCAGCACTGGGGCTGCCAGACTGGATTTGGGACTTGGCTACTATGTCCCTGAAAGTCTCATCAATTGTTGTGGGATCTGCTAGCGGGTTAGCAATCTGTTGGGATTTGCTATGCGGATGGGAGGAGCCAGCAGATGAGAATAGTAATCTGATAGAATCCCCTCCCCAAAGGGGAGGAGTAGCAATCTGTAGTGTACTGCCTCCTATGGGTCTACTAAGGAATGGCAATATGTTATGATGTAGACTGCAGAGTTGGCAATCTGTACCAGTGGAGTACTAGAGATGATGCTCAGCTGGACAGAAAGTAGATAGGTGAATCCTTGGGCCGATGGCAGATGACAGCACCCCCAGGAGGGAGTCCCGAGATGGACCACTGGCTAGGCTGGAGTATGGAGACAGACACAGATAGTTCTTTTATTAGATAGGTAGTATAACCACCAGAGGTGGCAGTAGTGAGCTGGTATGCCTGGCAGGGCTGAAGTCCCAAAAATACTGTGACTGCGATTCCAAGGTTGCTGAGCTGCAAAGAGACTGTAGAGAGTGAATAGACAGGGTATGCAGATATACATAGCCAGTACTAGATGATAACTCACATAAGGTCTTGAGATGGCTCTGTAGCTGGAAAGGGTTAGGCCCTCGAGAAGCGAGTACTTGGTTCCAGGGAAAGCTCTGAGAGAGCGGTGGTTACTCACAATAATCTATATCTGGAATAGCTTCTAGTCAATAGAGAACCTTCAGAGTGTTCAGGAACATAGGCCCTCGAAGCGCGAGTACCGGTTCCTATCTGTAGTCTGAAATAATAACTCACAAAGGTCTGTGCCTACGATAGCTTCTGGGCAAAGAGAATCTTCAGAGTGTTCAGGAACATAGGCCCTCGAGGAGCGAGTACCGGTTCCTATCTGTAGTCTGAAATAATAACTCACAAAGGTCTGTACCTGTGATAGCTTCTGGGCAAGGAGAATCTTCAGAGTGTTCAGGAACATAGGCCCTCGAGGAGCGAGTACCGGTTCCTATCTGTAGTCTGAAATAATAACTCACAAAGGTCTGTGCCTACGATAGCTTCTGGGCAAAGAGAATCTTCAGAGTGTTCAGGAACATAGGCCCTTGAGGAGCGAGTACCGGTTCCTATCGGTAGTCTGAAATAATAACTCACAATGTCCGTCTCTTGCGATCGCTTCCAGGCAATGGCAAGTCTTCAGAGTTTAGTAACATGGGCCCTCGAGGAGCGAGTACCAGTTCCTATCTGTAATCTGAAATAGAGAAAGAGAATGAGGCCCCCGAGGAGCGGGTACCCCTGGTAGGTCCGGAGAGGCGATGTTGCAAGAGTGAAGCGGGTCCAAAGGAAATCCCGGAAGCAATCCTTTGGGTGCAAAGTAGTCTTGGACAGCTGAAACTAGTCCAATCGGAGTCCTTGCTAACTCGATCTGTTAGCAAAAGTAAAGACCTTTTATGTTGGAAGCGGATGATGTCAATACAGGGGGGCCGCCCCTGAGGTTCGCGCCCTTGCTGGTACATACTTCGGAGCACGCGCGCACGGCCTACATCATCAGGAACATGGCGGATCCGCAGCGTCGAGCCGGCCCGGGGACGCCGGGGAGAAGCGGCATGGAGACGCTGCGGCATCAAGCCGTCCATCAGGCACGGAGGGAGTTGCCACACAGGTAGAGAGGGTGGAGCGAGGGCGAAAGCAGGCACGAACGCAACATCAGTGTACCTCTCTGGCTGCCTCAGCTCCTCCAAGTCTGCTACTCTAGCCTCCAGAGATCAAACTCATTCCCTGAGAGCCAGGAGCTTTATGCACCGAGTGCACACATATAATCTCTCACCGGTGGGTAAAAAATCATACATGTGACACTCAATGCAAAAGACTGGAAAGCCCCCCTCGTGCTGCTGGACTGCTGCCTTCATCTTAATTTTATTAAGTTCCTAGTTAAGTTTAGGATACTAAGGAAGTTGGAATTAGAGTACTTTATATTTACAGGTGAATTTACCAATTAATCAGCTAGTGTCCTACAAGGGGATGATTAAACTTTCAATAAGGGCTGGTACAATAGTATGATTTAGTTATGAGCTTGATTGATTTTTAATGAAAAAGTGTCTCTTGCCTAAAAGTCAAGGGTTAAGTGGGTAGCTGGGACTGTGGAATTCATCCCTGGATCGCTCGCGGTGACCTCTGGACACCTTTCCTGAGGTATGCTGGGAGCAGTATGCAGATGAGCCTTCCGGTCCTCTTCTATTGCAAAGGGTGTGGGGCTTCTGGAAGCTGGGGCTATGGAATTCAATCCCTGGATCGCTCGCGGTGACCTCTGGACTCCTCTACCGGGGGATGTTGGGAGTAGTATGCAGATGAGTCTTCTGGTCCTCTTCTACTGCTTCATCTTGGAGACAACTCCAACATTACTCTCTGCATCAATGGCAGGAGGGTGGCAGGAAATTTGAATCAAACAGTTACCAACAAGAGCCCTGAACTTGGAGGTCGGTGAAACAGATAAGCATGGGAAAATAAGTGTGGGAGCTTGCTGGGCAGACTGGATGGGCCATTTGGTCTTTTTCTGCTGTCATTTCTATGTTTCTATGTAATCAGTTGTTTACTCTTTTGAAAAGTACAAAGACTAGGGGACACACAATGAAGTTACTAGTAGGCAATATATTTAAAACTAATAAGAGAACATTTTTTTGCTCAACTCATAATTAAGCTCTGGAATTTGTTGCCAGAGAATGTGGTGAAACTTTAATGTAGCTGCATTTAAAAACAGTTTGGATAAGTTCCTAGAGGAAAAGTCCCTAAACTATTATTAAGGTGGAGTTGCAGAAATCCAGTGCTTATTCTTGTGGTAAAGAGCTTGGAATCTGCCTACCCCCTTGGGATCCTGGCAGGTACTTGTAACCTGGGTTGACCACTGTTGGAAACAGGAGACTTGGCTTGATGGACCCCTGGTTTGACCCAGTATGACAAGTCTTAAGGTGTGATGTTTTGTTTTGTTTTTTTCAGTAAACTGAGCAGACATGAGCTAAATGTCATGTTAGTCAACATAAATCTTTTCATTACATAGTAATTTTTATCACTTTCAGTATATTAATTTTTTACTTCTATTTTTTCTTCCACCCACTTTTGTGATTCCATATTTGGCCACAATCACAAACAGATCACCTCTTTGATATCAATCCTCAAGAGTTAATTCTCACGCAAATTTCAGAAAGAGTTTTTAAATACCCATAAGGTATGTAAATCTTACACACAGAAAAATTCTTATGCTAAAATAAAATGTGATTTTTAAACAATTAAATAGACTCATGTAGCTTCCACATGAAATAAATTGCTTTATGAACAATTCAGTCTGCACCAAACTCTCCTGTCTCCTCCCTGCCTTTTAAGTTAGCTCCAGCAATTCCTCTTTTTCCCACATTTTTGCCTTTAAAGATTATTTTGAGCAGTACTATTTCATGTTTGAGTGATGAAAGGCTTTGATTTGAATTAGGTCTTAAATTACATGAACCGCTCCTACCAATTGCCATGAGATTTGCAGCAGTCATTGCCATGCCAAGTTCTATTTATTTATTTATTTATTTGTTTTTCTGCTTTTCAGCACTTCAAAGTGGTTTACATTCAGAAACTATAGATATTTCCCTATCCCCCAGAGGGGCTTACAATCTAAGAGGATAATTTTAAAAGAACTGCTCACGAGCCCATAAATGTGCACATAAGGGCTTGCTTGCACATGAGTGTGAATTTCATATTGAGTACACATAAGTGCATGCCCGATATAAAATCTGAAAGTGTTAATGTATACATTGTGCACAAATGTTGTGCTAATTAAAAAGAGATAACTCTGGAATAAAAGAGAGCACCCAGCTGTGGGAAGACACAGAAACCATATGACGGGGCCAGATCTCTCCCTTCTGAAAGAAGGACATTGGATTACTCTGATATTGGGACCTCCAATAAATCTATTAAATGTCCCAGAGGAAGTTCTAGCTTGTAACTGCACCTTTTCTATACTTGTAACTATTAGTTTAAGTTGTCCTTGTTATCTTTGCCTACGATTTCACTCTTGCATTATATTGCATTGGCAACATATGAACATTGATTACGCTATTAGGGGTAGATTTTTTTAAAAAGCGCGTTCGCGTACTTTTGTTTGCGCACCAGGCGCGTAGCCGCGCGTATCTTCTAAAATCCTGGATCGGCGCGCGCAAGGCGCCGATTTTGGGCAGCCGGCGTGCGCCGAGCCGCGCAGCCTGTCACGTTCCTTCCGAGGCCGCTCCGAAATCGGAGCGGCCTCGGAGGGAACTTTCTTTCGCCCTCCCCTCACCTTCCCCTCCCTTCCCCTACCTAACCCACCCCCCCAGCCCTATCTAAACCCCCCCCCACCTTTATCCACGGATTTACGCCTCCCAGAGGGAGACGTAAATCCACGCACGCCAGCGGGCTGCTGGCGCGCCGAGACTCGACCCGGGGGTGGTTCTGGAGGGCGCAGCCACGCCCCCGAAACGCCCCGGGCCGAAACCACGTCCCCGGTCCCACCCCCGAAACGCCACGTCATTGGGTCCCGCCCCCTCAACACGCCCCCGACACGCCCCGACACGCCCCCTTCTAAAAACCCCGGGACCTACGCACGTCCCGGGGCTCTGCGCATGCCGGCGGCCTATGGAAAATAGGCCGCCGGCACGCAAGGCCCTGCTCGCGTAAATCCGGGCAGATTTACGCGAGCAGGGCTTTTAAAATCTGCCCGTCTATGAAATGTACATCTGTTACTATATCCATACATAACTATTGATTCTTACCCTACCTTTAGGACACATTGGAGGCCCTACAGTGACCCACCATGCACAATCTAAGCAGCCCCTACCCCATCTCTACAACCCTATAGCCCTCCCTTAGTGAACCCTCAAGTACACCCTAAGCAGCTCCCACCCCTACTACCCACAATCTACTTACCCTACGTGGGTACAATGATTAAATATCCTTTGTAGGTCTTTCCAGGCCTGCTTGTTCTGCTGGAGGTGCCTCCTCTCTCCAAGGATGTCAGTCAAGCAACATTCTTGTTGGTGAAGTTTGGCTGGCGAGCTAGTGGTGACATTGTGAAATGAGCCCACCCTGGAAGAACTGGAAGTTGTGCATTGCTTAAGGTTCATTGGGGCTGCAGAGGAGATGAAAGTGGCATTCCATGACAAGAAAAAAGGGGTTCAGGCCAGAAAAGAGATGTTTTGGGATAAAAGGACATAAAATACGAAACACTATACAGGGTTAAACTAAAGAATAGTGAAGCCCAGCATCCTGTCTCCAATAGTGATAATCCATGACATAAGTATCTGGCAGAATCCCAAAGAATAGTTCCAGTCCTTCCAGTTCATAACCAGGGATAAGTAGTAGCTTTCCCCATGTCTACATAGCTAATAATAATGAGTTTTTAACCCAGCTATGCTACCTACTTTTCATGACATCCTCTGGCAATAAATTACACAACTTAAATGTGCACTGAATGAAAACACTATTTCCTCCAGTTTGTTTTAATTATTTATTTATTTATTTATTTTTATTTTAGTTTTTTTATATACCGCGGCACGTTGGGAGCATCACCTCGGTTTACAAGTAACACAAACAAATCAGCAACAGGCTTTACAGATAACATAGAGTAACAGAAACTGATTAACAGTGGAAATATGTACAGAAAGCAACCTTGGAATGAGGGTTGTACAGAAAAGACCATGGAATGAAGGTTGTTAACATTAGAGAAGATATATTGAGGGCTTTACCGGAATACAGGGATTAAGGGCAACAATAGTAATGCTTTACCAGATAATGAGAAAGTGGAGATACTAACAACGTCTTGGGGATGCTAGTGAAGATGTTCACAGTCAGAAAGTGGTTTCCTAAAGGGGAAGGCGTATGGAAAGGAATAAGGGAAGAAGGTTCATAACATTCAAGAGGATAGATTGAGGGCTTTACCAGAAAACACAGGGAAAAAACGGCAATACCAGGAGGGCTTTACCAGAAGGCACAGGGAAAAAACGGCAACAACAGGAGGGCTTTACCAGAAAGCACAGGGAAAAAGCGGCAACAAGAGGAGGGCTTTACCAGAAAGCACAGGGAAAAAACGGCAACAACAGGAGGGCTTTACCAGAAAGCACAGGGAAAAAACGGCAATAACAGGAAGCTTTAACATAATTACAGCAGGGGGGAAATTGCAGGTAGTAAAGGGATTTCGAGGGGAAAGAGTTCAAGGGGGAGAAGTATTGCAGGAGGTAAGTTAAGCATATTTACAGAGGAGTATTGACATATTGGGATTTTCAAGCATAATTTCAAAGAAGTATTGACAAGAGGGTAATTTTCAGCGGAAGGTGGTAGTGCAAGCATTGGTGGGGGGAGCATTGGCTGCATGGTTCAGGTGAATGCTTGTTTAAAAAGCCATGTCTTGAGGTTCTGTTTGAATCTTTTTGGACATAGTTCCTGGCGAAGGCTGAGAGGCATGTTGTTCCAAAGCGCAGGCCCAGCAATGGAGAGGGCCCGTTCTCTGGTGGTCATCAGTTTGGTGAGCTTGGCTGAAGGCGTGTGCAGAGTTTCCAGGTATTGCGTTCTGGTGGGTCTGTCAGTGGTGCGGAAATGGAGGTGCTCATTGAACAAAAGCATGTCTTGATTGTGGAGGGATTTGTGGATGATGGTGACTTGAAAATTATTCGGGATGGAATTATGCTATCAATTCACTTCATTGAGTGTCCCCTAGTACTAATACTATTTGCAAGGGTAAATAACCATTCTCTGTTTATCTGTTCTACGTGACTCAAGATTTTATAGAACTCTACCATATCTCTTCTCAGTTGTCTCTTCTTAAAACTGAAGAACTCTAACATGTTTAACCTTTCCTCTTGGGGAGAACTGCGCCATCCCCTTTATCATTTTGGTCGCTTTTCTATGTAGCTTTTCTTAATTTATCGAATGTTCAATTTACATCTTCAAGATGTAAATGACTCTACCAGATGTCATCTTCAAGATGACAATGACACTACCAGATGGTGAAAAAATTGATTCTTCTATAGCTCTCCCTGCACTTGATGCAGTCTTGATGATATCATCTTCTGGCAACTGCATGAGCAGACCCTGAGAGGCTTGATCAACTGCTGGGTCCACCAGAGGAATTCTCAAATTCAAGCCAAGTTACATGCTCAGGCCTGGAGGAGGCAAGGACTAATCTTCCCCCCTACCCCCATACTCCTTAGCAGCCAATCTCTGGACAACATAGATGGATGCACAGCAAAGACATTGATTGAATCTGCTGCGAGGGGAACTACTGGATTGCAGGGTAAGTCCCCAGCTGGCTATCCCTTCCCAGTACTGATCCTCGGGGCACGCTACTCTTTACCTTTCTCCATTGAGACAAATGACCATTCAGTCCTACTCTTTGTCTCCTACACTTTAGCCAGTTACCAATTTACAACAGGACATTAACTTTTTAATTTCCCGATGCGTCTCTCATAAGGAACTTGTCTAACGCTTTCTAAAAGTCCAGATACACTATGTCAACAGACCCATCCTTGTCAATATGTTTGTTAACCCTTTCAAAAATATCTAACATATTTGTAATGCAATATTGCCCTTTGCTAAATCCATGGGCTCTGCCCTACATTAGTCTGTGTCAATCCAGATGGCTAGTAATTTTGTTCCTCAGAACAGCTTCTACCATTTTGCACATGGATCTGTAGTTTCCTGGATCACCCCTGGAGGCCTTTTTGAAAATGGGTGTTATGTTTGCCACCCTAAAGTCCTCATTCCATAGTTTATTTAAATTAGAAGTTAGAGATCAATAAATCCACCCTAGACCTAAAGGCATTATACTGTGGTGTTGGAACAAATGATAAACCTTTATTCAAAATGGAAGTCTCATGTGCACTTAGTTCATGTGAAGAGATATTAATAGTGTGATTGTGCAACGATTGACACTGTATCAATGGTAGAGATTGTTGAAACCTCTTCCTCTCGCTCTGTTTCTTATTCTGCCTCTTCCTCTGTATAATGGGCTTTGCCAAACTCTTAGAAGACCCTCTTGATTCATGGACTCTTTTCTCTATATTTGTTTCAGCTGAAAAACCTGCTGCTGTACATAGCTATGATTTTGATGGGGAGGGATAGAAGGAGAGGTATGAATGGGTGCAGCGGAAAAAAGAGATGCTGAAGCAGCTATGTGTTCATTTGAACTGCTATGCAGTCTCTTAGTGTGTCTTTCATGCGTGGGGCTTTGAAAAAGTGGATTATCATTTGATGTACTAGGTTGCCTAGAAATAGATAATGGCTTTTTCTTTTGATAATACTATGATAATCTCTCTGATTTTTATTTGTACGGTGCCACGGATAAATACAGTGACTTTTATAATCTATTTCATCTCTTTTAAATTTATCAAATTTATATGATTTAATGTTCTAGTGAAGCTATCTAGGTTCTTTTTATAATCATCAAAGATAATATCAAAACACACATCATTTACTTTCAAATATTCAATATTTTTATCTAGTTACAATCCTAGTTTCTTCTTCTTTCTTCTTTGATGCCTTAATGATGAGGATCATAAGATCTAAGGAAAATGTGTTTATAGCTTCCCACATTTACATGAATTCTAGGTCTTCTTTATACATTGTTGGAGGTTTATTAATGTGTAAACCTCTTGGAATACCCCTTATTATTTATTATTTTCTATTTATTGCCTATTATACAGGTCCCCCTTCAATACATAATAGTATCTGGGCTGTGTTTTGCAATTCCAGCACTGTTGCAATTGTAGTAATTTTTTCAATTACATATCAAATCATTTACTATCGGGTTTCTGTAGCTGTCAATCAAAGTGCATGGCACGAGTGTATTTAACTAACAAAACAGCAAGGAAGGCTGCTTAACAAAGCCGTGAGAGCAGAACTACAGAATAAGCAGCCAAATGTCCAATCTAGATTCCTTTATTGTGGGGAGACAAAAATGTGCAAATGAGCCCGACTCTGGCCGAGTTTTGCCCTCTTTCAATAGGGCTGCATCAGGGGATCAATCAATTATATGTCTTCATCGACATCCTATGTGTATAGAATATGAACGAAACCAAATGCTGCACTATGAATCCCGATCTGTGAACCATAGATTTTGTCTCTCTCGAATCAAAATATGATGTCGACGAAGACATATAATTGATTGATCCCCTGATGCAGCCCTATTGAAAGAGGGCGAAACTCAGCCAGAGTTGGGCTCATTTGCACATTTTTGTCTCCACACAATAAAGGAATCCAGATTGGACATTTGGCTGCTTATACGAGTGTATTTAAACCACTTCCGGGTCAAGTTCTGTAATCAATGTATAATACAGAGAGCCACCTCGGAGATTTTACCTGTTGCTACCATCGTGAGTAGTTTTTCATCACCAAGGTATTCAAGTTACATTAATTGAGTTATGGTATTTTTCATTTAGGCACAGCTTCATCATTTTCTCTCTGCTGTTTACTTAATATAATTCAAGCCGCAAAATCGTTCATCTTGACATTGGGGCACCATAGCAGTACACTATCGTGCACGGCACGGATGTTTTCAAACTGTAACCAGTAGACATCATTAAGAATAAGCTATCTTAACAAAGATATCAATTAAAAAGTATTTAGTGCAGTGCCATGGCATATGGTTCCCATTGTCGGGAAACACTCAATCCTCACTTTCCGTTTCTAAGCTGCCGGTTTTATAACTAATTAATCTAATTACCATTATTATATTTGCAGTATAATCGGAGACATTTGTTTTATAAGATCTTGGGTGTATTATTAATACTTTTTGTTGGTCATGATGATACTCTCTGTTCCCATACCACGGCTTGTTTGTTTATTTTCTACATTCTCTTTGACAGCCCACCCTCCACCATTAACACTGCGGCTATCCTATCTTTCAATTTTATTTTCTCTTATCGTCAGCCCCCACTTACTAGTCTATTACCGTTTACTGTTTTATTTCTCTAGCAGTACTGACTTTGCTTACTGACCAGATACTGCTCCCAAGTATTCCATAAAATAGAATCAATTGGAGCACTTTATTCCTGAGAAGGTACAAGTTTGCTCCTCTCCATCAGATTGTAATACATAGTTTTATGAATTACCCAGTATTTACTGTTTTTATGTGTATTTTTTATATATGTGATTATTTATGTATTTTTTACATGTGATTATTTATGTATTTTTATGTATTTATTAATAATTTTTGTGAACATGATTTAACTAGGGTATTTTATGTTGCGCCTGGAGGTGGAGTCCTGTTCTGGAGCAGTGTTGACAGGCTCCCTGGTTGGACCCAGGAAGCATCTGCCTCCAGGAGGCGGAGCACAGGAGGGGTCAGACGCTAGCTGTAGCTTCACCACTGGAAGCCCGCGGTCCCCCCTGGTGGAGCCCTTGGGGCCCCATGCCGCCTGGACTTAGGTGGGCCTCGCAGGGTCTCCCAGAAAGGAAGTTCTCTGGTGAGCCCACCAGGATCATGGGTGCGCGGTCGACGTCAAGACTGGAGGTCTGGAGGACCAGAGAAGGCCAGAACGGTGTCTGAGATGACAAGTCTAGGAGAAGCCCAGAATCATGGAGGCATGGTCAGGAATAGCAGAGGTCAAGTTCCAAAGGTCAGTCTGAGAGTAGTCAGCCAAAGCAGAGATCAGGTTCCAAAGGTCAGTTCGAGAGTAGTCAGCCAAAGCAGAGGTCAGGTTCCAGAGGTCAGACATAGTCAAGTAGACAGGCAGAGGTCAGTATCCGGGCATAGTCAAGAACAGGCAGAGGTCAATACCAGAGGGTCAGTCCAAGAGGTACTACCTGGGGGAACGTAGGAAAAGAAGGACACTGGAACCAAAGGAAGCTGGAACAGGAGGACACTGGAACAGAAGGACACTGAAACAGGACTGGAACAGGACTGAACGAGACTGGAAAAGGCGATGAGACACGGAGGCAAACTAGTACACACATGGTGTCGACCCGATTGCCAAGGCAAGTAAGTGCAGGCAGACACTTCCTTTAGTACTGCGTTCAATCAGGGCACGCCGCGGAGCTTGGACCCGCCCCTGGCCCTTTAAGGGACCAGGCGGTCCACGCACGCGTGCTCCTAGGGGCGGGGACGATCCCAAGGAGGATGCCGAGCCCCTCCGTGAGGCCTGGTGCGATGAGGAAGGCCTGGCGACCACCGCCGCGAGACCCCGAGGCCTGGAGGAGCTTGCGGCTGCTGCTGGGGAGGCCGACTAGGGACCTGCTGAGGAGTTGGAAAGGTGAGTGGAGTACGGATGGGCATGCAACATTTTGTATTTTATTTTTTGGTTATATTTATATTATTTTTCATGTTTATCTACTTATTATCCTGTGTTTTTATAAGTGTTTTTATATATATTATATATTTATTTGTGTATTTTCCTCTTTTTTATTTATTATTTTTTGTTTTATTCATACATTTTATCCCCTGACGCAGCTATTGTGCGAAACTTGGCCAGAGTCAGGCTTTTTTAACTACTGCAATTTTGTGTGAATTAAATATCTCCAATCTAAGGCGATAGGTCTGTCTTGCTTTCATTGTGCCTTCTGGCTTCGACAGACTGTTTTCCGGTTTGCTTTTTTGGGACCCTCCTCACTAGATAGTGCATTATTTTCAGGCCTATAACTATACAATAACACAACACATAGGAAAAGTCCATTAGAATGCTGACATTTTCTAGAGATAGTATAGGAGAAGAAGAAGAGGGAAAGGAGGAGTTCCCATTTTAAAAGGGGGGAGAGTGTGACAGAGTTCACACTCTGTCAGGTTTAGAGAAGGCTTCAAAGACACAAGACTCACTTCTGAGGATCAGTGAGAAGGAGATAATGTTCCCCAGAGCAAGAGGAAAAGAAACAGGAGGAGAAACTACAACACCCAGAATATTGCGGGAGTGTGAGGTTAAATGGGGCTCTGGTGTTGGAGCCTTTGAGAGTTGGGTAGGTGGAGGTTCCAGTCTCACTGACAGGCCGATGCACATACAGCCAGATCTCCTGGGTGCCCAATGCAATATTTAAATGAGCTGCTGCATTACAAAGGATGTTCTAGGGACGATTTGTGTGCCCCTAGCATTCAAATGCATTGGGTACCCAGAAGACATGGCAATTGCAATGGGTGCACAATACGAGTGTCCATTTTATTCCGCCTCAGTTGATTTTGCCTAATATACATTAGGGATGTGAATTGGCTGCCCGATCATTCCCGCTTTCGGGATCATATGGCTGTGGGAAAAAATCATTTTCCCGCATTTCCCTGGTTTTTTTTTTTTAGTGAAAAATTGTTTTTTGGGTTAGTGCGCGCTAACTCATGTTAGCGCGCACTAACAAAAATAGCAAAAAATAACAAAAAGTAACAAAAATAAATGGTTTTTTGTTAGTGCGCGCTAACATGAGTTAGAATGCACTAACCCGAAAAATGATTTTTATGAAAAATTGGGGGTAGAATTGATTGTTTCTTTTAACCGATTTCTAATGAATTTAAAAATATTGTACGATATTTCAATTCATTAGAAAAACAATTCACATCCCTAATATACATGCACAATATACATGCCTGGAATGTGTATATTGTGCGTCCAAAAATTTTTTTTTTCCTTTTAGGTCACATTATTCATTTAATCTTGAACACTGCAAGCAGTAGCTCTAAGTACAACAATACTTAGGAGGAGTCACACAGAACAGTATTTTTGCATTTCTCAGGAGACCTTGACAAGCGGAATGACAATGCTGGGATTCAATTTTCCACATTGAGAAGTGTGCTTTGGGTGCCCAGCAATTTACTGCATCAGGGGGTTAATAGTTAATGGTCTCGACTACATGGAATTTACATGTGATGAGCGCTATCAGCTATGCAGTTGTTTGGGCGCATGTTTTAGACGCGCTAATCCCCTTATTACATCAGGTGCTAGTCTAATGCATCCAAAATGCATGTCTAACCACCCGTTATGCTGTACTCCAGGCTGGGCGCACTTCAGTGCATCGGCTCCTGACAGAGGTGAGACTATCCGAGATGAAGAAGAGTTGCTTTCTGCTCTAGAAAAGGCCACAGAGGAAGAATCCATGAAGGAGTGAGTCAAACATGGACAGAGGTGCCAAATGAAAAGACAAGTGGAAATTTCAGCAGAGCATGGAATGAATTGAGGTAGACACTAAGGAACTTCATAAATTGTGCTAAGTGGTCCTGCTCCAGCAACCTGGAGCGGCAACATGGGAAAAACTGCTTGTGCCCTGGGACTTTATAAAACATATTAACTGTGCCGCCTCAACAAGCCAGGGTTGTAATGTGGGGAAGCTACAGAGGGTTTTTTTTCCCCTTCTTTTCCTCCTTGCTTTTGTACTTCTTAGGTTGCATTAATGGTTTTTGTGACAACTTGCTGGGACTGCAGCATGAGGGAAGGGGCGCTGCAGTTAAATGATACCGCCAGAGAGAATGAAGCTGCAGCACGGGTGGGTGTTCACAAGTAAGAGCAGGGTTCTGTGTGATTTTCTAATCCATGCTAAACTGTATTGCCATGGCAGAGTACAAGTTGCTTACTGAGGTATTGCAGCTCTGTTAACTTACCCATGGATCTATGATAACTGAAAAGAAGTGCAGATCTCTGAAGGAGCTGTACATGAGAGAATGATGTCTATGGATCAGGAGAGAGACCTCGGGGTGATAGTGACCAATGATCCCAAGGTAGCAAAGCAATGTGATGAGGTGGTGACTTCAGCCAGAAGGATGCTGGGTTGCGTAGAGAGAAGCATAACCAGCAGGAAACAAAAGAAGAGAGCCTCACCTGGAGGCTGTGTCTCAGGAAAGGATAGTGATAGAATGGAAGTAGACCATTGTGCCTGAAGACTGGAGGGTGGCCAATGTGATGGCGATCTTTAGGATCTATGCATTGTTAATTGGGGAGCCTTTCCCGAAAATGGATTACACTGGTAAACACATTTCTGGGAATATTTTGTTTCCTCCACAACCTTCGGTGAAACAAGTAGATTTTAACAAGCTGAACACAAATATGCATTTATTATGTCTGTATCATGTACCATTTGCCAGAAAAGTGCGATATACATTAAGCATTGTTATGTGTCTGTAGCGGCATAAACTAAAATGTAATGTTGGCACCAGAAAACAAAACTAAAAATGTTTTGCCACAGATTTTCATTTGTAATCACTGTCCAATGCTTCGCGGATGAGAATCCAACAATAGTCACCCAGCATGGAGGGGTTCCACTTGCCTTGATACCGTTTCTCCATTTTGACAATGTCTTGATGAAACCTTTCACCATGTTCGTCACTAACAGCACCAAGGTTGTCTGAGAAGAAGACCAAGTGGGAATGAAGAAAATGTATCTTCAATGACATGTTGCACTTCATTAATTTGTATGCCTGAAGCAGATTTTCAACCTGTTCGACATAGTCTGCTGCCTTATAGTTGCCTAGAAAGTTACAAATGTTATTCTTGAAGACTGTCTACACAACATGTTCTGTACCTTGCAGAAGACCATCAAAGTGGCTGTCCTTCATCACAGCTCAGATTTTTGGGCCAACGAAAACACCTTCTTTTATCTTGGCGTCACTTATACATGGAAACATTTGCCACAAATTGCTGGGGTTTGCCCAAGCAAGTTCTGGCATGATCAGGCAGAGTTTCTTGGTGTATTTTTTAAAAAGTTAGTCTCTGTTACATGTTATGTTGCTTATGGCCATCAAAAATACGACATGAATTTTAAAAATCATAAAAACTACTGTCCAGCAAGAAAATCTATGTATGCAAGATTATGTTTTAAAATTTCACAATTATTGTATCACAAAATTGGCCGTTTCTCAAAAACCTTACATGATGTACACATTTCAATGCAATATCTGTAATTAGCATTACAATATCTATTTGGAACACCAAAAAGCCTGAAGGAAACAAAAACTTTGTTTACCAGTGTTATCAGTGAGCATAGGAGGCAGATTTGGGAGAGATCTTAGAGGATAGTGAATAGGATTGGTGCTTCCTGGCTACAAGTAGGGGATCTGTCTCAGCTCTAATAAAAGAAAATGGATACTAACTGTTCTATAGGTGGTATCTGATGCCAACTAGCGTAAATAAAATGTTCCCTTCCACAAATAATAAGTGCTGGAAAGGATGTGGATCAGCGGGATCCTTTTTCCATTTGTGATGGGAGTGTGCGGAGGAGGGCAAACTGTGGGATGGGGTATTGAGACTGATGCAGGATATGATTTGATCCTCATTTCCTAAGGACCCCAAAATGTATCTGCTGAATATATCAGCCAAGGAGGGTAGTGATAGCCAGCAACTTCTGATAATGGAAATGTTCATAGCAACCAGGTATGAGATTGCTTATTGGTGGCACAGGTAAACGGTGCCATCGTCAGCAGATGTTTCGGCTAGGATTGAGAGAATCTATTACTTGGGGAAACTCACAGCCATATGAAATGATAAATTGAACAGCTTTGAGAAGATTTGGAGACCATACATACAGTGGAAGGGTAAATAATGGGAGTGTATTGGGGGTGAGGCAGGTAGAGGGGCATAGAACAAATTGAGGGGGAACTGTAAGGTATTTTGATTGAGGGGCTTGGTTGGGAGGAGGGATAAAATCAGAAAAAAGTGGTTTGTGAGATGTATTTTTGCTTATTACCAACCAATGCCATTCTTTATTGACTTGCTGATTTATAGTATTGTGGTGTATTTGTTTTGAAAGGATTCAGCTGATATGTTTGAAATTATGCCATGTTTTTGGTTGAATTTACCGGTATATTGTTGATGAAATTTAACTGCTAATAAAGACAATTATTAAAACATAAGGGCTCTAGGGGTGATCCGGGAAACTATAGACCAGTGAACCTGAAACTATAGAGCAATGAGCCTGACTTCAGTGCTGGGAAAAATCATAGAAACTATTTTCAAGAACAAAATCAGAGAACATATAGAAAGGCATGATTTAATGAGACACAGCCAGCATGGATTTACACAAGGGAAGTATTGCCTCACCAATCTGCTATAGGTTTTTGAAGGGGTTAATAAACATATGGATAATGGTGAGCCAGTGGATGTAGTGTACTTGGATTTTCAGAAGGCATTTGACAAAGTGCCATATGAGAGATTCCTGAGAAAAATAAAAAGCCATGAAATAGGAGGCAATGTCCTCTTTGTTGCAATGTGATGGAAGGGAGCGCTATGGGGCACTCCCCAGTGCGGGACGAGGAGTGTGTGCCCTTGCAGTGAGACGGGTCCTCATCTGGGATGGAGTGGAGACCAGGCCCCTGCCGACCTGCACACCTCGGTGAAACCAACCACACAAGGTTGGCCTCTGAGTAGTCCTCCGACCACTCCAAGCCCTTTCGGACCTGCCGCTGGTAACGGCAGGTAACGGCAGAGGCGGCAGGCCAGACATGAGGCAGAGGTGGATGAGGACTTGAAAATGGATGCTGATGAAGACAGGATACAGACGAAGATCAGTCTGGACTCAGCGAAGATCAGACTCAGACAAAGATCAGACTGGACGAAGATCAGACTCAGATGAAGTGAGGATGAGATGAGTTAAAATCAGGATAAAAACTCAAGAAGGAGAAGACTCCGGATAAGGCTCTAAGACCCACAGCTGGGGAGGAGGCTGCAGTGGCCAGAACGGCCCTCAGGCTATCCACTGGAGCACTGCCTGCCGGAGGCCAGGCATAGCCGGAGTCCAGAACATTGGAGGAATGATTAAGAGGCTAGCCTCCAAGGTGAGGATCCAGGACATCCTGGACAGACTCTCCGGACACTCAGTGAAGGGCAGCCAGGATGGACGAAGCGGACATCCAGAAGACTCCAGACCCAGGAGGAGATGGAAAGGAGCAAGGAGATCCTTGGCTCTGAAGATGGTGAAGACCCACCAGTGCCCTACACACCCCAGCGGGGGTGGTCATGGACCACTGGGCTGCAGTGTGCCCTACCAACCCAGCCGGGCTAGTCGCGGACCACGCTAAGATGGATCAAGCGAAGCCTTGGACATCTGAACAGGACGGACATCAGGAAACCAAGACTGGACCAAGGAACATCAGGACTGGGACAATGGAGACATCAGGACAGACAAGGCATCAGCAGAAATCAGGACAGACGACGATGAGAGACCCCATGAAGAACATGAAGAAGAAGCCAAGCAGGAGCGAAGAATGCAGAGAAGTCTTAAAGAAGACCAGCTCCTTGTAAAGGCAAAGACTGAATGGCAATTAAGGTCTTAAGTAGGGCTAGAAAGGCGGTTCCAGCGATGAGGTCATCGGGTGAAGCCAGGAGGGCCTCTCCCTCACTGACCCTTTAAATAGCAGAAGGAGGAGTGGCCCAGCGCCTAAGGAAGCAGGAAGAGGAAGAGGTGCAGGACTCTGGACAGTGGCCATGCTGCCGCTGAGAGGAGGAGGAGCCGGAGCAGGCCTCAACCAGGCCCGACGTGGGAGCAGCGGCGTCCAAGCCGCGAAGGAGGGACAAGGGCGGCTCCCTGCCGCTGCAGAGCCAGGGTCAGGAAGCATCAGTGGCCTCCTGCCACGATAGGGACACTCAGGAGGCTCCTGCCGTGGAGGAAACCCCTGTATGGCTCCTGCCACGCCAGCAAGATAGCGGCCTCTGGGCCGCGAAGGTAACAGGCTGCCCGTAGCACCGGCTGTGGGCAGCATTGCAACACTCTTGGGGATTGGAAACCAAGAGTAGGAATAAATGGTCAGTTTTCTCACTGAAGAAAGGTAAATAGTGGAGTGCCTTAGGGATCTGTTCTTGGAACGGGTCCTTTTTAATTTATTTCTAAATGATCTGGTAAAGGAATTGAATGAGGTGATCAAATCTGCAGATGACAAAATTATTATCAATGAAATCAGAAGCAGATTATTAGAAATTGTGGGAAGACCTTATGAGACTGGGCATCTAAATAGCTGATGTAATTTAATATGGATAGGTGCAAAGTGATGCACATAGGGAAAAGTAACTCACACTGTAGTTACCCAATGTTAGGAGTTATTACCCAGAAAAAGGATCTGAGCATCACCATGGAAAAGACTTTGAAATCCTCAGCTCAGTATGCAGCAGTCAAAAAAGCAAACAGAATGTTAGGAATAATTAGGAGAGGAACGGAGAAATACAGAGAATGTCTTAATGCCTCTGTATCACTTCATGATGAGACCGTGTCTAGAGTACTGTGTACAGTTCTGGTCACCACATCTCAAAAAAGATATAGCTGAACTGGGAAAGGTATAGAAAAGGGCAACCAAAAACATAAAGGAGATAGAAAAGCTCCCTTATGAAGAAAGACTAAAGAGGTTAGGACAATAAAGCTTGGAGAAGAGAAGGCTGAGAGGGAATATGCTAGAGATCTATAAAATCAAGATTGGAATAGAACAGGTAAATGTTAATTGGTTATTTATTCTTTTAAATACTACAAAAACTAGGGGGCACTCCATGAAGTCAGTAAATAGCACATTTTAAACAAATCAGAGAACATTATTTTATACTCAATGTATAATTAAGCTCTGGAATTCATTCGTAGAAGATGGAGTATAGGCAGTTAGCATAGCTGGGTTTAAAAAAAGGTTTGGGACAAGATCTTGGAGAAATCCTTAAATTATTATTAACCAGGTAGTCTTGGGGAAAGCCACCACTTATCCCTGGGCATCAGTAGCATGGGATTTATTTTATTTATTTATTTATTTATTTTATTTTATATACCGGCAACCGTTTGCACATCGTGCCGGTTTACAAGTAACTTATAAACAAGGAATATATAGGCGAGGCCTTTACAAAGAACAATATGTAACACAGTAACAAAGCAGATAACTAAAAAACTTGGGGAAGGAGGGATAGAGACAAGAGGGGGGGTGGGGGAGGGTGAGAACAGATACATAAGGATAAGATATATACATGGATTTGAGGAGCAGATGGTATGTGCATTGGTTATATATGGAATTGTATAAGTGCAGATAAAAACAGACACATTATTTTAAAGTAAGGGTTGAATGAAGTGTTTGAGGTTCTTAGAGGGAAAGGGGGTTAAGTGTAGGGTGTGGTTCCTGGGGGGGATTAAAGGATTTTAGGGGGGTATTGGTGAGAGATGAAGGTTGGGTGAGAGTGTTAGTAGGTGGTGAAAAGGATTGGGGGTATGCTTGGAGGAAGAGCCAGGTTTTGAGATTCTTTTTGAAAGTGGGAGTGGAGGATTCTGTGCGTAGGTGAAGAGGCATTGAATTCCAAAGGGAGGGGCTGCGAGGGAAAGGGCTCTATTGGTGGTGGAAATGAGTCTTGTGGATTTTATGGAAGGAGCAATAAGGGTTCCTTGGAGTGATGAACGGGTAGGTCTAGTGGAGGTACGAGGAAGGAAAGGTGGGTTTAGCCAGTTGTAATGCTCGTTGGTGATACTTTTGTGGATGAGGGTAAGCGTCTTGTAAATAATTCGTGAGTGAATGGGAAGCCAGTGGAGATCAATGAGGGTGGGGGTAATGTGGTCTTTTTTTCTTACATTAGTGAGGATGCGAGCGGTAGCGTTTTGAAGGAGTTGGAGAGGTTTGATGTGGGTGGCAGGGAGTCCAAGAAGGAGAGAGTTACAGTAGTCAATTTTAGAGAAAATTAAGGATTGGAGTACCGTACGGGTACTTGCCAGGTACTTGTTTGGGTACTTGCCAGGTACTTGTGACCCGGATTGACCACTGTGGGAAACAGGATGCTGGGCTTGATGGACCCTCGGTCTGATCCAGTATGGCAACTTCTTATGTTCTAACCAAATAATGCTGGGTCTGCATCAAAAGATGAGACTTGAGGACCTAGATTCCTTAGAGGGAAGGAGAGTCAGAGGAGATATGATACAGATTTATAAATACCTGTAAGGTATTAATAATACATAAGAATAAAATCTTTTCCATTGGAAAAGGAGCCGTACGACTAAGGGTCATGGTATGAAGCTCCAAGGAGGTAGACTCAGGAACAATGTCAGGAAATACTTTTTCACAGAAAGGGTGGTAGTTGCCTGAAATGCCCTTCCCAGAAGAGGTGGTGAGGACAAAACTGGTAACATAATTCAAAAGGGCTTTGGATAAACACAAAAACTACTAGTGACTAGAGAAAGAAATGAAGAGCCATGATAAACTGTGATAACTTTTAGTGTATATGAATTCAAGAAAAGCATGGGACAAATACAGGGGATCTCCAAGGAACTGATGGGAATTATAAAGCTAAATTAATTGGGCAGATGAGCAAACTAGATGGACCATGCATTTTGTTTTCTGCCATCGTGTTTCTATGTTTCCATGTGTAACTTTTCTGCATGGGGGTAATCTGCACAGAACAATGATTACAACCCTAAACACCTTGCTGCACAGACTAGATGGACCATTTTGTTTTTTATCTGCTGTCATTTACTATATTATTATTCTATATTATTATACCTTAAAAATCCTTGTTGGATGATATTTGGGATACTGCAGAGTGGAACTGGAGGTGGAAGTCTCAACAGTGTTTGGAGGAATGACTGAGTGTGATTGGAATACTGCAGGCTGTGACTGAATCCAGAAGCCAGGGCAGTGTTATCAATAGCAGATACGACAAGAGAACACACGGCAGTATTCGTTAGGGATGTTCTGAAAACCAAACTGGTCTGTACTCTTGAGGACTGCAGTTTAAGACCCCTGCCATAGCCTGTCTGGTTTTCAGTGCATCTACAAGAAATATGCATAAGATAATTTGCATGCAATGAAGACAGTACATAAAAATCTGTGGTATCTCTGCATATTGTGGGCATTCTTAAAAGCCACTAGCCAAGGGATAATCAAGTCCTTAAGAAAAACTGCCCTAAAGGAGAAAGGACAAGACGGAGGCATTTAAACACCTCAGATATATAGATAATGCACCAAAGGCAAACATATTTCAGTGTAAAAGAAGTTCTAGAAAAGGATATGAGGATAAAAGGGAGTAGACTCAGAAGTAACATAAAAAACTTCTTTAGGGAATGAGTGGTAGACATATGAGAGTCTCCGAGTGGAGGGGAAAATGGGTATCAGAATTCAGTACAAAACCTATCTTAGGATTCTCTCAAAACCTATCTTTTTCAACTTGCATTCAATACGTCTTCTAACTAAACTCAATCATCCATACCGAACCTATATTCACAAACTTAATTACACCCATTACAATCCCATTTATGCTACTCACAACTACAACATATTTGCTCACTCACATGTCTCCAATTATCATATCCTCCTTCCTTCTCCCCTTTATTATTATGTAATTTTTACGTTGTATATTCCCCCCTCCCGTTCCCCCTTTCCCCAAAACAATAAGCCCATGGCCCCAAACTTTTATATTTTTTTAAATCTTATATACTAGCATCCTGTCTAGTTATTGTCTATTTTTATGTAAAGTTTTAAAAAAAATTCCATTTTATTTTGATTATTTTATTTTTGTTTTAAATCTGTGAACCGTTTTTGATAAAATTCCTTTTTTAAAAAACGGTATACAAATACTTTTTAAATAAATAAATAGATAAATAAATAAATAAATAGGATAAACCCAGACAATTATGTGGTAAGTAAGGGTAGAACCAAAGATCGAGCGGGCTCTGCAGCATTTCAGTAGGAGAGGAAAACAGGCAAACCGGATGGACCTTTTGGTCATTATTTGCTATCATTTTCCATTTCTCTGTTTCTCTGATGGAGGTGCAAGCATGTAAGTTCTTTGGCACATGCCTACTTTGGCCATCAGTTAAAACCTTCCTGGGCTGGCTTTGTTTGGTGCTTTCCACCAATTATTGAACGATATCAGATTAGTCATTTCCTAACCTCAGTTAGTTTGAAAAGTTCAAACTAAGCAAAGACCTTTAAAAAAAAAAAAAGAAGTCAAGCAATGTCAGTTGAACTCAGCACAGATCAGTTCAATTAATCAGGCTCTGGTACAGCCATATTGGTACTGGCAGGAAGTGTTGACGTGGAAAGAAGAAATTTCCACTGTGCATTAACAAAGAGGAGTCTGGTGATTTAAAGTCTGTTTCCCTTTTCCTTTGGTAAAAGCAAGATATTGTTTGAAAACAAAGAGCAAATACCAAGAGGACTAAGGTCACTCCCAAAGACGTAACTGGTATAAAATAGAACAGCGTTTTAAAATCAAATGCTTAGCTCTCCTGTACAAAAAAAACCCCTAATAATACCGATTAGTTGTTGGCAGATTATGAGATTTAAATCCATCTACTTCAGTGGACTCTTTTCTATGGCACCTTAAGGCACCTGAGCACAAAGCCTTCCACTACTATACCTGCTGCACATTTAGGGCCGGAATTACGGACTGGACAAAATTAATGTGCTTCACCTGTTTATTTTGATATTGTTTATTTTATTTACCTCAAATTAATTTGCTCTTCATATAGACATGTTCACTCATTTTAGGGGAGAGGAAGAGGAAAGATCCAACATTAATAACAACACAGCACTGGGCCTGCTTTTGTACACCATATGTATGTTAGAAATGTTGAAATACCCTTGACCAGCATAGTGTACATTGCAGGTAGCAGCTCTGTTGGTTGTATTCTAATATACAAGCATTTTGTAATGCCCATGATATTATCTCTGGTTCTTGGGCTTGTTTGTTTTTAATCATTTTGAGTATCTTTGAATATGTATATGTGTCACACCAACATACAGGCCCATCACCATTCCCAGCAGGCCAGGGAAAAAGATGCCTTCTCTTAAGATCCTGCCTGCTGTTCTGTGGCTGCATAAGGATGTAACGCAGTCCTCCTTATCACTTCTGTAGTGGCATGAAGCGCTGGCACCCGGCCCCCAGACAAGGCGTATCAGAGCCCCCAGCAATCCTCCAACTTGCCTGCCCCCTTCCAAAGCTCATAAACAGTAAGTCTCGGTTTCTGCACTTTCCAGTTTTTCAGGGGAGTTGTGGCTTCTCTATTGGAAAAAGAACTTCAAGCCATGATGACTTCAGGCCGGACTGCAAGCTCCGTCAGGCTGAGGAGTCAAGGAGTCTCAGAAGAGTTACTCCTGCTGTTGCTTTTGCATTTTTTCATCTGGAAGCCAGAACAGATTGCCATCAGACAGGAACCTTCCCTGGGACCTTCAGTGCCAGAGCCTAGTTCTCTCTGTCACTGTGTGAGTTATTCCTTTCTTTTGTCTGTCAGTGCTGAGCAGGTCGTTTTTGAATCTGGTATATTTATATCCCTGCCTTTCCAGTGAGCGCATGCCAACTCGTGGAATGAATATTCCCTGCCTTCGGAAGGCTTCCTTTTGAGGTTGTCTCCTGCCTTATGGCGAGAAAGAAAGCTTCCCATCCAGGTTCTGTCCTACGTCTCTGGCATGCTCAAACTACCCCTTTAGTTTTAAGGTGCCCTTCTGTGTGCTTTTGTTTGCTATTCTGTTGATACCAGCTGGACTGCAAATAATTTTGAGATCAATCAATATGTGCTTGCTTGCATTGTAATTATCTTTTGCCTCGATTCTACTTTTGTGTCGATGCATGTTTGCTTTGTCTAAGGAGGTATATGAACTGGGAGGCCAGATGCTCCCTGTAGGGGGTCACTTTCTTGTCCCATCCTATTTTATTTTATAATACCTGGACCCATGACCCTCTGAGAACCCTTCCCAGGCTAATCGCTGCCCTGCGGTAGGAGGGCTACATTAGGACCAAAAAAGATAGGTGCAAAACGCCTGCAAGTCGATTTACTTAACACAGTCTTGAAATAGTTGCATCTTTTGCTCAAGGCTTTCATTTCCTTCAGCTTCTGGAAGGGAAACAGTTTGTTCTAAATTTTCACTTATGTGGTGAGATTCAGATGGTGGCTGCTAACTGGTGCCAATTATAGTGATGGTTTAAGTAATGTGAAAACTGGGAGCTTGACTTGAAACAAATAGCACTTTATATGTATAGGGATACCAGATGACAAAAGATAGCCCAAGGACATTTCTCAGACAACAACAGAGGCAAAATTGGGACACATAAGTAAAAATTTGGAACAAACAACTTTTTGCATAAATCTGATTCATTTACCATTTTGCTTGCCAAATCTAAGCTGGGCCGGGCTAGGCCTACTTTCTGGCCGACAAAGGACTGCAAGCCTGCCTCTCTGTCCTCCGGCTGGCTCCGGCCCATGCCTGCAGTCTAAAGGTGGGCAAGCTGAGCAAATAGTCTGGCTTAACTCTAAGTGCCAAAAAAAGAGCAGGCAATCTTTGCCAAATTAAAATAAGCCATTTTCCAATTATTTTGGGCCTCTGGTTTGATTTGTTGTCTCTCTCTCTCTCCCTGTTTATTCCTTCTTTTCCTGGGCTTCTCTGAATTCCATCTCTGCCTCCTTGTTCCTTCCTTGCTTAACAAACTGTTACCATTTTCCTGTCTCCCTCGCCTTTGGTTTTTCTCTTGTCCCTTCTCCTCCATTTATATGCGTCTCTGTTAACTGCAGCTCCTTCCACCTGTTCTCTTTTTTCCTCACTCCAGCCTAAAGCTAAGGAAAACCATTCAGGCCTGCCACGTGAGACATAATGACAGCGAGGGGACGCGGCTTGTACCATTGACCCCCCCAGCTGTACCTATTCTCTTGATGCAGTCTTCAGCATCCAGTGCTGTCAGAGCGACACCGTTCACAAAACATGGCTAACCAGGAAATGCTTATCAAAATAGATATTTTTTTAAACTCTATTCAAGTTCAGACTTTTATAGATTTCGTTAAAACTGTACAATTTCCTGCCTGACTCTTTAAGCTTAAGTCACTGCAGGAAACACATCAATTTAATGGATATCTTTATATCTGGTATGACCTAATAACAAATACAAAAAGAATACAATGCACGGATGCGTCACAGCCTAGTTGTGAAAGCAGTGATTTATTTTAATCCATGAGTATTTAGTTTGGGCTTTTTTAGCATTACGTGCATCTGAAATGTTTCCTTATGTTTCTGATACAGATCTGGGGGGCAGGGAAATTAGTCTCATTTGTTAAAAAAAAACATTTTTAAGAACAAGAGGACACACCAGCAAGCAATTTGACTTGCACAGTTGAAATCCCCACAGCATCAAACAAACCTTAGGGGTAGATTTTTAAAAAGTGCGCCTTCGCGTACTTTTGTTGGCGCATCAGGCGCAAACAAAAGTACGCTGGATTTTAGTAGATACGCGCGTAGCCGCGCGTATCCGCTAAAATCCTGGATCGGCGCGCGCAAGGCTATCGATTCTGTATAGCCGGCGCGTGCCGAGCCACACAGCCTACCCCCGTTCCCTCCGAGGCTGCTCTGAAATCGGAGCGGCCTCGGAGGGAATTCTCTTTCACCATCCCCTCACCTTCCCCTCCCTTCCTCTACCTAACCCCCCCCCCCGGCCCTATCTAAACCCCCCCCACCTTTGTCGGGGGATTTACGCCTCCCGGAGGGAGAAGTAAATCCCCGCGCGCCAGCGGGCCGCTAGCGCGGCGGGACGCGATCTGGGGGCAGTCCGGAGGGCGCGGCCACGCCCCGGGACCGCCCCGGGCCAAAACCACGCCCCCGGGCCCGCCCCCAAAATGCCGTGCCGATCGACCCCGCCCCGACACGCCCCCGACACGCCCCCCTCGAAAAATCCCAGGACCTACGCGAGTCCCGGGGTTCTGCGCGCGCCGGCAGGCCTATGGAACATAGGCCTGCCGGCGCACAAGGCCCTGCTCGCGTAAATCCGGGTGGATTTACGCGAGCAGGGCTTTTAAAATCCGCCCCTTAATGTAGACAAATAGTTGCCATTGATTCTGGCTCAAGAGGAGGGGTTTTATTATTCCATAAAGTGTACAGGGACGCTTTGGGCCCAATATTGAAAGCGCATTTAGCACTAGACAGCCGGATAAGTAGAACTTCTCCAGCTATCTAGTGGTCCACTAAATATCAGCGGCTATCTTTTAGCCGGCCAATCTGTGGGCGGGCGTGGGCAGATCCGGGTGGTGCCTCTTATCCGGAAAACTTAAACGGATGTAGCAATATTCGTTCTTATCCAGTTAAGTTAATTGGATAAGTTAACTTATTCAGCTAAGCAGCGCCTTGACCACAGATATTCAGCAGCATAGCCATGCCGCTGAATATCCCTGTAGCTTAGCTGGCTAAGTCACATCTGGCTAAATTACTTAAACGGCCAATGCTGAATATCAGACCCTCTAAATCTAAAGGGGCTAGAGGAGGGCTGACAGATTATCCCATACAGGGCCATGGCCCAACAACACTACTGATGGCACATGCCAATGATATCATGTCCCCACCACTCTCTCTCTCTCTCTTTCTCCTCACCTCTGCCTTGGGCCACCACTTACTCTTTCTCTCTCTCTCTCTCTCTCTCTCAAACCCCTCTACCTTGTACTACCAATTTCTTAACCCCCTTCTACCTTGTGCGGCCACTCTCTCTGTTTCTCTCAATCCCTGTCTACTTTGTACCACAATGCTTTCTCTCTCTCTCACTCTCTCTCTCTTTTGCTATTTCTCTCTCGATCCTGTCACCAGTCTATTTCAAATTCTCCCACTCATCCCCAGCAGTCCCACTCTTTCTCAATTTCCCCTGTAGTGTAAGATTTGTGTATGCTTGTTGCGGTGGTGGGGTTGACTCAGCCTATGGGGAAGGCCCTCACCAACAGCTGGCAGAGCTATATAATGGTCAGGAGCTTTACTATACCAAATTCGTTAGTGATACTTTGTATTCATGGGGGTTCACCATACATTTCGTGACCCCCATGAATACAATGAATATGGCATATAAGTTGCGGATTGCTAATATGTTGCAAATGAATGCACACCCCTACTCTCCACGGGCCATACGGAGAGGTCCGACGTGGAACATCAGGAACTGTAGCAGAGCCGGAGGCCTCAGAGGTGGCCCGAGGACGGAGCCAGTGACCCACAGCCTCCAGAGACAAGGGACCAGGTGCTGGATCACTTTAAAAGAGGTGAGGGGGCCGAGCCGCGGGTCTGCTGCGGCCGGCGCGTGTAACAGCCTGCCTCTTCTGATCCAGCCTTGCCTCCCTGTCTGCCTTGCTGTGTCAGTCCTTCTTGTCTCTAGCCTGTCTCAGACTGACTTCTGGATCTGGCCCTAGCCTGGACTTTGACCACTCTTGTTCATTGCCTGCCCTCACCCTTGCCTGGATACTGTCCACTCTTGCCTGCCTCCTGCCACTCACCCTTGCCTGGACATTGACTGATCTAGCTGGATGGTAGGACCAATGGCACTGGTAGCCCCTGTGACATAGTAAGGGCAAAGGCTATCAGCGTCATTTTGAATACTGGCAGCCGACAGCCCGAGTGCAGGAGATCACTCCAGGAACCCCGCTAAACCACCAGGGACTTTTGGCAAGTCTTGGGGGGGGACTCCTCCCCGGGGGCGTTTCCTTTAACAGCTCTCGACAAGAGTTCAGTTCACCCCATGCTTCCTTCTGAGCCAGCAGCACTCTGTACAACTCCCTGAAACGATCGAGTTTTTACATTTTCTCTTACTGCCTTCGTCTGAAGACTAAATCAGGCTCATATCCCTCAAGATTCCTACCTATCCCATAAACTAACTCCTGCAGCACAAGAGATCTCCTTTTCTCTCCTTCTCCCTCCTGCTACCCTGTCTCCAGTTACCAAAGAGTTTTGCCTTGGGGCTTGCATTTGAGATGCAACAATTGTAAGTAGAATTTACCTGTACAATAAATAATTTCAAACTTAAGGAATCTTTGTCTTGAGGACTGATTGGAGAAAATGTTTAGCTACCTGGATGGCAAACTCGGATGTCTGCCTGACCCAGAACAGCATCACAGTGAGAATCAAATGCCCAAGAAACCCTCTTGGGTCCATTCCCACTCACCACCTGCTACCAACCTTACTACTGATAGGAATTCTGCAGTGGCTGAAACCGACGAACCCATGCAGTTGGGTCGTGGGCGCCTGTCCTGGAAGAGCGCCTCTGGCAGAGACAAACAGACTTGCCCAGTCTGTCCGGGAAACTTCCCGGCCTAAGTTCAGTTGGGGTCCTGAACTTGGGCGCAATGTCCCCGGCCCCTCAATTATCTGTGCCTGTTACTATAGTCTGGGACACTCAAACATTTCCTGACCTTGCTCTGGTGGATTCCGGAGCAGGTGGTAATTTTATCCTTAGAGACTTGGTCCACCTCCTGCGTATCAATACCCATCCTCTCGAGACTTCCTTGTGCATTGCTTCAATCGATGGAGAACCATTACCCTGTCGAGTCTCCTTAACTACAGAGCCAGTTTGACTTCTTACTGGCACTCTCCACTCTGAAGAAATTGAACTTTTGGTTCTAGAGAAGTCCATCTACCTGGTAGTTCTGAGACTACCTTGGCTCCAACGTCACTCCCCCCAATTCAATTGGGGATCTCTCCAGCTGCCAGAATGGGGCTCCGCCTATCACCAGACTTGTCTTTAGAAAGTGGCGCCCCAATTCCTCAGGCATACCTGACCAATTCCTCAGGCATACCTAGTCCCTACGCAGATTTCGAAGACATGTTCTCAAAGTAGAAGGTGGAGCTCCTATCTCCTCTTTTCCCATCGACCTTCTGCCTGGAACCATGCCCCCCCGAGGGCATACCTATCCTCTGTCGCTTCCCGAGACCAAAGCCATGGTGGAGTACATCCGGGAGAATCTTGTAAAGGGGTTCATTCGCCCCCTACCTCCTCTGCTGGGCAGGGTTCTTTTTCATCATGAAAAAGGACGGATCTTTAATACCGTGTATCGACTACCGCGGTCTGAATGCAATCACTCTCAAGGATAAGTACCCTCTGCCCTTGATATCTGAATTGTTTGATCGGCTACACAGAGCCTCTATCTTCACCAAGTTAGACTTACGCGGCTGTAGTCCCCTCCGGTCAATCCTCTATCATGGCCCATCATCTTAGCTGCTGAGGCACACTGCTCCTCCTCCATCTCAGCATCATGGTACCTTCAACATTGAACTAAATGCTGCCCCAGCTGCATAGTCTATCTTTCAAAGCACAATTCAAATCTCACTGTGCAGGGCTCCATAGCACCCACAAGAGGAGCCAGAGGACAGTAACAGAAGCAGTCTGGCCCTCCCTGCCAAAGACAGGAGCCAGAGCAGCAGCAGCCAGGTCCTCCCAGAAAGAGAGGAGCCAGATTAGCCACAGCTGGTTCCTCCTAGCTGAATAGAGGAGCCAAAGCAGGGGTAGCCAGATCATTAGTAGTGGCTGGGCTCATGCAGCCAATGAGGAGAGCAGTGTCACCCTGATAACTGAAAAAGAGTAGCCTTGCCAATGCCATGATTGCCCAAGGAGGAGGCTGCTGTTGCTTGCATGATCCAGGGGAGAGAGTTTGTATGGGGAGGAATAAAGCATGTATGAATATGTAGGGGAGATAGCATGTACATATGTATGTGTATGGGGGAAGTAAGAGAGAGCATTTTACAGTATATGTGGGAGAAGAGGGCATATATGTATGTGTAAAACATGTAGAGGAGAGTGAGCATGTATTAAAGAACCTGTGGGAGAGAAAATGTGTGAGAGTATGTGTGTGTGTGTGAGAAAGCATGCATGAGTAAGCGAGTGTGTGTATGTGTTGGAAAGTGTGTGTATGTGAGAGAGAGAGAGAGAGAAAGAGGAGAACTTGTGCCCCTTCCTCCCCCCAAGAGGCAGTGGAAAAGAATGGGAGCATTATAGAGGGGTGAGATAGTGGGAATAGCCTTGAGGAGGTGGTGGAAAAGGAGTACTTGGATGTTGGAAAGGGGTTGAAAGACAGAGGAAAGGGAGGACATGAAAAACAGAGAAGGAGAGAGGAGAATGTAGGACAGATTGCAGTGAAGAGATATGGTTTGCCGGGAAACCTGTGAGGAGCAGGTGGAAAGCAAAGAGGCAGGAATTGGCAGTAGAGGAGAAGGGCACAGAAAGGACTGACTTATCTGAGGAGTGGAGTGCACAAGGAGGGGTGTAGAGAGAAATAAGAGAAGAGAGGTAGTGAGATGTTGCAGAGTGAAGGCATTTGTAGATGAGAAGGAGGAGCTTGAACTGTATGCGGGAGTGGATAGGGAGCCAATGCCATGACTTCAGAAGAGGGGTTATGTGAGCATAGCGACTTTGGCAAAAGGTAAGTCGTGCGGCTGAATTTAGAACAGATTGCAGTGGAGAGAGATGGCTTGCCGGGAATCCTCTGAGGAGCAGGTTGCAATAGTCTAAGCAGGAGGAGATGAGAGAGTGGATAAGGGTTCAGAAAGGAAAGGATGGATTTTGGCAATGTTATAAAGAAAGAAACAACACATTTTAGCAGCATTTTGGATATGCATAGAGAAGGAGAGAGAGAAGTCGAAGAGGACTCCAAGGTTACAGGCTGATGGAACCAGGATGACAAAAGAAACAGAGAAAGGAGGACGAGGGGAGGTGGGCTTGGGGGAAAAGATAAGGAGCTTCTTCTTGGCCATTTTGAGATTAAGGTGGCGGCGTGACATCCAGGCAGCAATGTCAGGCTGAGTTCCAGGACTGGATTTCTGATGAAATTTCTGATGTGCAAAGGTAGATCTGGGAGTCATTAGCATAAAAATGGTATTGAAAGCTATGAGGGGAAATCACAGCACCAAGGGAATCAGTATATATTTATTTATTTATTTATTTATTTAGCATTTTTTTATATACCGAGGTAGAGCAGAGTAGCCTTCACTCCAGTTTACAATTATAACAACCTGTTACATAAAACTATTGAAGACATGGAAGAAAAAACAACATTTAACAATCTGAGAACTGTCATGTCAAACATATGGACAAGGCAAGCTATCCCAAAGGATAGGCACATTGAATATAAACCAGATAAGGTGTACCAAAGGAAAGGTACATTGAATAGACTGAGATCAAGTATAATGATAAAATAGTCTTAGATATCTGTAGGAAACAGGATGATTAGACAGAGGGGGGGAATAAATGACAAAATATGGGAAGCTGTGGGATTAAGTTTTGAGAAGAGGGCCCAGGAGGAGCCCTGAGGCACACCAATTGATAGTGGAATGGTAGTAGAGGAGGAACCATCAGAGGAAATGCTAAAAGTGAAATGGGAGAGATAAGCAAGACAGGACAGAGTCCCAAAATCCAAGCAAGGACAGAGTATCAGGGAGCAAGTAGTGAGCAACAGTGTCAAAAGCAACAGACAGATCAAGGAGGATAAGGACAGAATAAAGATGCCATAGGCACTTGCGCTGTGGGGCATGTGCCCTTGACGCATGCACGAAGGAACACAACAAAGGATCCTACCTCTTTGTGCGCACCTACTTAGCACCTCCAATCCGCATAACCACTTGCACCATGGAACACTGTGAGTACAATATATCAGCTCCCCATCAAATTTCCCTATCCCTATAATCACAGGCCAGGGTCACTATGGTGATGCAGCTTTCTGACGGCTGCTCCATAAGCCACACACATGATCACTCATCAACATTAAACTAACCAACATGCACCTAATTTCGGCAACTACTACCCTATTCTTCATACTCATCAATGCACAATCTATTATGAATAAATCCACCGTTATCTACAACCTCCTTGCCTCCGGAGCTTATGACTGTCTATGTATCACAGAAATCTGGTTGAAAGACTACAACACTCCGATTCTCAACCACTGCTAATCACCTAACTTCTCATACTTTCATAGACCTAGAACAGGACTTAGAGGAGGTCTGGCTGTATTTTTTAAATCCCACCTGAAATTTACTATGGTAGATGTCTCCATCCCTGCCCCATTTGAGTTGCTATGTCTAAAATTCCAACACATCAACCATTGTCTTACCTACAGCCCTCCTGGGCTCCTTACCAAAAATGCTCTCCCCCTGTGCAAAACAATCCTTAATCTCAACCTGAATCCATCAACAACCATAATCCTAGGCAACTTCAACCTCCTCCCTCTGGCCTCACATATTTCAGCCCCAACAATCCAAAAATGGCTACACAGTAATAAATTAGCTCTCAACACATCTAAAACGGAAATCGTCATGTTATCACACCATCCAGTCATCAACACTCCCAACCACATCACTTTTGATTCCCATTCCATCTCCATCTCCCAAAGTATACGGAACTTGGGAGTCACTATTGACCCCTCTCTCTCCATGCGTAACCATATAAGAAGTATCACCAAATCCTCCATCTACAAACTGTGCCTGCTACATCACCTCAAGCCCCTTCTCGTATATTTGGATTTCAGGTCAGTCCTTCAATCCCTACTATTCTCAGGGATAGATTACTACAACTCCCTCCTGAAAGGTCTTTCTCTATGTGCCACCTGCCCTCTACAGATCATACAAAACTTGGCAGCAAGACTCCTTACCATCACTCCCACACATGATCACATCTCTCTTATACTCATAATCTCTTCACTGAATCCCTATCTAATACCAAATACAATGTAAGCTGGCTATGATCATCCACTCCTCGATCCATAACAAACTCCCCATGGCTCTCCTCAACAATAAAAATCCATGCCCCCCCCATCCATGGAACAGCCTAACAAAAGCAATAAGATGTCTCCAAGAAAGAGCTTTCTTTAAAAAGCCCTGAAAATGTTCCTCTTCAAGAGAGCATTCCCCAAACCACATGACAATGGACCACCCTCAACTTGTACCCCTTCAGAGGATGCTACCTAGTCTTCTGCTCAGCAACGGCTATTTCAGTTGAATGCAGATAGCAAAAACCAGACTGGAGTGAATCAAGAACAGCTTGAGATGTAAGAAAGTCAAGACAGCAGTGGTGAACACATGTTCAGGTAGTTTGGAGGCAAAATGGAGAAGGGAGATGGGACAATAGTTGGCAGGACAGGAGGAATCCAGTAAGGGTTTTTTAAGGAGTGGTATGATTATAGTACGTTTGAAGGCAGCATAGGAACAGTAGCAGTAGAGAGTGATAGACTGAGGATGTGACAGATAGAAGGGATGACTGTAGTGGAGATGGAGCTGAGGAATCAGATGGGGACAGCGTTAGAAGAATAAGTAGAGAGTTTGGAGGAAGAGAGAAGACAAGCAGTTTCCTCCACTGTGACTTCATAAAAGGAGGTGAGAGTGCAGAGGTTAGGGGATAAGGTAGAGGAAAGAAATGGGGGAGAGGCAGATAAAGGTGAAATAGTTGAGAACTCAAGACTAATTTTGTGAATCTTGTCATGGAACTAGTCAGCCATAGTCTGGGCAGAGAGAGAAGGGGAGAAGGGAGGCAAGGAAAGATTGAGGAAGGAATTGAGAGTGGCAAAGAGACAGCAAGGGCTGGATGTAAGAGAGTTTGTCAGATGGACATAGTAGTCTTGTTTGGCAAGTGCAATAGCATACTGGAAAGTGGTTAGCATGAATTTGAAGTGTATGAAGTCTGCATGGGCATGGGATTTTAGCCAGAGATATTGTGCAGTATGGGTGCAGGAACATAAGTAGCGAATTCTGGGGGTGAGCCAAGATGGGTTTTAATGTGCTTTACAGGACAAACAAGAGGAGGGAGCAAGAGTGACTAAGGCTGAAGAGAGTATAGTGTTGTAAGAAGAAATGGCTTCATCAGATTCAGACAAAGTTGTGGAAGACAGGAGAGTGTTGCGATGTGGATCCTTGGGTCGAGGTGGGGTTGACACTACCTGCAGAAGGCAAGCCCCACTGTAGGTCCCCACCATCGGCAGGTGGTATGGAGTAGTGCAGAGACCCAACTGGACCTTCACCACTACCAGCCCTCATTCCCCGCAGGTTGAACCCTTTGGTGCCGAGGCTGGCTGGACTTAGGCGCGGGTCTGTGACCGACAGTTCCAGGTAGACGGCAGGCGAAGGCGGAGTCAGGCAGTCCAGAGTCAGGGCAGGCAGTGAGCAGACGAATCCAGGGACATACCAGAGTCAAGGCCAGAAGAGCAATCCGAGGAACTGGAGTGGGGACTGGAGCAGGAACTGGAGCAACATACTACCCACGAAGAGCTGAGCCATTGTTGAGGAAGCTCTGGGGAGACAGAGCTGCCTTTAAATAGTACCTCCTATTGAAGTCATCAACTGGGGCCACGGGTAGATTTCCCACCGTGTTCCCTTTGTCTCGGGCCGAGCCCCGTGTGTGCGCCTATGGGAACCTGCAGTGAGAAGCGCACCAGTGTCAGTGTTCAGTTGCGCTGGAGGAGGGTGGTGATGGATTCCTTGGGCCACGTTCGCAGTCCGAGGTTGAGGGGCTCGGCGAGGGGTAAGTAGGACTGGCCACGGAAACTGGTGGCCAGCATTCACAACAGAGAGATGAAACAGCAGTAGAAAAGATGCAAAGGTCAACAGCATGGAGATTCCTAAAGGTGTTAGTGGTGACCGGATGAGTCTGTGGGGGAGGGTGGTTTAATGTGAAAGTTATCAGGTGATGGTCTGAAATCAGAAGAACTGAGGTGGCAGTTGAAAGCAAAGACTAAGTCAAGGCAGTGGCCATGCTGGTGAGTAGAGGTGGAAGAGCAGATTCAGGGATCAAATGAAGAGGTTAAAGAAAGGAGTTTTGAGGCATAAGAGTTAGAGGGGTATCAACATGGAGGTTAAAGTCACCAAGGAAAAGGTAAGAGGAAGATGGGTCAATGAAGAAGAAAAGCTAGGAATCAAAGTCAGTGAGAAAGGAGGAGGGAGATTTATCAGGGAGTCAAAAGATGACAGCTACCTGGAGAGGTAGTGGAGTGAAAACTTGGATGGAATGGGTTTCACCGGAAAAAAAAGAGTGGGATTGAGGTGGGAGAAGGAGTTCAAATCTGCAGGAGAGGGAGAGCAGCAGTCCAACACCACCCTTACGGTCTGTCGGGCAAGGTGTGTGGGAGAAAAATAACCTCCATGACAGAGAGCAGCAACTGAAGCAGTGTGTCCTCGGGGGAAAGTCAGGTCTCTGTTAAGGCAAGATGCTGAAGAGAATGAGAGGTAAAATGGTCATGAATAAAGGCAAGCTTCTTGGAGGTAGAGTTTGCATTTCACAGTGAACATGAGCAATGAAGAGAAGAAGGAAGGAAAAGAGGAATAGTGATAAGATTGGAGAGGCTCGGCTTGATATGGGATGATGGAGTGAAAATTTCCTTGAAGGACCAGAACTGGGATTGATATCCCAGCTGAAAGTAAAAGGAGGAGCAGGAGAATACAGAGAAGATAGGCAGAGGTGTGCCGATAGCGACAACAATGAAATGGTGTCAGGGATAATGGAAAAGGCAGGGTGAGACATGGGGAATAAATGCCATGTAGATGAGGCTATTAGCTAATATTATTAGCAAAAAATTACCGTGTTCTTGATGTGCACTTTTTAACAAAGCAAATTTAAAGCCAGCCTTGGAGCTGGCGTTAAGTCTAGTCGTGCATCAAGGGCTCACTAACAAACAAAAAAATCCTGCTTTCTGTGGTTCCTCCTAATTTTAGTATGGTCGCATTACTAAGTAGGAGTAATCACAGAAAGCAGCTACATGGAAAAAAAAAAGTCTTGATAGCTTAGGAAAAAGGAGGGCTAAATTTACCAATGTCTGTTTTCCTAACCTGTGGCTGTGCACACAGCCTCATCTCCTGGGTGCCTGATGTCAAGGACACATAGGGACACACAATTGATTCCTAGCACATACTTTGTAGCACGGCACCTCATTACCATACTGCATCGGGTGCCTAGGAGACTTGGCTTTGCACACATTATAAAAACGGGTGCCCAGTTTGGATGCATGTTTTTACACGCAGCTTATTGCAGCAGCCCTTAGCTGGGGAGGTTCAGAGAGATTTAGTGAAGAAAGGGATAGGTTTTTACTTCCCCAACTGGGAGTTGCAGATGGTGTTTTCTAACAATATATAAACCCCTGCCACCATCCTAGGGTGTGGACTTTTCTGTTAATCTTTCAGAAGGCAAGATGTCCCTGCCTCCTGTTAATTATTTTTGTTAACTTAGTTCAGAGGATTCTTCTGAGTTATATTTTGGGATCAGACTTTTGTCTGATCAACTTTTTGGCTTATTCATGCTTTTGATCTACTTTATGGAAACCTTCCCTGTTAGAGCCTAGGTAGCCCTTCACAGAGGATTTGGGGAGCCTCTATCTAGTGGCTAGATCAGTTACTGACCCAGTGCAGAGGATTTCCACATTTGGTAAGGGGGTGGACGCATCCCTAACAGGCTAGTCGGGTAAGGGACAACAGCCACCACTGCCACTTATCCAGATAAATACTGATTTGTCCATCTATCTGGCAGCGGAAAGCAGCTGCCAGATAGAAACATAAATCAGTACTTATATGGCTAGCTGCTACAGGTTGCTGTTAGCTGGAAAAGTACTTTATCTAGCTAAGTAGCAGCAAACCGTGCCAGATAGCTATATAAGTATTGACTTATGCAGCTATCTAGAGGTTAGAAGGATAAATCAGTATTTATTTGGTAAGTGGCAACGGCAGCACTGCTACTTTCCAGGATAAGTCAGTTATCTGGGTAAAAGGGAGTAGCTGCCAGCACTTACCCAGATAATTTTTTTTACAAATTTTAAACTTTTTTTTTTTTTACTTTTATACTCTTTTTTTCATAGTGCTGGAAATATAAGTCCAGCTCTAAGCAGAGGTTAAGATTCCAGTGCTAAAAGAGGTATGCTGGCCAGATGCAGTATTTCTGCATCAGAGAGGTAATACTTAATGCACTTATTTGCATGGCATTTCCATGAGAGAGTGCTAAACAATACTCCCATTTGGAAATGTGCATTTTCTGTATGCAAAACTCCTTGCTGCATCGGCAGTACGTTTTGCATGCAGAAAATGTTCTTTGAAGTACGGGCAGAAAGGTGCATTCAAGCTAGGTAGAATGTACATTGTACAAATCAACTCCTCTTTAACCTTTCATTGTTCCAAATGACAGAAAATCTGCAGTGATGTCAACTTTGCTGTTCGTTTGTGGGGAGGAGCAGTGTTGAAATGCTGTTGATGCTGGTGTGTGTGTGTGTATGTGAGAGAGAAGGATTCATAGACGGATTCAGAGGCTGCTGCTGCTACATGGGAGGGGGGGTTGATAGTTTGCTGCTGTTGGGAACTGTGGGGCTTCGTTAGCTTCTGTTTAGGGTTTGCCAACTTTCAGCTGTGAAATTTCAGAGGTGCCAAGTAAAATTTTTGCTTAAATATTTATTTTCTACTCCTTATCAACAAGACCTCTGGTTATTCATTTTGAGTACCAAGAAGCCAGGGATTACAATATATATTATGTAAATAATGTGCTCACACTGTAATTGTTATGGTAGTGGATCCTTGGACTGGGACGAGGGATGATACCCACCAATAGCGTCCAACCTAATTAGATCCGAGCATTCATGTCGTTTTATCCCTGCGTTGCAGAAATCCCAAGGTCCAGTGTTACGAGATACCTCTTCTATTTTACACTGTTTTCCGGATTTTTTCTCATCCTTAAACGCGCTGAAGCTTGGGACGAATTTTGTGCACACCTTTCTCTTCCCTGTTTAACCAAAGGCCAATGGGATAGACTCAATATGCCTATCACAGAGGAGGAGGTTTGGCTTGCTATTCATTGGTCCAAAAGTTTTAAGGCCCCCGGACCCAATGGGCATACCTCAGAGTTTTTTAAGCTCTTCGCAGACTCCGTGTCTCGTCCGCTGGCATCAGTGTTTACGGACCTAATAGGCCATGGCTCTTTTCCAGCACATTTAATCCTTGCCCACATTACACTTATACCTAAGGCAGGTAAGAATCCGCTCTTACCTGAATCTTATCGCCCCATATCTCTTCTGAATTATGATCAGAAATTATTAGCTAAAATACTGGCTGATAGATTGGCCAATATCCTTCCCACTCTTATTGGGGAGCACCAAGTCAGATTTGTGCGCCAGTGCTATGCTTTAGCTATCATATGCAGAGTATTGACTGCCATGACCATATGCCAACAAATGTCTATCCCATATCTGGCCATTAGTTTTTATGCCGAAAAGGTGTTCGATAGGGTGGAGTGGCCCTATTTATTCCATATATTGGCCAGGATGGGATTTGAGGGGCTTTTTCTCAAAGCCATTCAGCTGCTATATCATAACCCTCAGGCTGTAATCCTCGCAAATGAAGCGCACTCAGAACCCTTCACAGTGATGAGGGGTACACAACAGGGGTGCCCCTTATCTCCCCTATTATTTATCTTACAATTGGAGCCTCTTTTGCTTGCTATTCAGGTAAAGCCCACTATCCGATGAGTCCGCTTTGGCCCCAGAGTTTTTAAGTGCGTGGCCTTTGCAGACAACTTGTTAGTTTTCATCACTGATCCACAGGCCTCACTACCTCCATTGTTGTGGTTGATATGGGGTTTTCTCTGAGTTACAGCTGAATGAGTCTAAATCATCTGCCTTAGCATTCCCTGATGATTTGCAAGACCACTGGTCAGATCATTTTCCGTTACAATGGGCTGGGGATACCATTCGCTATTTAGGTGTGTCTATCCCCTCTAACCCGGAACAGACCTACGAAGCAAATATCCCAGGGCTGCTGCAAAATACTCAGGATATTTTGACTAATTGAAGTGCCTTGCCACTTTCTTTGGGAGGCCACATAAATTTATCCAAAATGACTCCCGAAATGGCTCTTCCTACTGCAAAATATGCCGCTATTGGTGCGGAGGAGAGTCCTAGCTAAGTTAGAGGGTGCTCTCCGCTGCTTTGTTTGGAGGGGTGGGAAGTCCAGGCTTCCTCTCTCCTGGTTGAAAGTGCATTGGGGAGAGGGGGGTCTAGGGCTCCCGGATTTAGCCTTATATAATTTAGCCTGCAACTTATGGGTGATCCATGATTGGCTTCTGAGTAAATCGTACTATATTCCACTGGAAGCGGACACTGCAATTACATACCCGAGGGCCCTTTCCTATGTCCTGCAGGCTAAGTCAGAATGCCTCTCCCTATTTCTAACACAGACAGCGCTAATTAAGCCTATTCGGCAAACTTGGGTGTGGCTATCCAGACATTTGCAAGTATCCAAATTATGTGCATACTTCCTCCCTATAAAGAAAAATGCTGATTTCTCTCCAGGCTCTCAGTCTGGTGCTTTCTGATTGTGGGAGTATAAAGGAATTACGTCACTGAGACACTTTCTCACGGGAGAGGGAGATATCTTAGATTTTGTGGCATTTCGTGACCTTTACGGTCTGAGGGTTTCTCACTTTTTCTTGCCTGCAAACCCGTCACTATATTACTGCCTTGACTGTAGTTTCTCAGCAGCCTTCGGAGTTTCATGCATTAGATAAAGTCCTCCACTTTGAGCGGGATAAGGTCCCATCTTTGTCTGGTTATTATAAATATCTGCATCAACAAGTAAGGTTAGATATCTGCTCTCAATTGGAAGCCCATTGGAACCGGGATGGGGAATTTACTGTTACACAATGCATTCTACAAATGTGTTTTAGGCGTATAGCCAGGATCTCTAACAATATGTATTACCGGGAATTGCAATTTAAATTTCTATGCCGGGCATACGTGTCACTACTAGTGGCACGTCAATTGACTATAGCATCTTCGGCAACCTGCCCTCGGTGTAACTTCACCATGGGCACTCTATCCCATGCTTTCTGGGCATGCCCTTCTGTGAAACGCTTTTGGTGCAGGGTGGCAGACTACATGGCAGATTTATTGGATGTGGCCTTTCCAATATCCCCTATGTGGCTTTTATTTGGATGTATCTCACCTATTCGGATTAGGGATCCTGGTTTGTGCCTACTTTTGCAAAAAGCCTGTCTAGTGGGGAAAAAAGTGATTTTGTCCATCTGGCGTTCTTCTGACCCGCCATCCTTCTGGGCTTGGAGAAACCAATTTCATGCTATGATGACCATGGAAAGTCTAGTGTCCCACGAACTACCACACAGCCGGCGGACAATTCTTGTGGTTTGGGACCTTTATCTGCAGGGCCTGCCACACCAAGCACGTAGTCTTGCAATGAATGATTAATGTGCCGCTTCCTGGGACTTTCTCATAAAAAATAAAAGCCCCAGTTTGCCACTCCCTGATTGCAATTTGTCTTTCCTGCATAGTTCTCTGGAGGGGGGGATGGGTGGGGGGAAAAGGGGGGGATGGGGTGGGGAAGGCGATGGGCTTTGCAGACTGTTGCCAATATTGTATGATTCGAGAATCTGAGGTTGGTTCAGGAATACACCTTCCTCAGTGTTGTACTGTTTGATGTGAAAAATTCAATAAAATTGTTTGAACATAAGGAATATTTAAGTCAAATCTTAAAAATTCAACAAGCAATGCCAGCTATCTCTAAGATTTATTATACATCTGCAAGAGGACCTATACTATCAGAGGGCAAACCAGGGGAAACCTCATTGAATTTGACATCAATTATTGAAGCTACTTCGGAAACAACTATTGATTCTAGAACTACATTACATGTCTCTTTCGCTTCTGATAGAGACGCAGTGTTTCACTTCTACATGCGAAATTGAATGGAATCTTTTCATGGGGATAAAATTTGGATCTACCCCGATTTCTCAAGAATAACGCAGGAAAAGGAGGAGGAAATTTCTGGCACTAAAATCAGAAGTAGAATGTAAGGGGGGTAAAATGATACTAAAATTCCCGTGTAGGTGCGAAATACTGTGAAAAATCAAAAATATGTATTTTATGAAATATTGCAATTGTGAACTTTTTTCGATTCCCATACCTGAGAGGCTTTAGCTTTACAAACAAAGGCAAAGTAAGCAGAGTAGCTTACCTGTAACAGGTGTTCTCACAGGACAGCAGGATGTTAGTCCTCAGATATGGGTGACATCATCAGGATGGAGCCCAATCACGGAACACTTTTGTCAAAGTTTCCAGAACTTTGACTGGCACCTACTGGGCATGCCCAGCATAGCACCAATCCTGCAGCCAGCAGGGGTTCCCCCTTCAGTCTCGTCTTATAGTAAAAGTAAATGCGAAAAATAAAATAATAAATCATAAGCGAACCCAACTCCGCGGCGTGGCGGGCAGGTTTCATGAGGACTAACATCCTGCTGTCCTGTGAGAACACCTCAGATAAGCTCCTCTGCTTTCTCACAGGACAAGCAGGATGGTAGTCCTCACATATGGGTGAGTACCGAGCTGAGGATGCCCGAGCAATGCACCAAATGTACCCAAAGACATGCAACAGGCACAAGAACTGGAGTGGAATTTGGTAGAAGGCATCCTGAACCCTACCGGATTGGCGGAAGGATGTTGGTAACTCAGTTCACAAATAAGTTGCGTAGCACAGTAGGGATGTGAATCGTTTTTCAACGATTAAAATTATCGTCCGATAATGTTAATATCGTCTTAAATCGTTATAGAACACGATACAATAGAAATTCTAACGATTTATCGTTAAAAATCGTTAAATCGTGTTAGTGCGCACCAACGGGAGTTAGTGCGCACTAACTCCCAGTTAGTGCGCACTAACTCGATTTAGTGCGCACTAACTGAAAATGATACAAATAAACACTTTCCAGGTCACTGAAGGTCAGTTAGGAATGAATATGTGTTCCTATTGGCTGGCTGCCCTCTTATCTATTGATGTTACCAAGGTTACCACTGAGGTGATGGTTGGGGGGATGGGAAATGGAACTGGAAACTAACGAACACCAACAGAAAATGAAACAAAGTATTCACACTTCCCAGGTCAGTAAAGGTCACTTAGGAATGAATATGTATTCCTATTGGCTGGCTGTGCTCTTATCTATTGATGTTACCAAGGCTAACACTGAGGTAATGGTTGGGGGGATGTGAAATGGAAACAGTTGGAAGCTTGACAAAAAAAGTAATGTAATGATCAGCACTTACGTGACTAGAACTTGTTTGTTTATTATTTTTGTTAGCAGGCACCTGAAATGCTAGTGCATGTTGAATTTGCCAATCACTGTGCATTTTAGAAAGGTGGTCCTGGCTGGAACTGTACACAGTTCAAATATATGTAATTGATTGTTGGTAAGTGTAGATTTTAAGTGATTTTCCTGCACACAGTGCCCTAACCCTGGCACCAGGGGTGTTGTGATCTTCCTGCACACAGTGCCCTAACCCTGATACCAGTCTGAGACAGCTCCCTCCCTGCATTACTAGTGAGAGGCTGGCTTCACAGACAGGGGGGAGCTGCCTGACCCTCACTCCTGACTTCCCCCATGTCCCAGCTAGTGAATGGTGTGTGGGTGAGGGGGGGGGGGGAGGAGGATGGTGAAGTCTGAGACAGCTCCCTCCCTGCATTACTAGTGAGAGGCTGGCTTCACAGACAGGGGGGAGCTGCCTGACCCTCACTCCTGACTTCCCCCATGTCCCAGCTAGTGAATGGTGTGTGGGTGAGGGGGGGGGGAGGAGGATGGTGAAGTCTGAGACAGCTCCCTCCCTGCATTACTAGTGAGAGGCTGGCTTCACAGACAGGGGGGAGCTGCCTGACCCTCACTCCTCCGGGGTGATCTTCCTGCACACAGTGCCCTATCCCTGATACCAGGGGTGTTATGATCTTCCTGCATGCAGTGCCCTATCCCTATTAATACCAGGAGTGTTGTGATCTTCCTGCACGCAGTGCCCTATCCCTAATACCAGGAGTGTTGTGATCTTCCTGCATGCAGTGCCCTATCCCTGATACCGGGATGTGTGCAAGAAGATCCCAACACCCCCGGTATCAGGAATAGGGCACTGTGTGCAGGAAGATCACAATACCCCTGGTATCAGGGTTAGGGCACAAGTTCTAGTCACATTGACTGATCACATTACTTGTTTTGTCAAGCTACCAACTGTTTCCATTTCCCATCCCCCATATACTGTCAGTGGGAAGCTTGGTAACATGAATAAATAAGAGGGCAGCCAATAGGAATACATATTCATTCCTAAACTGACCTTAACTGACCTGAAAAGTGTCAAATTGTATCATTTTCAGTTAGTGCGCACTAATCGGAAAAAACGATTTTTAACGATTTTTTAACTAAAAAATCGTGCCTAACACGATTTTCTTGCCCTGCCACACGATTTCTATCGTTAAGACGATATGGAAAACGATTCACATCCCTATAGCACAGACTGGCCGAAGATGGAATCTTGTCTGCCAGCCTTGTCTAAACAATAATGGGCTGCGAAGGTGTAGAGAGAGCTCCATGTAGCAGCCTTACAGATGTCAGGAAGCGGCACAGAGCGTAGGTGCGCTACTGATGTTGCCATCGCCCTGACAGAGTGTGCTTTAACACGGTCTTGAAGCGGAATGCCTGCTTGTTGGTAACAAAAGGAAATACAGTCCACTAACCAGGAGGAGAGAATCTGCTTACCCACGAGTTTGCCCAATTTGATGGGATCAAAGGAAACAAACAATTGAGTGCCCTTTCTGTGGGCAGCTGTATGGTTTAGATAAAATGCTAGAGCACATTTACAGTCAAGGGTATGCAGAACCCGTTCTCCTCAGCTTGAGTGGGGCCTGAGAAAGAAAGTGGGTAGTATAATGGATTGATTGATATGAAACTCCGATACTATCTTAGGCAAAAACGTAGGGAGAGTGTGGAGTACTACCCTGTCATGCAGAAGTTTAGTGTAAGGTGGGTAGGTGACTAAGGCCTATAACTCTGCGAGCCGATGTGACCGTTAAAAGAAAAATCACTTTCCAAGTGAGATAGTGGAGAACACAGGATTGGAGAGGCTCAAACAGCAGTTTCATGAGCCTTCCCAAAACCATGTTGAGGTCCCAAGAAGGGGCCGGAGGGCACAGTGGAGGTTTAAGGTGAAGCAAGCCCTTCAAAAAGCATGTGACAAGGGGTTATACTGAAATGGGTATATCCCCCACACCTTTATGGAAGGTGGCTACCGCACTGACATGTACCCTGATAGAAGAAGTTTTGAGGCCTGACTCTGAAAGGTGCCAGAGATAGTCCAGAAACTTCGGAGTGGAACAAGTGAAGGGATCGATGGACATGGAAGTACAGCATCCCGTAAACCTGTTCCATTTATAACGATAAGACTGCCTTGTGGAAGGCTTTCGTGAAGCTACTAGGACCCGGGAAACCGGCTCTGAAAGGTTAAGAGGTTGAAGGATTAACCTTTCAACATCCAGGCAGTCAGGGAGAGGGCCTGGAGGTTGGGGTGGCGAAGGCAGCCGTTGTTCTGCGTGATCAGAAGCAGGTCCTTCCCTAGAGGAATGTGCCAGTGTACCAATAGGTCGTGGAGAATTGGAAACCAGACCTGGTGTGGCCAATGAGGGGCTATGAGAATCATTAGACCCCTGTCCCTTTGCAACTTTATGAGAGTCTTTGAAATGAGTGGAAGTGGAGAGTACACATAAAGGAGACCGCTGGCCCATGAGAGGGAGAAAGCATCTCTGGGCTGGCGGTGTTGGCTGCGAGTGAGAGAGCAGAAGTTCCTTACTTTGTGGTTGTGAATTGACGCAAAGAGGTCTATGTGAGGGTAACCCCAAGATTGGAATATTGAGTCCACTACAGTGGGGTTGAGGGAGCACTTGTGCGGTTGAAAAGTACGACTCAGCATGTCTGCCAACATATTGTCCACTCCCGGCAAATAGGTGGCTCTGAGGTACATCGAGTGGGAAAGAGCCTCCGTCCACATCTGTGCAGCTTCCTGACACAGGAGGTAGGAGCCCATTCCCCCTTGCTTGTTGATGTACCACATAGCCACCTGGTTGTCAGTTTGAATCAGGATGACCTGGTTGGAGAGGTGATCCTGAAAAGCCCTGAGAGCATATCTGATTGCACGAAGGTCCAGGAAATTTATCTGGTGTTTGGCTTCCTCTAGAGACCAGATGCCCTGAGTTTGCGCACCCCAGCCGAGGTTGGAGGCATCTGTTGTCAAGGTTATTTGAGGTTCTGGAATCTGAAATGGGAGGCCTTGTACCAGATTGGATTGGTTTGCCCACCAAGCTAGCGATAGACGGAGCTGTTTGGTGATGCAGATTGTGGAGGACATTGGCTGAGAAGACTGAGTCCACTGTGATCTCAGAGTCCACTGCATTACTCTCATGGCGAGGCGAGCCATGGGAGTGACATGCACTGTGAAGGCCATATGACCCAATACTATCAGGAAATAACGTGCAGTTGAATGTTGTCAAGACTGCAGTCGGAAGGCCAGAGAAGCGAGAGTGAGAGCTTGATCCTGAGGCAGGAAAGCTTTCACTCTTAGAGTGTCCAAGTCGGCCTCTATGAATGACAGTTTGCGAAGGAACTAGTTTGGATTTTTGATAGTTTATGAGAAAACCCAGGGAGATCAGGGAATGCAAAGTGAGGCGAAGGGATGTCAGTGTGCTTTGCCGAGAGAGAGCACTGATCAACCAATCATCGAGGTAGGGGTTGACATGGACACTCTGACTCCTGAGGTAGGCCGCTACCACCACGAGGCACTTGGTGAAGACGCGTGGGGCAGATTCTAGGCCGAAAAGTATCACTCGATATTGGAAGTGTTTTGGGCCTACTAGGAATCGCAGGAATCTGCGATGTGATGGAGTAATTGAAATGTGCATGTAGGCGTCCTGAAGGTCTAGAGAGCAGAGCCAGTCTCCCCTTTGAAGAAGGGGAAGTAGAGAACCCAAGGTCACCATCTTGAACTTTTTTCATTGTAGGTATTTGTTTAGAGTGTGAAGATCCAATATTGGGTGCACCCCACCTGACTTTTTTGGTATCAGGAAATACCTGGAATAGAACCCTTGCCCCTGTTCTAAGAGCAGCACTGGTTCTATTGCTCAGGACTGGAGGAGGAGGGAGACCTCCTGCTCCAAGAGTGGTGAATAGTCGGATGTTCCCCATGTCAGCCGAGGCAGGGAATCTGGTGAGACAGAGAGAAAGTTGAGGTGGTAACCTTTGGACACTATTGCAAGTACCCACTGATGTGTGGTGACTGTGTGCCATAGGCTGGAGAAGTGGCACAACCGGCCACCGACTGGAATGGTTGAAAGTGGAAGCTGGGTACTGCTCTCTAGAAAGGAGTCAAAAACCTGCCGCTGGACCTGGTTGAGTGGTTGGCTGTGTCTTCTGCCCTCTAGGCTGCCTAGGTTGGCCTTTTTTGTAAGGCTTAGAAGGCCAACCCCTAGATGCTGGGGGATAGTATCTCCTCTGCCAGTAGAATTGTCTCTTAGAATCCGTCTTAAAAGATCTTTTGGATGAAGAAGAGGGATCAGAAGGCAGTAAGGAAAGCTGGCGCAGAGTCTCTTCGTGGTCCTTGAGCTGTGCCACTGCTTCTTGAATCTTTTCACTGAAAAGATTATCCCACACACAGGGCAAATCAGCCAATCTGTCTTGTACCTCTGATCTGAGGTCTGAAGATTTCAGCCAGGCCCATCTCCTTGCCCTGATACCAGCTGCTGACACCCTGGAAGCAGTGTCAAAGATGTCATATGCTGATCGTACTTCATGCTTGACAGCATCTAAGCCCTTTTGTGCTAGGGCATGAAGTTGGTCCTGGAACTGCAGAGGTAAGTTTTCAGCAAAGTCTTGAATCTTTGTGAACAAGGCCCTATTATATTGGGTCATGTAGAGTTGGTAGGATGCAATGCAAGAGATGAGTATTGATCCATGGAATACCCATCTTCCAAATGCATCCAGGAACTTCTGATCTTTCCCTGGCGGAATTGATGAATTTTATTTATTTATTTATTTATTTAACGTGTTTTGTATACCATTGATCTGTTTCGCCATTGGAACGGTTTACAGTAATCGTGAAACAAGGTTAGATAAACATCATCACAGCGAATTGTCGGGAAGTTGGATTATGGTTTCGGGGTCTTGTGTGTTAGATGATTACATATAAAAAGTGGTTATTACATATAAGAATTGTTATTACATACAACAAAGGTTTGGCGCGTCTGGCCCTCTTTTGGGTCTGACTCTACAACCACCGAGTGATGATCCAACTGAGTTCTTTGGAAGCCAGGGGCTGACTGAAATAAGTAGGTGGCATCTGCTTTTCGGTTAACAGGTGCCACCGAGCCAGGGTGCTCCCAGTTTCTCTTCAAAAGGTCCAAAAGGATGTCATGAATAGGGATGGACATGATTTCCTTTGGAACATCAACAAATTGTAGAAGCTCTAGCATCTGGTATCTAGAATCCTCTTCTGTCTGAAGCTGGAATGTTTCAGACATCTCCTTTACAAAATTAATAAAGGACAGGTCCTCTGGAGGAGAACGCTTCCTTTCATCAGGAGGGGAGGGCTGTGAAGGTAGATCATCAGAATCCTGGGACGAATCATCAGTCCAAGGATTATAAGGGTCATCACCAGCTCCCAAATGTTCTTCAGAAGGAAGTAACGGGGTTATTCCTGAAGGCCCTGGCCTGGGCATCGATGGTCCCGAAGGAGGAATCAAAGGCATCGAGGGCATCGATGGTAGCATCGCTGGCATCGAAGGAGGCATCGACGGAGGTGTCAGTGGCGGCACTCCCGATGGTGGAATAAAGAGTGGTGTTTCTTCACCTTCCTCTGATGACAAGGGAATTGGCGAGGAAGGAGTTGGGTCCCTCGGTTCCCTCGGATCCACCGATGGAAGGGCACCGATTAACTTTTCCATTCTAGCCAATAATGGTGCAAGCGCCATAGAAACATAGAAACATAGAAATGACGGCAGAAGAAGACCAAACGGCCCATCCAGTCTGCCCAGCAAGCTTCACACATTTTTTCTCTCATACTTATCTGTTTCTTTTAGCTCTTGGTTCTATTTCCCTTCCTCCCCCACCATTAATGTAGAGAGCAGTGATGGAGCTGCATCCAAGTGAAATATCTAGCTTGATTAGTTAGGGGGTAGTAGGGGTAGTAACCGCCGCAATAAGCAAGCTACACCCATGCTTATTTGTTTTAACCCAGACTAGTACCAGTACCAGTTCCTCCTCTGGTCACTGACCCAATGCCATGGGCATTGGGTCAGTGACCAGAGGAGGAACTGGTACTGGTATCGATGGAAGTTGGAAGCCCTGGAGTGCTTTGCCGATGGCCTCTTGGATCATCCAATCCAATTCCTCACGGAAACCTGGGGCATGAATACCTGGTTCCTGAGTGGGAAGTAGCACTGGCGTAGCCGGAGGGTCCACCGGTGAAGGTGGAATCCAGGATCCCGGCACCTGTCCAGGTGGGGAACGCCTCGGTGATCCAGAGACAGAAGAGGATGAATCCTTTTCTGTATGGGGCTTCTTTGTCGGAGGCTCAGACGACGTCGATGTCGAGGGTTTACCAGTATCGATGGCCTGAGCTTTACGATGACGGTGTCGATGTTTTTATCGATGTTCCCCCCGGTGCTTTTCCAGAGGAGGAACAGAGGGGGTTGACACCCATGGAGTCGTCGAGGCCAGTTGGCTAGCAGCGGATTCCCGGTGCTAGCATGACGTAGACGGCACTGGTTCAGATGATGTCGAAGCTATCGATGGAGTCGGGGTTTTTGGCCAAAAGAGAAGACCCATCTTATCGAGCCAAGCCTTGCGATCTTTTGGTGTCATTTGGGCACGTTTGGTGCAAGTAAGGACATCGTGGCTGGACCCCAAACACATCACACAGACCGTGTGAGGGTCAGTGATGGACATTGTTCGAGTGCAGTCAGAGCACGGACGGAAACCTGACGCAATGGCTTCGACAAAATTTAGTCGCAGTGTGGTCGATGGCCGGTAGGCTGCGAGGGAAAAACTCGACGGGAATCGACCGCAAATGGGCAAGAAACTTACCATTCAACTGCGGAGCAAAGAAATCTATAAGGGGACCCCTGTGGGGTAAAATGTTTTGAAATTTTTTAAACAAAGTTCCGTGAGGAAAATTCCTGTCAGGAAGAGCTTCTTAACCCGCATGGCTACTGCTGCATGGAATAAAGAAGACTGAAGGGGGACTCCTGCTGGCTGCAGGGTTGGTGCTATGCTGGGCATGCCCAGTAGGTGCCAGTCAAAGTTCTGGAAACTTTGACAAAAGTGTTCTGTGATTGGGCTCCATCCTGATGATGTCACCCATATGTGAGGACTACCATCCTGTTTGTCCTGTGAGAAAATATAAACCAGGTGTAATCTCTCTTTTTAATTGTTAATGGGAGGCTCACCCTCCTCAGTTTACCTTTAACCGCTTTTTGCTGTATCTTCCTTCCTGGGAATTACCTATTTGTTATATACAGATAAGAATATATATATACGCATAAGGGAGGAGGAATAGCCTAGTGATTAGAGCAACAGACTACAAACCAGGAGCCCAGAGTTCAATTCCTGCTGTCACTCCTTGTGACCTTGGGCAAGTCACTTTACTCTCCATTGCCTCAGGCTACAAACTTAGATTATAAGCCCTCTGGGAATAGGGAAATACCTATAGAACCTGAATGTAAACCAAATGTGATATCCCTGATTGAATGTCAGTATATAATGAATGTACTTAACATTACACTGTTGTTGGGATTACAAATATCTGTATTCCTTAAATTTACCTTTGTATTTTGCAATGCATAAATAAAAAATTAAACAAAAATGGGTTTCAGATTATATTCATGGGACTTTAGAGTGTGGCTTTTAACCTGTGAATATGAAATTGCTAAGACAGAAGAATTATTCCTGTTGCCTTGTGACATGGGGAGGCAATGGATGGCTTTAAACTTTAAAATGCATTACTTTCTGGGACATACCGTATGTGGGAATAAAGACTTCTCTTTTACATTTTGGGGGTAAATTTCAAAAGCATTTGCACACAGAGCCTGATTTTCGAAAGCATTTACATGTTTAAAACTGGGTTTTACATATTTAAATGCACTTTACCATGTAAGTGGGCTGCAATACATTTCATTGAACTGTTCATAAGATTTACCCACATTAATTGTACTTACATGGGTAAATGGCTTTTGAAAATTGCTACAATTGTATTTTTAATTTGTATCAGTAAATTCCTACAATAGCATGTTACATTTGCTCATGTAAATGCAGTTTTATGCACGTAAATGGGCTTTTTGAAAAATTATCCCATGTGTTGTACGTATAAAAGTACACGCAGAAGGGATTTCATGTGTTCTTGAAGGAGGCATTCCCCGGCGTGGAGCTGGGTCAGGGAATTCATTTATGCGTGTACTTTCCATTTTCAAAAGCATGCGCATAAATGTTTGCATGAACCTGTACACCTGCTCCCTGCGCTCAGCGAAGGTACGCGCAGTCCTACTCATTTTCCAAGTAGATGTATGCATGTAAGTCAGCTTTGAAAATTCAAGCTGAAGCTCACATACCTTTTGCAGACTGACTTTGGCCTTCAGCGCGCCAATATAAAATTGAGCTCCGTATGCAGAAAGAATTCTTAAACTGTCAGGTAAGAAAACAGCAGTCTCTTTATAGAAAATACGAATTCCGGTTTGTGTAGAAATCAGTAGCAAACACTAAAATGACCTGCTTTCACTGAATGTATATATGAATCGGAGAACTGAAGGGTTGCGCGTGCTTTTTTTTCATGCTAGAAATTGCCGGGTTAGTTTTCAAAAGGTTTACCCGCCTAACTTTGAAGATAATATAAATCGATATAAGAGAACCAAGAAAGGAACAGAGCACTAGTATCAATAAGGGCTTTTTAATTGCAATTCAATAATTCATAAATTTGATTGACTTTGGGCAGTGAAGTCTATGATTATAGTGGGACACTGATTACAGCCTCACTGTGATTTCAGTAGCCCTTGTATGAAGCCCTCACTGCCTTTTATCTCCATTACCATGCTAGGAAGACACATCTACATTTATATATAATTAATTGAATATCTGAGTGGTTTGCTTGCTTTTGCATTCTGATAGCTCATGCATTATGCTGCCTTTTTCCAAACAAGCACCATAATCAACAAAGATCCTACAGCAGGGATGGCAAACTGTGGTACTCAGATGCAGCAAACAGGATCTCCACAATAAATAATTCACGAGGATTATTTTTATCTGGCTATTTCTCCTGCTCCTTTGATCCACTAGCTCAGTCGGAATCAAGACTGGGTTCCTGGCACCATGAACCTTCAATTGCAACTACTTGGCCAGTTCATGAGATAAATTTGCATACATTTGATCCAATAACCAGATTTATTTGCAGAATAATTAAGCTAGGCTGAAAATCACACCTGTATATGTACCTGGCCTGTAGACTCAACAGTGCTTTTGATTACCAATGAAATGTGCACATTTCTGTGAAATAGCATCACTGAAACATTTATCAAACCTGGAATAATGCTAATGGTTTCCAGATTGTTTCCTCAAACCGTTTTAAGAAATTAGAAGCAGATCTGAAAAATTCACTGGATGTTTTTTAAATATTCAAAATAGATTTTATAAGATTGTGCATCTACTTCTGGTTTTTTGAAATTTCCAAAGCAAATGTTCGAAATCCGCTGGAAAACATATTTGAAATATCTTTCCAAATTCACCCCAAATTCTCCAGTAATAATCCAATAGATCTCTCAGCGGATCTAGGGGAATCTGAAAATTCCGTTGAACTTGAAGTAAGCTGAAATTCACAGGGTTCAAGTTTGACTTTTAAACTGCTGGCACATCTCTAGCTGTGAAAAGCTACAAGAGTCAAAATAAAACTGAATACATAGCATGTTTTACTTTTGAAACACAAACATTTATTTTCTGCTTTTGTTTTCATTCTTTACAATACAGTGTGTTTAACTGTATCAAATGGAGATTATTTAGGAGCATAGTGCAGTTGCATTTCATCAAAGTGTCATTGTACCATGCCAAAACAGTCTTAGCACTAGCTATTAATTGTACCATTGTCTCTGACTCTCTTCACACACAAGTGAATTTACCATTACTACCACTGATCTGACATATTTAGATTAAACTCAGCCAGTCTAAAAGATTTCTTACAACTGTTATAATAATATCCAGTAGTAATAACAACAAAATACATGGCAGATGTGTTGTCTGTAAAAGTATAACAAATCTTCATTGGGATACTCTCTTCCATTGCGTTTATAAAAAGCTACAACACTAGGTCGGTCCTTTTGGCTTAGGCTGTAGCTGCAGGCATGCTGTAACACGTAGGCAACTTGAGGCAATGGGGCTCAGATGTGATAGAAGAAGTGATCCATTATGGTGGAAAACCTTTCTGGCGCAGGTCAGCATTGAGGACATAGGCCAGGATTCATCATTCTTCGCAGAATGATGAATCCTGCGAAAATGGGGGGGGGGGGGGCAAGGGGGGGCGGGCCTGCAAAAGCCTACAGCCTTTGCACCACAGCGGTGCACCGGCTGCCGGCTTTCACACCGAATAGCGCCACCATGAAAGGTGGCGCTATTCGGCGGGCTATGGCTGACGATAATGTTAGTAACATTATTGCCGGCAGCGAAGACACTGCCGACTCTGCCTCCCTCCCCGCCCCGACTCCTCCCCTCCCCCTAATTTGCATGATATCACATGTGAAAAGGCCCTTTTCGCATGCGATAGAGGCTTATCGCACGTGACACGGCCGTATCGCGTGCGATAAACCCTTAGAAAATAACCCCCATAGTGTGGAAGCAGACATCCCTTTCAACGCTCAGTCAGCAAGGGAAAGCAAAGTCACTCAAGCAAGTCATTGTGCGGGAGGAGAGAGTAAAAATGACAAAAAAAAAAAAAAAATCAAGGTGGGCAACATCTGTTTTGATTACCAGTAACCATTAGGAGTGGGAAGAATAAAAATGTTCGTATTGTTTTTCATTTTGTTTTTGGGAGTTTGGTTTTTCATGAATTTTCTGGGCCTAGACTGCGATGCTGGATCCTCGACAGAGCATGTATGTTTTTTCCATTTTGGGGGTTTCAGTCAAGGCTGTGGCATTAGGCCTGAGTCCTGGCCGAGACCCCGGCTTCATGCTTTGGCCTAGGCTGTGATTCCTGTGTCAGGCCATGGCCTATGTCTAGGCAAGGTCCTGGCCTCATGCATAGCCCTAGGCCCAGGCCCCGGCATCACATGTGAGCCAAGGCCAAGGCCCTTGCTTTGGGCCTCAGCCTATTCCTTAGGCGAAGCCCCAGCTTTGTGTCTGGACCTGTGCCCGATGGATTAATTTTGTTTTCAAAATAAAATGTGAAAACCAATGAAATTTCATCTGATTTTCAATTGATTCATAATGAAATGAAGCAAAATAGGAAATGTTGTTTAATTTCCTATTTCATTTCTTCTGAATGCCTATCCCTAGTAACCATGCAGTATATCAGAGAGAGCCACAAATTCGTCTGGTTTCCAGGATATCCTCAATGAATATGCATGAGATATATTTTCATACAATGGAGGCAATCCATGAAGATCTATCTCATGCATATTTACTATGGATATCCTGAAGTCCAGGCCTATCTATTTATAAACTGTTCCTCTCCAAATAATCAAGGCAATGTTTGTGACTCCTGAGGACTGGTTTTGGCCACCCTGCAGTACATGAATCCAGATTCAGATATGCTTTTTCACATTCCAATTGGATTTTCTTTTTAAACTTACTTGGTAAAAAAAAAAAAAAAAAAAAGGCTACCGGTAATATATTTCAGGTTATACAGGTTATATAGTATCTAAGCTTCAGGAGTTAAAAAGGATAAGAATGAAGAAGTATTTGACTTTTATTTTGCAACAGTTTAGCCTTCTTTACATGAAAAAATGTTATAAATGGAACCACAAAAGCAAGAAAATCCAAAAAGTAGTTGGATATATTTAGCACAATCATTAGGCAAACGTGTTTTAAGATGCAGACTTTGAGAACTTTCTCAGCACTCCTTTTCTTCTAACTGCAGTTAAAAAAAAACCCAAAAACTTTTGCTAAACATATCTCATAGCAGAATTGAGTCCTCACTACAGAATAGGAGATAGCAGCTCAGTTTCGTGCTGGAAGCTATGGAAACAGATAAAATAGTGACTCAATTCAATCCTGACAAACATGTAGCCCTCTTTTCTGGTATTATCCAGTAAAGCAGGGCTCACGCTCAGCCCCGGGACTAAGTCACCCTGGGGTGTGGATTCTCTGAAAAGGGGGGGAAGGAGGCACCTCTACTGCCCAAAGCGTAGGGAGTGAACCTTTCCTGTGGGTGCTAATCTCAGTCAGTGTAGTATAGATACATATGAGTGCTGAAAAAAACAGTCTGGACATTCTGGATGGATATTTTAAATTAATTTATACTCCTGCAGATCCTTAATAGTAAATCATTTGACGGTAAGAAGAGCCATGCTGAGTCAGACCTAGGTCCATCAAACCCAGCATCCTGTCTCCCGAACTAGCCAGTCCCTGCAGATCCCAAATAGTTGATCTATTTCACTCCCAAGGATAAGCGATGGCTTTCCCATTTGGCATCTTATCCATTTAATTCTGGTTACATTCATATGGCAAATTTGCTCTCCATATCCCTCTCTGTCTGTGAAGGTGTCCTGAAATGGTCTCAGCCTTCAGAACTTAGAATGGAAAACATTCCAGATGGGCAGGAGTCCTTAAGATGTAAGAACATAAGAAATTGCCATGCTGGGTCAGACCAAGGGTCCATCAAGCCCAGCATCCTGATTCCAACAGAGGCCAAACCAGGCCACAAGAACCTGGCAATTACCCAAACACTAAGAGGATCCCATGCTACTGATGCAATTAATAGCAGTGGCTATTCCCTAAATAAACTTGATTAACAGCCGTTAATGGACTTCTCCTCCAAGAATTTATCCAAACCTTTTTTGAACCCAGCTACACTAACTGCACTAACCACATCCTCTGGCAACAAATTCCAGAGCTTTATTGTGCGTTGAGTGAAAAAGAAATTTCTCAGATTAGTCTTAAATGTGCTACTTGCTAACTTCATGGAATGCCACCTAGTCCTTCTATTATTTGAAAGTGTAAATAACTGATTCACATCTACTCATTCAAGACTTCTCATGATCTTAAAGACCTCTTTCATATCCCCCCTCAGCCGTGGAATTCCTTTCCAAAAGAATACTTGAGGTCCAAATGTACTTCAGATTCTTCAAACTTCCAAATCTACTCTCTTCTCCTGGGGCAGATACTCTGTCCAGTATGAACAAAACCTCTTATGCTCACTTCTCTCCAGATGGTAACAGGGGATCTTTCAAGATGAAAGGACCAGCCAGCAGGGATTTAAAAAAAAACATCTTTTCCTTTCCCTACTCTTGGGCAGGAAAAGCATCAACACCCTTCCTCCTGAAACAAAAGAAAACTATCTTCACCAGAAATACTCAGTGACTAGAATGGTCACCCCTGTCCATCCCCTGGATGTGAGATGGAACAAAAGATCAACTTTCATCCTAATCCTTCCCAGAGGCAGGGAGATTTCTCTTCCTTTGAACAAGGACCAAGGGATCCAGGAAAAAAAAAAACCATCAAAAATTAAAAGTCCAAAAAAATCTTCAACAAACTGCAAAACCGAGGCAACCCTTTGCAGCCAGAGTGCGAACCTGAGAGATAAACTGCCCCCCTTCCTATCCTGGGACGCCAGGGATTGAGGGTTAAAGAAACATCACTCAAAATATCGTCATGCTTCTCCTTCAGCAACAACAAAAATGCAGCTCTAATCTCCTGCTCTGCCTGCCTTTGAATGCACAAGAGCTCACCACGCCAGCCAAGCACACAGGGGGTGGGGTAAGAAGCGGTGCGCTCCTTTCCTACCTCCTAACCCTAGATTCTAGACTAAGGCCATTTAAAGGAGATCCCAAGGGAAGCCACTCTTTTTTTCAATTTCTTTGTGCACTCACCAGCAGAAGGGGAAAAAAAAAAAAAAAGACTATTTATAAAACATTCAAAGGCCCTTACTCAGAAAGGTATTCTGCCATTTTGCGCCTATGAAGAAATTCTTTATTGAATTTGGTCCAGATATTCCGTATGGAATGCGAACTGGTCTCTCAAGGTCCTATCAGTTTAAAGAACAATATAACTCTGCTTAAGGGAAGGTTTTTTATTCTCATATTCATATTCGATTGGGTGAGGGGGTGGGAAGGGGTGGGGAGACATTGACGGGCCCTAGAGGTCTTGCCATGTAACTTAGGAGTGCGGGTGAAGGGAGAAGAGGCTCCTGATTCACGATCAGGGTCAGAGTCCAGGCCCAGGTTAGGAGGGAAACTTAGGGGCCCATTTACTAAAAAGCATGGGAGACAGAGGGCACAGAAGGGAATAATTTTTGTTGATTGGGGAAAGATGGGGTTTGGAGCTGGTGCAGAGCTACCAGGGAGGAGACATATTGGGGGCAATAGTGAACTTCTTGGGGAAGGAGTGATATACTGGGGTACAAAACCACAGTCATTACCTATAAATTGACTGATTCTTCATGGGGAAATGCTTTATTACATCTATATTGCCCCACCAGACAACTTCACTCTTCACAAAGAGGCCTTCTTGATGTGCCTTCTCCAACCCATGCCAGGCTGTGTAGAACCAGAGACAGGGCTTTTTCTGTTGCGGCACCCATTTTATGGAACACTTCTCCAGTGAAACTGCACTTAGCAGACAGTTTAAAAACATTTAAATCCCTTTTAGATAATGGCTTTTTAAGCAGGCTTTTTATTAAGCTATAGCACTATTGCAAGCATCTCCTGATCCGGCTACTGTCTGTCTATGTCTAAGTATATTTCTAATATTTGCATGTAATGTATAACCATTATTATTGTATGTTTTTATGCTGTACACCACCTAGGTTTATTTTCTAGGTGATTAACAAATTTAAAGGGAAAAAAAACATAATTTACCTTCCTTTTCTTTATTTTCTTGGTGTATCTGGTGTAACAAATCCCAACAGTCCCGACACGCATCGTGTTTCGAGATGAAAACTCTGCTTCAGGGGATACTCTTGCACAATACCAAAAGCATTCTTATAGACTTCAGCAGCTCCACCGTGAAGCTGCCGAAGTCAGGACCGTTGGGATTTGTTACACCAGATACACCAAGAAAAACTAAAAAAAAGACCCAAGATAAGTGTTTGTTTTATTCAATTTTATTTGCAAAAGAAATACCAAAAAAAAATATTCCTGAACTTCTGGACCGATGATTATTGATAAAGCAGTGAAGGCCTGTGTTGCCGGTAGTGCTTAGTATGATGGTCCTTTACTGTACTTAAACTGGGTTGTTGTTTAATGTAACTTTATGAACTCTTTGCACTTGTTTATATTCCGTTTTTTTGTTCACACCCCCTTGTTATATGTAAACCGGCATGATTTGGTTTTTAATCATGAATGCCGGTATAGAAAAACTCTAAATAAATAAGTAAATAAGTAAATAAATAAATAAATAAATAAATATTTAAGACACAAGCACAAATATCTGTTGATGACAGGATCAAATCTTTTTTTTTTTTTGGTCAGTAAATTTTTTTTTTTTTAGTATGATTCGACAGGTATTATAGAAAAAGTATTACTTGAGGTTGCTGGTACGTTACAGAGGAGTACAGCTGTACTCAGAGCTAACCTTTCTCTTCGACCTCTGAGTTAATGCCAGAACACTCTTTTAATTCACAAACTGCCTGCATACTTGAGCTGACATAGAATATATATGCTGCTTGGCAGAGAAAGGGAATACATTTGTAATATGAAGTGTAATAATTTTTAAAAACTGTATGGGACTAATAAATCTTCCCGTGTATCATGGAAACACAACTTTGATCCTCGAGGGTCACAAACAGGTCTGGTTTTCAGTGTAACCACAACAAAAAATTCAAGAGAAGCTGGGTGGTTTAGTGGTTAGACTAATAGTCTAGGGCAAAGGAGATCAGCGTTTGAACCCTCTTTCTGCCAATGACAGTCTTTGCAACCTTAGGAAAGTCACTTTCTCTCAACACCTTAGATTTTAAGTTCTCTGGGACAAGGACTCATTTAATCTGTTGTGAAACAAACTGGCTTATGGGGTTATACAAATGCCAAAATAATTGTCATGCAGAAACAGGCAAATTTGCATCACATGGTAACCCAGAAATCCAGGCCCTCCTGTACTGAAGCTATTTACCCTCCAGTCTACAGCAGGCATCCCCTAGCAGTCCCAGAAAACATGTGAACGGCAATGGCAGTGTTTTCCGAAGCTGGTCCTGAGCCTCACCATCCAACAGGGCTAGGATATCAGCAAGGAATATTCAAGAGCTCCATGGTCTAAGAACCAGGTGAACTTCTTTATTTTCACTGTCCTGAAAACCAGACTTAGCTGAAGGTCCCAAAGAGCAGCAGTGAAAAACCCTGGCATCCATTAGCATTCCCACAAAATCACAGGACAGCACTGAATTTCTACGTGTAGTTGTTATACTGCATGGCAAAAAATGTGTGTTGCAAGTTTCTCAGCCTGCTTCTTTTCATTGATAGAGCTACCGAACCTCGAACATTAGAAGGTAGACTCCCTGCTTTTTTTTTTTTTTTTGTTGTCTCCTGCCTATTTTCTCTGACTTCTATGCATCTTCATGAGGATTTATTTATTTATTTATTTATTTATGGACTTTTTTATACTGATGTTCGTGAGAACATCACGCCGGTTTACATAATAACTCACAGAAAGGAAAATACAAAAAACAGGGAAGGGGAAGGGGAGCAGGTGAGAAGAGAGGAGAGAAGCAACCGCGGAGAAAGGAGAGCAAAGGGAAGAAGCGAGATAGGAACAAGACAGATCACACCAAACCTCTTCCTTGAGAGCTTTCCAAGCATGTGTGCAACTTCTCCCCCAATAATAGAGTGGCTGTCACTTTAATATTGCTAGTCTCAAGTAAAAAAAAAAAAAAAAGTTATAGAGGTCAAAAATGTTTACAATGTTAATGTATTAGTGTTTCTAATAAAAAACAGGGGAAAGCCAGAAGACCATGTGACCTAGCAAAAATATTGAATTAAAGCATGGCCAGCTGGCAGTGTCAGTTTTAAACCTAACATTTTTATTGTGGATCACACAGCCAGATGTCTCTGATAGGCTTAATATGATTTTCTTAATAAACTGTGCTTAATACATTGACAGTATTTCATTTGTCAATGCCATTCTTCTTTGTTAACTCTGGGGTCAATTCACATATGTCCCCTTCCCCATTTCCCCCTCCCCTTTCCTGGGTCTTTTTGGGCTCTGGAGAGCAAATATTGCTAGAAAGGCTTTGGCAAACAGCAATCGCTGTGAAAAAAACAAACAAAAAAAAAAAAACAGTTATTCATGAGATATTTGAGCCTAACAAAAAATTTGGCAAAGCTCAAAAAAAGATATTTGATGAAGATCCCACCATAGATGTTTCTCAAGCAGACTGTGATACATTACAGGAGGACCTTGCAAGACTGGAAGATTGGGCATCCAAATGGCAGATGAAATTTAATGTGGACAAGTGCAAGGTGTTGCACATAGGGAAAAATAACCTTTGCTGTAGTTACACGATGTTAGGTTCCATATTAGGAGCTACCACCCAGAAAAGAGATCTAGGCATCACAGTGGATAACAATTGAAATAGCCAGTTCAGGGTGCTGCGACAGTCAAAAAAGCAAACAGAATATTAAGAATTATTAGGAAGGGAATGGTGAATAAAATAGATTGAGAAAGGCGACATGGGCTGCGAGAACAGAGGAGAGGATAGAGTCAGAGGGAGGATGTGACCTGTGACAAGCTAAGGAGCTGGCATAGGTGTATGTGATGTGTCACCCAGGATTTGCTTCGATTGGGGGATTGTGGCGTACCATACCCCCTTGTGCTGGAGTGGAGGAGTAGCCTAGTGGTTAGAGCAGTAGGCACTGGGCTATAAACCAGGAGACCAGGGTCGAGTCCCGCTGTCGCTCCTTGTGACCTTGGGCATGTCACTGTACCCTTCATTGCCTCAGATACAAACTTAGGCCTGGATTTATCAAAATGCACTAAATATCGCGTGTGATAGGAAAAGGGGTGTGTTTTATGGTAATAGGCACTTTATCACAATTTGTGCTAATACCTATGCAAAGCGCTACAACCACGTTTAAGGAGAGAGAGAGCGAGCCAGCCTAGCCATAATGCCCTCACACTAGATAGGTATTTTTATCTCTATGGGAGGCCCACCTAGTAACTCGAGGTGAGGTTTAGGTATTAGTGTAGGGGTTAGGGGCCACTTTGACATTCAACGTGAGACTATGAACAGAACAGTGTTCTCTTGTGAATATTTGATGACCTTCGGAGTGAGGAAACTCACCCAAAGATGAGATATGTGCAATGTTCTCTCAACCTAGCTTGATGGGTAACATCTCTCTCCCCCCCCCCCCCCAAAGGAGGGCTCGGCTGGCTCTCCAGGAGCTTAAAACCACTCAAAACGAAACTGTGAGCCCAGCCCACTTGGCTAAAATATCCTCCCCTTTTTCTCATTTGCGTCGCACCAAATGTTATGGTGCTTTTGCATGTATTAGGGCATTTTTTGTATGTGAAAACGGCTTAACGCATATGAAAACGCCATATAGCACTTTGATAAATGTCCCCCATAGTTAGCTGACTAACTTTAAGATAGCTGGCTATATTCAACTATCCAGACTATGTCTGAATATTGACTCATGGGATATATCAGTAATTTGGTATTCTGTGAGTATGAGTTACAGTTCACAGGCAACAGAATATACAGATATATAGATACAGTTACATTATTAGGTACAAATATAAGAAAGTATCAGTATGATTACATAACATCTTGTTTTAAATAAGTCTGGGGTATATCAGTAGTAGGGAATTCAACAAATATAAGAAAAATTAACACATTAGAGATTAAAAGTGTACATGTCAAATAAAGTAGGAAGAATGATGTGGTGGTGATTTAGTGGGAAGGTAGCGATTGGTAAGCTTGTGGTTGTGTAGTTCATATAGGTTATTAGAAGCCAAGGTTTCAGTTTCTGGATCTGGTCAGGAGCTCATATTTCTGGCAGTGGGATGAAGCCTGCTACAAATAGCCAGGTTTTTCTGAAGGAGAGGAGAGGAGGTCTGACCTTGAACAGCAGGAAGTTCCAAGAATAGGGACTGCTCTTGAGCCGCATTACTTGAGGGCTGGAATCATTAGGTGAGCTTGAGGTAGTGAGCACAGTGGCCGGGAGGGAGTGTAGTTGTAAGGTAGGGTGGTGCCAGGCCCTTGAGGGCTTAGAAAGCCAGGACCAGGATTTTGAATATGGTACAATAGAGTGTTGGAAGCCAATGTCTCCAAAGAGAGAGACAAGATGGAGGCGTCCAGAGAAGGGCGACCAGAAAGGTGGATGGTCTTCATCGAATGACTTATGAGGAGAGATTGAAGAATCTAAATATGTACACCCTGGAGGAAAGGAGGAGCAGAGGTGATATGATACAGACTTTCAGATACTTGAAAGGTTTTAATGACCCAAAGACGACGACAAACCTTTTCCGTCAAAATAAAATTAGCAGAACCAGGGGTCACGAGTTGAAGTTCCAGGGAGGAAGACTCAGAACCAATGTCAGGAAGTATTTCTTCATGGAGAGGGTGGTGCATGCCTGGAATGCCCTTCCAGAGGAAGTGGTGAAGACCAGAACTGTGAAGGACTTCAAAGGGGCGTGGGATAAACACTGTGGATCCATAAAGTCTAGAGGACGTGAATGAAGAGAGGGTGGCTCGTGGGAATGATGGCTACTGCCTGGAGATAATACCCTTATTCAATAAACATACTCATGGTTAATGCGACTCCAACATTGCTCTAACATTGCTCTAAGCTTCAACAGCAAGAGGAAATGTGGAAAAAAGGATTTGCATTCACAAAAAAGTGGGGAGTAGCTTGCTTGTTACGGCGGTTACTACCCCAAACCTAATAAGCCTAATACTTCACTTTCAATGCATATCCAGCATAGCTCTCTGCTTCAACGGCAGGGGAGAAAGACTGATACTTCACGCATTTCCAGCATAGCTCTCTGCTTCAATGGCAGGGGAGAAAGACTGATACTTCACACATTTCCAGCATAGCTCTCTGCTTCAATGGCAGGGGAGAAAGACTGATACTTCACGCATTTCCAGCATAGCTCTCTGCTTCAACGGCAGGGAAGAAAGACTGATACTTCACTTTCAATGCATATCCAGCATAACTCTCTGCTTCAACAGCAGGGGGAATGAATAAAAGTGGATCTATATACAGACAACAACCAACAAGGACTGAATTACATAGTCTGGGTAAACAAATAAGCATGGGTGTAGCTTGCTTATTGCAGTGGTTACTATCCCTAACTAATTAAGCTAGATATTTCACTTAGATGCAGTTCCAACACTGCTCTCTACATTAATGGTGGGGGTGGAAGGGAAATAGACCCAAAAGGTTACTAAGAGCCAAGAGTAACAGATAAGTATGAGAAAACAAAATTGTGAAGCTTGCAGGGCAGACTGGATGGGCCGTTTGGTCTTCCTCTGCCATCATTTCTATGTTTCTATGTTTCTATAACATCATTCATGCTGCCTCATTTTACATGAGCTGCAAACACTGGTTTTGGCATTCTGATGTAGAGGGAATTGCAGTAGTCTTGCCAAGGGTTTACACAGGCCTGGACTAATGTTGCAAAGGTTAGGCCATCAGAGATAGCACAATTGAAAGAAAATAGATTTAGTTACTGTTAGAATTTGGGCTTCAGTGGTAAGTTGGGAGTCCAGGATGAAACTCAGGCTGCAGGCTTGGTAGCAAAAACGTAGTTATTCTATCCAAGGTCACTCGTGTGCATATGGTGGTAGTCATTTTTTCCATTACATAATACTTCTGTATGTGACAGACCCTTCAGTTATCTCACCATTAAGACCTGGGTAAGCCTTTAGTCAGTAAGAGTACAGGTTAGTGTGAGATGGAGGTTACCATTCAAATGCAGCCCTCTCTCTTTGAGGAGTCTGGACTGGCCGTCCCCCTGGAGAGTCTATATAGCATCTCCCTACAGAGAGCTTAAGGGACAGTCCCTTTAGGTTTGCTGAGAGTTAGGAAGTAGAGTTTTGCTTAAGTTGTTTTTCAGGCTCAGTCAGCGGAGTCAGGCAAGTCCTGTCTGTTGGTCCTGACCAGGGTCAGGAGGGGTTTCCTTTTCCAGTCCACTCACTGGCTGGTTAGGATTTTCTCTGGGTACATTTTTCCGGGTTTAAGTTTTTTAGTGGTAGGAGTCTTGTGAGAGCCTGTGCACCACCTGGGCTCGGGCATGAGGAATCCAGGTTTGAGAAGACCTGCCCTCCATACCCTCCACGAGGAAAAGAGGTGTCAGTGACCTGCTGCTGCAAGGAGGAACTCCAGTGCTAAATCCAGTTGTGGATAAAAGACTTTGATTTCAAGATCAAAGTGGAAGTTTTGGCTGCCCTTCCTTCCTGTTTGAAACAGAGAGAGCCTGCTTCAAGTGGATCCCTCCCATCAGGGATCCAGAAAGAAGAACGAAAGAGACTGGGTAAGAACCAAAGAGATCCAGATGATCCTGCCCACCTGGGAGCCCCACCTAACCAAGCCCTGGAGAGGTGCTGTTTCCCTGGCCCTGGTATGTGATTCCTGCACAGACAGAGGGAAAGAGACCGTAAGAGAAGAAAACAAGAGAATTCTGTGTTGCTGCAATTTAGGTTATTGTGCCGTTAATCGTCAGTGTTTGAACAGTAAAGACTTTAATGTTGGACCCTAACTCAGAAGAGACCACTTGGTATACTTTGAAATTTTGGAAAGGTATGAATAAGCGACTAAATCATTTTTATTGCATTATAAAACAAAAAGCAATAGAAAAGTTGACACCAAGAGATCAATGATTAAAACAGGGACACTAAAGAGAAAGAAGCACCCCATGAATTAAGGTCTCTCTTCCTTTATTTGTACAAAGCTGCCATAAACCAAGCTCTTGCTCTCTCGAGCTTAACATGTGTTGCAGCCTTACAATGTGGACTGAGTGGCATCTGCAACTGAGTGATATGTTTTTGACCTGCCAAAAAGGGTTTTTCAACCCTGCAGACTGCAAACCACTGCAGAAAAGGCAAAAGAATTTAAAATACCCTTTGTATGATCCTGTGAATGACAAATGCTCTGAAAGAACCAGCAACCAGCACTCACAGAGTTAACAAGTTGGGAAAAGGTCTGTACTGTTTGGCCTGTCCAGAGAACAGCATTACGTAGCCAGCAGAAGAGGAAGCCAAAGGAATGATGCAAGACCATTTCAGGAAAAAAAGGCACAAATTGGCTGGCTCTCTGAGTGTGCGGGGCGGGTATGGCCAGGAGTTGGAGCCAGGAAACAGGAAAAGAGGAGTTCATCTGGCAACCCTGCAATCAGTTCTTCTCCTGAAGAGGAGAAGACGGAGAATCTGCACTCTGAGAAAATAGAGAGATGGACAGCTGTTCTTGTTTCATAACCAAGTTACATGTAATATCCCAACAAGGGACAGAGGAACCAGGAGCACGTGGCTGGATCACCCTTCTAAGAGACTGAGTTAAGTAATGTAAACTTTGCAAAGAGAGTATCTTAGCAGAGGAGGGAAAATATATATTTCCTTGCCTTTTGATACAAATTCAGTATCTCATCTTAACCACTTCAGCCTTTCTGCCGAAGTCAAGCATAAACCCTTGCCATCCTTCACAAAATAGGGCAGGGAAAGAGAAGATGATGGACCATGGTCTTTCTGTAAGAGGCTGAAACCAGGCCAGCTTTATGTTTAGTACCAAGTAAACAATTTGGGGAAGCTCCTCAGGAGAGAGCAACATTTCATACCCTGAAGTGGTCATCTATTTGGTTTGTCGTTTAACCAGCTCTATCGTCAAAAGGGACTTCTTAATTTTCTTGTTTGTTTTCTTTCCACACAATTTTGTGTTTGGGACAGGATGCACTCTTTACAAATTGGTGACATTGGGGTTGATCTGTTCCGCTCCCCTTTTTTCTAAGTACTCAGGGGTAAAGACAGTTTTTGAAAGCAGTGTACTTCTCTGCTTTTCCCACCAACTTTTCTCTATTAGCATTCCTTTTTTTTTTTACTATCCATCTGAGTATGTTGGTTCCACTGGTTAACAGACCACATCCAGTATTCTTTTTGCATTACTCGATTTAAAATCAGAAAACTACAAGCTTATATTATTTTTCACTACTGTACTTTATTTAATGTTCTAGTTGGATTTACTGTTTACTTACACAATATTAGTAAAAGGGTTAATTACTGTTTTATTCTGATGTGATGATTTTATCTGGTCTGTGGTGCCACATGTGAGAGGTTGTTTGGGAAGGGCACAGAACTGAGGTATTGGGGTGATCGGGACCCTGCCTCATCCCCCACTCCAGCTACGAACCCAAAGATAAATCATATTAGTGAAAATAATTTCTCATGTGGTACTTCCTACTCCAAGCACAGGGGTAATGCAAAGTCCAGACCAGATGGGGGGGGGGGGAGGGGGAATATTGTTTATTTATCTTCTGCTTTTTTTTCTAGATTATTTCTAAGTGGATTACATTGAGGTACTGTAGGTATTTGCCTATCCCCAGAGAGCATATAATTTAAGTTTGTACCCAATGGAGGGTGAAGCAGCAAGCCAAAGGTCACGAGGAGTGGCAATAGGATTTGAACTCTGGCTGCCCTGGTTCAGAGTCCTGCTGTGCTAACCACCACTGTGCTCATCCACTCCATTAAATCATTGTTTGCACAACAAACAGTGAGAAGTAGTTTTTCCATGCTATTCATAAAGGTAGACCATAAAATTAACTTGAAACAACACATACATAAAACATTTCAGCATCAACCAGCAGTGGTGTAATAAAACCATGATGGCCATATTAACTCATATTCACTTAATTCAAAGACCTGACAGTAAGTCTGACAACAAGCGATATGCAGCAATTATAAAACTAGTAATCTCAAACCATATCACTGTGTTTGTATTCCTAGTCTGATGTGATGGTTCTTTCTTTTCCTCCCTTTTGGTGCTGCTTTTTTATATGTAACCCATGGCATAGTAGGTTTGGGTAAATAGGAAGCCTTATCACACTGCCCTTTCTTTTCAGATTTTACTTTAAACTGGTTTAAAACTTTATTTATTTATTTATTTATTTATTTTTTAAAAATATATGAACCACTTTCTCTGCTCATAAGTCTCACAAAGCAGTGTAAAAGATTAAAAAGAGAAACATTTATAAAACAAAAAATATCGGCCACATTCAAAACTATACAAACATATTAACATGTAAGCCTGTGTGAGTATTCATTAAACCTGAAACTGTGCTGAGGACATCCCCATAGCTTACTCTAGCACCAGGCCCTTACTTTGCTCCCAAAAGCCAAATTATTTTATTTCAGCCCTATCTTCTAAAGGTCCTCCTTTTGCAGTTCTCAGAACAGCCTAGTATTGGAAAAGTGGAATGCTGCTTCTTCAGTGAAAGGCAAGCTGCTGATGTTACACATTTATAAAAAGCACGCTGCCCTTTTATGATTGCTGTTTACCATGCTTTGTTCTTTTATAAAGTATTACATTACTTTTCTTTTACTCTAATAAGATCATTTCTATGTGTATCTATATGCTCCATTTTCCCTAAATTGTTTCCTATGGAGCTGGGTGGCATAAGTGTTTCAATGTATGTTTAAATGAGGTTGAATGGGGATGTAAAGTGATTCTGGTTTCTTGCTCCTAGCTCTTGTTGACTTCCACACTGTGAGCATAATCACTGTGCTCTTTCTACCCAATTTCACATGTTGCTGATATCAGTTGGGTGACTTTGCATGTCCAAAAAATGGGATGAGCCTCAGGCATGTGGTAATGAAGCCAATAAAGTATTATATGCAAGCAAGTAGGAGCCGGCCTAAGAAACAACACAAAGGGGCCGATGCTATATCAAAAGTGGAAAGCGGGTGCTGACTTTTCAGCGCCCGCTTTCTTAACGTGTGCATGGCGCTCGCAAGGGGGGCGCCATGCTAAAAACAAATTAGGGGGTCGCAGCTGCCGGTTACGAAAACCGACGCCTGTAAACTTGGCATCGGTTTTCCGGCATCGGTCTTCATAACTCGGCGGTCTGCCGAGGTATTTTTTTTTCTTGAGAAAAAAAAAAGTACAGAAAAGCATGCTCCAGGTTCCAGGCAGGCGTTAATATCTGAGAGCTAAATGTGCATTTTTTTTAATGCAGAGTGAATGAGTAATAGCCTCACTCACATGCATTTGCATGTGATGAGCGCTACCGCATTCACTCCACGTCGGACGTGGGTTAAATAGGCGCTAATCCCCCTGTTGCATTAGGGGGTGGATTAGCGCCTATTTAACCCGCATCGGAGTGCGGGTTATACAGTGCGCTCGGTTGAGCGCACTGTATTGCATCGGCCCCAAAAAGGGTTAAATCAAGATCTCTCAGAATCTCTTCAAACAGAGGATATGACTATTTTTATTTGCCTTTGGTGGCAAAAACATTGTTGCCCAGAAACATTTCTAAGGCATGCGCAGGGGTGAACCAGGGGTTCCCTCCGATTAAACCCTTGTGTGCAGAGTACTGATAAAACACTTTCAGTTACTGTACGTGCAGTCCAGGTAGTGCCATTTGCCAACCTTTTCTACCTTTTTGTGTGGGAAACAGTAGAGGTATGGGAATCTATAATTTTGGTGCTCCCAGCTTCTGCAGAAAATAGGTTATGCATGTACCTTATATTATGCATGCAAAAGTCACATGGTAAAAAAGGGAAGGGTAAGTGTTGCAAAAGGAGCAATCAAAATGTTTGTTTTTTTTCTCATGCAGAAAACAAAAGTTATTTGAGGATATTCATTTCTGCCCCCAAAAGATTTACTCCAGAGCCCAACTTTTTTGCCTGCCTTTCACAGAATACACACCATAGATTTACATCCCCCAGAGTTAAAAATCTAAAAAAAAAAAAAAATAGAAAGGAGAGGATAAGAGTTTGGATTTAAGTGTTGACAACTCCCCCTTCCTAGTCTAGTTTATATTGGCTGAAGACATTGATGTAATGGAGGGGGCTCCCTGTTTATCAGTACAGGGGCTCCCAGAGTGCAGAAATTGATACCATACACCTGGCAGCACAATACAGAGGAGAAGAATAATAAGCACTGGCTAAAGCACTGGAGGTCCACATTCAAAAGACTTATGTGGATACAATTGGCTTTTACTTGCATAAATTGGACCCATTCAAAATATTCCCCCTCTATCCAGGTAACTTTGCCTGCATCAAGCTTTAGTGCGGGCAGTTGCCCAGACAAAAAGAGGAGGGGCTGAAGGCGTGGCCAGGGCAGGCTTTTGAGTCTGGGGCTCTATGGATCTTTATGGAGAGTAATTGCCAGCATGTGTTTTAGTGTCAGGGTGGGTAGAAAATGTACTTAGATAAAGATTGCCGAAAGTACTGCACCGCTAGTAGCTCTCCATTTGCCCAGATACGCCTCCGTTCAAGAGGTCTGACCAGGGCCCAAAGTGCATCATTTCACTCCGCTGGAGAAGAACACAGCAGAATGAGCAAAACAGCTTTCGTACAAACTGGTTACGTAAGATGCTATCAGAGAAGCATGCTTTTATTATGAAGTATTCCCTTTAGGAATCGCGGAATTCTTTCCTGTAATGTTTTTTTGTTTTTTTTACTCTTTTTCATTGTTGTCCTCACAGTTCTTGGTACTCTCATTGCCTTTGCTCAGCACTTTTCAAGTGTTCAGGCAATAAATCTCTCTCTTACAAGATGCTTTCATAAACTGGACAGAAGGTCACAGGATGGTTAGTACCTTCTCTAATGCAATTCCTAAAAAGATTACGCTATAAGCATATCAGTGACAGCAAAGGATAGCAGTGTACCCTATATTTTAGACACTTTCCTCTAAGTGCTTGTTTGATACAGATTTCCTGCACCTTCCCACAATTAAAGTGGTCCTTGTTATCAATTAAATCCCAAATAAATTACCCACCTTAAGACTTTAAATCATTTTCCCCCCAAACACTCTTGACTAGATTGTGTTATGGTTTTGATGGAAGTTGTGAACCCCAGGCCGAGGTGAGTGATGTCTCCGCCCACAGGGAGGAGCCCCGGGGGCCTCACCATCGGTAGGCGTGGTCTCAGCGACATGGGACACAGCTGTGAGACTTTATTAGGGACAAAAGATAATGCATAACCCGAGGACCGGTAAATACAATAAACACAGTTCTTGAGCAAATAAATTAGTCAAGATGATATTGTAGATAAAAAGATCCGGTAGTGGCCTGCAGCGCAGGGTATACCCGGGAATTCCTGCAGGCTGATGTAAATACCTCTGAGTGCAGATCTGGTAGTGGCCCGCAGCACAGGGTATGCCAAGGAAACTGTACTGTAGATGCCAAGGAGGCAGAGGTCTGTGATACAGGAACCAGGCTGTAGATCTTGCGTAGATGGAGCTATGCCCTGAGGCATAGAAAGAGTAGAGTCTGCTGAAGAACGGTAGTGGCCTGAGGAACGGGGTACATGTGGAATCTTCAGTGAGGTTGATAGAAGTTGGAGAATGTACTCACACAAGGAAGTCCTAGCAGAGATACCCGAGGAGCGGGTCAGGAAAGTCCCAGGCAGGAAGGCCCTCCAAGGAGCGGATAGCCAAGACGTGGAAGAGCCCCCGAGGGGCGGGTACTCAGAGCGTCCGAAAGCCAGGAGGAGAGTCTGGAACAGAAGATCCAAATTAGAGCGGATTTACCAACGAGAGAACTCCTTGCTAACTCGTCTTAGCAATGGGCCAGTCAGTTTAAGTACACTAGTGGTGCTGTCGTCATCGGGAGGGGACGCCCCCGAGGTTCCCACCATGATGAATATATAAGGAGGCCCTGCGCGCACGTGCCAAGGTGATGCCAGAAGTAAGATGGCGGTCGGCGGCGCCCACGCCATCCCGGGGACGCCGGGGAGGTCGGCATTGGTTTGCAGAGGCCACCATTGACGGTGCAGGGAAAAACGAGGTGGGCATGAGAGGTCGCAGCTGTCTGCGACCGACGGGCGCAACAGATTGCAAACTTCAGAAAGCAGGGACTCATATATTTTTGCATATATCTTATAGCACTATATAAATGACCATGAGTGGCAGCGAGGCAAATACACTTTTGGTCTTACTTAACTTTGGCAATTCTTATTTTCTTGTAACTCTAGCTTGGGATACATACAATAAAAGAGATCTGAAGCCCAGTTTGTGGTCCTAGCACCAGCTCTGTGGGTTCAAAACATACAATGGTCAGGCAGATTGTTGGACTGGACCTAGCTCAGATGCTTAAGGGCAGTATTTTATGTTGCTAGATAGGGAAAATGATCAAACTCAACCTTTTCACCTCTATGACCATCAGACTGCACCCCTGCACAGAAATCCTCTGCTATCTTTCTTACAATCAATAGCAGACACAAGACCTCGAATTCATAACACTATGATTTCTCAATCAGCATCTCAAACCATGGCTTATATTTCAAAATAACAAAATATTGTATTCTTCTGGAGCATCAGCAGTTGAGTAACAATCAAAATCACAAAAGGATGAGTCACAGGATTCCACAGCAGAGACAAATCTTAGAGAGCCTGGAAGATGTAAAAGGGCAAATTGGCAATCTAAAGAGTAGCACATCACTTGGACCAGATGGTATACATCCCACAGTGCTGAAAGAACTGATAAGTGAAATTGCAGACCTACTATTAGTAATCTGTAAACTATCATTAAAATCAGCTACAGTACCTGAAGATTGGAGGATGACTAATGTAAGTCAGGTTTTTTAAAAGGGTCTGGAGTGATCTAGGAAACCTCAGACCAATAAGCCTAATGTCAGTGCCAGGAAAAATGAAACTCTTAAAGGAGAACAAAATTACTGAACATATAGATAGAAATAGTTAAATCGGACAAAGCCAACAAGGACTTAGCCAAGGAAAGTCTTGCCTCACTAATCTGCTACATTTTTTTGAAGGCGTGAATAAACATGTGGATAAAGATGAGCCAATTGATATAGTGTATCTGGATTTTCAGAAAGCATTTGACAAGAAGTGCCCCATGAGAGACTCATGAGAAAATTAAAAAGTCATGGGATAGGAGGCAATGTTCTTTTGTGGATTGGAAACTGGTTAAAAGATAGAAAATGGAAAGTAAGTCTAAATGGTCAGTTTTCTCATTGGAGACTGGTAAATAGTGGAGTGCACTAGGGATCTGTACTGGGACCAATGCTTTTAATATATTTAGAAATCACCTAGAGATGGGAATGAGTGATGTGGTCAAATCTGCTGATAGTACAAAATTATTCAAAGTTGTTAAATCACAAAAGAATTGTAAGAGGACCATGGGAGACTGGGCATCCAAATGGCAGATTATATTTAATGTGAACAAGTGCGAAGTGATGCACACAGGGAAGAGCAACCCAAATTATAGCTACACAATGCAAGGTTTCCTGGGGGTCATCCCCCAGGAAAAGGATCCAGCCATCATCGTGGATAATGTTAAAATCCTCTGCTCAGCATGCAGCGGTGGCCAAGAAAGCAAACAGAAGGTTAGGAATTATTGGGAAAGGAATGGAGAATAAGACAGAGAATATCATTATTTATTTATTTGTTTGTTTATTTATTATTTTTATATACCGATGTTCCTGTAAAGAATACATATCGCACCGGTTTACAAGGAACTGAACAGTCGCCTCCAGGGTGGAAATACATTAAAACAGTCACCTCAAGGCAGAATACATTAACACAAGTATACAGGAAAACTAATAAAGAGAATAATGCCACTGTATAGCTCCATGGTGTGACCTTGAGTATTGCGTGCAGTTCTGTCACTGCATCTCAAAAAAGGACAGAGAAGGGTGACTAAAATGATAAACAGAATGGAATGATTCCTCTATAAGGAAAGGCTAAAGAGATTAGGGTTCCTCAGATTCAAGAAGAAGCTGAGGGGAGATATGATAGAGGTCTATAAAATAATGAGTGGAGTGGAAAAGGTAAATGTAAATCAATTGTTTACTCTTTCAAAAAGTACAAAGACTAAGGGGCATGCAATGAAGTTACTAGTTCATACATTTAAGACAAATAGGAGAAATATTTTTTTTTACTCAACACCTAATTAAACTCTGTCATTCATTGCCAGCAGATGCGGTGAAAGCTGTTAGTGCAGCTGGGTTAAAAATGATTTGGACAAGTTCCTGGAAGAAAAGTCTATAAACCATTAAGATGGACTTGGGGAAATGTGATAATGTTGGGCCAAGGTAAAAGACATATTACTAGTGGCAATGGATCAGAATTTAGGGCCTGGCCACATTCGTACGGTATAATTATTTATTATGAATGTTTTCTTTTTGTAAACTGCTTTGATTTACTCAATTAAATGGCATATTAAATCAATAAATTAACTAGCATATTAAGAAGTCTTTTTCTCAAACCTGTTTCTCATAGCTCTTCATACCTTTTGTTACTTTAGGGTACAGGCTGTACACTGATGACATTCAATTTTTCTTTCCTGTAACATCTTCATGGCCTGATACCCTAGCTTTGTTGTCCAGCTGTTTATCCGTGATGAGAGATTGGATGTCTGGCAACAGACTTGCACTCAATATATGGAAAACCAAAGTAATTGTTCTCTGTAGATTTGGCAGTGAGGATACTCCCTCCCTCTTTTCAATATGAAGAGTGTGTAACTCCCAATTCAGCACAAGTAAACAACTTTGGGGTGGTATTAGAATCAGTTTTATCTCTGATATGCAAATAAAAATTGTGGAGTATCTCAAGCCCTATTTGAGCCAAGGATTTTTTGAACTGTGTTGCAAGTGTTAGTTTTAACAAGCCCAGATTATTGCAACTCAATTTATATTGGACTACCAGCTATTACTCTTCGTTCTTTATGAGTTGTGCAAAATGTGACTGTTGAGCGTACTGACTGGCATTAGACTTAAGAGATCATGTCACTCCAGTCCTGCAATCCCTCCATTGGTTACCAATAGCATGGAGAATGTTTTAAAATAACTATGCTGATTCATAAATCCTTGTGTAATGAGGCTTCAAAGTATATTTGTATGATCTTGAGAATTTAGACCCCCATCCCACTTCCAGACACGAAGATCCACTGGATGCATTTTATTAGATGTGCCCTCCCCACAATTGGCGCATCTTTCTGAATCCTGTGCAAGAATCTTTGCTGTAGCTGGACCTTTACTCTGAAATTCTCTTCCAGAGAATTTACATGCTATAGTTTATACTCAGACTTTAAAAAAAAAAAAAAAAAAAAAAAAACCAGCAAAAATCTTTCTTTTTTTAAAAAGGCATTTAACTAATAAATGTCTGAGTGTCCAGACCTTAGTCTAGGCTGTTTGAATTCAGTCTTGTTATATAAAACAGAGAGAATGTTTTTCCTGGTGGTTAAGTACTGTGTTTTGATTCTTATGCTTAGGGACTTTTGTCTGTAGTGTTCATTTTCATGAATTCTTATTATGAATGTTTTGAACTATACTTTTGTTAATTAATAGATAAAAATAGTGTACATTGCTAGCAGCTCTCCAACTGACAGAAAGGAGCAGGGCCAAAGCATTCAAAATGCATTAAAGATAGGAAACTGGTTGATTCAACACAAGTTTGAATCCTGCCTTCCTACTTTCAGAAAAAGACTGAAAACCTGGTTATTTATGAAAGCCTTTCCAGATACCAATTGAATCCTTCTTCAACTCAAACAACAAAGACCTCCCTTCAGGATAATCAATAACTGGACAACTCCAAAATGATCTTTATTTTTAATGGACAGGTCTATTACCTTGTTACTCTACTATCTCACTGTTAATGTTTTTCTATCGCTTTCTTTCCATTCCAAGTTGCATTATGTCCCTGTTTTATTGTAACTGCTACTTCTTCTTACATCACATGATATTGTTCTAAGTTCTTATCCTTTTGTTCACATCCTGTTAATTGTAAACCGACATGATGCGACTCCCATCGCGAATGCCGGTATATAAAAAAAATCAAATAAATAAATAAATAAAGTTTGAGACGGGGAACATTTCGATTACTGTTTTGTTTTGGAGGTTTTTGGTTTTTGGTTTAGCATAGGCTCATTATCATTTTAGCATGCACAAAACATTTTAGCAGGCTGCTAGTCGTGCGACTGTCCCTATTGCTCATATGGTCATTCAGATCCCAGATCCGAGTGGCAAGCAACTGGCACAGGAAAAAAAAGGGCGGAGCATTACTGCTCAAAAATGTTTAGCCTGTGCTAGTTCAACCATTTGACTTGCATGAAGTTATATGCTCAGCAGGAATGAAAGGAAAGCAGGAAAAAAAAAAAAAAAAAGAACAGTTAAAATCACTGACGACCTGAAGTTTAAACCAATGGGAAATCCAGCAGCAGGTCAGGTAATTTTCTATAAAAGCTCCTTTTCCACAGAGTAACCGGTTTTGAACGCAAGACTCTAGAGAGGATAAATGTGCCATTTCTCTAAGAGCCCTGGATATAATCAAAGAAGGCAGGCTGTTGTCGGTTTCCCCCCTCCCCAGGGCTAAAGTTTATTGAAATGTAAATTAAAAGGACTGGGAACCGGTGTTTCGTTCCTTTCCTTCCTGTGGCTCTGTCGGACGGGCCACGCTAGCTGCTGCTGCTGGATTCCTGTCCGACATGAGGTACTCCGGGTCCCAGAGCTTTTAAGGGCTTCTAATCCTGGAAGGCAGGCTGACATCACCCTACTTCTCATCTGCCGATGTTTCGTACGAGCCTCTCATTTCCTCCGCGTTTTTCCTGGCCACCAATGACTGCAATAATCTTGTGTTTATTTTCTTTTTTTTTTTTTTTTTTACTCTTACTTGTTTTTTGGCTTCAGTCCTAGCCGGCTAGCCATCCCTATTCATGTAAGTGTAGAGCAGCGATAAAAAAAATAAAAAAAAAAAGAGAGAGAGAGAGAGAGAGAGGGAGGATTTTTTTTTTTCCACTTGACTGGTGCACCACGTGATCGCAGGAAGCCTGGACTCTTTCCATTTCCCCTCCCGACTACAGGGAAACATTGTGTAGCCAGTGCTCGGGGGGCTGGCTTTTGGCAGCATTACGTCGCGGGATAAAAATAGCCGGCATATTTAAGGGCAGCCGAGGAATCCCAGCGCAGACAGAGAAGCCTGGGCAGTCACTGCACAGCAGCAGCAGCAGCTCGCCATCGGCACGCACGCGCGCGCGCGCGCAGCCACGCACACGACACGCAGGCGTACGGCACAGAAACACGCGCACAGCCACCCAGGCTCTACCACGCACATAGACGCGCGGGGCTGCCCGCTGCAAGTGCTCTCCGTGATGCAAGCGTGAAGCTCTTCCGATCTGGTTGGCAGCAGCAGCCTTTAAAAAAACTTTTCAAGGAGATGAAGACACTTCAAAAGCAAAGGGGCTTGGGGGAGGAAGTGGCAGAGATTAGATGGGTGGGAAAATGATTGTGCTTACCAACGTTTTATAAAACATTGCAACATAAAAAGCCCTCCAAACTGATTTAAAACAAAACAAACAAACAAAAAAAAAAAGCCTTTCTCTAGAGTTTGGCCCTACATCTCTAACCCTTTGGCTTTAGTGAGGTTTGGGGTGCCAGAGGCGGTGAGAGGGAGAAGGAGAAAGAAGTAGGATGGGAAGAGAGTTTTTAAGCTGTGTAGTATCTTTCCAGCAGTACATATTAGCTTATATTGCATGATTGGGATATAAAGAACACTTTTGTATTTCCAAGAATAAAAATGGTTTGGACCTAGTTCAGAAATGTGTAAGATTACCCAGCACTAACGGTTCATATGGCTTTTATGCTACAGGTTAATTATTTTGTACTTCCAATGGAATTCAGATGCCTCATACAACAAACTTTAGGTTTGCACAATCCTCCCATGTACACATAACTGAGGCCAGCAGTTCCCTTGTTGAGGGACAATTCCTCTGGATTTGGGAACTTAATTAGACAAAAGGCCTTCATCTAGGGGATTCACAGCACCAAATGGACTGCTGCCCATTTCAGTGTTAGCAGTTCATTACTACATTGACAACTCACCTGCGGCTTCCCCCTGGATTGCTCTGCCATTTAAATCTCCATGGAATTACAGAAATGTCTGAATATAATGGGGGCTGCTCCCAGGCTGTAGCAGCAGTATCTCTCTTTTCCATGACAGGATTGCATGCAGAGCTGCTGAAGAAGAGCAATTTTGAAGAACAAGATTTTCAGTGCACAGGACTCATCTCCCACTATCTTCCACAAATCTTTCCTGAAAAATATTTTATTAACAACGGCAACAACAGGGCTGGAGGAGAGCAGAAAAAAAGTCATTCCCCCCTCTCCATCCAGCGCTGGGAACCCCATTGCCCTACTGCCTACCTAGCACAGGGAAATAAGTCTAAAATTGTATGTAAACTTAAAAGAGGGCATTTTATGACTCCGAGACTGTGTGTGTGTGTCTTGCAGAAGCTCCAGAGGGTGGAGGGGTTGCGTGTGGGTACTGGGGGGAATGGACGGATAGGGGTATAGAGGAATGGTGTGGGTGTCAGAGGAGTAGGCAAGGGGTGTGGTGTGAGGGAGGGAAGAGTATGTTGCTGGGAGTATGAGAGTGAAGCTGTGGGTGGGGAAAGTGTGGAGACTAGAGAGGGGTACACTCTTCCCCCTCCCCCCCAACACACTTTCTCATGCCCTCTCCTCTTCATGTTCCTCTCCCACAACTCTCTCACCCCACTCCTTCATCCCAATCCCTTCTTTCTCTCTCCTCAAACTCACCCCATCCCTTCTTCCCCTCTTCCTCCACCCTCCTCCAACCTCTTTCTCCATCTCTTCACCCTCCCCCCCAGCTCCTTTCCCCGTCCCTTCTATCTTTCCCCATCGCTTTCGCCATCACCTCCCTCTCTTTCCTCCCATCTCCATCTTAGCTGCTGGCTCTTCCTCATCTTCAGCTGGCGGGGCCTGTGAATCCACACCAGTCCTGTTACTTCTTCCATGGCTGTCTGTCAGCTCGTCACTACTCCCCACATGTGACGTCAATGGCACAAACAGACTGATGGAGGAACAGACAAAGAAACTTCAAAGCATAACCAGGTTTTTTTTTTTTTCATAAAACATGCTAAAAAAAAAAAAAAAACGCAAGAAATCCGAACTAAAATTAAAATAAACAATTTTCCAGCCTTTGTGTCTGTAGTTAGTTTGACTTGTATTGTCTGTCTCCCTTGCTTCTGGCCTTTCAGTGCTTAGTTCCATCGCTTTTAAAACTTATCTTCTCTTTATCTCATTTTTTCCTAGCTTTTTTTGTTCTTTCCTCCATTTATACATCTGTTTATTTGCAACTTGCCTATCCATTTTCCTCCCTCATCTTCATCCCTCATGGTTTCCCCTCCGTTCTGTTACCCCCACTTCCCTCCACATGCCATATCCTAACGGTAGATATAAAGCCTAAAGAAAGTTTAGTTGCTCACTCAGTCTCCACTCAGAGCCTGGCTCTTCTGCAGACAGCTTCCTCCAATTCTTCTCCCCCTTGGCTAAGACCAGAGGTGATGTTAGCACTGAGCACAGGGGTCTGTGCCCCGAGTCCAAACATCAGTGCACCTAAGCCTCAGCCATGGGCCCCATTGTTTTTTTCAATCCCTAATTTATTTTGCCTGCAGGCACCTGCACCTCCATTGTTGCTGAACTGCTCTGCTGCAGGATCAGGGACAGTCGGAGAAAATCAAGGCATTTAGTGCTCTACTGGATCCATTCTCCCTGCTGACAGAAAGCAGAAGGCTGCCGTCATTCAGGCCCACTCAGCTAACGGATGCTGCTGCTGTGTTGGACGGACCCATGTGGCCCAAGGAGGATGCTTCTGCCTGCACCCTACATGTTGCAGGGAGAGAGAGAGAAAGTGAGTGAATGTGTGTGCGAGTGAGAGTGAGAGAGTATGTATGTGAGAGCATGTGTTTGTGTGTGTATTTGTTCAGGAGCAGGTCAAGGCTATCTGAGTGAATGTGTGTGTGTGTGTGCGAGTGAGAGTGAGAGAGAGTATGTATGTGAGAGCATGTGTTTGTGTGTGTATTTGTTCAGGAGCAGGTCAAGGCTATCTGAGTGAATGTGTGTGTGTGTGTGCGAGTGAGAGTGAGAGAGAGTATGTATGTGAGAGCATGTGTTTGTGTGTGTATTTGTTCAGGAGCAGGTCAAGGCTATCTGTTGCCTGAGGTGAGGGATGAAATGGCGCACTGCGCAGGTGAAATCACCAAGAGGGCCAGGGGGAGGAGGGTTCCCCTCGTAGTCTGGCCTTTTTGGTGTTAGGGAAAGGGGTGCACATGTAGGGTTCCCAAAGGAGAATCTGGCAACCCTGCCACACTCCTGGGAACCCTATTTTATTTATTTATCCACTTCAAAGGGGATTACCAGAGGGCTTGCAAGTTACCTGAGGCAATGGAGGGCAAAGTGGCTTGCCCAAGGTCACAAGGAACAGCTGTGGGTTTGAACCCTGATTTCTTTGGTGCGCAGCCTGCTGCTCTAACTACTACGCTACTCCTTCACTCCCTATTGCTTCCTTTCCACCAGAATCTGCTCCCTGGGGGATGTGGGAGGCCGGTGAATGGTGGGAACTCTGTCAGGGCTGATGCAGGAATATTAGATGCCTTAGGCGAACCTTTCAGCCTTTCATTCCCTCACCTTTCAATACAATTGAAAATTATGCTTTTTTTTCCATTTTGAAGTGTATCAACCACTTCTCCAACCTAAAAAGGAAGATTTATATGGAAAAGGGACATTCAAAGTACCATCTTCTGAAATAAAAATACCACTTACAACATGTGCCTTTACTTGCACTGCAAAAAAAAAAAAAGACACTTTCAATAATAGTAGTTTAATAGATCTAATAAACTCTCTTTTTCATAGTAATCAAGGTTGTTTATTGGATCCCATATGGTATTAGGCCTGTGGTAAAGTGCACTGGTTGTGGACTTGGCCTACAGAAAGCCAGGAATAAACAACTACAATTCCAATATTGTAAGCTTTTCATATCATAACTGCCAACATTCAAACAATAACAACTCTCCCTATGAAAAAGCAATACTGCAAGTATTACACTAGGTCTTAAACACCAATACACCTCTTATTAGGAAAACAGAACAAGCCAGGCTGTTGTAAATCCCTACACAAATACTATAAGCTAGCAGAATACCTGACTTCAGTCAAACATGCAGAACAGAGACAGACCCTCACCAAATACAGAATAAAGAGACCATAAAATGTAAATTGAAACTTGCAGATAAAAACTGAACTGAAAATCACAAGAAGCCAAACTCTGTATGCAATGTAAACATTGAATACAATCAAGAAATATAAAACATTAAATATACCAATAAAAAGAATAGCAAATCATCTAATGAATAGAATATCATCCAATAATTAAACACATACAAAAATGTTTAAAAAATTACAAACACCAATAAAATATTTCAAAACAAGACACATCACATTCAATAATTAAAACTGAAGTGCCTGAAAAAGTGGAATATAAATCAAATAAAGTATAAATAAATAAACAAAACTAATAAGGATTTAAATCTCCCACTCTCTATACCTGGGAACTTCAGATTTACAGTCATCCTGCAACTCTCAAAGACTGGAGGAGGGTGCAAAACCATTAACCTTTGTCTCTCTCTCACACACACACACACACAGGCACTCACTCACACTCAGCCACTCACATACACACACACGCACTTACAAACACACACACACAGACTCTCACACACATGCATAGGCTCTCTCACACACACACAAACACAGGCTCTCTTTCACAGATGCACACATACACGCTCTCTTTCACATACACATACAGATACACACATAGCGGCACCGTCACTGGCACCCAGGTGCCCTTTCACACAGTCTCTCAAGCATAGGAACTTACTTTCATGAAGCCACTTTCTCAATCTCATACACCCACTCACTCTCACACAGTGGATCTTTTCGTCGATTGCTGCCTGCAGGGGAAACACCAGCAGCATAGCAGGGCCTCCTCTTTTGCCGCCGACTGGAAGGAAAACACTGGTGTCACCACAGAGCCTCTTCTTTGGCTGCTGGCTGCAGAAGAAATGCCAGGGTCCTCTGCTGTATCTTCCTATTGCTGATGGGGCATGGCATTACAAAGCGCAGTTCTGCGGCCTTCTCTAGGGATTAGGAACCCTACTGCCATGTCATCGCACAGCACCGTGGATTTTCCTGCCATCAAGGTGTGGGAAGCATGTTGGCGTTAGAAATCAAAAAGCATCATGAAGCGGTCACCGCAGGTTTTTTTGGGGGATAGGGATACTTGCCACTTCCAAAATTTTACCACCTGAGGTGGCTGCCTCACCCTACCTCATTATAAAACTGCCCCGTGTGAGAGAGAGAGAAAGCATGGTGTGTGTGAGAATGAGAGCATGTGTGTATGTATGAGAGACATATGTGTGCATGTGAGAGAGAGCATGGGGCGGATTTTCAGAGCCCTGCTCGCCGGGAAGCCTATTTTACATAGGCCTCCCGGCGCGCGCAGAGCCCCGGGACTCGCGTAAGTCCCGGGGTTCTCCGAGGGGGGCGTGTCGGGGGGCGGGCCTGGTTGTCGCGGCATTTCGGGGGCGTGTCGGCAGCGTTTTGGGGGTGGGTACGGGGGCGTGGCTACAGCCCGGGGCGGTCCGGGGGCGTGGCCGCGCCCTCCATACCCGCCCCCAGGTCGCGGCCCGGCGCGCAGGAGGCCCGCTGGCGCGCGGGGATTTACGCCTCCCTCTGGGAGGCGTAAATCCCCCAACAAAGGTAAGGGGGGGGTTTAGACAGGGCCGGGCGGGTGGGTTAGGTAGGGGAAGGGAGGGGAAGGTGAGGGGAGGGCAAAGGAAAGTTCCCTCCGAGGCCGCTCCGATTTCGGAGCGGCCTTGGAGGGAACGGGGGTAGGCTGCACGGCTATACAAAATCCATAGCCTTGCGCGCGCCGATCCAGGTTTTTAGCAGATACGCGCGGCTCCGCGTGTATCTACTAAAATCCAGCGTTCTTTTGTTTGCGCCTGGAGCGCAAACAAAAGTAGGTTATTCGCGCGCCTTTTAAAATCCGCCCCCATGTGTTTATGAGAGAGAGCATGTATGTAGGTGTATGTGAGAGAGAATATGTGTGCGGAGCCTGTGTGAGTAAGTGAATGAGTGTCTGTTGGAGAGACGGGGGAGAACATTGACGTGACTCCTGCACCCCCCCCCCCCCCCCCCTCAATCCACGACAATCAAAAGTTCCCAGGTATGAATAGCCAGTGATTTGTTTTTAACCTTATTTGTTTTATTGAGTTTATTTGATGTGTCTGCTGTTTTGGTTTAAAATATTGATATGAATTTTAATTTTTGGATATTCTTTCTGTCAGTTAATTTAATATATCTATTCTTTTTATGAATATAGTTTTACTAATAAGATGTTTTATATTTCTTGATTTTATTGTTTGCTATTTTATGTGGAATGGTGATGTTTCTGTTTTTCCTTTGTTGCACTGCATACAAAGTCTGGCTTGGTGAAGTTTCCTGTTTAGTTTTAATCTGCATGTTACTAGTTATACTTATGTTTTCTGTATTCTGTATTTGGTGAGAATCTGTATGTATTCTGTATGTGTGACCAAGATGACGTATTCTGCTAGTAGCGCCACCGTGAAAGGTGGTGCTATTCGGTGCGCTACTGGCGATGATAAGGTTACTAATCTTATCGCCGCCAGCGAAGACATCGCGTGTCCACCCCCTTGCCACCCCGACTCCTCCCCACGCCACCCCGACTCCACCCCCAGCATGCTATTGCACGCAAAAAGGGCCTTTTCGCATGCGATAGAAGCTAAATGACCCCCTAAGTTAGCTAAATCTAGCCGGTCATATTTTTACCGACCGGATTTTGGCTAATTTTCACTGCTGAAAGCCTAGCCAGTCAGGTTCAACTGAAAATTCTCCTAAAGATAACTGGTTAAAATTAGCCTGTCACCTTGGCCACTCTAGGAGGGTCTTTGAAAATGGACCTCTAGGTGTTGCCATTGCACAATGACTATGACTCCCTCTCCCCACAAGGGCTTTGAACGTTTCCTCTGCGTCCTCCTCAGACCCGGCCAGTGCAGGGAGTGCAAGGCCTGAGCTTGGAATCTTAGCAAATGTCCCTTTGTCTGGCAGTGCGCAGGCAGCAGTTCCACCGTGCCACCGTCCCGCTCCGCCACGTTCTACCACAGCATCGGCACAGCACCGCAGAAATGAAAATGAATGGTCGTATCCTCAGCAAACCTGCTAACAATGATCTCAGTAGCACGTTTCTCATTTCTGAATTACATTTACAAACCATCCATCCTATCAGAGGCTCCAGCAGGGATCTGAGGGAAGGCAGCATGACTCTGTATAGATATTTTATTATAATAGTAAGTGTAAGAAAATTGCAGTCCACTTGCAGATTTGAAGAAAACAGCTAATTATAAGTGTGTGCTCGCATACTGGATCACAGACAGATATTTCAGAAATGCTGCTGGTTACTTCCAGTTTCTGATATTTACAGTTGATAGCATGTACTTTTCGTTCCTATTTTTCTTTTCCGGTTTTCTTTTCAAAGACCAATCCCTTCACTACAGTACTCTTTTCCTGCATTGCCTCATTGGCATCTTTCTTTTTAGTGGGGTATTTTGGCTTTTCTCCTTTTCTATATCTCCCCCCTATCCCACCCTCAAACTATCATTTGATAAACCTGCATTCCTTTCATGTTCTCTCTCACAACCTCCTTCCCCTTTCTTCCCAATGTGGCACCCTATTTCTGCATACAATTTAATTCCATACCCTTTTTCTCAAGCTTGGACAGTGCCATGTTGCTGCTGCGGTTTTCTTGTGTGACTGTGTGCATGTTTTTATAGCGATGCTCTGGCAAAGGGTTTATATAAAGGAGAGAGGGACTTATCTGATAGAATCTCTCTGAGTGAATGCAGTGAGCGACTCCTGCAAGCAGGAGGTCTAAATGAAGAGAAATGTAGTGAAGACGAGGAAGAAAAGAAATAAAAATTGACCTGAAAAGGTGTGGGCACCGATGCTCCCTAGAAGATGATATCCCCTAGCTGGCTGGGTGCAGACATATGTAAGCAGCAAGAGCATTTCTCTGCCTCTTGCGGCTCTCACAGTGACTCAGAGGACGACCGGAGCTAAGGGATTGCCAACTGGCTCCTGATTTTCAGGACAGGCTGATCCAGTCCTGGTTTCACCTCATTGCCCGCATGGAGTTGTAGTCATGCTTTTCTAGGGGAAATCAATAGGCAAACCAGAACTGGGATAAAAACTGGGATAAAAACCCGGGACTGGATGAATCTGTCCTGAAAAATCTGGAGCCAGTTGGCAGCCCTGGCCGAAGCAAGAGATTCTCCTGCTGTCGCGACTCTTTGCATTGGGCCACGGCAGAGCAAGAAGCAGGGCCAGCAGCCACGGGAGCACATCCATGCCTTCCACCATCCCTTTATCCCTGGAAGGAGAGAGGGGCTGGAGTGAGCACTGCTTTGGCCCTGATTCTGCCACAGCAGAACAGGAGGATGTTGCGGTCGCTGCTCTTGGCAGCCTGGGGCCGGAGTTAGAAGGTGGGGGAGAGGTGACCGGGAGCCCTGAGAATACTCCAGCTACTCAAGTAAGACTTTGGCCGGGCCAATAGGCCCGGCAGTGATAACATCACAACTAAAAGGGACTGGGTTGAAGCAGTGCCGTGGGAGCAACTCCAAACTAAAATAAAGTGTATATAAAAAGAGAGAAACAAAGAAAATAAAGATGCGGGTGGGTTCAATAAGCAGCAGAGGGCACTGGGCAAGCACCCACCATGGTGATAAAGATTTATTTATTTTTTAAGGTATTTAAGGTATTTATATACCGCTTTTTAAAATAAAATTTTATCAAAACGGTGTACAGTAGTTAAAATAAGATAAAAATAAAATGCAAATTAAATTAAATAATTAAAAAGTACATAAATTTAGTTAAGTAGCCAGATAATTACTAGCTTAAAATAAAATTCTTAATTAAAAGATAAAACAATAATAATAATAACAATAGTAGTAGCGTGCCATGGTAAACGGAATAGGAAAAGTAAAAAGGCGAGAGGGCGAGGGAAGAGGTGATGAGTTATCAGATAAATATATCCCAAAAAAAATGAAGGGAATGAAAAAAGATTGTCCCAGAGGTTCTAGCATGCACCGGGGCATGTCAGAAGAATGTGCACAGCAGAGGGGCTCTGGATAAGCACCTACCGCAGGGCTTCCCAAACCTGTCCCTGCAGCCTGTCAGGTTGTCAGGATATCCACAATGAATATGCATGAGATCAATTTGCATATAGCGAGTCTCCATGATGTGCATGTTTATTATGGCTATCCTGAAAACCCGACCGGCTTGTGGAGTTCCCCAGGTTTGGGAAGCGCTGCCCCTACTGTGTGCTTGGGAGAAAAAGAAGACCTGGGAGAGAGCAGTTTGAGCAGCCCCTGGGGAAAATACTTAAAATCAATGATTGGGCAAGATGAGGGGATGGGATTGCCCAGTACTAGCCCCCATCCCCTGCAGCAGGGCAGTTGGACACTTTTTTTGAGCAGGAAAAGCCTCTGTGCCAGGGTTCCAGTTCTCGCAGGAATCCATTCTTGGTTTTTACCTGCAGGCTCACTGTCTTTCTTCTGTAGCAAATCCAGTGGTACGAAGGCTAGCGTCATGGCTTTTGTAAGTGAGATGCACAGTTTAAGGACCACAAGGGTATAAAAAAACACACACACACACTGGGATTTTTGGGACAGTGCAACTATTTTAAAGAAAAATAGAAATTAAATAGAGGTGGCTGGCACTTGTCCATGATACTAAGAATGTTGAGAGTTGCAAAATTAAGGTTTGAGGGAACCTTTGAATGGTACTATTTTTTTGGTGATGGTTTTCATGTGGAAACTTTGGCACAAAATAGAAGGAGTTGGACAAAGGTGGAAGCACTGTTCATCAGCTCTGCCAAACTCCAGAGAAATCTTGGTGGAGCCAGCCCTCACCAAAGGAGGACAATCACAGGGACAAGTAAAGTAACACATGTGCGTGAGAGATTTGAAGAAGAAAAAGTGAGTTTAATTTAAGGTGAGTTTAAAGTGACTCCTGTGCCAAGGTAAGGGGACAAGATAGTCAATTGTAAAAGAAATGAACAGGAATGCAATTTAATTTTACCTGTTCTTATTAGAGGGGAATGGGAAGATTGAGAAAGTGAATGCTGTTCCCCTACTGGTTTATGAGAGGAATAATTCCAATTGGTTCAATTAGCCAACAGACACTTCACCCTTAGCTGGCGGAAGATTCTCAGTGCCAGGGAGGTAGGCTTTATTATTGATTTGGTACAGTTAGGCAGTAGGTAGCACCTGGAGGAGAGAACGCAGAGGATGGACTGGCACCTGGGATATCTGGACTTGTTACCTCGAGGAAGCCTGCTGTATCAGGAACCATCACTCAGGAGACATCTGCTGCAACAGAGGCCATTGCCCCAGAGCTGGGACCACACATGTGGCACCAGATTTGGTCTATTTTCACATCTGAGAAAAACACTAGATCTGACCAGAGTAGGTACACTTTATTGAGCTCAATTTAAAAAAAAAAAAAAAAGACTGAAAATCTCAAAAAAAAAAAAATATTGAATAGAGAGAAAAAGAGACAAGAATACAAACCATAAAGGGACTCTGTTTCAGAGAGAGGTTATAACACAAGAATCAATTTCTTAAAATATGCATTTGGAGTATAAAAACAGTCAGATTAAAGAAAAGAGATATACAGACAGATACAATACATATTTGACTCATAGTGGTATTCAGCTTAAGGTTCTACAAGAAAAGAAATATAATTGTTAATAGTGTTTCCAGATACTTTTCCACTAAAGAAAAAGTTGAATGTATTTAAAATTTAAAATTGTTGTCTAAGTACTTCTATAGGTATACAAAAGCCTTTCTTGAATTATTGTTTACCTGCTGTATCATTGTTGTCTTCTACTACATTAAAATTTGTTAAACCTTTTAGCACAGCATCATTTCTTTTGCAGAGCTTTTCTGGCCTAACATCCTCACTCAGGACATTTTTCCTAAATGTATCCTTACTTTCCCTCTCTACCCCCAGGAGACTGACTGAGTGGTTTATACTTAACATTCAAAACCTGGCAGGAAAGAGGGCATTTCAGGTGTAACTCCTCAAGAAAACATTGCGAGTCCCTACATACCTTGGCCCTGGACACAAAAGCACGAGGCCGTTCACAGTAGTTCAAATAGCCATAGGGTCTAGCTCCATGGCATAGGCCATAGTGCTTTCCATGGTGGTGCTGGAGACTTGTCTCACCTTGGGCAGTTAGAGCTCAGGCACATATCCCGCTGGGAGGGAAGTCGGCTGTCACTAAAGTTATATAACACTTTGGAGTGAGGGAATAACTTTGCAAAAGGAGGAGAGGGTGTTAAAAACAAGGGATAAAAAGAACAATAAATGGAAGTATGGACTTCTGCACTACAGTTTCCATGATGCTTGGTGCAGAAGAGCTTATCCTGGCATCACAAGCAAAGACAGAGACTCGCATCTCTCTTTTGCGGGAAAAACGCAGTAGTCAGAGCTCTCACTGGTAAACTAAAGAGAGGAGGAAGGGACCTGCAGCTCTCTCTAGTGTTTCTTGCATGAAGACCTGAAGATCCAGAGGAAATGTCTGAAATAAATACAGTTTTTGTAGGTAGATTATGGTCATGATCAGACCCATGTGTAATAGAGGACAACATTTTTTTTTTTGGGGGGGGGGTGGAAGACCAGGGCACTGTGTCCGCTGAACTGATGTGTACCTTGAGCTACTGGTGAGAAAAGAAACTCTGCTTCATATGGTTCCACAGATTTAGAGGAAACCCTGCTGCCTGGTCATTTCCTTCCTTCCCAGTGGATATTAATCAAAAATTGTGGTAGCGGGTAGGATTTCCTTACACTCGCACCACAGCAGCACTGGCAATACAGAGCTGCAAGTTCCTGTCCCTCTCCTAAAGAGACTAAAGAGACTTTATTTCCATTAAGCATGAGTTGGTTTGCACTTGCCAGCTTTTGTTGTCACAGTGTCTCTCGATTCTTTTTTATTTTATTTATTTATTAAATTTTAGGATACGTAAGAAAATCTTTAAAAAAAAAATTAACAATGTTCACAAAACTTCTAAAGGCACAACAAGTAATCTAACAACATTTCATGATCACTGTAATAAAACCACATTAGAGGGAGCATTCAACAATGAATGACAATAAGAAAAAAGACCAGTCTACCTATACATAGCATCACTTTAAACCACAAACCTATGGATTCACAAAAGTGAGGTACTTTTCATCCTTTAGAATTATATAACACATGGGAATCTGAGTAAGAATCTTGCACCCAAGGCAAGTACTCAGGAGTTTTGGGGAAAAAAACCAAAAACTTTCCGCCTAAGCTGTGTGTCTTTAGATACAACTGGAAAATCAGCTAATTTTTTTTACCAAGAAACAATTTCTCTTTTAATCTAAAATACATTTTAAGTATCAAATCTTTACCACTCTCTTGTGCAAAGGTTACCAAATGTAGAGCATTCTCGAACATACTTTCCTGAGTTTCAGAAGTTAGAGCAGGCAAATCATCACCTTGATATGGCAAATCTAATCCAGGTGAGGCAACTATAAAAGGCACCTCAGACCTAGTTGCAGGCAAATGCACTAACCTTTAACACTGAGAGAATATCATGATAAAGAAAAATTCAACAACTCTAAATAGAAGCATTTTAACATGTCTTCAGGAGAGACCATGGGTATTTGAGGAAAATTCAAGAAGCACAAATTCAGTCGTGGGACAGCGGGTGAGCGCCCGCTCTCCTGGCACGCGCACAGGCCACTCTCCTGTGCACATGATTCAGGGGAGAAGAAGATGGATATTAGGGCCTGCGGTAAAAAGAGGTGCTAGAGACACTAGCGCGTCCCTAGCGCCTCCTTTTTAACAGGAGCGGTGGCTGTCAGGGGATTTGACATCCGACGCTCAATTTTTCCGGCGTCGGTTCTCAAACCCGCTGACAGCCACGGGTTCGGAAAATGGACACCAGCTAAATTGAGCGTCTGTCTTCTGACCCGCGGGCCACCGGCCGATTTAAATTTTTTTTTTTTTTTAACTTTTGGGACCTCCGACTTAATATCGCCATGATATTAAGTCGGAGGGTGCACAGAAAAGCAGTTTTTTTCTGCTTTTCTGTACACTTTCCTGGTGCTGGCAGAAATTAATGCCAGCCTTTGGCAGGCGTTAATTTCTGAAAGTAAAATCTGCGGCTTGGCTGCACATTTTGCTTTCTGTATCGCGCAGGAATAACTAATAGGCTCATCAACATGCATTTGCATGTTGCAGGCACTATTAGTTTCGGGGGGGGGGGAGGGTTGACAGTATAAGGGGTAAAGCTAGCGTGTCCAAACCCAAGCCCGATAGTTCTTTCTATTTTCTAATTTATACTTTAAAATGTAATTGTCCCTAATAAAAGCCAATGAAGAATTCTGTAATGTGGCAATTTGAGCTTCAAATTCTCCCAATTTCCACTCATGTTCCTGAAGTGATTGCGTATGGGCACCAGATTGCGAGGGTAAATCTTCATAAGATGACAAAATCTTATCAGTTCTAAAACGGAGATTTCATTCCATAATAGGGGTGTACAGAATTTAAAAAATTGTTTTGGTTTGCTCATTCATTTCGTTGGGATCTTCTTAGTGTTTGGGTAATTGCCAGGTTCTTGTGGCCTGGTTTTGACCTCTGTTAGAAACAGGAAGCTGGGCTTGATGGACCCTTGGTCTGACCCAGCATGGCAATTTCTTATGTTCTTATGTTGGAACCCATATTCATTTCATTAGGTTCAAAACAAAAATAATTTGTGTTTTTTCATTTCATTAGTTCCATTTGTTTTCTATTAAAATATATAGGAGAATCATTACAGTCTATAATAGGCTCTACAATAGTGATTTTTTATATCAATTGTAATTAAACTTGGGAGAAGAAATCATCAAGGGAGGGGGGAACCCACACAGTATTTCAGAATGGGGCAAAGGGGATTCAAAAAAAGTGGCAGAAAGTAGCCTAAGGCTCAGCAAAGGGGTACGAGGATTACGGGATTGGCAGGAGTTCTCTAAAGCAATGTAAGAGAAGCAAGGAAGCAGTGAGAGGAGGAAGAACACCTCCAGGTTTAGAAAGAGGATGGCTGCCCAACAATAGTGCTTTTTGTGCATACATATGTTTTTAAAAGATGGAATGAGTGTGACTGTGGAATGAATGTGCTGGTTTAGTTTTTAATATGTTTACACAGGTGAGTGTGTTGTGAATTTCAATAAATGGTTATACATTATTTGATAATGTGATCTCTCTGTTGTGTGATATGTTTACAGGCTAATCAGAGAGTTTTTGTAAATAAATTACTCTCTGTATTAATTTGCCCAACAATAGTGTCAGGAACAGTTGATGGCAGCACAGGAGGCAAATTGGCACCAAAAGTGGCATCAGGACCCTAAGGCAACATGAAGGGAAAATGAAGCAGAAAATGTGGCAGAAAAAATCCCAAGGTACAGATAAAGGGACCAAGAGTCAAAAAGAGTGGTATCAAGATTTCAAAAGCATGGGAGAGGTGCACAGCTGCACCTCACATTGGCAAGAAGTCCACAAAGTGAAAGAGCTGAAGTATACCAGGAAAATACAGGCAGAAAGAAGTTAAGAACATCAAAGTGTAAAATCTGGCATGGAAGCAAGGCTGAGCGGCACAAGCAGTGGCACTGGCTATTTCCTAAGTCAACTTGATTAATAGCAGGTAATGGACTTCTCCTCCAAGAACCTATCCAATCCTTTTTTAAACCCAGCTATACTAACTGCACTAACCACATTCTCTGGCAACAAATAACACAATGTTAGGCTCCATATTAGGAGTTACCACCAAGGAAAAAAAAATCTAGGCGTCATAATGGGTAATTCATTGAAATTGTCAGCTCAGTGTGCTGCGGCGGTCAAAAAAGCAAACAATGTTAGGAATTATTAGGAAGGCAATGTTGAATAAAATGGAGGATGTCATGATGCCTCTATCACTCCATAATGAGACCGCACCTTGAATACTGTATGCAATTCTGGTTGCCATATCTCAAAAAAGATATAGCTGCACCAAAGAAGGTACAGAGAAGGGCAGCCAAAATGACAAAGGAAATGGAACAGCTTCCCTATGAGGAAAAGCAGAGACAGATGATGGGGATATGATTGAGGACCATAAAATCATGAGAGGACTAGAACAGGTAAATGTGAATCAGTTATTTGCTCTTTCAGATAATAGGACTAGAGGGCAGTCCATGAGGTTAACAAGTAGCACATTTAAAACAATAGGAGAACATTCTTTTTTGCTCAATGCACAATTAAGCTCTGGAATTTGTTATCAAAGTTAAGGCAATTAGTATAGCTGGTTTTAAAAAATTTTGGATAAGTTCCTGGTGGAGAAGTCCATCAACTGCTATTATTCAAGTTGACTTGGGAAATAGCCACTGCTATTACTTGCATTAGTAGCGTGGGATCTACTTACTGCCTGGGTACTTGTGACCTGGATTGCCCACTGTTGGAAACAGGATGCTGGGCTTGATGGACCCTCAGTTTAACCCAGTATGGCAACTTATTATGTTCTTAGGGATGGGGTAGCAAGAGCAAAATGACACAATCCATGAGAGCTTCAAACCTATGCCAAACAAATTGCACATTTAAACCACCAAGTTTAAAGTGGTGAGATGAAAACCCAGAAATATGTAGACAGTTGTTCATGCTGAAGTCTGCAAACACCTGCTGTGGACATTGGACAGACTAAGCACATCAATAACAGGCAAGCCCATTGCTGTACACCAGCTAACAGATTCCAGGGGGCCAACACCAGCACCACATGCCCCATCCATTAAGGCAATTTCAACCTTTTCCATGTCAAAGGGCTTTTCCAGATGTGGAAAGGTTACCAAACACCATCAAAACTTTGATGGGAATAGGATGCCCCTCGATAGTTCCCCCTCGATAGTTTCTATTGATGGTTTAGTCCTTACCTGTTGCTACTTTGTCTCTACTGCAACACCAACAGACTGAGACCATGCAAGATGCAGAACACATGCAGTAAAACACTTGTGCACAATTATGGTAAAATCAAAGGATTTGTGGTATGACAGCCTTGCGCCTTTAACAATTTGAAGGGTTAGAAAAAGCATTGCCCTCTGTGAATCTTTAACTTGGAAAATCATATGTTGTGTAAATAAATGGATAATTATTTTTTAAGTACTGAAATGTGCATTGATGTCCCACCCCTATCCCTTGCTCTCTCTGTCTCTCTCTTTTCGTTCTAGCCCCATCCTGTATGCCATATCTTCCAAACGTCCTCCTGTTGCAGCATACCCACAACAAGCAACTATATCTCCTCCTTCCGTAACCTCCAAATCATCCTCTTTACTAAGCTTTTTCAATGGCACGTGAGCTAAAAAAAAAAAATTAACACTTGGTCCGAGACAGGTGTTAAAAATTTGATGTTAGCAAATAGCAAGCATGTGCTAAAGAGCATATGAAGGAGAGCATACTATGCTATTTAGCATGCATCCAGTTCAGCCTAATTTGCAAACTACAAATCTTCAATTACATACACTTACATGCTAATTTTGGTGTATATATATACAGAAATGTTTTTTAAACTGGTTTACCATGCATGTTAAGCTATTAGTACATATTATGCGATTTTTGCTGCACGCTAAATGCCCTTAGAGGTAGAATTTAAAAGCTTTGCTTGCGCAAAAAGGGCTACATATGAGCATATGAGGAGAGCATGCGAGCAACACAAATTTTAAGGAGCTGCGAAGTACGGGCGTACATACCCATGCACGCATCAAGAACAAGGGTATAGGGCATGGGCGGGGCATGGGACTTCCAGGGAGGTCAAGACTTACGCGCATAACTCTGAATTTTAAAAAAGCTCACTATGGCGTGCGTCCGCGGGTTATCCGCGTAACTTTACTGCTGAGGAGCAAGTCTGGAGATCTTCAGTTTTAGGGCTTTCAGCATAAAGAACCGGAGGGGTTTTGAAACCTCAGCATCAACTGGACAAACTGGTGGACTAATTTGAAAACCTGTTTTTTTTTCCCTCATGCGAGCATGTTTTAAAATCCGTTTGCATACGCGCATTAAAGCCGCTAAAGCCTAGCAGAAATACGTGCGGGACATTTACTAGAGCCGCCTCGTAAGATTATGCATGCACCTATGCACGGCAGGGGGATTTTAAATGATACGAGCGTACTTGTGCGCCTGATATAAAATTGCAGCCTATCTCTGCTCGCACGCTAATATGCATGTTCATGGTGTACGCGCCTTCCTTTAAAAATGAGCCGGTTAATCTTTAGCCCATAGGCTCCTAAGGCTTGAAAGAAACAATGCAATATATTGTGCCAGCACATATCGCAGAACCCTACAGTAACTCACATGATGAAGATGTTCAAAATAAAAGAATCCTATTCATATTTACTACAAGTGTAGTTTATTTATTATTCAATGTAGAAAATATGAAGAAAGATGCTACAATGGTGAAACAGACCAGAAATTAAACAGAAGGACAAACCTTAACAAGATACACAAAAACACACCAAGGCGATAAGCAAGGGGACACACTAGCAGGAGAACATAAAAACATGAAATATGCCATGCTAGGTCAGACCATGATTTGTCAAGCCTTGCATTTTATGTCCAGCAGTGACAAGTCCAGGTCACACATACACAAAAGATGTATTTCTTGTTAATCTCTCTCTTAGGAATTATGAAGGCTTTCCCTAGTCTACTTGGCTAATAATGCTTTATAGACTTTTCCGCCAGGAACTTGTCAAACCTCTTTTAAATCCCACTATGCTAGCAGCCTTGACCGGGACCCTTGACTCAAAGACCTTTTAATCAGAATTCTCAAAGTGGATTTCAAAACTACCCAGGAACTTCAGATGCGTGTACTTAAAATGATGACTAAGCAGAGCAAAATAGTGGCAGAGTGCTGCCTCAACACATTCAGACTGCTCAGTCATCAGTTCTTTTCAGTGTACCTATTCTGCTGTTTCAAATGCTGAAGTGATGGTGCCAACCATTGTCTTGACTTTAAGGGCCCAGTAGATATCTTTGAGGAATGGGCCTGTGCCAGACTGACTTGGCAGGAATGCTATCTGAAGGTGGCTCCTTGCTTGCTCAGGCCACATCTACCTTGCCACTCTCACTCACCCCTAGATTCATCAAAATGCTATAATATCACATGCATAATGCCCACGGTAAGAGAAAGGGGCATGTTTAGGGTATTTTTTAAAATTACTGCACTACACAGTAACATAGCACTTCACTCACAAAGTGCCTAGACAAGCTGTGAGAAAGAGAGAAAGAGACTATTTATAAGACCCTCATAGTAGTCAACTATTTATATCTCTATAGGAGGGTCAGCTCGAGGTGAGGTGTTGGTGGTGGTTTAGGGTTAAGGGGCCAGTTTTACTTGCAGAGTGAGTTGTACGAACTGCACAGTACACCTCGGTGAATATTTGATGTCATTTGGAGGGAGGAAAGTCTCACAAAGATGACATTTGTACAATGTTCTCTCGCCCTAGCTTGATGACTCTATAACATCAAGATAGGTCGAGATAACATAGTAGAAATCTCATCTTTGTGAGACTTTCCTCACTCCAAATGACATCAAAGCTTCACCGAGGTGTACTGTGCATGTAAAACTGGCCCCTAAACCATCACCAACACCTCACCTCAAGCTATTACCTGGCCCTTCTATAGAGATATAAATAGTTGAAACTGTGAAGGTTTCCTCAGATTTCTCTCTCCTCTCTCTCTCTCTCTCTCACTCTCGTGCTAAAATGCAATTTGCAAAATTTATTGCAAATTGTGTTATGGCCATTTTTGGCTTAATGTCAGGAAAAAAAAGTGTAGTTCTTTCTGATATTAAAACTGTGCGATATTGCCCCTCATTTTAATTAATCTCGCACCTTCAAAAATTTAGCATTCACACCATGCGATAGTACTATTATTGCTTGCACTATGACATTAACACACGCGTTAACACGTTATCACATGCGATAACACCATTACACATTTTGATGAATGACCCTGTCAGATAGGAAGTTTCCCTAATGCTGAATACACTGCTTCTAGAGCCTCAACACTTGCTTTCCCTGATGATGATATTTAGGACTCATTTCCATTAATTGGAGTGTGTCTCATTGGTTCTACTTTTGGAATGCAGCCTGTAATTTGTGGACAGCAAAATCCTGTTGAGGTTTCTCTACAGAAGGAGAATGGAACTCCACTACCAGCAGAGCTTCTGCAACTGCCTGTGAATCCTCCTGGATTTGCTATGGAGAGTTATGATGGAACTATGGCAAGTACTTCTTTCAAACATTTTAAGGTTAAAAATCCACCTCGGATTTAGACAATAAGACATCTCTAACCACATTCTTGGTTCAAGACTTATGGAGAAGAAATTAGAAGATTTGGAGCCTCTGTGTATGCTATCAATTTGATAATATTGCTCTAAAAAGGAAGCAAGAATCTCTGGAAAATGCTCTTCATGTAAAAAATCTATTAATTTCTCTTTTGTGACCTCACTTCCAGCAGTGGAACATTTTAGGAACTGCTGTGTATGCTGGATTATCTACATCAGCTGGTTTACTGCCTCTGATTAATGCTTACTTCCTTCCTGAAAAGAAGCCTCTGTTATGGTCCTGGAGGTGGACTCTTAGTCCAAGGTAGGGTTAGCACAACCTAGGAGAGAGTAAACCCTCTTAGGTCCCTACCGTCGGAAGGCAAGGCCGGGTACAGCAGAAGTTGAACAGGTACTTCGCCACTGGAAGCCCGCGGTCCTCCCAGGAGGAGCCCATAGGGACCCGGGCCGCTTGGTCTTCGGTGAATCGCTGAAGACTGAAGATAGGTCTGGATGCAGGTGCCTCCTGCAGGTCATGGAATCCAGACAGCTGGCACCTCCAGCAGGTCATAAGCCAGTCCAGGAGTTGAGGCTGAAGAATGGTCAAAAGCCAGTCCAGTGGTCAAAGCCAGGCGAATGGTTGGAAGCCGGTCCAAGGTCAAAGCCAGGAGAATGGTCGGACGCTGGTCCAAGGTCAAAGCCAGGAGAATGGTCAGACGCCGGTCCAAGGTCGAGCCAGGAGAATGGTCAGAAGCCAGTCCAAGAGTCAATCCAGGAGAATCAGTCCAATGAGAGAGGAGAAGCAGAAGCTGGAACAGAAGTACAGGAACAACACCAAAGCGGACCAACAGCGGGAACCAGGAACTCGGAGCTCAGGAACCAACCTGACTAGAAGCCACGATACAAAGGCAAGGTCTGAGGAGCAGACCTTACCTTAAATACAGGAACGCAAGGAGGAGTCCCAGGGAGGAGCCACGACAACTTCCTGTCATGGCCCCTTTAAATTTAGTCTTCATCCGCGCACGTGGCTCTAAGCAGATCTGGAGGGGGAGGAGTCAGCCCGGCAGGGAGGAGGCCATGCGGCCAGGTCTCAGCAGCGGCAACGGCCACGGAGGGAGCATCGGGGATGGCTGTCTGCTCCAGCAGAAGCCTCGGAGGCAGTCAGACGCCGCGGGTAAGTAATCGGCCCTGGTTGCGGACCACCGCGGCCGGTGGTCATGACAACGGGAGCCTCAGAGGCAGCCCGACGCCGCGGATGGGAGGCCAGCCCTGGTTGCAGACCGCCGCGGCTGGCAGCCATAGCAGCCACCAAAAGCAGATCAATCTTTTGTATAATAGACTGAATGGTATATAAACCAGGGTTCTGAAAGAACTAAAATTGAAATTTCAGACCTAATTCAGTTAATTTGTAACTTATCATTAAAATTATCCATTGTACCTGAAGATTGGAAGATGACCAATGTAACCCTGATATTTAAAAAGGGCTCCAGGGGTGATTCGGGAAACTATAGACTGGTGAGCCTGATTTCAGTGCCAGGAAAAATAGTGGAAACTGTTCTAAAGAATAAAATCACAAAGCATTTAGATAGACATGGTTTAATGGGACACAGCCAGCATGGATTTACCTAAGGGAAGTCTTACCTCACAAATCTCCTACATTGTTTTGAAGGGGTGAATAAACATGGACAAAGGTGAACCGGTAGATGTGATGTATTTGGATTTTCAGAGGCTTCTAAGAAAACTAAAAAGTCATGGGATAGGAGGAGATATCCTTTTGTGGATTGCAAGCTGGTAAAAAGACAGGAAACAGAGTAGGATTAAATACTAAATAGTCTGTTTTCACAGTGGAAAAAGGTAAACAGTAGAGTTCCTCAGAGATCTGTACTTGGACCAGTGCTTTTTAATATATTTATAAATGATCTGGAAAAGGATAGAACGGTGAGGTGATCAAATTTGTGGATGACACAAAATTATGCAGAGTATTTAAATCTGAAGCAGATTGTGATAAATTGCAGGAGGTTCCAAATGGCAGATTAAATTTAACGTGGACAAGTGCAAAGTGTCAAGTGATGCATATAGGGAAAAATAACCCTTGCTATAGTTACACAATGTTAGGTTCTATCTTAGGAGTTACCACCCAGGAAAAAGATCTAGGCATCATTGAAATCGTCAGCTCAGTGTGCTGTGGTGATCAAAAAAAAGCAAATAGAATTTTAGGAATTATTAAGAAAGGAATGGCAAATAAAATGATGGATGTCATAATGCCCCTGTATTGCTCCATGGTGAGACCGCATCTTGAATACTGTATGCAATTCTGGACGCCGCATCTCAAAAAAAGATATAGTTGCACTGGAGACTTTCTTTGTAATTTTTGTACATCGCTTTGGGCGATTTTTAAATCTGAAAAGTGCTTCACAAATATTTTTTTAAAAAATAAAATAAAAAAGGGAAGGTAACTTTCAAACAACTGTGCATGGCAGCATATACATGTGTATGTGGCTGAGTGCATATTTCCAATATTATTTTATAATATATGCATATGATTTGTGCGTGTTTAATAAAATACGCCTAGTTCTTCCACGTAACATACATAAGCTTATGCACAAATGTATGCAATGCATTGAAACCATGTACATCAATGGATTGAACATGCATACGGTATCCACTTATTTTAAATATATATGTGCATATATTTTATGTGTGAATGTAAACTAGGACTTACTTGCATAAGTCTCGATTTACATGCAAAAGTTGGCCAATTTTAAAACATGTGCATATCAAGGAAATTAACCAGTTTACCAATTAGTCCACTAGTTCAGCCAGTCCTTCTCCAGATCATTGAGACCTTCCTGGTTCTTCACCTTGAACTCTTCCCAGTCAGGGTTCAGAGCTTCCATTAGGCAAACTAGGGGATTGCCTAGAGTGCCAAGATTATGGGTGCAGCAAAGTCCTGGCAGTGTAAGGCCCAGAGAGATCCTATGCCAGAGCACTACCATCGGTAAGAGTTAGTGCTATGTTGCAGCTGCCACCCATAGATAATTTGGGGAAGGGAGGGTGCATGACCAAAGGTTCTCCTAGGGTGCCAAATACCCTTTCATCGGCCCTGGCCCCAGTCCCCCCAGACCTTGCACCCTATCAGTTCTATACATTAAACACGTTTAATATCACTTAAACCAGATAATTAGCAGGTATAAAAATACTTGAGAAGGTTGAAAAATGTATGCGTATAAGTATCTTTTAAAATAGCAACCTGTGCATGTAATTGTTAGGCCAGCCTTACACCGCCCCTTATTTTTACACATATATGTGCGCACAAAAGTGAACAAATGTGCATATTTTTGACATTTTAAAAAATACAGAATGTACAAATGTAGTCTACTTACATGCGCATATGCTATATTTTATGCTTGCAATGTTTTGAAAATTCACCTAACAGCGTTTTAACAAACATAAAAAATAAGGGGTAGATTTTTAAACTTACACACGTGCGGGGGCTGCGTGCTCATGCACGCCGGATTTTATAATCCGTGCACGCATGTACAATTCAAACTAAACCAATGCACAATAAAATAACGGTAAAATATAGTGCTACTTCCTCGTCTCTTCATCCCCCAGGACTGTCACCTCTTAGCTGACACCTAATTTGCCTTAGGGTCCAACTAACATCAACCAGGTTTTCAACCCTTTACAAAACTTCATCAAATCACCCTCTTCTCTCAAAAGAGAGAAATGATGTAAAAAAAATACTTAGAAACAAACACAAAGTTTCTCAAGGTGATCATTTTCTTATACTTTACCAGGTATTTAGCTTTCTTGTAACTATCTATTCCTTTCTCTGACCCTTCTCGTTCCTCTAGAACGAGTAGATGTGAATCGGTTATTTACTCTTTCGGATAGTAGAAAGACTAGGGGGCACTCCATGAAGTTAGCATGGGGCACATTTAAAACTAATCGGAGAAAGTTCTTTTTTACTCATCGCACAATTAAACTCTGGAATTTGTTGCCAGAGGATGTGGTTAGTGCAGTTGGTATAGCTGTGTTTAAAAAAGGATTGGATAAGTTCTTGGAGGAGAAGTCCATTACCTGCTATTAAGTTCATTTAGAGAATAGCCACTGCCATTAGCAATGGTTACATGGAATAGACTTAGTTTTTGGGTACTTGCCAGGTTCTTATGGCCTGGATTGGCCACTGTTGGAAACAGGATGCTGGGCTTGATGGACCCTTGGTCTGACCCAGTATGGCAATTTCTTATGTTCTTATGTTCTTGTATTTGCTCTCAAAATGGGAAAAGGCCTTCAGTGCATCTTGTCCCAGGTCAAACAATTAGAGGGTCTGATTTACTAAAGGTTTTCTCCCATTCTGTGTCTATGAGGGGGGTGGGGGGGAAGCTTAGTAAATCAGGCCTATAATGTCTGGAAGAGCTCCCAAACACATCCAGGCTAGGTCTGTTTTTTTGCCTTCTTGCCTTCCCATTCTTTCACTAATTCTAGCTACGGCGCGATCTCCAGCTCTCTGGCCATGGCTGCGTTAAGAGAAATGGCGCCGGTGGCCCTTTGCCCTCATCATGTGACAGGGCGAAGGTAGCGCCGGCGCCATTTTGGTTCCTGGCTCCCGATGTCACGCGTGCAGGAGATCGCTCCCGGACCCCCGCTGGACCCCCAGGGACTTTTGGCCAGCTTGGGGGGGCCTCCTGACCCCCACAAGACTTGCCAAAAGTCCAGTGGGGGTCCAGGAGCGACCTCCTGCACGCGGGCCGTATTGCCAATTTCAAAATGGCGCCGGCGCTACCTTTGCCCTCACTATGTCATACGGGTGACTGTCGCCCGTAGCGCCGGCGCCATTTTGAAATTGGCAATACGGCTCGCGTGCAGGAGGTCGCTCCCGGACCCCCGCTGGACTTTTGGCAAGTCTTGTGGGGGTCAGGAGGCCCCCCCAAGCCGGCCAAAAGTCCCTGGGGGTCCAGCAGGGGCCCGGGAGCGATCTCCTGCACGCGTGACGTCGGGAGCCAGGAACCAAAATGGCGCCGGTGCTACCTTTGCCCTGTTACATGATAAGGGCAAAGGGCCACCGGCGCCATTTCTCTTAATGCAGCCGTGGCCAGAGAGCTGGAGATCGTGCCGGGACCCCCCCACTGGACCCTAGGTAATTTAAAACATTTTGGGGGGGTTCGGGAGGGTGGGGGATTTGTTTTAAAGGTTCGGGGTGGGTTTTAGGGTTGTTTTGGTGTGCCGGTTTTCCCGCGCCCTATTTAACGATACAATACAAATGCCCCTGATGATAAATCGGGGGCATTTGTATTGTATCGTGCACTCTAACGATTTTGGACGATTTTAAAATTATCTGACGATAATTTTAATCGTTCAAAAACAATTCACATCCCTAATTTAAATGTCTCTATCATACTCCCCTATCCCATCTTTCCTCTAGGATATACATGTTTAAATCTTTTAAGTCTTTCCCCCTGTGCTTTTCACTGAAGACCACTAATCATTTTAGTAGCCATACTCTGGCTTGACTCCCTCTTAGGTATATCCTTAGGAAAGTGCAGTCTCCAGATTTGTCTCATGAGGGACCTATACAGGGGCAATTTCACCTTCTTTTATAATGCTGACCATTCTTCTGCCTCTGAACTCAAGAATTTTTATGGTTTTTGCCATCACCTTATCCAACTGGTTAGCTCCTTTGAGATCCCTCCCAGATCACACTCTTGTTTCACACCATAGTCTGTAATGCTCCCTTATGTTTATGAAACCCAAATACATGACAGCATTTTTTTTTTTTAGCCTGCCAGTCTCTAGACCATTCCTCAAGCTTTGCTAGATCCCTGGGTGTCTACCTTGTTGTAGATTTTTGTATCATCCACAAAAAAAAAAAACAGAAAAATCTTTCCTAATAGTCTTTCCACAATTATCTCATCAAAGTGTTAAAAAGAACTAGCCCAAGGACTGATCTCTGCAGCCCGCCAATAGTAATGCCCCTCTCCTCAGTATAAACTCTTTTTACCGCTACTTTTTGTCGCCTCCCACTCAGCCAGTTTCTAACCCAGAGTTCCCTTAGGGCCCATAACAAGGACACACAGTTTATTTATGAATTGCCCATGTGAAACAGTGCCAAAGGCCTTACTGAAATCCCAGTGTACTACATCTAACGCTCTCCCCTGGTCACCCAGTCAAAGAAAGCATTCGGATTTGTCTCAAAAGACCTATCTCTTGGGAAAAAAAAAAGCAAGCTATAAACTATGATCTTGTAATCGACTGGAGTCCAGAACCTGCACTATGCTCTGGTTTAGCAGCGATTCCATTAGTTTCCTCACCACAGAGGCAGACTAGCCGGCCTGTATTTCCCAGCCTCCTCCTTACTTCCACTTTTGTGAAGAAGAACCCCATCCATCTGCCTTCAGTCCCCTAGAACATGTTTGCCGATTTTTGTTTCTTTGCATTTAAGTGGACTAACACTGCCACCATACTGTTATATTTTAGGGGTCTGCAGCCCCAAAACTTTAACTTCGTTTTCTTGGGGTTTTTTTCATTTTTGAACGTTTTTTGTTTGTTTTTTTTGCCCAAGTTCCATTTCGTTTAATGTTTATTTTGTTTCACTTCTTTTAACAAAAAGAGAAACATAAAAAAAAAAAATTTAAAACAGGAGGGAGGCCTCACCTCCTGCCCTGAAAATGGTGCTGGTGCCAGGGCCAAGAACCTCTCCAACCCCCACTTACCCTATCGGTGAGGGTCCTGGGCAATAATAAAGGCAGGAAGGATGCCCACTCACCTCCTGCCCCCTCAGTCATCTCTTTAAAATGGAGCCAGCCAGCCATGAGACTGGCACCATAGTGATGTCAAAATGGCACAATTCTCAGGGCTAGCTAGCACCATTTTAAAGCCACTATGCCACCAGTCTTAGGGCCAACAGGCACCATTTTAAAGAGATGACCAAGGGAGCTGGAGATGGCCTGTATTTTTACTGCCCAGGACCCCCACAGAAGGGATAAATGGGAGTTGGAGTGGTTCTGGCCTTGGATCAGGGTTTGGAAAGGATTCAGGGCTGGCTCGGGGTAGGCCACAGGATAAAGATCTACGGCAGGCTCCAGGACAGGTCATGAGGCAGGCTCTAAGGCAGTCCACGGGGAAGCCTCGGGGCAGTCTCCGGCAGGGCCTGTGCATCCCAATTGGCGAACTAGGCGGTTGCCTAGGTTGCCAGCCATCAAGGGGTGGCAGAGAACAGAGCCTATCCCACTTGCGGGAACTTTGGGAAGCGGTCCCATTTCCTGGAAGATGTAGTGTACCCTTGGGCCACGACGCAACCGGAGAGGAGCTCCAGGGGAGCGCCATGGCAGGCGAAATGTGCCCCTGCACAGGCCAGCAGACTGGAGATAGGGAGCTCTGGCCTCTGCCGAACCTGATGCATCAGACAGACCCAGCAATGTTGGTCTCTGAAGTAGCCCTCCGGCCACTCGATAGCCCTTTCGGACCTGCTGTACCGATCAGCAGATGTGACAGGACGGACAGAGGCTGAGGACAGAAATGAACAGACAAAGATGAAGACTCAGGGTGTTTGACAGACTCAGACGAAGACACAGGATGGTTGAAGATTCAGGATTGTGAAGGGAGTTGCATGAAGATTCAAGATTATGAAGGATGCTGAGTGCTGCCTCACCGCATGCCCTACACAGCCACTCAAGGCAGGTCGCGGACCACGCTGATGGCGAAGCAGACTCCAGATGAAGTGGTGACTTCAAAACAGGACATGACGAAGATTCAGGTGAGGCTGCACCAAGACGTGCCCTCCACAGCCACTCAAGGCAAGGCCCGAGCCATGCTGGGATGGAGTTCAGGCGGCGTCTTAGGCATGGACAGAAGCAGACACGAGGAACTCCGGAGACCAGGTCAGGATGAGGATTAAGAACAGAACCTCAGGATCCAAAGCTCGGAGAAAGGAACTTGGAGCGGATTGCTCGGAGAAAAGAAGCTCGGAGTGACAACTCGGAGCAAAAAGAACTTGGAGCTAGGAACCTGAAGCTTGAGGATTAAAAGTGAAGGTTTTCTGGAGATTTGCATTGCCGAAGAGAAGAGGATCTGATTAAGAACATCAGGAAACAGCATCTGGGTATGAGAACATCAGGAGAACATCCGGACATCTGGAACCAACGATACAAAGTCACAGGATCAGACGAGAGATCATGACGATGACACGGGATCCCACGAAGAAACAGAGTACCTAGGAGGAGTTGAGAAGACGAGAAGTCCCAAGGAGGACTGACTCCTTGCAAAGGCAATAATAAACTGAGGGCAGGGCCCTTTTATAGGGCTGAAGAGGAACTCCCACGATGAGGTCATCAGGAGGAGCAAGGAGGACTGACCCATTAAATCTGGAGAGGAGGCGCAGCCCCGCGCCTAAGGAGATAGGAGGCAGGACCCTGGAGAGTGGTGTCCTTGCCGCATGTTAGAGCAGGAGTGGCACTAGGCCATGAAGCAGGGCCTAGCGTCGGGGTGGCTTCCTGCCGCAAGAAGAAAGGCTGGGGCGGCTCCAGCCGCATGGAAACACCGGCAGCAGCCTCTGAGCCGTGAAGAGGAGCTCCGGGGTGGCCTACTGGCCGCAAGAAGAGGAAACTGGACACGGCACTCCCAGCCATGGGAGGGCCCAGGTGAAAGCGGCTCCATGCCACAGAGGCAGGACGCGAAGAAGCAACATCGGCGGCCTCCGGGCCACATGGGAGCAGCATCTGCGGCCTCTTGGCCTCATCGGAGCATGGCGGCGGAGTTCAGAAAAGCTAGCTGGCAGAAGCTGAGAGGCTGCCCGTGGCCCTAGCCACGGGCAGAATCGTAACTGCGAGAGGAGCAGAGACTCGGCGGGCCACGAGCAAAGCTTATCCTGTTCTCGGCCAAGAGGAGTAGAGTCTCAGGGGGCTGCGAGCAGCACCTCTGTTTGTGTGTGTGTGTGTGTGTGTGAGTGAAAAGGATTGTGTGTGTATATGAGAGAACAATGGTGTTAGTGATAGAGAGGGAGGGAGTATGTGTAAGGGTGCGTGTGTGAATGAGACAAGGAATCTAAGTGTGTATAAGATGAAGTCGGAGTCAAAGCCAGGGCCTGGACTGGGGGGAGGGGGGGGGGGGTAGGCGCAGAGCAGAAGGTTTGCCTAGTACCCTTGCACCGGCCCTGGGCTCTGGCCTCTGGCGCAGGCCATGGGACAGGCTGTGGATCCATGACTGATTTTTTTTTTTTTTTTGCATTGTTTTTTTTTCAAAACAAAACCAAGAAACCAACAAAATCTCATTGGTTTCTCTTTTGTTCTATTTTGAAAATGTAATGAAACAAAATAGGAAATGTCATTTCCTATTTCATTTCAAATGAATGCACATCCCTTCTGTATTTACAGTCTTGAGAAATAAAACAATCCCATGATGGGTATACTCCAAAGACTTGAGGAGATGGAATATGTATCTTTTTTCTAGTCCTTTGTTCATAACTCAATTATTTCAAACTGTATTAGGATACAAATGTTCCACAATTGCAATCTCAGGGCACTAAAGCTTTCTTTTTAAGTATATTTCACTATAGCACAAGCACATGTTGAGTGTGCTGTGTCTGTCTATCTGTCTGTCAGTCTACACTGCCTGTCAGTCAAAGGAGCTGGGGCCATGCTGCAAACAGAACCAGGCAAGTACCGCACTCTCTCCACTGTCTTCAAACAATTAGAGGAGCAGTGGGAATTTCCGTGCTGTTGCAAATTTCTACCAACACTGGTGGTAGAGGTGTTAATGACAGAGGGGGGACCTGGAGAATTAAGTGCATTGTTTTAGGTGAGAAAAATTGCTAGCAAAAAAAGCAGGTCAAATCTCCACAAGTCATTTTTGAAGGAGCAATAGTCAAAGTTTACCCACAAAAGGCCGGATTTTAAACGCGGCATGTGTGTAAAAACAGGGGGATAAACATGTGGCCATGCCTTGCATGAGCCATGTGCATTTTTGAACAGCCCCAGCCACGTGCATAATCCCTGATATGCGCCGAAGTGCCAGGCCCTGCAAAAGGGGCGGGCTGAGGGGGCAGAGTCTGGGCAGGGAGGGGCAGGGCAGGGGGTGGACCAGCACAGCACCATTAGATGCTGTCCCAGGGAAGCGTGTGCTGGCAGCCAGCTGGTATGAGGAAAATACTTCTGCTCCAGAGGAGCAGTAAGTATTGAAAAAAAAAAAAAATGGGTTAGGTTCGGGATAATTTAGGGGTCAGGTGTTGCGTCCGTCGGTGTTAGACGGCTTCACCCTGTTTGCCTCACGTTGTTCACAGCTCCTCTCGCTTACCTAGGAAAGATGGCTACCACCGCATCTGCAAGCCGACCTGTCCAGCGTCCCCAGAACGACTATGGTGCAGCCTCCCGCTATGCTCCTCCTAGGTACCTACTAGGGTGCGCGTGCGACACCCACGTCTTTATTCCAACCTTGGCGCGAACCTCAGGGGCGTTCCCCTATGCTCACGTCATGCCATCCGGGTATATAACCTATTCTAATTTGCTAGCTCGTTGAGTTAGCAAGGACTTGAATCCGTTCCTGTCTACGCTACTCTGCCGCTTCTGTGCTGCCGCTGGAAGCTTTCTCTCTGCCCTTCGGGGTAACTGCTAACCTGGGTACCCGCTCCTTGGGGGCCCGCTGCTTTATTTCAGGTGCCTTACAGGGAACAGGTACTTGCTCCTCGAGGGCCTGCTCTCCCTGCCTCGGTGCCTGCACTTTCTTCTTCAACCTGGTTGAATCGCATACCAACAGCAAACACCTAGTGAGTAATCTAACTCTCAGTCTGTCTCATCCACAGTACTACCTTGCTGGGAAACCTGCTTCAGAACCTCCCTATACCAACGGAGTGAGAAGGGCTCCCTCTGCCGAGGTCCCTGAGACTACTACTATCAGACTGCCTCACTACTGCGTCTCTGGTGGTACTCTCCAAGCTGTATAATAAAGAACTAACTGTGTTTGTGTGTTCTGAGTCTAGCCCTCACGGGGCTCCTCACGGGGCTCCTCACCATGGGCGTGGTCATCTGCCACAGTACCCAAGGATCCACCCAAACACCGCTTCACCATAACATCAGGGAGGAGAGGGGAAAAGGGAGGAAGGGTAGAGTTAGGGTTAGGGAAGTTTCCTCCCAGTCCGCTTCTTAATTGGAGCAGACTGGGAGGGAACTGGGGAAAAGGCTAATCACATCACCGTGTGTAATTGGACAGCCCCCTCCCTGCGTGCGAGAGTTGTGGGCTGCCTGCACATGTGTGCATATATGTTAAAATTTGATACACATGTGCACGTGAACATCGTATTTTAAACATGCACATGCCAATATGCGCATGTTATAAAATGATTGCAACCATGTGTGTGCACCAGGAACCACATGCACATGGAAACACATGAGCTTGTTTTAAAATGTACCTTATAGTTTGTTTTTTTTTATTATTGGTGCAAACCCTCTGTCTAAAATATTGCCTGGATAGTCTGATTATTATTTATCCCAGAACTATATTTGAATTGCTTAATTATCTTGTTAATTCACTTAAACCTCTTCTATGACTGTTAGATATTATAAATGTTTTGAATTATATGTTTCTTTTCATAATAATCACTCTTCTTGATTTAGGTCTTAGTCTTAAGAGGTTTTGGTTGCTCATCACTTAAGAACATAAGAACATAAGAAAATGCCATACTGGGTCAGACCAAGGGTCCATCAAGCCCAGCATCCTGTTTCCAACAGTGGCCAATCCAGGCCATAAGAACCTGGCAAGTACCCAAAAACTAAGTCTATTCCATGTAACCATTGCTAATGGCAGTGGCTATTCTCTAAGTGAACTTAATAGCAGGTAATGGACTTCTCCTCCAAGAACTTATCCAATCCTTTTTTAAACACAGCTACACTAACTGCACGAACCACATTCTCTGGCAACAAATTCCAGAGTTTAATTGTGCGTTGAGTAAAAAAGAACTTTCTCCGATTAGTTTTAAATGTGCCCCATGCTAACTTCATGGAGTGTCCCCTAGTCTTTCTACTATCCGAAAGAGTAAATAACCGATTCACATCTACCCGTTCTAGACCTCTCATGATTTTAAACACCTCTATCATATCCCCCCTCAGTCGTCTCTTCTCCAAGCTGAAAAGTCCTAACCTCTTTAGTCTTTCCTCATAGGGGAGTTGTTCCATTCCCCTTATCATTTGGTAGCCCTTCTCTGAACCTTCTCCATCGCAATTATATCTTTTTTGAGATGCGGCGACCAGAATTGTACACAGTATTCAAGGTGCGGTCTCACCATGGAGTGATACAGAGGCATTATGACATTTTCCGTTTTATTCATCATTCCTTTTCTAATAATTCCCAACATTCTGTTTGCTTTTTTGACTGCCGCAGCACACTGAACCGACGATTTCAATGTGTTATCCACTATGACACCTAGATCTCTTTCTTGGGTTGTAGCACCTAATATGGAACCCAACATCGTGTAATTATAGCATGGGTTATTTTCCCTATATGCATCACCTTGCACTTATCCACATTAAATTTCATCTGCCATTTGGATGCCCAATTTTCCAGTCTCACAAGGTCTTCCTGCAATTTATCACAATCTGCTTGTGATTTAACTACTCTGAACAATTTTGTGTCATCTGCAAATTTGATTATCTCACTCGTCGTATTTCTTTCCAGATCATTTATAAATATATTGAACAGTAAGGGTCCCAATACAGATCCCTGAGGCACTCCACTGTCCACTCCCTTCCACTGAGAAAATTGCCCATTTAATCCTACTCTCTGTTTCCTGTCTTTTAGCCAGTTTGCAATCCACGAAAGGACATCGCCACCTATCCCATGACTTTTTTACTTTTCCTAGAAGCCTCTCATGAGGAACTTTGTCAAACGCCTTCTGAAAATCCAAGTATACTATATCTACCGGTTCACCTTTATCCACATGTTTATTAACTCCTTCAAAAAAGTGAAGCAGATTTGTGAGGCAAGACTTGCCCTGGGTAAAGCCATGCTGACTTTGTTCCATTAAACCATGTCTTTCTATATGTTCTGTGATTTTGATGTTTAGAACACTTTCCACTATTTTTCCTGGCACTGAAGTCAGGCTAACCGGTCTGTAGTTTCCCGGATCGCCCCTGGAGCCCTTTTTAAAATATTGGGGTTACATTTGCTATCCTCCAGTCTTCAGGTACAATGGATGATTTTAATGATAAGTTACAAATTTTTACTAATAGGTCTGAAATTTCATTTTTTAGTTCCTTCAGAACTCTGGGGTGTATACCATCCGGTCCAGGTGATTTACTACTCTTCAGTTTGTCAATCAGGCCTACCACATCTTCTAGGTTCACCGTGATTTGATTCAGTCCATCTGAATCATTACCCATGAAAACATTCTCCATTACGGGTACCTCCCCAACATCCTCTTCAGTAAACACCGAAGCAAAGAAATAATTTAATCTTTCCGCGATGGCCTTATCTTCTCTAAGTGCCCCTTTAACCCCTCGATCATCTAACGGTCCAACTGACTCCCTCACAGGCTTTCTGCTTCGGATATATTTAAAAAAGTTTTTACTGTGAGTTTTTGCCTCTACAGCCAACTTCTTTTCAAATTCTCTCTTAGCCTGTCTTATCAATGTCTTACATTTAACTTGCCAATGTTTATGCTTTATCCTATTTTCTTCTGTTGGATCCTTCTTCCAATTTTTGAATGAAGATCTTTTGGCTAAAATAGCTTCTTTCACCTCCCCTTTTAACCATGCCGGTAATCGTTTTGCCTTCTTTCCACCTTTCTTAATGTGTGGAATACATCTGGACTGTGCTTCTAGAATGGTATTTTTTAACAATGACCACGCCTCTTGGACATTTTTTACTTTTGTAGCTGCCCTTTCAGTTTTTTCTAACAATTTTTCTCATTTTATCAAAGTTTCCCTTTTGAAAGTTTAGCACGAGAGCCTTGGATTTGCACACTGTTCCTTTTCCAATCATTAAATCAAATTTGATCATATTATGATCACTATTGCCAAGCGGCCCCACCACCGTTACCTCTCTCACCAAGTCCTGTGCTCCACTGAGAATTAGATCTAAAATTGCTCCCTCTCTCGTCGGTTCCTGAACCAATTGCTCCATAAAGCTATCATTTATTCCATCCAGGAACGTTATCTCTCTAGCGTGACCCGATGATACATTTACCCAGTCTATATTGGGGTAATTGAAGTCTCCCATTATTACTGCACTACCAATTTGGTTAGCTTCCCTAATTTCTCTTAGCATTTCACTGTCCATCTCACCATCTTGACCAGGTGGACGGTAGTATACCCCTATCACTGTAGTCTTCCCTGATACACAAGGGATTTCTACCCATAAAGATTCAATTTTGTATTTAGTTTCATGCAGGATGTTTATCCTGATGGACTCTATGCCATCCCGGACATAAAGCGCCACACCTCCTCCCGACTGCTCCTCTCTGTCATTGCGACATAATTTGTACCCCGGTATAGCACTGTCCCATTGGTTATCCTCTTTCCACCATGTCTCTGAGATGCCAATTAAGTCTATGTCATCATTTACTGCTATACATTCTAATTCTCCCATCTTACTTCTTAGACTTCTGGCATTAGCATACAAACATTTCAAAGTTTGTTTTTTGTTTGTATTTTTATTCTGCTTTTTAATTGATAGGGATAAGTTAGAATTTTTTAGCTCAGGTGAGTTTTTAGTTACAGGCACTTGGACTACTTTTCTAATTATTGGAACCTCACTGTCGGGATGCCCTAATTCTAATGCATCATTAGTATCCTTTAAAGATACATCTCTCCGAACCATGCGCTGCTGAGCGACTGTCGGCTTTCCCCTTTGTTCTAGTTTAAAAGCTGCTCTATCTCCTTTTTAAAGGTTAGCGCCAGCAGTCTGGTTCCACCCTGGTTAAGGTGGAGCCCATCCCTTTGGAAGAGACTCCCCCTTCCGCAAAAGGTTCCCCAGTTCCTAACAATTGAATCCCTCTTCCTTGCACCATCGTCTCATCCACGCATTGAGACTCCGGAGCTCTGCCTGCCTCTGGTGACCTGCACGTGGAACAGGGAGCATTTCAGAGAATGCTACCCTGGAGGTTCTGGATTTAATCTTTCTACCTAAGAGCCTAAATTTGGCTTCCAGAACCTCCCTCCCACATTTTCCTATGTCATTGGTGCCCACGTGTACCACGACAGCCGGCTCCTCCCCAGCACTGTCTAAAATCCTATCTAGGTGACGCGTGAGGTCCGCCACCTTCGCACCAGGTAGGCATGTTACCAGGCGATCCTCACGCCCACCCGCCACCCAGCTATCTACATTCCTAATAATCGAATCACCAACTATGACGGTCGACCTAACCCTTCCCTCCTGGGCAGTAGGCCTTGGGGAGATATCCTCAGTGCGAAAGGACAATGCATCACCTAGAGAGCAGGTCCTTGCTACAGGATCCTTTCCTGCTACACCTGGTTGGTCCATTTATGAGACCTTCTTCCTCCAAGGCAGCACCAGGGCTGCCAGTCTGAAGTTGGGACTGGACTACTATGTCCCTGAAGGTCTCATCTATATACCTCTCTGTCTCCCTCAGCTCCTCCAGGTCTGCCACTCTAGCCTCCAGAGATCGGACTCATTCTCTGAGAGCCAGGAGCTCTTTGCATCGCATGCACATGTACAACTTCTCACCGGTGGGTAAAAAATCATACATGTGACACTCGATGCAAAAGACTGGGAAGCCCCCCTCTTGCTGCTGGACTGCTGCCTTCATCTCAATTTTGATCAGTTCCTAGTTAAGTTTTAGGTTGCTATGGGAGTAGGAATGTGTCTAAGTTCCTTTAAATGTATTAGTGAATTCACTATATGTCTGGTAGTGGCCTACTGGGGTCTGATCGAATTCTCAATAAAGTTTTTGTTGATGGGTTTTTTTGGGGGTTTTTTTTGTGCAAGTGGCACCTGCCTATAAATTAAGGGATGAGCTTGGGGTGGGTGGGCTAGGGGTGGGAGGGTTGGGAATTACAAACAGTCTAACTTTAGTTAGTCAGCCTGAGTGACTCACAGCTCCCTTGATTAACAAATGTTGTTCCCTATTCAAACCTAATCACACTACCTCAACACCTTTCCAAGGTGAGTAACTGAGCTGAACTATTCAACTTTTTTACTTTGGTATATACTGCTCCTAGCTTATTTCTAGCTTCTGGCTACTTTTTTGTGGGTTGTTTTTTTTTTTTGTGGTTTTTGTTTTTCAATACAATGCACTTATTTAAGAACATGGTTGACTAGGGATGCGTGCAGACATTTTTTTGTTTCATTTTGTTATTTTTATTTAATTTAGTTTTGTTTTTTAAATTTTTCTCATTTTGTTTTTCATTTGTTTTGGTTCATTTCATTTACAGCATTTGAAATAGAGAAAGAAAAATAAAAGTATAAAAGAAACAAAATAAAAAATAAAACAAAATTGTTGGGCTACCACAAAAACAACAACTCCTGGGTCTCTTCTGATCCCCTTTCTGTTGCCTCTCCTCCTCCCCTCCCCTCCCAGAGCTTCTTAAACCAGAAGTGACTTCATTTCCTTTCAAATCTTCAGGGGCAGGAGCGATTCCCAGTCACTCCTGCCCCGACACAGCCACCATTGCAGCAAATGATGTTGGCAGATAAATGCCAGCACCATTCTAAATTTCTTCCATACAAAATGGCACTGGCCCTTAATCTGACAGCATTATTTGAGTACCGGGGGGGGGGGAGGGGTGGTGGGAAGGAATGACCAAGGATTACCCCTGCTCTGTAAACATCTAAAATGAAATGAAGGCACAGTTGGGTTAAGAGTATTAAACACCACAAAAAAAACTCCCAAAAACCAAAATTGAAGGTGTTGTGGTGCTTAGCTTACAAGCCTCCCCATTATAGACATGAAAGCGCTGAAGAAGCATTAAACATTTTTTGACATGTCACAAAAAAAAGTCATTATTGTTCTTATTCTCAGTTTTGTATTTTTTATTAAACTGCTTGATCATAAGCAGTTTTGCAAGTACTAACATTATTAGTACCTTGCACTTGTTTTCCTAAACAAAAAGACTCTATAAATTAGATAAAAGATACTGAACTACAAGGTTATAGAACATTTTTTAACAGATATGAGGCCAGTTGACATTCCACTAAGATTAGAACATTTTTTAACAGAAACAAGGCCAATTAACATTCCATCCTAATGCAAGCCATAGATAACCTCATTTACATACTAGATGTGAATAATTAGCATGGAAGCCAAAGACCACATGTCCAGTTATATTACTTGTTTGAAATAGAAAACCAATCCTAGAAATTTTGGAAATTATGTAATCTAGTTTAGGGGTGCATGAAACAAGTGTAAAAATCTTGTAAATAGTCTTGTAAAATCACTTGGGGGAGAGTATTATATCGGTGCTTATAAGGTATACCTTATATTATTTTGTAGCAATTTAATAAAATAAGTTTGTTTTCTCTACCACTGGTGGCTCTAAGCATCTTTTTTCAGAGAAATACAACAAAAGTCTCTGCAAGCATGCTGTATTTAATTAAATGGAAAAACTGTAATGAAAAACTCAATGAATACACCTTATTTTGGAAGAAGACTGATCAAACCAACTTATTACAGTTTACTATTTTTCACCATGGTATATTTAAAAAGAATCTGTGGGTAAATCTATTTTTCCATTTGTATCGGCTTATGTTCCAAAGAAAATAAGTGAGAGGTTTTTAGAGATTTTAATTTTTGTAACTTGCAACTAAAAACCTATCAGTGCATTAGCAAAAATAGATATTATATTGGAAGTGGTACAAACTTGCATCCTTTATTAGCACCCTGACCCTGGCTGTGTTTCAAACAACTGTCTTTGTCAGGGGACACTGCAATCTGTCTCAACTCAGTAAAGCGTCATTTTCTCTACTGACATGTAAGTAAACTGCTTTTATAGAGCGTTGGAAGTCCTGCAAAATAGACCAATCAGGAATAAGTAGCTGAAAAAGAGCTAATAACCAAGCAGCTAAACACAGCCAATTACTAAACATAATGTGAAAACCCTTCAAAGACTGAGGCTCAGTTCGTGAATAGAATACACAAGTTAAATGAGAGAAAACCAAGTTTCTCATTTAGTCCACAAGGTGCCATAGTGTTCAACTTAAAAATCCAATACTGTTCTCGCAAATTTAATAAGGCTTCCCTGTTCCTCCCGCATTGCACAGATGGCATATGTTTCAAACCCATTCATTGCAAATGGAAAAAGTCATGATGAAAATCAATGCAATGTTGAACAATAGGAGCTGAGGTTTTACCGGAGTCGATGCAAATTCTTTGTTCAATTAGTTGCTTTCATTTAGCTTGTTTCATATGCCCCATGTAAAGGGGCTTCTGATATGAAGTCTCCTTTTTCCACTGCACAGATAAGATTTTAATTGCAAATTTAAAAAGATAAAAATATTCATATTGTGCTATTGGAGTGGAACACAATGATTAGAATTAAGGCTCTACGCTGAATTGATAGTTTTACTCAAGTGAGCCACATCACACAATATTTATTTTATACATATACTCTTGTCTAATGGTGATATGTGTTACATTGAGTAGTCTCACCTTGGGTTACTTTTTGTTTTCACTCTCTCTAGTGGAATAGTTTGATATATATTTGTACACTTATCCCATCTTATGGGTCTAAAATATCAAATTGGAATGGAACTGTATGATTTAATATGGACATGTACACTTTCCAACATAGATGCATTAATTTTTTTCTGTGTATTTATTTTCCCCTCTTCACATCATGCTACTTTTTTTCACACTGGATTCTAAATGAAGGATGAGAATATGATCTATAGTACTTGCTATATGTTTGTTCATGATTGGATGGATTTATAGTTATGGAACATCTCCCCTATGAGAAAAGGCTAAAAAGGTTAGGGCTGTTCAGCTTGGAGACGAGACAGCTGAGGGGAGGTTATGATTTGGGATGTGAATCGTTTTAGGACGATTAAAATTATCGTCCGATAATTTTAATATCGTCTTAAACCGTTATGGAACACAATACAATAGAGATTCTAACGATTTATCGTTATAAATCGTTAGAATCGTGAGCCGGCACACTAAAACCCCCTAAAACCCACCCCCGACCCTTTAAATTAAATCCCCCACCCCCCCGAACCCCCCCCCCCCCAATGACTTAAATAACCTGCGGGTCCAGCGGCGGTCCGGAACGGCAGCGGTCCGGAACGGGCTCCTGCTACTGAATCTTGTTGTCTTCAGCCGGCGCCATTTTCCAAAATGGCGCCGAAAAAATGGCGGCGGCCATAGACGAATACGATTGGACGGCAGGAGGTCCTTCCGGACCCCCGCTGGACTTTTGGCAAGTCTTGTGGGGGTCAGGAGGCCCCCCCCAAGCTGGCCAAAAGTTCCTGGAGGTCCAGCAGGGGTCAGGGAGCGATTTCCCGCCGCAAATCGTTTTCGTACGGAAAATGGCGCCGGCAGGAGATCGACTGCAGGAGGTCGTTCAGCGAGGGTTCCGGCGCCTCGCTGAATGACCTCCTGCAGTCGATCTCCTGCCGGCGCCATTTTCCGTACGAAAACGATTCGCGGCGGGAAATCGCTCCCTGACCCCCGCTGGACCTCCAGGAACTTTTGGCCAGCTTGGGGGGGGGGCCTCCTGACCCCCACAAGACTTGCCAAAAGTCCAGCGGGGGTCCGGAAGGACCTCCTGCCGTCCAATCGTGTTCGTCTATGGCCGCCGCCATTTTTCGGCGCCATTTTGGAAAATGGCGCCGGCTGAAGACAACAAGATTCAGTAGCAGGAGCCCGTTCCGGACCGCTGCCGTTCCGGACCGCCGCTGGACCCACAGGTTATTTAAGTCATTTGGTGGGGGATTTAATTTAAAGGGTCGGGGGTGGGTTTTAGGGGGTTTTAATGTGCCGGTTTTGCGATTTTACGTTTTTTTGATTTTTCACGATTTTTCACGATATTTTACCCCCCCAAACGGCAACAATACGATTCCCTCCCCCTCCCAGCCGAAATCGATCGTTAAGACGATCGAGGACACGATTCACATCCCTAGTTATGATATAGTTTCTAATAACCTTATTCCATTAAAAAAAAACTATCCATTTAGCCCTACCCGCTGTTTCCTGTCTTTTATCCAATCTCCAATAGGATACTGCCTCCTTTCCCATGGCCTCCCAATTTCCTGTGGAGTCTCTCATGATGGACTTTATCAAATGCTGTCTTAAAATCTAAGTACACTATATCAACCAATTCATCTTTATCTGCATTTTTATTTGCATCTTCAAAAAAAATCTAGTAAATTGGGAAAACAAGAGTTCCCTTTGCAAAAAACATGTTGACTCTCCCCCATTAAAATTATATCTATCTATGTGTTCAGTAATTTTATTTTAAAAATAGCTTCTACCATTTTGCCTGGCACCAATGTCAGGCTTATTGATTTATAGTTTCAGAGATGACTCCTGAAGCCCTTGTAAAAATCGGTGTGCCGTTGGGTCACCCTCCAGTCTTCAGATACTGTAGCTATTTTAAAAGATAGGTTGTAAATCACCAGAAATTAGGGATGTGCATTTGTTTCATACGATTCATACGTTACCTATACAAGCATGTAATATGAAACATATGAAACGAATGCACATCTAATTGGCATGTAATGGGAAACATATGAAACGAATTAAATGAATGAAACAAATGCACATCCCTACCAGAAATAGGGCTGCACTTTCATGTCTTTTAGAACCCTGGGGTGCATACTATCCAGTCCCGGTGATTTGTTATTCTTTAGTCTTTCAATCTGATTTATTGCAGTGATTTCATTTAGTAGCTCAGAGTCATCACCATCAAAAACGTTTTCCGGTGTGGGTATGGCCTCAACATCGTCCTAGGTAAAGACAGAAACCAAGAATTCATTTAGCTTTTCTGCTGTTTCCTTGTTCTCCCTGACCACCCCTTTTTCTCCATGGTCATTTAGTGATCCAACCGACTCCTTCACTGGCTTTCTGCTTCGAATGTACTTGAAAACGCTTTTATTACTTGTTTTTACCTCTATAGCAAGCTCTTTTTAAATTCTCTCTTAGCCTGCTTAATTAGTTTTTTATATATATAACTTGCCAATGCTTATTCTCTTCTTTATTTTCCTCATTTATGTCTGCTTTCCATTTTTTGAAAGATGACCTTTTGGATTTAATTGCCCCTTTTCACCTCACTATTTAACCACACCAGCAATTGTTTGGTTTTCCTTTAACTATTTTTAATGCATGCAATATATTTTGTCTGGGTCTCAGGGATGGTAATTTTAAATAATGTCCATGTCTCCTGAAAGTTTTTAAACTTGTGAATTGCTCTTTTTAGTGTTTTTTAATAAATTTTATCCCAGTCTCCTTTTTTATAAAAGTACAACTGCAGTAGTTTTCTTTGGTATTCACCCTTCAGTGATTATTTCAAATGTAATTACATTATGCTCACTGTTGCCAAACAGATCTATCCCCTTTATCTCTTGCACCATGTCCTGCATTTCACTAAGAACTAGATATAATATAGTTCCCCCTCGCACTTCTTCCATGACAACATGCTGCATGAAGCAGTCACTGACACCATCAAGGAACTTTATTTTATTATTTATTTATTTATAACTTTTTATATACCGGCATTCGTAAAAAACATCATGTCAGTTTACAGACAACTGAGAAAGGAAGTTACAATGATAGGTGGAGGAAGGATAGATAGTTAAAAGGTAAATTAACTTTACTGTAGAGCCAACGGGCGCCACAGTTATTAAATGAGATTACATATGGTTAACCAAATTAGACAAAATTAGATAAAATTAGACATAATTAATTATATACAAGAGGAGACAGTGTGGGGGATAGGACGGGGGGTGGGGGGTAAAGCGCACAGGGGATAGGACGGGGGGTGGGGGGTGAAGCGCACAGGGGAGGCGGGGTGGGGGTGGAACTGTACAAGGGAGCAGAGGGTGGCGATGGGAAGGAGAGATGGTAACTGAATATCGGAAGCCATATATTGGATAGGGGGTGGTGAAGGAGAGGAGGGGGGAGGTGTGTGGAGGGGGCAGGGGGAAACTGTACAGGGGAGGGGGAAATAATAAGTGTTGAGGAGAAGTCATATGCTAGGATTGAGAGGCGTTGGGATAGGCCTGTTTAAATAACCAGGTCTTGATTCCTTTTTTGAATTGATTAAGTGATGGTTCTAGTCGGTGGGGAGGGAGTTCCAGAGGGTGGGGCCGGCGATGGAGAAGGCTCTCACTCTGGTGTTTGTGAGGTGAGCAATTTTGAGTGAAGGGGTGTGGAGGGTGCCAGCAAGGGAGTTTCTGGTAGGGCGGTTGGCCTGGTGGAAGTGTGGCATATCTTCGATCCAGGGGGAATTATTGTTGTATAGCGTGTTATGTATGATAGTGAGTGTTTTGTATTGAGAGCGATAGGTGATTGGGAGCCAGTGGAGGTTTTGTAGTATAGGGGTAATATGATCAGTCTTTCTTGAGTTTGTAAGGATGCGAGCCATGGCGTTTTGTAAGATTTGGAGGGGTTTGATTGTGGAGGCTGGAAGGCCTATTAGCAGTGAGTTGCAATAGTCAAGTTTTGATAGTATAGTGGTTTGCATAACAGTACGGAAGTCATGTGCGTGGAGGAGAGGCTTAAGTTTTTTGAGGGTTTGGAGTTTATAGAAGCCCCCTTTTAGGAGCGATTTGATGTGGGATTTGAAGCTTAGTTGTGAATCTAAGGAGACTCCTAGATCTCTGACAGTGGGCGGAAGTGTGAGATTTTGTGAAGTGTTTTGTTGCATTTGGTGGATGGATAAGCTGGGTTGATTAGTAATAATAAGGATTTCAGTTTTTGAAGTATTGAGTGCAAGGTGTAGGTTGGAGAGGAGGGTGTTGATAGATGCAAGGCATGTCTCCCAGAAGTACAGGGTTTCGTTGAGGGATTTTTGGATGGGGATAAGTATTTGTACGTCGTCAGCGTACAAGAAGAATTTTAGTCCCAGTTCAGATAATAGGTGGCAAAGAGGGAGTAGATAGATGTTAAAGAGGGTGGAGGAAAGGGAGGAGCCCTGGGGTACGCCTTGTGATAGAGGAATGTGTGTGGATTCGGATTTATCAAGTTTGACTAAATACTTTCTGTGGTCAAGGTAAGAGGAGAACCATGATAGGGCTGTGTTAGAGATGCCTATCTCTGCTAAGCATGATATTAAGATTTTGTGGTTCACCGTTATCGAAAGCTGCTGAGATATCTAAGAGGGCTAGAATGTATGATTGGCCGTGATCCATGCCTTTTAGGATGGTGTCTGTTATTGCAAGTAGGAGCTTTTCCGTGCTTCGGTTTTTGCGAAAGCCGTACTGGGCGGGGTGGAGGATGTTGTTGTCTTCTAGGAAGTCGGTAAGTTGTGTGTTGACCACTTTCTCCAGGATTTTAGAAATAAAAGGCAGGTTGGAGATGGGCCTGTAGTTTGCGGGATCATTTTGGTCGAGGGTGGGCTTCTTTAGTAGGGGCTTTACGATGGCGAGTTTAAGCGGGTCGGGAACCGTTCCGAAGGTAAGGGAGCAGTTTATGATATCCGCTAACGGTCTTGCTATGACAGAAGGGATAGTGAGGAGGAGTTTAGATGGGATGTTGTCGGCGATGTGGGTGGCTGGCCGCATCTTTTTTAAGATGGAATTGACTTCCATCGTAGTGGTGAGATCAAGGGAGGCGAGGTTAATGTTGTTGGTGGCGGGTGGGAGGTCAATGTGAGTGGGTTTAGGGGGGAGACGATTGAGAATGTTGGTGATTTTATTTTTAAAGTGATCTGCTAGTTTATTGCATTTTTCTATGCTATTATCTTCCTGGGGGGAAGGAGTGGTGGACTTTGTGAGTTCTCCTACATAGGAGAATAGGGCGGTAGGGTTGAATTTGTAGTTGTGAATTTTTGCTGCATAGAAGTCACGTTTGGCGTGGAGTGTTGCTTGTCGGTATAGGTGTAGGGTGTGTTTGTAGGCTGTTTTGAGTGTGGGGGTGGGTTGTTTATGCCAGGAGTGTTCTTTGGCTCTAAGGTCTTGTTTTAATTTTTTAAGTTCACAGGTGTACCATGGTTTTCTTTCTGTTTGGTTGGGGTTTATTACTTTGTGGATGGTGGGGCACATGTTTGCAAGTCCCAATGTGATATTTACCCAATCAATACTTGGGTAATTGAAGTCTCCCATTATTATTGTAGTGCCCATTTTACTAGCCAACCCCGACCAATAATAATGGGTAATAAACCCCAACCAAACCCCTGTTTGGTTGGGGTTTATTACTTTGTGGATGGTGGGGCAGACTTTGCAAGTCCCAATGTGATATTTACCCAATCAATACTTGGGTAATTGAAGTCTCCCATTATTATTGTAGTGCCCATTTTACTAGCCAGCTTAATAATCTTTGTTAGCATTTTACAGTCTGCTTCCTCATCTGGGCAGGTGAGCATTAATACTACACTACTACATTCTTCCCTTTTACCCTTGGAATTTCTATCCAAATGATTCCAAAGTAGTTTGTTTCCTGAAAAATTACATCCTTCTTGACTCTATGGCATTCTTAACATATATCACCAGCTCTCCACCAATTTTATCTGTCATTTCATGTTGATATAGGGCCGGATTTTCAGAGGTACGCGCGGGCGTACATTTGTGCACGCAGCCCAGAGTGCACAAATGTACGCCCGATTTTATAACGTGCGCGCAGCCGCACGCACGTTATAAAATCCAGGGTCGGCACATGCAAGGGGGTGCACAATTGTGCAATTTGCGCGCGCCGAGCCACGCAGCCTTCCTCCGTTCCCCCTGCCCCCTCCCCCCACCTTCCCCTCCCTTCCCCTACCTAACCCGCTTCCCAGCCCTACCTAAATCCCCCCTACCTTTGTTTTGATATTTACGCCTGTCTCTGGGCAGGCGTAGGTTGCGCATGGTGGCCGAGAGCCGGCGCGCAATCCCCGGGCCCATCCGCAATGGAGAGTCCTCTGGCCATGCCCACTCCCCTCCCCCGGACCGCCTTCCCATTCCCCACCCATTTTTTCAAGCCCCGGGACTTACACGTGTCCCGGGGCTCACGCGCGTAGCCGGGCCTATGCAAAATAGGCTCGGCGAGCGTAGGCTTTGAAAATCTGCCTCATAATTTACAACCTGATATCATAGTATGCCACTGGTTACCCTCCTTCCATCAGGTTTCTGAGATGCCTGTTTTGTCTATATATTCCTTTAGTGCCATACTTTCTAATTTTCCAGTCTTAATTTTCAGACTTCTGACATTCGCATAGAAACATTTTAAAGTAGGTTTGTTTGTTTTTCTATTTTTATATGTACATACATACAACCTGCTTATTATCAAATGATGCAGGTAGTTTGGAGTCATTTATATCTGTGTGCTCTGCATTTAAAAACATCTGGACTTTTTCAGCTTTTACAACAACCTCTCTTCCGAGACATTCTAACTTTCTTGATTTGCCAGTATCCTTTGAAGCTTCCTTCCTCCGAACTATGAGCTGCAGAGCGACTGTCAGCTTTCCCCCATGCTTTAGTTTAAAAGCTGCTCTAGCTCCTTTTGAAAAATGAGTGAAAGCTGCCCAGTTCTACTCAGATTAAGGTGGATACCATCCCATCAGAATAGGCTCCCCCTTCCCCAGAATGTGGTTCCCCCAGTTCCTAACAAATCTAAAGCCCTCTTTCCTGCACCATTGTTTCATCACACTTTGACTCTAGAACTCAGCTTACCTCTGGGGTCCTGTGCATGGAATGAGAAGCATTTCTAAGAATGTAACCTTAGAGGCTCCATATTTCAGTTTCTTAACAGCCTATGTTTAGCCTCCAGCATTTTCCCATGTCATTGCTATCCACATGTACCAAGACAGTCGGTTCTTCACCAGTACTCTCTAACATCTTAACTAGATGGTGTATAAGGTCCACTACCTTCATGCCAGGCAGGCAAATTACCATGTGATTCTCATGCCCACAAGCCACCTATCTAGTTTCTTAATGATCAAATCACCAACTACAATAAAACATCCTAACCCTTCCTGAAGACACAACCTCCTGAAGACACAACCTTGGTGTGATAGGATAAAGCATCTCTTGGATTGCAGGTCCTAGCTACAAGATCATTTCCTGCCACACATTGTGATGCTCTCCTGCCAGCTGACCTGGCTACTCCAAAGCAGCACAAGAGCTGCTAAACTGGAGTTGGGACCACTCTGCTATGTCCCTGAAGGTGTCATCTATATATCTTTCTATCAGTTCCTCCAGGTCTGGTTTCCAGAGATCAGATGTTCTCTGAGATCCAGGAGCTCTTTGCACCGGGTGCACACATACAACCTTTCACCAACAGTACATGTTTCATTTGGTACAAAAGACTGAATAGATTTGCTTCTGTCTACATCTTAATTTGTTGGGCTGCTAAAATTTTAAAAACTGATTAAGGAGTGGGTATGTTGTTAAATTTGACTAGGTTTATTAAATGTATTTATTAAGTATCTTTTAAATCTATGGGTTTTTTTTTAAATGTAATTACTAGGTGACTAATATTAATTAGGTGAATGACCAGCAACAGGACTAAAATTAGTCAATCAGTAAAATCAGGGTTAGTTTTATATTATTCTAAATCACTAATTGACTGGGTTGGGCGAGAGGGTGGAAATAAAATCAGTAAATAGTTACTCAGAAGCCAATACTCTTCCCCCTTCTCAGATCAAGTAAGTGATTTTTGCAAACTTACAATTCTAAACTGGCAAACAAATACTAACATTTACTAGCTCAGAGAATTAATCAGTCTATTTTCCCCAAAACACACACAATTGTAACAATGGCAATCAAATACTAACCTTACATTTAGCACACAGTATATACTGAGGTAGATATTCAATGCAAAATGTTTAGACAAGTTAGCCAGATAAGACTTAACTGAGGTATTCAGCAGCACGGCTAGGCAGCTGAATATCCTGTCAAAAATCACTGCTTAGCCATGATAAGTTATATCCAGCTAAATTAGACCTGCTCTATGACAAGTCTAACTTATTTGATTAACCAAATAAGTATGAAAATTGCTACTTATCTGGCTTAAGTTACAGCAGCCCAGATTTGCCCACTGGATATCCAGCTAACTACACAGCTGGATACATGGCTTATCTGGCTAAATGGGGGCCACTGAAGGTAGCTGGATATTCAGTGGCTGCCACTTAGCCGGATACTTACCCACTTAAGTAGCACTGAATATTGGGCTCACAACTAGTATTAATTTAACACTCCAAGAAATGTTTTCTCTCAAGATTTAATCGCTCTTTCCAAGCAAATCCAGTTTACCATCAGAAGATAAAGGTTCAGCTGTCAGAACTCCCTTTGGATGGTGAATGGTGTTGGCTATTTGGAAGCTTTCTGATGAATGTGGCCCTAGTCACCCTCCTGTGCTCTCTGAATATCTTTATAATGGGATGTGAGAAAGCTGAATTAGTTGGTATGGATGGGCAAACTTGGAAGGCTACATGGTCCTTTTCTGTCATCATGCTTCTTATGTTTCGATGCTTCAATCTTATTGCACGGAACACCTCATGAATATCTTCTTTTAAGACAGTCATCCAATTGCCATTTGACAATATCCGAATATTTTCTGCACTTTGATTTCCAAAGGACAAAATGAAATTGGGTGCTTCTTCAGGAGAAACTGCTTTTCACCCTCCAGAATGTTTCTATTTTGTTGCACTGAAGATATGTTTTCACCCTAATGTGACCTATTTTGAGATTAGCGACCTGTCACATAGCAGAAAAGATTGCATTGAACACAGCGTTCAGTCATGTCCTTTGAACACGTTCCGTGCCTGGTTTCCTTACTGTTAGTAAGTGAAGGGTTTTATTCTGTGACAATGAATTCTTCACTGAATCAATGTGTAGGATTTACCTGTTCTGTTGCCATTCCCCCTACAAGTACAAGGGCGGGATGTCCAGCATTCCTTGCTTAGTCCACAGCATCCCATGCAGGTAATGGAATCGAGCTTTTTGGAGTGATATTTATCAAAGTTGTTCTGTAGCACAAAAATGGTTCCACTTTGCAATGCTGAACCCCTCCCCCTCTCCCTCCTCCCCCCAAGTCCTTTAGCTGTTTCTACCGATTGATATGTGAAATGCTTTCATTTTCTCACCATTAAACCTCTCTCTAAATCTCGGCCAAACACTTTTTTTTTTTTTATGTATCAGATGTCGGTGGTACCAGAAAACTTTGCAAATTTGCCTTCATATGGTACTTTCTCTTCTGTTTTTTGCTGCAGGTACTTTTTACCCCCGGCCTTTGCGCCAGTTTTCAAAGCAAAAGTACACCCAACCATTGAAAACTGCCACGGTAGCAAAGTATGCCCAGCCACGGGCCCCTGCTTTTTGTGCAGGTAGAATTGTTCTCGACACATAGGCGAAGAGTTTTTAAATTGCCACTTAAACACATACTTTTCCTCCGCCAGCCTAATCACACCCCGGGAATGCCTCCTCTGAATACGCGTAAAAGTTTGCCCATTATCAAAGAGAATACATGCTTTTCGCCAGATTGAGGGTGGGCAGTTTTAGCTGATGGCTTAAGAGGGAGAACACTTTTTACTTAACGGAAATCACTTTGAAAATCGACCTCATAACGCTTGCATCTCATATCATTTTCTCTGGGCTAGACCCAATTATTCTCAGTATCAAAGTTTGAGAAATCCGTAACCTTCCTTTATTAAGGAGATCCCACCTGACTGCTCTTCTTATGTAAACTTTTAGTGGGTGGAGACTTAGACATAGCGATCCTTGCTCTGAATTCTGGGAAATTACAAGTGTCATAAAATCACCAAAGGTCAAATACCGTTTCCTTTTCTCTCCTTCCTAACGATGCAACTATATTTCCTCTTCCTGATGCCAGTCTTTAATCCCAAATAATAAATACACTGTTCCCACTTTTCTCATTCCCGACTTCTGCCATCCTCATTTATTCCCTGTTTACTATTCTCTGGAACCTCAAAATTGTATTTCCCTCGGCCAGTTGCCACCATTCTCCCTAAGAGCGTCTCACACAACTCATCATTGTCACAATCCCATGTCTTTTCCCTCTTCAATTCTGTTCCCCCCCCCCCCCCCCCCCCCCTCTTCTTCTCACAGCTGGAGATATTAATCCTAATCCGGGACTTCATGATTACTCTCAACCTGTCACACACATCCATCTGTAATCCCCCCCCCCCCTGTTATCCTTCTTTCCCTCTTTCCCCATCTTCTCTCTCCTTCTCATGTTTTCCATGGAATGTCCACTCCATGTCAAGCAAATCTGCATACATCCATGACCCTTTCATCTCTAATTCACTCCATCTTTTTGCTTTGACTGAGACCTGGGTTTCCCCAGAGGGATTTGCTTCAGTTCTCACTCTCTGTCATGGAGATTGCTTTTTTCTTTTACATAGGGGTGTGCAGGCCGCAAATTTTCATTTGTTTCATTTTGTTTTGTTGGGGGGGGGGGGGGGGTTCCAGCCAAATTTTGTTTCATTGGGGTGGGATTTATTTTTTTAATTTTTTTGTTTCAGGAACCAGCACACACCATTTCTGAATAGTGCACGCTATTTGCAAGCAGCACATGCTATTCGGAAATAGTACAGATATTTCCAAAAACAAAAATACCACCAGGGGCTTTTGGTAAGTCTTGGGGGACCCTCCTGACCCCCACAAGACTTGCCAAAAGTCCAGCGGGGGTCCGGGAGCAACCTCCTGCACTCAGACCGTCGGCTGCCAGTATTCAAAATGGCGCCGATAGCCTTTGCCCTTACTATGTCACAGGGGCTACCGGTGCCTTGGTCAGCCCCTGTCACATGGTAGGAGCACAAGATGGCGCCGGCCATCCAGTGCTCCTACCATGTGACAGGGTCCGGCCAATGGCACGGATACCTTGTCACATGGTAAGGGCAAAGGGCCATCGGCGCCATTTTGATTAGTGGCAGCCGCTGGCCCGGGAGCGGGAGGACGGCCCGGAGTGGGATATCACTCCCGGGACCCCCACTGAACCACCAGGTACCTGTAAAAAGTTTTTTTTGGGGGGTCGGGAGGGTGGGGGAAGCTAAGGGGTTAGTTTTTTAAAGGGTCGGGGTGGGTTTTTTGTTTATCAGCTCGGGCACAGCCGATAAACAAAACTGCGATCGGGCCTGATGCAAAAAAACCCACATGTGAAACGGAACCAGAATCCGAACCGATTCCAGTTCCGATTCACATCTCTAAAGCATAACGCCCAGCGGGCCTGTCTGGGGTTCAATACTTGAGCTTCCTTTAAGTGTTCGAGATTCTTGTGGTCTGTAAAGATCGTGAATTTATGCTATGCTCCTTCTAACCAGGGGCGCCATTCTTGAAGGGCCAATTTCACCGCTAAGAGCTCGCGGTCCCCAATCATGTAGTTTTGCTCTGCGGGAGAAAACTTGTGAGAGTAGAAGGAGCAGGGTACTAAGATCCCCTTGAGGAATACTGGCTCAGGACTGCCCCTGCTCCAATGGCGGAGGCGTCAACTTCGACGACAAAGGGACGGTTAGGATCAGGGTGGCGTAGACAAGGTCCGATGCAGAAGGCCTCTTTCAAGGCGTGGAAAGCAGATTGAGCCTTGGAACTCCATACTTGAAGGTTACTACCTTTCCTAGTCATGGCCGTGAGTGGAGCAGCTAGCGTGGAGTAGTTAGCGATGAAGTTCCTGTAATAGTTTGTAAATCCAAGGAATCTTTGTAAGGCATGGGGGCCTACTGGTTGGGGCCAATCTCGAATTCCTTGGAGCTTCTCAGGGTCCATGGTGAAACCACGATTGGAGATAAGGTTGAGCCCTTGGTTACCTAGGCCACCTGGTCTTAGGTGGGCCTTGCAGGGTCTCCTAGAGAGGAAGTGCAGAGGAGTGCCCACCACGAACAAGGGTGTGCAGTTGGTGTTCAGGCACGAAAGTTCAGAGGTTGCAGGAGGCTGAAAGAGAGAGTCCGAGTGGATAGCAAGAATCAAGGCCAGTCCAAAATGGACAGGCGAAGCAGGGGTCAGTGCCTGTAGTCAATCCGGGAGTAGTCAGGTCAGACAGAGGACAAGATCCAGGCAGCGATCAGGAGTAGTCCATGGACTGACAGAGGTTGGCTCCAGGCAGCGATCAGTAGTAGTCAGTGAACAGGCAGAGGTCAGGTCCGGACAACAATCAGGAGTAGTCAGAAGCAAGCAAAGGTCAGTACCGTGAGATCAGTCCAAAGGGTACTACCAGGGATGGAGAGACGAAGGAACAGAAGGCACTGGAACAGGAGACACAGGAGACGCTGGAACAGGAGACGCTGGAACAGGCAAACTAGAGACACCGGAGTGTGCGACCTGATTGCCAAGGCAAGGAAGTAGTGTCTGACCACTTCCTTAAGTCCTGCTAACAATCAGCTGGGATCCGCCCCTGGCCCTTTAAGAGGCCGAGTGGTCCGTGCACGCCTAGGGGCGGGGCCGACGCCATGGAGAAAGCCGAGCCCTGCCATGAGGCCTGGACAGGAGACAAAGCGCGGGGAAGCCGGGGACACCGCGAACTGGCTGCGGCTGCGGAAGAGGAGAGCCCGGCACTTGTGGACGGGAGAGAAAGGTGAGCAGGCCCGGCTGCGGAGCGGACGCGGCCGGGAAGCGCAACAGGGACTTGGTCAAGGAGAGAGTTTATTTTGCTCTGATGAAAGAGGCTGTTTTGATACCTATCTACAAAACTGAACCAAGTCATGGTAGTGCAGAGGATGATAATGCTGATGGAGAAATCTACTTTTAACAAACAGAAAAGATTGCGTTAAGAACAAAACAGACTATGGCAATCTGTAATTTTAGAATGTATAGCAAACCTAAGAGCCATTAGTACAGTTTGTAATAATCAGGTCCATATAATGAACTCATAAGAGTGGCAGGAATGTGTGCATAAGTGCAGTTTGTAAGATCCTCTTCTATAGATTGTGTTCTTTTCTGGGCTTCCAAAGCTCTGTTAGAATATTTCACATCTTATTTTATATTTCTAGCCCCAGGTTTGCTATGGCAACTCAGGGGTAGATTCTATAGCGAGAGCTAAGAAAATTCTGTGACCAGGTTTCTTAACTTGAGTGGCAATTCTGTGTCACATTTGCATAAATTTAGACAGTTTGCATATTAAATAATGTAATATTTTTGTACATGATAAAAATAAAATCATTTTCTGACCTTTCATCTGTGTCTGGACAAGATTTTCCTCTCGCCAATATCCAGCCTCCCATTTTGTGTTTTGGGAGGGCTGGGTTGGGAGAAGGGAGGCCAGGACTTGGGGGAGGGTGAGAGAGAACGGGGATCTGAAATAGGGAGGGCATTGGAAGAGAAGGAGGAGAAGAAGAAAGTCAAAAAGAATTAGGAGGGAAGAAAGAGAAAGGAAAAGAAACAAGGAGAAAGTCCCACAGACCTCGCTCTGTTTCCCATCACGGATTGCCCCTCTTCCCTGCCTGCCACAGCTGACCTTCTTCCCATCCAAACCCCACTTTAAAAACATAAGATCTGCCACGATGGATCAGTCCAAGGTCCAGTGAGCCCAGCATCCTGTCTCCAACAGTGGCCAGTCTAAGTCACAAGCACTTGGCAGATCCCAAAAAGAAGATCTGTTTCTTGTTACTCGCTCCCAGGGATGGCCAGGCTTTCCCTCATCTGCCTAGCTAATAGGGTTCTAGGGACAGTTCCTCCAGGAACCTGTCCAGCTCTCTTTTAAATCCCATTATAGGTAGTCATCTTGACCGAGGGTTACCAACTGACTCCAGATTTTCAGGACAGATTGATCCAGTCCTGGTTTTGCCTCACTGAATGCAGGGGCTTATGGTCTTGCTTTCCTAAGGAAGTGCAATAGGGAAGTCAGAACTACAAGTGCCTACATGTGATGGGGTTAAACCAGGACTGGATGTACCTGCCCTGAAAATCTGGAGCTAGTTGGGAACTCTGCCTTGAAAATGTTTTTTGGCAACAGCTTGATTGTGCATTAAATAAAAAAAAGTACTTTCTATGATTTGTATTCAATTTGCTGGTTCTTAGTTTCATGGCCTGTCCCCTGCTTTTAGTATTATTTGAAAGAGAAAATAACCATCCTTTTAATTTACCCATTCCACCCCAGTCATAATTTTATAAATTTCTATTATGTCTCGCCTCAGCCATCTCCTTTCCAAGCTGAAAGATTGCCTTCAAGCATTGCCTCTCATCATCGGAGAGCTGTTCCATCCCCTTTATCATTTTTGTCACTTCCTTTTCTTTCTTTTTTTTCAGATGAGGTGGTCAGAACTGCACACAATACTCAAGATGCAATCGTACCATGGCTGCATACAGAAACAATATGATACTCTCCATTTTATTCTCAGTTCCTTTTTGGGTCATTCGTAACATTCTGTTTGCTTTTTTTGACCACCACTGCACATACGACTGAGGCTTTCAGTATACTGTCCACAAAGACTCTGTAGTGAAACAAGAGTTTTAACCATTACTATTATTTGTCTGTCATACGAAACTCCTTTTACTTAGTGAGATTTTCATGAGGATCTTGAGCTGGACAACATGTGGCAGTATAACAATGCAGTGTTCCATAGTCACCAGCAGCAGGAGCTGACAGGATTAAGGATTGATCAATGATGTATCTCTATTTAATTATGTTGGATTGTAAAGCTTGTTGCTAATTTATGTTCATTGTAAACCGAGGTGATGTTTGTTAACGAGCCGCAGTATATAAAAACCCTTAATTAAATAAATAAATAAGCACAGAATCAGAACGAGTGGTTGACATCACTCTGCTGCGGAAGCTCCAAGACAGTAAACAGGTGAATTTTCAAAGGAGTTAATAAGTACATTTTAAAAGCTCTGTGCGTGTGAATTACAGGGGTTACACGGGTGGCCGAGCCCTACTCATGCCGCACCATTTTCGGAAAGACCCGGCCACACGCGCAACCCCCGTTACATGCCGAAGTGCCAGGCCTTTTAAAAGGAGCAGGGCGGGGGGCAGGCTGGGACAGTGCCATTACACCCTGTCCTGGGGAAGCGTGCACTGGTAGACGTTTACTTCTGCTCCCGAGGAGCAGTAAGTATAAAAATAAAAAAATTGGGCTAGGTAGGGTTAGGTTAGGGAGGAAAGGGGAAGAGGAAGGAAGGATAGGGTTAGGGTTAGAGAAGTTCCCCCCCCCCCCCAGTTCACTCCTTAATTGGAACGGGCTGAGAGGGAACTGGGAAAAAGGGCAATTGCTTCGCAGCATGTAATTTGACAATCCTCCTCTAAGTCGCGGGCCGCCCGCACGTGTGCGGATCTTAAAATCTGCCTCGCAGGAGCGCGTGGACATCATATTTTATAACATGCGTGCGGCGACGTATGCATGTTATAAAATCGGCGCGTCCATGTGCACGCACCAGGAGGCGCGCGTGGGTCTTAAAATCGATCCCTTTGTGCATAAATGTAACTACTATTATAATAAAGTGCACTTACTCAAGTAAATCCTATGGACAATTCAATGGCATATATTATAGCAATTTTCAAAAGCTCATTTACATGCATAAAATGTATTTACATGCATAAAACCCAGTTTTATGTGCTTTTGAAAATCAGGCCCTTACAGTTTAAAAGTGGATCAGAGAGAGAAAGAGAGCACACCATAAGATTAAAAGCCTTGCTGAAGAGGACCCTGTGAACATTTTATGTTAAAAATGCAGCTTAAAAGAAAACCCTACCTACTGCATAATATTTAGTAATAAAAATGTTCACCAGAATATAATAAAAGTTGAACAAGTTGTCAGATGCTGCCCAAGGAAAGGATCTTACTTAGCAATCTTGAAAGTTTGCAACATTCTTTAGCCTTGCCATAGTAAAATCTTTACCGAACTTTCTTGTTGGTTTTCTTTTAGCTAATGTTAACTTAAATTTTTTATTTAAATTGTTTAATGTATTTGCCAAAGGTAACGATTAAGTTCCTGCAAATTTTGTTTAAATGTAAACCGATGTGATATGTAAAATCGAACACCGGTATATAAAAGTAAATAAATAAATAAATAAAAATAAATAAATTGAAAATACTACTTTTAACTTCATTTTTAAATTACTTTATGAATTTCTTGGCAACAGATTGCAAAAGTAGAACAAATATCAGGCTCAAAGTGACCAAGAATTCACTCCCAAATCCAGTCAATTGCAAAAAGAACTAAAATAAAGATTAACATTTAATAGGATGATCATATTTATATAATATAGAACACTCATATCAAAAAGAAATAATATCATTGGGGCCCGATATACTATTGAGTAAATTTTCAAAGGAGTTCCTGGCAGAAAATTAGCATGTATGCACACAAGTAGTCTGAATTTGCAGATGTGCTATTTTATAAACATTGAAAGTATGTGTGTATTTTCAGTTTCGTGCACACATTTACCTGCCCAAAAAATGGGCGGTCTAGGAACATTCTGGGCTGGTGCCAAAAGTTACGCATGTAAGTTGCTATTATATACGAGATTTACCTGTATACATTAGGTAACTTATTCATGCTGTTATACACCTACTAATTATCTAGCACAATTGATATCAGACATCAGTTGTCTGCTACTTTTGGGTAGGAGGCCTGGGGTAGTTCAAAGTGAAATACTAGAATGGTCTTGGTGAACTGGAGATGGAATGGATGAACGGGCAGAGGTATTCGCAAACTGGTGATTTCAAATGTGCACGCACATTTTTAAATATACCTGCCTCCACTTATAAATCAAGGTTTTACATGTACATGTTATATTAATTTTGTGTGTAAAATATACATGCGTATGTTTATAAAATAGGTAAAGTAAGAACTTTCAATGCATTGCCAATATTTGCAGGTACTGAAAAATACGTGCTATTACTATCAATGGTAACATGGAATAGACTTAGTTTTTGGGTACTTGCCAGGTTCTTATGGCCTGGATTGGCCACTTTTGGAGACAGGATGCTGGGCTTGATGGACCCTTGGTCTGACCCAGTATGGCATTTTCTTATGTTCTTCTTATGTGCATATTTTCAGAGCAGAACTATGCTGTATTTTATAAAACCATGCAGAAAACTGCTGCAGAGTTTCTAAAATACTAGGATAAATCTCCATGTGTCTATTCACACATGCAAATAGGTTTGAAAGTTATCTTCTATGAGGTCAATATTCAAAAACTTCATTTTTAAATAGGGCATATTCGGCCACTTATCCAGCTAAATTATAGCTGGATATGTTATTATCCAGCTATAATTTAGCAAGATAAAAAAGGGGCATGCTGGGGAGGGGTTTAATTATCTGGCTAACTTAGCCAAATTTCAGATATATCTGGCTAGTTAACTTTAGACCTGCTTCAAAGTAGGTCTAAATTTATCTGGCCTTGTGCGGCCGGCTAACATGCTACTTAACCGGATATCTTTAAAAGATATCAGACTAAGTAGTGCTGGTAAAACCTTTAAAAAAAAGAAATAAAAGTTCCAGCGGTGCAATCTCCACCCCTCCCCCCTACAAAAAACCCCCATCATACATGGCCTGTCAGGCCAGGCTTCCTGCACCCCCCAAAACCTGTGTTAATACAGTAGAAGTCATCAAGTTTATAGGCAGAGCCCCCAGACCCGATTTCCACAAATTATTAAGATCGGGCTGTCCCCTTCCCCCCCCCCCCCCCCCCCCACTAACCCGCAGTGCTGAAATATAGTGCCGCCTACCTCCATACCCACCTGACCTTCCACACCCCCAACATCCTAACTTTCCCTGCCTGGAGCAAGACACTCACTTCCCTGCTCCCGGCGCCTCCAGCACTGCTCTGACTGAAACCGCGCTGGGATCGTAAGATTGAACATACATGTATAACTTTAGGCCAGTATATTCAGCGCAACATTTATTCAGATGAATATACGAAACAAGTTATCTGGATAACTTTAGCTGGATACCTTGTCCACTACCTGCCTTACTGAATATGACGCCCTATATGTATGAAATAAATACATATCATATCTTCTTACAATTGTTTGCAATGATTGGTCCCACTGAATGCATGCAAATGTTTGCATTCAGCGCTTCCAAATAAGTAAATAAATACACGAGGAAAGCGCAATGGTGTAATACAAACTCAAGGGCACTAATATACTTCCGTTACCAAATAATCAAGAAGCCACAGTCCATAGTCCATGCCACTGGGGCCCTATGCACTTCGGGGCAGATTTTCGAGGATTTACGTGCGTAGGAGGGGGTTACGCGCACCGGGCCTATTTTCAAAAGGCCCGGCGGCGCGCATAAAGCCCCGGGACGCGTGTAACTACTTGGGCTTGAAAAAAGGGACAAGGCAGGGCGGGACTGGAGTGTTCAGGCACAGCGGCCATTTGCGGTTGTGCCTGGGATCGCGCGCCGGCCAATGGCCGGCGCGCGCAACTTACACCTACCCAAGGCAGGAGTAACTGGGTAAGAAAAATGTTTTAGGGGAATTTAGCTTAGGGCTGGGGGGCGGGAGAGTTAGGGGAAGGGAAGGGCCGATTTCGGAGCGGCCTGGGAGGGAACGGAGGAAGGCAGTGCGGCTCGGCGTGTGCAAGTTGCACAATTGTGCACCCCCTTGCGCGCGCCGACCCCAGATTTTATAACATGTGCGCGACTGCGGGTGCAAGTTATAAAATCGGGCGTACATTTGTGCGCGCCGGGTGCGTATGTTTTAAAATCTGCCCCTTCATGTTTCAATCAGTCTGCTTCAGGGCGAAATGATGGCTAGAAATCCAAAGTTAACAATGCCTGAAACCTACCGATATGTAATTCAAATTGCATTACAGTCAGAATTTCTGACTGATTCGTATTAGTAATGAGATATATGACATGCCACATGCTGCCAATGCCTGCCAAATGTAAAGTCCGACTTTATTTTCTATGTGACAGCTTCCAAGAGTTGCAGAGAAATTGAAGGGGGAGCCACTTTATAAAGTTAAAAAAAAAAGTAACCAGGAAAGAAAACAAAAATCAGATAGTGAATTTATTTATACGGTATGGGGAACTTTTGAACTAGTGCATGATGACCTGGCAGTTTCTGCTAAGCAATTTCTTTTTCCTTAACAGATCTGAGGGTATTTGAGAAACCCGTGATACAGACCACCAGCAAGACATCCAGAGGAAGCAGACAGCTCGTTACCTGACCATTGATCCTCTCATTGACACTTCCCATGTGTCAAAGGGCTATCATATTAATGGTCCCATTTGAAAAAAAAATCATAGTCTCTGTGTACTACACAATATTTTGAAAGAACATAATACCTTAAAAAATAAGGTCTTCAGGCCTGAGTCACTAAGACTTTCCTCTCATTCTGCATCTGGGAAAAGAAAAAGCTTAAAGGCAGATTTTAAGACCCACGCGCAGGCATCCATGTGCATGTGCACGCAGTGGCCGGTGCGCACACATGCATGTGCCGATTTTTTATAACATTAATTACACAAATCTTAGAGAGCCAAAATGTATATATAAAACATACAAAGTTTATTGAAAATCCCACACATATATACCTATGTAGACATTAAAACTAAGCTAGCACACTCACTCATTCATATCCACAAATTAAAAAATATGTCTTTTTGAGATACAAAAAAGTACAGATGTACATTGTTATTACAAATTAATTTCACAAATGCCCATGGTTTATCATAATTGGTAAATTGCATATATTATATATTGCCACGATTAAGTAGAGTCATTTGTTCCAAATGACTCTACTTAATCGTGGCAATATATAATAAATGCAATTTACCAATTATGATAAACCATGGGCATTTGTGAAATTAATTTGTAATAACAATGTACATCTGTACTTTTTTGTATCTCAAAAAGACATATTTTTTAATTTGTGGATATGAATGAGTGAGTGTGCTAGCTTAGTTTTAATGTCTACATAGGTATATATGTGTGGGATTTTCAATAAACTTTGTATGTTTTATATATACATTTTGGCTCTCTAAGATTTGTGTAATTAATGACAAGACTATAGAGAGTTGTATTTATATACCCTTTGTGTAAATTTACCATACTGATTTTTTATAACAGGCAGGCGCTCATAATCCCGCGCACATTATAAAATCGGCTACCCACACGCACATTTGCACATGATTTTACATTGATGTTCACATATGCGCGCGAATCCCATCTTGATCGCGTAAGGGGGGGTATTTTTGTAAGTATGCACAGCGACACGATAGGTCCAATTCCCTCTTCTCGCCCAATTAACCCCTGTAAAGGAGCGAACTTCCTAAACCTCCTGCCTAACCTGCCTCCCTTTTACCCAACAGCCCTGACCCCTAAAACCCCACTGACTACCCTAGATTTTTTTTTGTTTTCATACTTACCCACAGTCAATAGCAGCAGCAGGTTCGCGGTCGTCCAATCCCGGCGCGTGCTTCTTCGCGACACTGACTTGGTGGCACTGTCCTGGCCGCCCACACTCCACCCAGACCCCACCCCCGGCCTACCCAGGCCCGCCCCTTTTTCATGCTTCCTTCTTTATTCGCATACCGGGAGATACGCACGTGGCTGTGGGCCTCTGAAAATCTGCAAGGCCCGCGAGCAACTCCCGGGTTTCCCACGCACAGGGCTTTTAACATTAGCCCTTTAGTCAAGCAGGCCCTCAGTATACCATTTTTAACTTGCTGGGTGTATTTTGTGAGAGAATACACATTATGATGGTGGTTACATGTTTCTTTTGAGAGAACAAAAAATAAAATAGAAAAAGTAATAATGCTGTGAAAACCTTTTTCAGGATGAATGAGAAACAAAAGGCTGTTGGGATTGCATACAAAGTCAAACCTTTCTAATCCAGTGGAGGGGGGCGGGGGGTGAGGCGGGGGCGACGTTGGAAGTAAACTAAGTAAAGAGGCAAACCAACTGGCCTTTCTGATCTCTGGCTCAGCTTTGGGGACTTTCAGTAGTAGAATGGTTCCAGGTGTTTGTTCTTCACCAGACGCATTTAAAAACTGCACTGAGCTGTTTACACACTTTTAGCTCTGGCTCAGCAAATACCACCTCACAGACAAATTATAATTGATATACTTTTACTGGACACGCCCAGTTTAACTTTTACAGCAACTAAATTCACTTCAGCACAATGCAATGTTTATATTTAATTTAAATACGACTGCTCTGTGTCCCAGTTATGTTTTTCTTGTGTGCCGGGGCTTTGCCAATCGCTAATATTGGCTCCCTAGTAAATTTCCAGCAATGGACGGTAGGAGAGGTTTTTTTGATATCTAGGATTCCTCCCCTCACCATGACCCCCAGCTTTCTGGGGGAGGCTTGTGTGAGATATAAAAACTCCCATGAGCATGCTCAGTCTTTAGTGGGTAGAAATGATTGGGGAAGGAGAGGAGCTCTTAAGGGTCTTGGCCTCATCCCTGAGGGTCCAGTGATTTTAAGGAGTGCTATTGCATTTTGAGAAGATTTTTTGGAGAAATATTGATCAGTCCAGAGGGAAGGGCAAACCCTCCACCCCCACCTCTATGGTATCCCAAGAGCTGCGTCAAAAGATCTTTTGCCCAGGTTTAAGAAGACAATATAGAGACTTGTGGAGACTTCTGAGAACTTAGATTACATCTGGAGTTTTTGACTAGTTGGGACCTGTTTTTTTGTGCTTGGGGATATTTTTGTATGTCGACCAGTCTATGCTGGAGCATATCCTACCCTACAAGGGGAGGATCTTTTTGCTATGGATGAAAGTGCAAGAGAAGGGAGAGTGGTCAGAAGATCTAAAATGGACAAGGAAATCATTGTTTTTATTGTGTTAAGATTTTTTTTTTAATTTTTTTATTTAGCATCTTTTACAATAACAAAGATTACTTTGCTTTGAAATACAAGAGATTATATATAAGAAATACATTATCCTTAACAAAATAAACTAGTCATGAAAATATTCTTTTATTCTATTCCCGATAATTTGCTGGGGGGGGGGGAAGTAAAACAAAGAAGGAGTATTATAGGATAATATGTATTTCGTTAAACTTTCCTGATATCCATATCATTCTCTATATGCGCGATTTTAACTAGTGGGGACATGCACTCTCGCGCTCAAGAACTCCCTTAGCTGTTCAGGATTATAAAAAATATAAATATTCCCAGCATACTTAATTACACATTTTGTAGGATAACGTAATAAGAAATTAGCACCCATTGCAATAGCTTCTGGGCGCATTACCAAAAAAGCTTTTCGTCGTAATTGCGTTGCTCTGGACAAATCAGGAAAAATTCGGATCAGGCCTCCAAGATATGTAACATTAATATTCTTAAAGTAATTTTTCATTATTTGACTCCTATCATATTCTGAAAACAGGGAAACAAAAAACAGTTCTTTCCACTATTTCACAGCCTGAACTTTCTAAATATTCTGACAAGTTGCTAAAGTTCCCCAAATCACCAATTGGTGATATCTGTATTTGACTCTGTCTCTATTGTAGATATAATATCTTTTTTACCACTGGTATCTGGTCTTCCGGCATTTTCAGTATTTCTTTAAGGTACCTTTTGAAGGTTATTAGGGGGATCTCTCCCACTACTCTGGGGAAATTTAATAATCTCAGATTCAATTGCCTCAGGTAATTTTCTACTGATTCCAGCCTATGCATTGAGGATGACTGCTCCCGCATAAGCACAACATTTGAATCAGTCACCATCTTTAAGTCATTTTTAACCTCCATTAAGGCCTGGGTTTGTTCTTCTTTCCTTAGTTTACATTCTTTTTCTACAGAGTCAATTTTCATGGAAGCTATCTCCATTCGCTGGACCTGTTTGTTGTGCCCGGTGGCCATCCCCACAATTAAATCCCATAGGGATTCCAATGTTATTACAGCCGGCTTCTTAATCTCCAGGGGCTTCAATAAAGGGATTCTTTTTCCCTCCTCTTTTCCTACTCCTGTTATATTCAACTGTGGTAGCGTTTCTCCTCTCTCTCACCGAGTCCTCTGGAAAGTTGGAGGTAATTGAAGACCTCTCCCATTCGCAGCAGTGCCAAGTAGCTCACCCAAATGAGTCTGCTCAATAAGGTCACTCACCGGTGACTCAGCTTGTTCGACGCTTTTAGGAGGAGACGTTCACGGCTGCAATTGCAGCTCTGAAGGGCTCAGCAATATCTCCCCAGGCGGCGTTGGGACTCCTCTCCCCGTCCCACCAGCGGGGCTCGGTGCCCTCATCTCCGATATAGGTGACGCAAACTGAAGAATTGTTCGCTGTCCTGCGGGGATCTGGGGTTCAAGTGGGTAAATCCTGATTTTCTCCTTTCTCGTATGTGGCATGAAGTAAGAGTGATTATTTCAAAGAAATTCTGGAGAATTGCAGGAGCGTTTTAGCTTTGCGTCCATTCAGGGAGCCATCTTGTTTTTCCCCCCATAGTTAAGAATTTTTTATGTTATTTTTGTTCTTTGTAAAGTAAAAGTAAACTGGTTATTTTGAACACCATGCTGGACTCTATTTGGGTTTGTATTTTCCTCTTGTCCAGTGCACTGGTTGAATGGATGGACACTAGTTTGATTTTTTTCTATCTATTTGCTAATTTTGGCTTCCTTTCTCTTATATTGGACAATCTTGCATGTAGTGGGGGTTTTCCAGCTGGAATGTGAGTCTTTGCTACAGTAGTAACTGACCATGCCTGGGGCCCAGGAAGAAAGTTTCCCTCCCCTAATCCGGACCTGGACCTGGCCCCGTAACCCCTCTGGTTGATGCTAACCACACAAACGGGGGACCTACTACACTTGTGAAACAGAAGTGGCTTTCAGTTAAAAAAAAACAAACAAACATGCAAATTAATCTAGCTGTAGGGCCAAATATTGGTAACCTGTTGCTAATAATGATGATGATGATGATGCTGTTGCATCTCTTATTAGTGGCTTTCCATATGGCTGTGAAGACCAAGCCTAGATACACAGAGCTGGATGCACTTTGCACACTGTAAGCCCATATCTGTGATGTTTGACAACACAGCTCTGTGGTGCTTTTCAACTGCAGCCTCGAGGCAGTTTCATTGATCCCATTCTAAGCTGCTGCATGCTATTTTTGTAAGGGTCCACCAGTGGATCCTCTCCTGCACTATTTGCTTGAGTTGTTTGGGAATGAAGCTAGCTCACTTAAGACTGCTCTTGAGAAAGCTTCTGAAGCATTTGTACAAATGGCCTTTTATTTGCACTGCATCGATTCTTCATACACAATATGACCAGATATACAGTTGGCACCCTACCCCCTATCTTCACCCTTTTCCTCTCCCACCCCTGTACAAGAAGGTAATATATTTTGCTTCAGATAAAGAGAGTTGCCCTTTATAGTGGAATGCATAACCACAGAATATACTTACAATTCAAACAATGCAATATGATTTACAAAACTGTTGCACAAGCATAGCATGACCTTTGTCAAGCAATCACAAACCTAATAAATTTTCACTTCCATAAGCCTTACCTTAGGAAACCTTCATATTGTGCTGTAAGGGGTTAATCTCTGAAGTGCAACAGTCAAAGCTGCATCCCTCCCTTTTCTTCACATTGCTGCCTCATCGCCATTGTCCACCTCATATGTTGAGTACATTACCCCTTCAGAGAGACTCTAATCCATCAATAAAAGATAAGGAGTGACAAGATTTCCCAGGAGTTGAGTAGTTCTGGAAGGAGAAGGCTCATCCCAACTACAGAAGACAGAGAGTGACTAGCCGCACCCTGGCTTACTGGTGGACATTTTGCAATGGAGGAGACAGGAAGCAAGCCCTTTGACCCATAGGTGTCCTGTCCCAACTAGAATTTTTTTTCACCTGTTGTGGACCCTCAAAATGGCTACCTCTGCCACAGGTCCGATAGTGATGTCTTCACTTATTGGAGACTCCCCAAACACCCCTGATGTGGCTATGCTTGAGCATTAAGTTTTCAACTGCCTCTTGAATACTGCTAGTAAAAATATCAAGGTCATGGGGAGTTTAAAGCACCAGACAAGTGGAGAAACTCATAAGATGCCCTATTCAAGAAACATAAGAAATGCCATCTTGGGTTAGACCAAATGACCATCAAGCCCAATATTTGGTGATCCCAAAGAATAAGTCCAATCCTTCTTGCTTATAACCAAGAATAAGCAGTGGCTTTCCCAAGTCTGCATGGCTAATAATGACTTAAGGACTTTTCCTCTAGGAACTTGTCTAAACCCTTTATAAAACCAGCCAGTGGCATGCAATGACATTCTAAGCAGGGGATTCAATAAATACACAACATCCCCTTCCCTCCTCCCCCCTACCTCCCCCCACCCCTCCATGCTGGCATAATCCCATTCTTTTCCCTCTCCCTCTCCCCCCCCCCAAATTCCCTGGCTAATTTCCTAATTTCCCCCATCCCCACCACCACCATTCCCGCACCTTTATCCCAAAGAGTGATATTTGACTTCCCAATAAGTGAGACTGAAGGCCAAACAGTGAGATTTTTCTGGTGCTGTGTGTCTGTCATATAAATCTGGAAAGATGTAGTATTATATTATTTTGCATATGAAAGAAGCAACACAAAATGATATTTAACCTTCTTTAATTTCATTTATATTGTAATTGTTTAATCCCACACAACAAAACTCTATGTATTTTCATCCCCTCTTCCCAACATCATCCTAGGTTCTCCACTTCCCCCAGCTCCTCCTAGGTTCCTTTCCTAATAACAGATTTTTATATGAAAAACAACATTCACAGTACTGCCTTCTGAGGTAAAAATATACTTATAACAACATGTATATTATATTTACATGCACGGCTGTGCTGTCAACCGAAAACCTTACAAAAATAGTAAAAAAGATACTTGGAACCCATATGGTATTAGGCCCATTGTAACACGTGTTGTATGTGGGTTTGGCTCTCCATGAATAAACTGAATTACAATTACAATATACTGAAACAGCACTAATTGCCTAAACTTGAACTTACCTATGAAAAAGGAACGCTGCCAATATTATACCAGGCTCTAAATCACCAATATTCCTCCTATTAGGAAAACAGCACAAGCCAGGCTGATATAGATCCCTACATAGCAACTATACACTGGCAGAATATAGATGGACCCTCAACAAATACAGAATAAAAAGAGCATAATTATAAACAGAAATGTGCAGACAAAAACTGAACTGGAAACCACAAGCCAGAACTGTATGCAGTACAACAATGGAAAAATAGAATCACCATTTTTGAGAAAAAAAATCAAACAATAAAATCAAGAAATACAAAATCAATACTAATAAAATCATACAAAATTAAAAAATAAAAATTTCATAAAAGCTGAATAATATTAACATTCAACAATTAAAAACTCAAAAACATGTTCCAAACACCAATAAAATATTTCAAAACAGACACAAACATCCAATAATTAAAAATAATAAGGATTTTTTAAAAAAAACAAACACTGCTCTCCATTTCTGGGAACTTTTAATTTCCAGGTGCCCTGAGATTGTTGTGGTTAGCAGGTAGAAAGGAAGGGAGGTAGTTGCACACAAGTTTTATCCTCTCTCATTCATACATCCACATACATTCTCCCTAACTCTCACATACTCAGTCTCTCACACACACACATGCAGGCTGTCTCTTTCACAGGCTCATACAGACACAGATAAGCTTTCACTCTCACATGCTCACTCTCACACACAGGCTGTCTCTCACTCTCATATGCTGTCTCTCACAGAAACAAGCTTTCAATCTCACATGCTCAGTCTCATAGAGAAACAAACAGTGTCTCATTTTCATATACTATGACTCACTGAGACGCACATACACAGGCTCTCTCTCACACTCACATGCTCAGTTTCATATAGATACACATACATGCAAGCTGTCTTGTACACTCATAGGCTTAGTCTCACACAGACCCACATATAGGCTGTCTCATTCTCACATGCTCAGTCTCATGCAAACACACACACAAGCAGGCTGTTTCTCACACTCACATGCTCAGTCTCACGCCAACACACACACACGCAGGCTGTTTCTCACACTCACATGCAAACACACACTCGCGCAGGCTGTTTCTCACACTCGCATGCTCAGTCTCACGCAAACACACACACACAGGCTGTTTCTCACACTCACACACAAACACACACACACGCAGGCTGTTTCTCACACTCGCATGCTCAGTCTCATGCAAACACACACACACGCAGGCTGTTTCTCACACTCGCATGCTCAGTCTCACGCAAACATACACACGCAGGCTGTTTATCACAATCGCATGCTCAGTCTCATGCAAACACACACACACGCAGGCTGTTTGACATACTCACATGCAAACACACACACACACAGGCTATTTCTCACACTCGCATGCTCAGTCTCATGCAAACACACACACACAGGCTGTTTCTCACACTCGCTTGCTCAGTCTCACGCAAACACACACACACACGCAGGCTGTTTCTCATTCGCATGCTTAGCCTCACGCAAACACACACACACGCAGGCTGTTTCTCACACTCACATGCTCAGTCTCACGCAAACACAAACACATGCAGGCTATCTTTCATTCACATGCTTAGTTTTATATAAATACACACACATGCAGGCTGTCTCTCACACTCACATGCTAGGTCTCACACAGGCACACATATGCAGGCTGTCTTTCATTTCCACATGCTTGGTCTCATTCAGACACATACACGGAGGCTGTCTCTCACTCTCAGATGCTCAGACTAACTCAGACACCCAAACAGGCTGTCCCTTACACTCACATGCTCAGTCTCACTTTGACAAACACACATACACAAACATGCTGTTTCAATCTTCCAAGAAGCACAAGTGGGCAGAAACAGACTCAGCCTGTCCTCCACTAGCCCCCACGGCCTACAGGAAACTTAATTTTTCTTGGGGCAACTAAGATTGATACTGATCCTTTTTAAAATTCCAGCCCGCACTGCTCCTCCTCTTCAATCAGTCCCGAAGGAGGCCTGGAGCCCATGCTGATCCTCTTTCTCTGACTTAGCCACATGGTCTCTCTTTCCCATGCGGGCCCACTCCAAGAAAGAGATCTAGGCGTCATAGTGGATAACACATTGAAATCATCGGTTCAGTGTGCTGAAGCAGTCAAAAAAGCAAACAATGTTGCGAATTATTAGAAAGGGAATGGTGAATAAAACAGAAAATGTCTTAATACCTCTGTATCATTCCATGGTGAGACCGCACCTTGAATATTGCATACAATTCTGGTCGCCGCATCTCAAAAAAGATATAATTGCGATGGAGAAGGTATAGAGAAGGGCGACCAAAATGATAAAGGGAATGGAACAGCTCCCCTATGAGGAAAAACTAAAGAGGTTAGGACTTTTCAGCTTGGAGAAGAGACGGCTGAGGGGGGATATGATAGAGGTGTTTAAAATCATACGAGGTCTAGAACGGGTTAATGTGAATCAGTTATTTACTCTTTCAGATAATAGAAGAACTAGGGGGCACTCCATGAAGTTAGCATGTGGCACATTTAAAACTAATCGGAGAAAGTTCCTTTTCACTCAATGCATAATTAAACTTTGGAATTTGTTGCCAGAGGATGTGGTTAGTGCAGTTAGTGTAGCTGTATTTAAAAAAGGATTGGATAAGTTCTTGGAGGAGAAGTCCATTACCTGCTATTAATTAAGTTGACTTAGAAAATAGCCACTGCTATTACTAGCAACAGTACATGGGATAGACTTAGTTTTTGGGTACTTGCCAGGTTCTTATGGCCTGGATTAGCCACTGTTGGAAACAGGATGCTGGGCTTGATGGACCCTTGGTCTGACCCAGTGTGGCATGTTCTTATGATCTTATGTTCTTATGTTCTCTTCTGGTCTGCACTGAAAAGGAGAAACCATTCCACTCCCCGACTCTCCTCCACCCCCGGTGCTATATTGTGCTCCTACCATGTGACAGGGGCCGACCAATGGCACCAGTAGCCCCTGTGACATAGTAAGGGCAAAGGCTATTGGCGCCATTTTGATTACTGGCAGCCGATACCCGAGTGCAGGAGATCACTCCCGGACCCCCACTGAATCACCAGGGATCCGGTCCCCAAGACTTTCCAAAAGTCCCTGGTGGTCCAGCGGGGGTTCGGGAGTGATCTCCTGCACTTTGCTTGGGTTTCCAAATTTTCCCTGTGAATGGCAAGATGAATAAAACCAATTTAAAGCCTTGCAGCAGCTCCAACTGCCTCATATGCTACAGATAATATCAGCACATGTACCTGACCTCACCCACTGTGCCTGTCTGTCCACTGTCCAGCCCTTACATCACTACAAGGGCCTGACCTCAAACGCTGTGCCTGCCCGTCTAGCCCTTACATCACTACAAGGGCCTGACCCCAAACGCTGTGCCTGTCTGTCCAGCCCTTACATCACTACAAGGGCCTGACCCCAAACACTGTGCCTGTCTGTCCAGCCCTTACATCATTACAAGGGCCTGACTTCAAAAGCTATGCCTGTCTGTCCAGCCCTTACATCACTACAAGGGCCTGACCTCAAATGCTGTGCCTGTCCGAGTTTAGTTCTAGTATTTCTAATTTCAGTTTCATGTATTTGTGCATCACGTCTTTACAAAATATTCTTTTTCCTGTTTTGCAACATTTGGAATGTAAGAACATAAAAAGCTGACTTAAGATGTTTGTTTGGAGCTTGCATATTTCATATGCTCAATAGTTTTCATAATATGGGCCATTTTCCCTAAATCTTTCTTAGGTGCTAACATTAATGTTTCTAGTACTATAGAAAACTGGTGGTAGTTGCATTCTAATTCATCCTCTGTGTTCCCATAGTTTACAGAGGCACTGTGTAGGATACAAAGTCAATATAGGTTGATATTGTAGATTTGGACTTGAGTAGCAGTTTTCTTATTTCTGAGAGCTCTTCCAAGTTCCTTTGTCATCAGCTGAAGTGCATAAGCATAAGAACATAAGAAAATGCCATACTGGGTCAGACCAAGGGTCCATCAAGCCCAGCATCCTGTTTCCAACAGTGGCCAATCCAGGCCATAAGAACCTGGCAAGTACCCAAAAACTAAGTCTATTTCATGTAACCATTGCTAATGGCAGTGGCTATTCTCTAAGTGAACTTAATAGCAGGTAATGGACTTCTCCTCCAAGAACTTATCCAATCCTTTTTTAAACACAGCTATACTAACTGCACGAACCACATTCTCTGGCAACAAATTCCAGAGTTTAATTGTGCGTTGAGTAAAAAAGAACTTTCTCCGATTAGTTTTAAATGTGCCCCATGCTAACTTCATGGAGTGTCCCCTAGTCTTTCTACTATCCGAAAGAGTAAATAACCGATTCACATCTACCCGTTCTAGACCTCTCATGATTTTAAACACCTCTATCATATCCCCCCTCAGTCGTCTCTTCTCCAAGCTGAAAAGTCCTAACCTCTTTAGTCTTTCCTCATAGGGGAGTTGTTCCATTCCCCTTATCATTTTGGTAGCCCTTCGCTGTACCTTCTCCATCGCAATTATATCTTTTTTGAGATGCGGCGACCAGAATTGTACACAGTATTCAAGGTGCGGTCTCACCATGGAGCGATACAGAGGCATTATGACATTTTCCGTTTTATTCATCATTCCTTTTCTAATAATTCCCAACATTCTGTTTGCTTTTTTGACTGCCGCAGCACACTGAACCGACGATTTCAATGTGTTATCCACTATGACACCTAGATCTCTTTCTTGGGTTGTAGCACCTAATATGGAACCCAACATCGTGTAATTATAGCAGTTAATAGCTTCTCGGTATTCACTAGATGCCAACAGAACCACCACACTTTCGGGGCCAACCCATTTCAGGGAACCCTTTCCTGCACAAAGGAAAGGGAACTCTCCCCGGATGTAGCCAGCCTATCTCTTAATGCCCGCCGACCCATGTTGAACCAGAACCGCTGTTCACATGGAAACCTCCTCCACGTCAACTCGACACACTTTGAAGGTTCGTGCTCCACTCTAGGGGCCAACCCATTCTAGGGAGCCCTTTCCTGCGCAAAGGAAAGGGAACTCTCCCCAGGTGTGGCCAGCCTATCTCTTAGTACCCATTGACCCATGTTGAGCCAGAACTGTTGTTCACATGGAAACCTCCACATCGCCACACTTTGAAGGCTCGAGCCCCAATCTAGGGGCCAACCCATTCTAGAGAGCCCTTTCCTGCACAAAGGAAAGGGAACTCTCCCCGGATGTAGCCAGCCTATCTCTTAGTTCCCGCCGACCAATGTTGAACCAGAACCGCTGTTCACATGGAAACCTCCTCCATGTCGACTCGTCACACTTGCCCAGGCTCATGCCCCTCTCTTGGGGTGAACCCATTTTAGGGAGCCCTTTCCTGCACAAAGGAAAGGGAGCTCTCCCCAGGCATAACCAGCCGATCTCTTAGTACCCGTTGACCCATGTTGAACCAGAGCCGCTGTTCACATGGAAACCTCCTCCATGTCGACTCACCACACTTTGAAGGCTCATGCTCCACTCTAGGAACCAACCCATTCTAGGGAGCCCTTTCCTGTGCAAAGGAAAGGGAACTCTCACCGGGTGTAGCCTATCTCTTAACACCCGCTGACCCATGTTGAACCGCTGTTCACATGGAAACCTCCTCCGCCTTGGCCTTCAAAATTCTCATTTGTATATCTGCTATGTCCACCAGATTTTAAAAGACCAACAAGAGCTCATTAGACACCAACGGAACCACCCCACTCTAGGGGCGAACCCATTCTAGGGAGTTCTTTCCTGCACAAAGGAAAGGGAACTCTCTCTGGAGCCAGCCTGTCTTGCCCCTATCAAATCCAAAGGGACCTGAGTACCTCAGCTCTGCCAGCCTGTCTTGCCTTTATCAAACCACAGGGACCAGACTACCTCCGCTCTGCCACCCTGTCTTGCCCCTATCAACTTTCTGCCATGCTGCCTTGCTGCCATACACCAGATGACTCACTCTACTCCTTGTGGTGTTCTTGCCACTATCTTGGTTCCTTAGTGTGTTGGTGCTAGTCTTTCTGCTGCTTTGTCCCTTTATCGGTGCCTTGTGTTTTTTTCTGACACTCTTTCTGCTTGCTATGTTCCCCTTCATTGTGCTGTAGGATGTTGATGCCACTTTGCCTGTCGTGCTGCCTTTGAGGGTTCATGCAACTGTTATCGGTGCTCTCTTTTGAAGCTGTGGTGTGTTTTTGACACTCTCACTGCTGCTTTGCACCTCTGTTAAAGCACTCTTGCCACCCCTGGTACCCCTTTGCCCTTTTACAGTGCCTTAGGCTATTCATGCCACTTTGGTGCCACTTTACTACAGTCTAAGTACCTTGGAGCACTTTTTTCGTTCTGATGATTGCTCCCCAGAAGTTTCATCAGAATTGATAAGAAAACTCTGCAGTCAAAAACAGGCTGCAAATACTTCCCCCATTGACTTAAATGGGAAAACGAAAAATGAATGAAACTAATAAATGAATTGGTTTTTCCCCCCTTTATTTTTTCCTTCTGCACATCCCTAGCAAGTAGATCATTTATAACTAATTGGAGAAAATTATTTTTCGCTCAACACACAATTAAACTCTGGAATTTGTTGCCAGAGGATGAGGTTAGTGCAGTTAGTGTAGCTGGGTCTAAAAAAGGTTTGGATAAGTTCTTGGAGGAGAAGTCCATTATTTTCTATTAATCAAGTTGACTTAGGGAATAGCCACTGCTATTACTGGCATCAGTAGCATGGCATCCACTTCGGGGTAGATTTTAAAAGGAGTGCATGTGTGTGATTCCCAGCAGGTGCACATGGATTCGCCGATTTTATAACATGCGCGCGACGGATGGCTTGCACAGAGGGAGTGAATTTTAGTAAACTATGTGCGGCAACACAATCAGGCCTTCTCCAGTTTCGTCCCAGTCCGCTCCAATTAAGGACTGGACTGGGAAAGAACCTTCCTACCTTCCTACCTTCCTGCCTTACCTGTTTTCCCTTTCCCCTCTTATTTTTTTTCTACTTACTGTTCCTCCCGAGCAGAAGTAGTTTGTGCACGCCGGTCAGCTGCCAGTGCGCGCTTCCCCGGGACAGTGGCCTCCATCCCGCCCTGCCCCGCCTCTCCCCACCCAAACCGTGCCCCCCCCCGGCCTACCCCTTTTTTAGGGCCCAGCACTTGTGTGCGTATCAGGACTTACGCACATGGCCAGGCCCTTTTGAAAATGTGTGCGGCGTGTGCAGGGCCTGGCCACACGTGCAAGTTCTGATTTTTACGCATGTGGCCCTTTAAAAATTCTCATTTTAGTGTTTGGGTACTTGCCAGGTTCTTGTGGCCTGGTTTGGCCACTGTTGGAAACAGGATGTTGGGCTTGATGAACCCTTGGTCTGACCCAGCATGGCAACTTCTTATGTTCTTATGTTCTTTTTTCAAATGCTTTATGAAAATCCAGATATACTCTATCAGTCAATTCATCCTTGTCAATATGTTTCTTAATGCCTTAGAAATATCTTTCAGATTTGAAAGGCAGCATTTCCCTTTCTTAAATCCAGGTTGGTTTTGCCCCATTAATTTATGTCTACCCAGACTGCCTGTAATTTTGTTCTTCAAAATAGCTTCTACAATTTTTCCTGGCACCAACATGAGGCTCATTGGTCTGCAGTTTCCTGGATCACCCCGGAACTCTTTTAAAAAATACACATTAATTTGGCCACCCTCCAGTCCTCGGGTACTGGAACTTATTTTAATGAAAAGAAAGAGATTACTAATAATACATCTGCAATTTAATTTCTGAGTTCTTTCAGTTCTCTGGGTTGTATACGATCCAGTCCCTGTGATTCAGCACTATTTAGTTTGTAGTTTGCTGTATTACATCTTCCCAGTTCACCCTCAAAGAATTTTTCTGGAGTATTTCCCTCTCTCAGTAAAGACTGAAACAATGAATTTCTTTTTTTTTTTTTTTTGCTGTGACTTTGTCTTCCCTGAGTGTTCCTTTTATCCCTTGATCATCTAGTGCAGAGCTTCTGAACTACTGGGTCACAGCAAGATCCATGCTATGCCACGGTGATCTCCCTTCCTTCCTTCCTTCCTTCCTTCTTTCTTCTATGGTAGTATTGCACAACAGCAGAAGCATCTTTAGCACCAGCACACATGGCCTATGCCTCAAGGCTCAAGCTCAGTGTCCTGAGTCTCAGCAGCCCGGTTTTCAATCCCAGCTGGGCCAGGGCTGAAGAAAGCAAGCTGCTGAATAGGTCTGGGCCACATGGCTGAAGAAAGAAGCTTTGAGGTCGCGTCCAGATTGTGCAGCCAAAAACAAAACATTGCTGCATTGGGCCCAGGCCATGTGGCCAAAGAAAGAATATTTCTGCGTCGGGCCCGGGCTGCTTGGCCAAACAGAGAAGGTCTATCAATGCAGTGGAAGAGGGATGGCTGCAACATCAACAGCAGGGTCAAAGAAAAGACTGCAGCTGCCAGAAAAATGCTCATTCAGGAGGGAGAGAGAGAGAGAGAGTGTGTGTGAGAGCTTATGTGAGTGAATGTGAGCAGTAGTGTATGCGAGAGGTCGTGTGTGTGCAGTAGCGTGTACCACAGGTGTGTGTTTGTATGAGCAATAGCATGTGTGAGAGCTTGTGTGGGTGTGGGTAATGCTGCATGGGTCCAAGGAGGTAGCTGCTGCTGTTGCCTGCACATCAAAGGGAGGGAGAGTGAGCATGCGAGAACATATAGGGGAGAGAGAGCATGAGCGAGAGCTTGTGTGTGAGCATGTCTGTGTGTGTGTGAGAGAGAAAGAGGGAGAGAGATTGGAAGCCTGCTTATGTGTGTGCCTGTATGAGAGAGATAAAATGGGAGACTGCTTGTGTGTGTGTGCCTGTGAAAGAGAGATTGAGAGCCTGCTTGTGTGTGTGCCTGTGAAAGAGATATTGGGAGCCTGCTTGTGTGTGTGTTTGAGTGAGAGCCTGGGTGTGTGTGTCTGTGTGAGTGGAAGTGTGCATGGCTGTGAAAGCCATTGTGTCACATACAGGCTCTCACAAGCATGCTCACACACACATAATGTGTCTATGAGGGAGAGAGAGTCTGTGTATTTTGAGAGAGAGGATGTGTGAGAACATAGGCATGTATAAGAGAGAGAGTATGTGAAAGAATAAATGTGTTATTGTGTGTGTGTGAGAGAGAGAAAGAAGATAAAGTTTGTGCAACCCTGCCTCCCCCAATCCACAACAATCTCAGGATGACTGGAAATCAAAAGATCCCAGATATGGGAAAGCAGGAGTTTTTAAAATCCTTATTATTTTAATTATTTGGTAGCGTTTGATGTTTCTGCTGTTTTAAAATACTTTATTGGGGTTTTGGGAATTTTATAACAAGTTTTTTTTAATTATTGGATGTTTGTTGGCTGTTTTAATATTTATTCTTTTAATTAGTATGATTTTAATGTTTTGAATGTTTTATGTCTTGATTTTATTGTTTGATGTTTCATGAGGAATGATGATGTTTCTGTTTTTCCATTGTTGCACTGCATAATACAGTTGGGCTTGTGGTTCCCAGTTCAGTTTTTGTTGGAACATTTTTATTTATACTTTACGGCCTTTCTATTTTGTTTTGGTGAGGGTCTGTCTTGTGTAATGTTAATTCTTGCTGTGAAAATGATGGTAGTTCTCATCACCGTCATTTACGGCATTACGGTCATCTTTTCTTCATTTTTATTTTAACAAAAGGTTGCTCTTTATTAATTTCACCTGCATGCAGAAAGCAGTTCTGAATGTTATTGCTGAAAATATTTTGTCATAGACATTTTATTTTCACTGCTCTTAATAGATATTAGGTGATTATTTTAAGCAAGGCATATGCATAACCAGTGTTCCCTTTAAGGACTTGGTTGCTGGAGCTGCCTGCTTTGCAGCTACCGGACCCAAGAGAGGAGCGCAGGGATCATTGCAGTCACCCGACGGTGACGTCTCCAGAACGTCGGGGGCCTCCTAAAGGAGGCGCCCTGTGGCATGCCACCACCAGCATACCGAAGCCGCTCGCTAAAAGGAAGCGCCCCTTATGTTGATTTTATTTTTAAGATCTTTTTTGACTAAGAAATGGGAAGAAAGAGGAAGGGGAAACTTTCCAATTTACCTCAAGCCTCCAGCTCAACACCCATTAGTGGTCTCATGAATCGTCGTATTGTTTCCAGCTCAACACTGCACGACAATGTGAGTACAGAACTGGAAAAAGTCTCCTTGAGTCCGGAAGATAGATCCCCAACCTCCTATTCCATCTGTTCTATCTGCGCATCAAGAGGTTATTATAGATCAATCTTGTCGTTTTTCTTCTCTGCCAAGGGATGCTAACTGCTTGTCTGATCTAAGTATGGAACAGACAGATAAAGGGAAGAATTATCCCACTTCCTACCCCAGTCCAACTTTTAGCTGGAGGTGGCATGGAGGAGTTAAACTCCTTGCCTGCTTCTTGGGAAAAATATCCCTTAAAGATATTTGGAAGGTTGTTGTGGAAACAGACTCTAAACTTTTGATTTTGGTCACCCAGTAGTGTCAATTTTCTAAAGACAACATTAGTAAAATTAAAGGAAGTTGTTACTAGGCTGTTTTAGAAACTGCAATGTCTGCCCAATCTTCTTCTATTTCAGATTTGCAGTCAGTGTCAACTGTTAGAATTAAAGATAGAATTTTCCTTTACTCTAAATGTGAATTGCTGAAAACAAACTTAGGGGGTTATTTTCTAAAGGCTTATCGGAGATATGGTCTCCAGAACTGAGCACAGTCCTCCAGTTGAGGCCTCACACCAAGGCCCACTACAAGGGGATAATCACTTCCCTTTTCTTACTCAATATTCCTCTCTCTATGCAGCCCAGTATTCTTCTGGCTTTAGCTATTGCTTTGTCACATTGTTTCGCCGAATTCATATCGTTAGACACTATCACCCCAAGGTCCCTCTCCTGCTCTGGGCACATCAGCCCTTCACCCCTAAATTGAATACAGTTCTTTCGGATTTCCACAGCCCATATTCATGACTCTGCACTTCTTGGCATTGAATCTCAGCTGCCATATCTTCGACCAGTCTTCCAGCTTCCTTAAATCCCGTCTCATTCTCTCCACTCCTTCCAGCGTGTCCACTCTATTCCAGATCTTAGTATCATCCGCAAACAGACAAACCTTACCTTCTATCCCATCCGTGATGTCGCTCACAAAGATATTGAACAGGACCGGTCCCAACACAGAGCCTTGTGGCACTCCGCTCATCACCGCTATGGGTATGTAGTGCATGGAGCAAGTTAGCCGAATGAGTTATGCAGCTAACCACCAATATTTAGTCTTAGCTGTGTAAGTTATATGGTCAAATTAGATGAGCTATAAAGCGGATCTAAACTTAGAAGGGTATACAGCTAAGCATGGATATTAGGGATGTGCAGAGCAAAATTTTATGTTCATATTTTTTATGTCCGAAAGGGGGTCCCACTTGCGGCCAATATGGACATAAAAAAAATCCAATGAGTTGGGTATATGTACATATGTGCAAAAAAAAAAATTAAACCCCCTCACCCTCCTTAATCCCCCCCCCCAGACTTACCACAACTCCCTGGTGATCGAGCGAGGAGTGAGGACGTCATTTCTGCAATCCTTGGCGAGAAGCATGTGACGTCGGTGGCACGTCGAGTGCCAGCTTGGGGGGGCCAAAAGTTCTTTTTGGGCCGAACGAGCCGTCCGGCGCGAACTTGCCGGGAATCACGTGACGTCGCGTCTGAGTGACGCGGCGCCACGTGATTCCCGGCGAGTTCGCGCCGGACGGCTCGTTCGGCCCAAAAAGAACTTTTGGCCAGCTTGGGGGGGTCAGGAGGCCCCCCCAAGCTGGCCAAAAGTTCTTTTTGGGCCGAACGAGCCGTCCGGCGCAAACGAGCCGGGAATCACGTGACGCCGGCGTCACTCGACGTGCCGCCGACGTCACATGCTTCTCGCCAAGGATTGCAGAAATGGCGTCCTCACTCCTCGCTCCATCACCAGGGAGTTGTGGTAAGTCGGGGGGGGGGGATTAAGGAGGGTGAGGGGGTTTATATTTTTATTTTGGCTCAACAATCGCGATTTCCCACATATCGAACATATCTATGTTCGATATGTGGGAAATCCGATCGTTTATGTCGAATCAATTTTTTAAGTAAAAAAAAAATATGAGTTGCGTTTTACTAATGCGGTCAATCCGAATGCACACCCCTAATGGATATATACATTATATTCAGCACTTTATCCATACCACTGAATATACCTTAGCCAGATAAGATATATATAGCCAAGTTACTTATAGAGTCAATTTTGAATATTGACCTCTATGTGTTTGTGTGTGTGTGTGAGAGTGATCATGTGTGTGTGTGAGAGAAAGGATGAACATGCATGTGTGTGTTGCACTCGAGGGTGGACCCTTGTCCTGGAGCAGGAGAGAACAGCCTCCTGGTAGGGACCAGGAAGCACCTGCCCCTAGGGGGTGGAGCACTGGAAGAGACAGAGGCTAGGATGAGCTTCACCACTGGAAGCCCATGGTCCCCCCAGGTGGAGCCCATAGGGTCCCGGACCGCTTGGACTTAGGTGGGCCTCGCAGGGTCTCCGGGAGAGATGGTAGACTGGCGTGCCCATGGACAATGAAGGAGCGCAGTCAGGTTCGAGACTGGAAGTCAGATGGAGCAAAGAAGACCAGTAGAGAGTAGGCGATGACAAGATAAGGGACAGAGCCAGAATCAGGACGTAGTCAAATTCAAAGGTCAGTCCGAGAAGTGGTCAAACAGGCAGAGGTCAGGTTCCGGAAGTCAGACGAAGTCTCAGGCAAGCCGAGGTCAGGAAGCAGGCAGCAAGCAGAGTAGTCAGGAACAAGTTGAGGTCAGTACCAGAGAGATAGTCCGAGGGTACTACCTGGGGAGACGAACAGACGAACACTGGGACAGAAGGATGCAGGAACAGAAGGATGCAGCAACAAAGCTGGAACAGTAGGATCCTGGAACGAAGCTGGAACAAGACTGGAACGAGACTGGAATGAGACTAGAACGAAGCTTTAGCACGCAGTGCTTTCTCCCAAAGAAATGCATAAGCGTTACATGAAAGAAGTGTTAAAAATTGCAGACGAGAACATCCCGCCGGTTACATGGGTATTTTATATACCATATAAAGCGAAAGAAACTTTAAGGAGTAGTAGCCCAAGGGAGGAAAATAATAAAGGGAGAGGGGAAGAAGGAAAAAATGGAACCTGTGCTTGATGTTTCTGCATTGTTGGAAATCTCGGATTCTGAACAGGCTAAACCAGCTACGATGATAGTAAGCTTTGTACTGGAACCAGATAGGGATTGGGTGCTTAAGTTGTATTTTAAAAACAAAATGCTGAAATTTCTAAATATGCAAATTAGAATGTTTCCTGACGTTGCAAAGGCTACGCAGAAGAAGAGAAGGCAATTTTTGTTACTTAGGCCATTGGCCTTACAATTAGGAGCATCCTTCTTGTTAAAATTCCCCTTGTCGCTGTCTACTCAGTTATAGGGGTAATAAGTATTTGGTTTTTATACCATCTCAATTGACACAATTTCTTTCTAGCAAAAGAGAGGAGCAGGAAAAAGGGAAAGGGGAGATAGTGCCCGGAACATAAAATTCTCTAGACTCAGATTGTGTGTATCCCTTACTAGAAGTTGATGCCCAACTGCTAGCAAATGCATACGGTTTTCCTTAATATTTTTGTGATTGTATATTGTATAAATTCCAAGAACTGGATCCCAATATTGAGGACTTATGTTTGAAGTTACAATAATTTGTTGCTTATAAACTAGGTTGAAAAACTGTTTCGGTTGTAATGTTTCAATGACTTCAACATTCTGTGTCAAGTAATAATGTATTTATTTAACAGCTTTTTTTATGCAGGTATTCGTGGGTACATCATATCGGTTTACATAGGACTAAATGAAATACATAAAAGAGGGGAGGGGGAGCAGAAGGGAAAAAGAGAATAAGCAAAGAGGGAGAAGCGGGAAGTAAAAGGGATAGTAATAAACAATTGAGGCGAACAGTAAACTGCATTATACAATATAACCAGGTAAAATATTAATTGAGGCGAGCAGTAAAATGCATTGTACATTATAACCAGTAAATAAATTAATAGATGGGATGGGGTAAGGGAAGCAACTAAAATTATTAACAGCTACAGAGATCAGGAAAACTGCATTATTAACAACTAAATATTCTTGATGTATATTTGAATAATGAATAAATAAAAAATTTAAAAAAGAATTAAAATGACTGTGCTATCTGAAACAAATGGTTCCCATTTGATTCATTTATTGGGTTGTCAAAATGAATGGGGACCATCCCATGAAAAACATAAATGTTCATTCATTTCTATAGGCGATTGAAGTCTATAGGCCATAGGGATCAATGGTGAAGGGAACAGGTGAAGTTGGTAAGTGTAACTAAGTAGCTAAAGCAGCTGGACCTTCCCTGTGAGGCACGTATGACCTCAGTGCCTTGTCAGAGCCTGGGGCAGGACACGTTAGTAAGGAAACCACCTTCATGACATATCACAGTGAAGCATTTTACAGTCCAGCCTATTGCTGCTTTCCAGATCTAGTGCTCCTTAGCAGGTGTGAGAAGTACTGTCTGGACAAATTGTGTATTTCTGCTGTAGAGGCATTGTTGGAAGGATGCAATTTCCGCCTATCACAAAGTTTTGAAAAGTATTTAATATTTTTTGGCTCCTGTTAGTCACTGCTGCACTGGGCTCACCCACTGAGGAGAGAAAGAAAGGCCGGGCCAGCCAGCAGTGGCATTAGCTGATGATTTTTCTCCCCTGGGGGAAGATGCAGGAAGAGTCTGTATGTGGGTGGGGACGTGGTTTTGGCCCGGGGCGGTCCGGGGGCGTGGCCGCGCCCTCCGGAACCGCCCCCAGGTCGCGTCTCGGTGCGCTAGCGGCCCGCTGGCACGCGGGGATTTACTTCTCCCCTCAGGGAGGCGTAAATCCCCGGAGAAAGGTAGGGGGGGGTTTAGATAGGGCCGGGGGGTGGGTTAGATAGAGGAAGGGAGCGGAAGGTGAGGGGAGGGCGAAAGCGAGTTCCCTCCGAGGCCGCTCCGATTTCGGAGCGGCCTTGGAGGGAACGGAGGCAGGCTGTGCGGCTCGGCGCGCGCCGGCTGCACAAAATCGGCAGCCTTGCACGCGCGGATCCTGGATTTTAGCAGATACGCGCGGCTACGCGCGTATCTGCTAAAATCCAGCGTACTTTTGTTTGCGCCTGGTGCGTCAACAAAAGTACGCGCTCGCGCTGTTTTATAAAATCTACCCCTATGTGCATAAATGGCTTTTGAAAATTGCTATCGTAAAACCCAATTTTAAGCGTGTAAATGCTTTCTAAAATCAGGCCCTTGATACACATAAAGGTCAATATTCAACTCCATTTGACCTTACTAAGATTAGACTTAGCTGGACAAACAGTCCCAAGATAGCCAGTTAATGTGTTAGCTGGCTAAAAAGTTATCTAGCTAGCTCAGGAGTGTGGCGGAGGCATTCTGGAGAGGAGCCAGTTATCTGGCTAAGGGCCTGATTCACTAAGACTTTCCTTCCATTTTGTGTCTAGGGCAAAAGTGCTTAGTGAATCGGGCCTTAAATTAGCCAGATAAATTCAGAGTATAGTTCTAAAGTTATGTGTGTAAAACATAATTTGAACACAATTCAGCATATAAACCATGTTTTATATGCACTTACAGGTGAAGTGTTAAAGGAGTTACGCATGTAAATGTGACATACAGTTATAGTAATTTTCAAAAGCCTAAAGTACACTTCTGCAAGTAAATCCTATGGACAATTCAATCCAGTTTTACTCGGGTAAATGCTTTTGAAAATAAGGCCCATATGCTTTGTACACAAATTTCCTTTAGTGCACAAATTGTTAGGGCGATTTACTAACCCTCAATATGGCGCTATCATGTGTTAAAGAGCATTTAACATGTATAAAGTGCCGTTTATCACGCTATGAAAATAAGCTGCTTTGCATGCATAAAATTGCCTATTGTATGCAATGCAGCTTATGCATTGACAATTCGATGTAAATAAAATAACATGGCAGACTTACAAAAAAAAGTCATCCTTATTTTAACGTGTGTGAGGGAGGTGTTTGACATGTATTTTCTATTGCCTTTATATATAACTTTTCACTCAAATATTGACTTATCAGCAGTGTTTTTTTATGAAAACTTTTCAGTGTTTGACATTCTGCATGAGTGAGCACATGGAATTTGGCAAATTCAACAGCATTATCTGTATCCACAGAATATTTGGGGGCATGACTTTGCTGCGCCAGAGGTTGTCGGTAAGGAGTAAAATCTATCTGGACATGCCAGTTTATTTATTAAAATATTGCCCTATATAACCTTTATGCAGTAACTGTGTATGTTTTTATTGTAAGTTGCCTCAGGCACTTCCTGTAGAATGTGGGATAATCGTGTTCTTAAATAAATAAGTAAGTAAATAAACAAATATTTTCCCTGGAGCAGGTCCCCAATGTTCCCACGGTAGAATTTAATAGGCAAAGCAGCCGGAAATACATACCCCCAAACCTCTCAAATCACACAGCCCAGGCTTAAAGCAAACCCCCCCCCCCCCCCCCCCCAAGCTGTAGAGGTGCCAGTGACTCTCACAAGTAATAAAAAAAAACTGTTATGTGATAGGGGCAAGGTCAGATCAACGCCATTATGAAAAATGGTGTCAACTGAGCCCAGAGCAAGAGGGCATTCCAGATCCCACTAAATACCAATGATGCGTTTTAGAGGTACGAGGGTGGTTGGGGGAGGGGGTCCAACTGTACCCATCCTAGACCACCAAAGCCCTTTCTTCAGAATGGGTGGAAGGAGGCCACTAGACCCCAGTGGGAGGGAAGGCAAAATTGACTAGATGCAGGGAGGGCTTTGAAGGAGGCCATTTTTCTTGAGTGGGGGAGTGTATTGGATACCTTGGGAAGAAATTAGGGAAGGGGGCAGGATATCATCACCGCCTCTACTGGTGATGGGGGTGGGTGGGGCTTGACATTGACTCCCCCCAGGGCTTTTCTTCACATTTGAGGGAGGGGATTTTTGGGCCTCAGGTCCTTTAAGAAATAGTGGCCCCGGCCGAGTTGGGCTGCCGTCCCGCACTTCTATCATGTTTTGCGGCTTGATTTTTTATCATGCGTTTCTCCCGCGATACAAAATTGCGCCACCATATTTTCTTGGGGAGGAGCAAACTAGCATGGAATGGCCCCGGCAATAATTTGCGCCTCCCACAACATTGAGGTGTAGTAAATCTCCCTATGTGTTTGAGCTCATAAATCTGTTTCTTTTATGCACAGAGCACACTTTTTGGGGCCATAAAATATGTATTCTATAAAGGAAGCATATTTAACGTGCATAAATTGTATTTTATGTCTGCTACACTTGTCTTCTACACACATTTTCAGTTAAGCGCACTTTTTCAACTCCCAATGCAGCAGCATACAGTTACCATACTGCATTGGGAGTTACATGACAAAAATTAAGTAAAGAAAATGTGAGCTAGAATTTAGCTCACATTTTTACTCCATTTTATTACATTGGGCTCACAGCTGTCTTGCCTCAAAGCCAGCTGCAGGATCATGTTTGTCACATCGGAGTCAGCCCTTAAAGGTGCAACAGTTAGAGGGCCTGGAGGCCCTGGAATTACTGACAGTCCATGATCCCCTGTGCCTTTAAGAAGGCTAACTTGAACAGAGAAACAAAACTACCCTTGGGCTAATCTTGTAAAGATTTGAAGCTATCAAAATGGTTCTGTTTACTTTTGGCAGGTAATTATCTCCCCTCCTCTCCGCACATTAAAAGTTTAGGAATGCCTGCCTGTTTGGAAGCCTGTTTACATAATTGCTGGATAGCATCCTGAGAGATTAAGGCTTGCATAAAGTAGCTGCTATAACCATAGAGGGAAAAGTGAGAAACAGCCAGGGCAAGGAGAGAATAAAAACTGAAAAAAAAAGACAGAAGTTACAAATAGTTGCCAGAAATTAAAGGTGTTTGCAGCAAGGGATGGGGCAGGGCGAGGAATAGTGCAGTGTCCCCCTCGCATGTAAATTGTGCCCCCCCCCCCATAAAAAAAAAACCCCAAACTTCTGGCTATGCCTCTGCTCTAGACTCAACATCCTTTTCCTTTCGCCTTCTCCTTTACCCTGTCTCTAAGACTCCTTCTCTCTCCTCCATAGCTTTCATTTTTCCGTCTTACTGTCTCTTTTTCCTTTCACTGTCTAGCATTCTCCCCACCCGCTCCCTTTTCTGGGGCCTGGAAGCGCCCCCAGTCCTGTGCCTACCTGAGCTCTGAAGCAGTACTCTCCTCTCTACTATTTTCTCACAGGACTAGCAGAGGTAAGCCAACCCTGTGAGCCCTGCACGCCTGCAAGCGGTTCAGCCTGTGCCTAGCCAGCACAGACCGCAGGGGGGGAGTGGGAGCTGCTTGCCCTGGGAGCACAAGGCTCTCAGAATCCCAGAGGCCAGAGTTCCATGTACCCCAAAAAAAGCTAGTGTACAAAGCACGCGCTATCAGGTAAATAGAGGAGTGTACACATTTCTTAAATACCTAAAGTAACAGAGAAAACGTACCTTAAAAAATGTTACGATTAATCCTTTCCTTTCACATACATCCATTCCTGGTGTACCTGCAAATCAGCTAAATGCAAGAAGGAATGCCCAGGCCCTCTGTGTACTTTATATACATCAGAGTGCAGCACAGATAAGGTGTCATGACTGATTTTCTTTCTTCAGCAAACACAGCTTGTATATTCAGCCACTGTTTGCCCAGGTTTCCTATTTATTCATGCATGTCTTTTGTGTGACACGCACATTTGTTTAGGGTGTTTGGAATAGTCTGTTTTTTATAATTTTCACTCAACAGGATCCTTTGAAAAGTAGATACTTGTTTCCCTAGGAAAAATAAAATTAAATTCATTCTTATTGGCTAATCACTACATTTCACAGCTGGGACTGTGGCCAAACTTTTATCAGGTTGGAGGTTCAGGTATGCCTTTGCTTCTTCCTTATATCAACACTATCCTTTGCCTTGCTCTTACAAAATCCAACTAAAAGCATTTGCATATATTGACAAATCTCAGTGTGTGCTGTATTAGGGCAATATTTTAATAAATCAACTGGCATGACCAGATAGATTTTCCTCCTTATTGACAACCTCTGGCGCAGCGTAGTCATGCCCCCAAATATTCTGAGGATACAAATAATGCTATTGGATTTGCCAAATTCCGTATGCTCACTCATGCAGAATGTCAAATACTGAAAAGTTTTCATTAAAAAAACACTGTCGATAAGTCAATATTTGAGTGAAAATAAGAACCAACAGAAAATGTGCATGCTTTCCTCTGTAGAAAGACGATCCGCATTCTCAGGCCAGTTTAGCACAGGGTATTTGAGCACGTAGATTTAAAGCCAATTACCCCAACAGATTTTACTGCAGTAAGCCTGTAAGTTTCCCTTGGAAAGTTATCCCACCAAAGACATTTATGCCTGCTCATCCGTACATGGTTTCCTGGAGGGAGGATACACGCCCACTTTGGGAAATATTGCCTGCCACCCCCCGCCCTCCCCACCTATTGGGAACACCTCCGTTCACAGCGGGTAGACGTTGCACATACAAACCCTTCGAGTGCACTTTTTATTTATCTATTTATTTATTTATTTTTCTATACCGACATTCTATTCAAAATATCACATCGGTTTACACTTTTAACCCATATATCAACTGGGCAATTTCCCAGAAGCCCATATCTCTAGCTAAAGCACTGTTTTACCTGCAGAAATGGTTCTGACAATTAGGTGGCAGCTTTCAAAACTGCACGGGGCGGTGAAAAGTCTGCGGGTGCTTTTCGTCCCAGATCTTGTCGCAGTTTCCGAAGAGGAAGTACACGCGTACCGCCCCTTTTGCAAATTGCCCAAGGAAAGAGCATCCTCAGAGGCTTGCATCTGCATTTTCTGCAGATGCATTCTCCACCCAACCCCCATGGTTTTGAAAATCCATAACCACGTGCACTCTTGCCTCTCCAGACCTAAGCCCATCATGGCGACACCTCCACAAATTTGTTGATAGAACCGCATGCATCATGCCACAGTGTCCTTACATTTACCCATATTCAGGGTGGGCAATTTTCGGAAAACCCTTTTACCTGGGTAAATAGCCACTTGCACACATAAAAAGAGCCTTTGAAAATTGTTTTCTTAATAATAAATGGGTCAGATTGTAGGTGTGTTCACTATAGTGAGAATACCTATTGTGGATGCCTTGTCTGCCTATCCATATGGATCGATGTGTGCACATGCTCAGCTGCGGACCCCTGGCGAACTAGCTGTGCATATCAGAAAGTGAGGAACCAGGAGAAGCCACAGCAGCCTGTGCCCATGCCGTTGCCACTTCCATCACCATGTCAACTCAAGAGCAGTTTCAGTGAGGGACATTCTATGTCCCTACCATCAACACCATTGTCATTAGTGCTCTCCAGGTCTTCTGACCCCCATGAATGTTTCTGGGGATGGGTGGAGAGGTGAAATAATGAAAATGTATTGATTTATTTATTGGGTGCATTGTTAACCTACAGGTCCAAAAAAATGTGGACATAAAACATGAACATGGGTCATAACCATAAAATACTAACATATCACAATCATTACACATTAAAACATAAGCATAAGATAAAAACTACAACCAAAAATCAACTAGCTAATATTGTTGAGGCACCTGGGTAAATCATGTGATTTCGAAGTTGTTATCTGTTATCTTGGTTAAAATTCTGATTTTTATTCAAAACATTTTTGTATTAAAACTGAAGTTGTCTTGTTTAGCCGTAAGAACTTCAGGCTACATATATCATAAAAATTGTGGTCAGTAGTTCTAAAGAAAGATTCTGACCGGTGCTGCAATTTATATTCATATATATAAAAAAAAATTTCCCGATTTCAAGGATATTGTAGTCTATATGACACTTATTTTATAGAAAACAGAAAATAATAGGAGTAGACTTTAGACCAATGATTGTACCAACATGGCTCAAAAAACATTTTCTGCTTTTTGACAGAATTATTTTGCCGGTGCTGAGGTCTAATCTTCTCCTTATATAAACATATTAAAAATTATCTAAAATATTAAATAAAAACAAATTAACAAAAAAGTTTTGAATAAAAATCAGAATTTTAACCAAGATAACAGATAACAACTTCGAAATCACATGATTTACCCAGGTGCCTCAACAATATTAACTAGTTGATTTTTGGTTGTGATTGTATTATACTAGCTAAATCCCTGATTCTCTTTGTAAGATAAAAACTAACCATCTTTCATCAAAATGTGTTATGGCATTAACGCACGCAATAATGCGTTAACACAAGCGTTAACGCCATAACGCATGCAAAGTTATGGTAACGCTTGGCGCAAATGCAAATTTTGGGGGGGGAGCGGGATTTAGTTAAATGAAGGACAATATCACGCCATCACACAGTTTTAACACCGGAAATAACTACATCCTTTTTTCTGGCATTAAGCTGTGTGATATGCCCGAAATGGCCATAATGCAATTCGCGATAAATTTTTGGAATTACATTTTGGTCATTTCTGGGCTTGGAGAGGGAGAGGGGAAAGGAGTGGAGTGGAGTAGAGAGAGAGCAAGAGAAAGAGAGCCTCTGGGGGGGCCTCATTGTGTGCACCTATTTATACATCTATAGGAGGGTTATCTAATAGGTCGAGGTGAGGTGTTGGTGGTGGTTTAGGGTTTAGAGGCCAGTTTTGCATGTAGAGTGAGATGTACGAACAGCACAGTACCCCTTGGTGAAGATTTGACGCCATTTGGAGTGAGGAAAGTCTCACAAAGATTAAATTTTATACTATGTTATCTCACTTCACCAAGGGGTACTGTGCTGTTCGTACATCTCACTCTACATGCGAAACTGGCCCCTAAACCACCACCAACAGCTCAACTCGACTTATTAGATGACCCTCCTATAGAAACATAAATACTTCCCTACTAGAAGGGCCTTGTAGATTTCCGTAAACACGCCCCTTTTTGTTATCACGGGCGTTATCAATGCAATATTAACTTTTATTGATGAATCTAGAGGTATTATAGCAGAATTACATTAACCAAAAAAAAAATCCCTTAATACTAAGAAGAGCAGCAATCATAATTTTATTTTACTTATTTAATTTGTATTCCACTTCTCAGGCACTTCAAAGCCCCAGAGGGCTTACAATCTAATTTATTAAGGAATTTCTCCCATTCTGTATCTATGGGAAAATAAAACTTAGTAAATGATCCCCTATATTTCTACCTGAAGCAATGGGGGTTGACGTGAATTGCCCAAGGTCACAAGGAACAGTAGTGAGTGTTACGAGCACGCGCGGGCGCGGTCACCGTAAGCGGGTAGTGAGCCCTTGGGCCACGGCGAAAGCTAGGGAGGAGCCCCAGCCACACCGTGGGAGGTGAGCCGAGCAGGCATGGTGAGCCAGGCAGGCAGGAACAGAAGCAGGGAGTCCGACCCTCAGCCGGACCTGCATGCCCATGGTAGCCAACACGGGGAAGTTGACTAATGAACGGTCCTCCGACTGTTCCCGGCCCTTTCGGACCTGCCGCAGGGAACGGAAATGGGCAGCAGGCCAGACAGAGGCGAGGGCAGACAGAGTCCTTAAACGGAAGACATCAGACGGGGCAGAAGCAGGCTGAAGCAAGACGGAGACATCAGGACAAGGGCTGAAGCGAGACACAGGAAAGATCCAGGCGAGCAGGAACTCCGATGCTGGGATACTCACATCCGAAGCCCCCTCGGCTGGCAGAAGCTCAAGAGCCCGTGGGACGAATCCCTCCTGTTGGCCACTCCAGGGCCCAACAGGACAGAAGGCTCAGGAACCGGACGAGGACGAAGGTCAAGGCAGAGACACGAAGACATCAGGAACATCAGGCAGAGACAGGACAAGGCAACATGGAGGACCTGGATCAGCACGGTTACAGGCAACTGTAATGCTCAGATCCAAGGCCCGGTGCAATTGAACAGGCAGTCCTTAAATACTGGAGGTAGAAGGCAACTCCCTGGGAGGAGCTTGCCAAGACCGCCCACCGCTGGTCCAATAACTAGGGTAGAGAGCTGCGGGCCAGCCCCTAGGGAAGGGCGTCGCCCAACAGGAAGTCCAAACGCTGAGGCATGCAAGCCACAGGCACAGCTAGGCCTCTCAGGCCCTGGAACAAGTCCCGGATGGAACACAGGCGAGGCCCTGGCTTCAAGGCGGCCTCTGGAGGAAGGTAAGAGACCTCCCGTAGCGCAGCAGCAGGGGGGATCGCAACAGTACCCCCCCCTCAAAGAGTCCCCCCCTCCCAGAGGGACCAAAAACAAAAGCCAGGCAAGAAAGACGCACAAGCACACACCACAGGCAAACAAGCAAACAACAACCACACACCACAAGCAAGCAAGCAAGCAAACAACAACCACACACCACAAGCAAGCAAGCAAGCAAACAACAACCACACACCACAAGCAAGCAAGCAAACAAACACCAACCACACACCACAAGCAAACAAGCAACCAACACAACGAGAGACCAACCAAACCCAAGGAAACAAGAGACGACGTGAACACGAGACCGAGGGAACAAGAGACTGAGGGAACACGGGACCGCGGGAGCAGCGACCGAGGGAACACGGGACCGCGGGAGCAGCGACCGAGGGAACACGGGACCGCGCGAGCAGCGACCGAGGGAACACGGGACCGCGCGAGCAGCGACCGAGGGAACACGGAGACCGCGCGAGCAGCGACCGAGGGAACACGGAGACCGCGCGAGCAGCGACCGAGCGAACGGAGACCGCGCGAGCAGCGACCGAGCGAACGGAGACCGCGCGAGCAGCGACCGAGCGAACGGAGACCGCGCGACCGACACACACAAATACAAAAGAGGGAGCAAGGGAACGGAGAGCGAGGGAGCGGAGAGCAAGGGAGTAGAGAGCGAGAGAGCAGCGAGCAAGGGAACGGAGAGCGAGAGAGCAGAGAGCAAGGGAGCGGAGAGCAAAGGAGCAGAGAGCAAGGGAGCGGAGAGCAAAGGAGCAGAGAGCAAGGGAACGGAGAACAAAGGAGCGGAGAGCAAGGGAACAGAGAGCAAAGGAGCCCAAGAGAAGGAGCAATGAGCAAGAGAGCGGAGAGCGAAAGAGCGAAGGGCGAGAGACAGGAAGCGGGGAAGAAAACGCGGGAACGAGGAGGACGGGAGCCCACAAGCAGGAAACAACAAGCGGGAAAACAGCACAAACGAGCAACACAGGGCAAACAGCACAAACGAGCACCCACGCAGCACACAGCAGAAACGAGCACCCACGCAGCACACAGCAGAAACAAGCAAACCCCAGGCACACAGCAGAAACAAGCAAACCCCAGGCACACAGCAGAAACAAGCGCACCCACAGCAGAAGCAAGCAGAAACAAGCAGAAGCAAGAGCAAGAACAAGAGGGGGGGAGGGCGGGCAGAAACTACAGCAACATCAGGAGGAGCGCAGGCGCCTCCTGCAGGTCGTGGAACTCCATCCTGGGAACAAGGAAACGATGGTTTGGGCGCAGGCGCCTCCTGCAGGTCGTGGGAACCCAAACAGCTGGCGCCTCCAGCAGGTCGTAAGCAAAGCAGAAGCTGGCGCCTCCAGCAGGTCGTGAGACGAAAGCAGACAAAAGAAAAAATCCTGGAACTAGACAAGTCCATCACGAGCACAGCTCACCGAGCTCATGGCCTTGGATTCTGTTACGAGCGCGCGCGGGCGCGGTCGTCTCGGGCGGGTGGTGAGCCCTTGGGCCACGGCGAAAGCTAGGGAGGAGCCCCAGCCACACCGTGGGAGGTGAGCCGAGCAGGCATGGTGAGCCAGGCAGGCAGGAACAGAAGCAGGGAGTCCGACCCTCAGCCGGACCTGCATGCCCATGGTAGCCAACACGGGGAAGTTGACTAATGAACGGTCCTCCGACTGTTCCCGGCCCTTTCGGACCTGCCGCAGTGAACGGAAATGGGCAGCAGGCCAGACAGAGGCGAGGGCAGACAGAGTCCTTAAACGGAAGACATCAGACGGGGCAGAAGCAGGCTGAAGCAAGACGGAGACATCAGGACAAGGGCTGAAGCGAGACACAGGAAAGATCCAGGCGAGCAGGAACTCCGATGCTGGGATACTCACATCCGAAGCCCCCTCGGCTGGCAGAAGCTCAAGAGCCCGTGGGACGAATCCCTCCTGTTGGCCACTCCAGGGCCCAACAGGACAGAAGGCTCAGGAACCGGACGAGGACGAAGGTCAAGGCAGAGACACGAAGACATCAGGAACATCAGGCAGAGACAGGACAAGGCAACATGGAGGACCTGGATCAGCACGGTTACAGGCAACTGTAATGCTCAGATCCAAGGCCCGGTGCAATTGAACAGGCAGTCCTTAAATACTGGAGGTAGAAGGCAACTCCCTGGGAGGAGCTTGCCAAGACCGCCCACCGCTGGTCCAATAACTAGGGTAGAGAGCTGCGGGCCAGCCCCTAGGGAAGGGCGTCGCCCAACAGGAAGTCCAAACGCTGAGGCATGCAAGCCACAGGCACAGCTAGGCCTCTCAGGCCCTGGAACAAGTCCCGGATGGAACACAGGCGAGGCCCTGGCTTCAAGGCGGCCTCTGGAGGAAGGTAAGAGACCTCCCGTAGCGCAGCAGCAGGGGGGATCGCAACAGTGAGAATCAATTTAAAAAATCATTTTACCTACAAATTTCTAGCAGGCACTTTACCACCTGTTAAAAAGTGCTGAGCATCTCACCAAAGCAGACACATTTCAGCCAACTAAATGTAGGCTAATTTTCAGCTAAACCAAACCTGCTAGATTTTCGGTTCAAAGTTTAGAATGGCTGAATGTTCACATAGAACTTTGCTATGTAGGGGCTGTTACCTTGTTGGTGCCCACAACTCGATTTGCCACAGAGGCTCTTAAAAAGTCTTCTTCTCTCCAGTAGGATCTGATTAATCTTTGTCAATTGTAAATTCTTTGTCATATTTAGAGGCCTATGATAAACATTAGTGTGCACGATAAGGCTCTCTTATGCACTCTAAAAAATAATAAGCTATGCAGGATGACATTACTTTACTATACATATTAAAAGGGTCCTAGGAGATGTTAGCTTGTGCACATAAAAATTCAGGTGTGCACACATGAAAATGAAGGAATGTTATATGCTAAATATCATCGTAAGTTAACCCACCATCTTATTTATCAAACAATTTCTTGCTGAACTCTATTTAATTCCTACCTTGGACTGGTGTCAACTTACTAATGTGAACCTGTTACTACCGAGGGGATGCTAAATTACTTGACTGGTAGCACAGATGTGCTGATATCGTTCCTTATAGTGGGGAGTTGTAGATTCAAATATTTCTCTTTAATAGGCATCCATTTTTTAATAAGCATAGGGGATTTCTGTGGGAGTGGTAGGGATTGTAGAGCTGAGCAGTTGTGTGGCTGTTTCTAGAATGGTCCTGCTAACCAGAGTGTACTTTAATTTTGAAAGGCCTCAGCTAACTCGAAACAGAGGGCCTGAAAAATGAAGACCATAGGCAGGAGATAATCCTGTACAACTGTACAAATAGACTGTTGGGGATGAATACATTTGACTACACTTCTCTTTTCCAAAACAATCACAGTTTGACATGCACTTTTTTTGCACTCATGCTTACACACATACACATGTTCATACTGCAAATAGGACTCTTCACACAAACGGTGACATATCACAGAGGATCTTCAAGCATTGATCCACACTTCACAATGCACAAGATGCAGGGGTTTCATTCAATCTGGTGTGCAAATGGACAGGCTTCAAGGTACTGGCATGATTCTCAAATGCCTTCTGAAAATCCAAATACACCTCATCCAGCGGTTCATTAACCCCTTCAAAAAAATGTAGGAAATTTGTGAGGCAAGACTTCCCTTGGGTAAATCCATGTTGGCTCTGTCCCATTAAACCATGTCTAGCTATATGTTCTGTGATTTTATTTTTTATAATAGTTTCCACGATTTTTCCCGTCACTGAAGTCAGGCTCACCAACCTTTACTTTCCTGGATCACATCTGGATCCCTTTTTAAATACCGGGGTTACACTGGCTGCCCTCCAGTCTTTAGGTACAATGGATGAATTTAATGGTAGGTTAGAAATTACTTGGGATATGTCTGAAATTTCATTTTTGAGTTCTTTCACAGCCCTGGAGTGTATACTATTTGGTCCAGGTGATTTGCTACTCTTCAGTTCATCTGAATCGTCACCCTTGAAAACTGTCTCTGGAATGGGAATCTCCCCAACATCCTCATCAGTAAACACTAAAGCAAAGAATGCATTTAGTCTTTCTGTGATTACCTTATTTTCCATAATTGCCCCTTTAACCCTTTGATCATCTAAGAAGCCAACCGACTCCCTCACAGGCTTCCTGCTTTGGATATATTTTAAAAAGTTTTTATTATGAATATTTGTCTGCATGGCCAACTTCTTTTCAAATTCTATCAGTCTGTCTTATCAATGTTTTACATTTAACTTGCCAATGTTTATGCTTTTTCCTATTTTCTTCAAATGGATCCTTCTTCCAATTTTTGAAGGAAGATCTTTTGGTTAAAATAGCCTCTTTCACCTCACCTTTTAACCATGCTGGCAGTTGTTTGGCCTTCCTTCCACTTGTCTTAATGTGTGGAGTACATCTGGACGGTGTTTTTAAGATGGTATTTTTTAAATGACCACGCCGATTATAAACTCTTAACCTTAGTAGCTTCACTTTTCGTTTTTTCCAATTTGTCTCATTTTATCAAAGTTTCCCTTTTTGAAAGTTTAGCACAAAAGCCGTGGATTTGCTTACTGTCCCCCTTCCAGTCATTAATTCAAATTTGATCATATTATGATCACTATTGCCAAGCAGCCCCACCACCATTACCTCTCTCATCAAATCCTGCGCTTCACTAAGAATTAGATCTAAAATTGTTCCCTCTCTTGTCAGTTCCTGAACCAATTGTTCAATAAAACAGTCATTTATTCCATCCAGAAACTTTATCTCTCTAGCATGTCCTGATGCTACACTTACCCAGTCAATATTGGGGTAATTGAAATCTATAACAAAAGGAGTCAATACAGTAACCCAATAGGTAAAACTGTCAGTAACAAGGGCAACCAAATAAGATTTAAATTATAGCCCAAGTGACGGTGTCATCGAGCCAGACGTTGTGATTTTAACCCAAAACCCAACCGGTCCTCTAATCATTCACCATCACTATAAAACTTGATTTTATTAATTGAAAAAATAATTTTTTGAAGTTTTGAAAATTTTTGATTTTATCATAAAGTTAAAAAATCAGTCAAAAAGACTTTCAGAAACAGTCTTTGATAGACACTCAACTCCGTTGACAATGTGAAGAAGAATTGATAAGCAATCTCTCAATGCAAGGTATAAACACAGCCCTACACGGCCGGTGTTTCGCAGAACAAGCTTCCTCAGGGGCATCTGAACAATATCAACATAGGAGTATTTGCCTAGGATAGAACAAAAACGATCTTAAAAAACCATTCTCAAAGTGAAAAGGAAAGGCAAAAACGTATCTGACCGCCGTAGGCTACCAGTTCAAGATGGACATGAAGTCTCAGAAGTTCTTCTTCATCGCAAGGAGGATATATATTTAAAGAGCCTCAAACATACATACTCAGCTGATTAAAACGAGCCAATCCCAATCGATTGCTTATCTTCAATCATACAATGAATTGTGATCCCATATTGTTAACTAAAAGAATTCAATGAACTGAATAACTCATGCTATCAAACCCAGAAAAGTATTTTAAAAAAGGAGCTCCATTCAATGAATGCATTTAAGCCATGAGTCTCAACATTTCTCAGCTGGTAAATCCAGTGTTATTGGAGTTGTAGTTACACTTTTTCCCGATCCCCTCCTCTGATATGTTTTGCCACTAGATCGACTGCAAAACAACGTAAACTGTTAAAATCATGATTAAGTTGTACACATTACACAATGAGCTATGATTGGTGCATGCATTTTCACTCTTTGTAAACAACTCTTATGCTCTGCAATATGCTCTTCCAATGCCCGTTTTGTCTTGCCGATGTATAGCAGAGGGCAAGGGCATTGAATTGTGTAAACTATAAATTGAGATTCCCATGTGGTTAATTGTCATAGAACATATACCTTCTTGTCAAAAGGGTTACTGAATTCCAAAGTTTGTAGAGTAAAATCACAAATAGAGCATTTACCACATTTCTAGTGTCCTCGTGCAGAGGGGTCCTAAACAAATCCTGTCAATTGTCCCGGTCCCTGCAATAACACTGGACACAAATATTCGCTCAAATTTTTTGAACGTGTCTATGAAATTCTTATTCTTTGTTCTTGAATACTCCAGTGTATATTTAAAATAGTTTGATGTTTCTTCATAACTTTAATGATATTGGGCATTACAGAAAAATACCTAGTGATGAAAATAAAAAATTTCCAGGTGTGATAGCCTAAGTTATTCAGTTTACTGAATTATTTTAGTTAACAATATGGGATCATGATTCACTGTATGATTGGCTCATTTTAATTAGCTGAGTGTGTACGATATACCCATGGGGTAAGAGCAAGACTAAAAATAAAGATACAAGAGCACAGCGACATGTATTTTGAAAAGTAACATCATCTAATGACTCCTCTGAGGGAGAAGACATTATGCAGAGAATTCAAAAAAAGCACGGGTCATTTTTTAGGTCCAGCTATGAAGAAACACACCAGAGGCAGGAGCAGGGGCAGCTGGAGGAATCAATGTGTGAGTTCGGATCAAGGCATGCTTCAGAGAATGTGGACACGCTCGTTAGCGGGCACCCACTAGGATTGGAATCTGTAGTAATTAAACTTTCAAAACATGCTTTAAGTGTGGAGGAGGAAAGGGTATTATCCAAAGGATAATACTTTGTTCCGATGACTGTTTATGATTCTTTTCAATTCCGCGTTGAGTTTGAAAGATTTATAAGAAAATTATTTCTAAAATTATATTTCAGTCAGCAAGAACAAAATGATCTCTACAAATCACGTGTATGGGAGAAACCGAATTGCATCCCACTTTCTTAGAAACGTACAAGAAAATGGTTCCGCAGGACATAGAACATTTTGCATCAACATGTTTGAAATGCTTCAAAAGATTTGACAAAGGAAGTTCCTTCCACTTAAATGTGTTTTTACAGATCAGATTCCAGGTTCTGATAATATTGTACTAAGATAGATTTTCAAGAACCTGTTATTATTTCATTATGGTATTGTCCTCCTGATGTTTTATCTGTGCATGAGGAAGAGGTTTTGGAAAATCTCTTATTGCTTTCAATGAAATTTTCACATTTGGTAATGTTAGGGGATTTTAATCTTCACAATGATCTTCTTACTTTAAGGTTACAGAACTTTTCGATGTTTTTAATGCAGGGGGACTACATCAATGTGAAGTTGGAGCTACACATGTGAAAGGCCATTTATTAGATCTGATTTTTGGTTCAGAGGAAATCTGAGATTTACTAGAAAAAGAGAATTACCATGGTCTGATCAATTCTTGTTGAGTTTATTTTTTAAGGTTCCTAGATCAATGGATCAGGGAAATCATGAAGAGGTAGGAGTGGTTTGTAATTGGGGTAAAAAAGATCCTTTTAAGTTTTACTCTGCTCTGGATCATTGTGTTGATTGGTGTTTGAGTCAGATTAATGATGAGGATATAGAAAGTATTAATCAGGTGTGGTTAGACTTATTATCAAAGACTATGGTAAAGGAAGGGGTGGAAGTTAAAAAAGGGAAATCAAATGGTAGATCTGTTAATTCCCTATGGTTCTCCTCAGATTTGGCTGAGTTTAAAAGAAAATGTTGTGGTTTAGAGAGAAAATGGTATAAGAATTTTAGTCCAGAAGACAAAAAGATATGGCACAATTGTAATTTGTTTATTGTAGAGAGATTGTCTTAGTAAAAAAGAAATTTTATATGAACAAAATCAAAGCGGTGGAATTCAATCCTAAGATTCTCTACAGTGTAGTAAGAGCACTGGTTGGTTCTAAAAAAAAACCTAATTAACAAACACATCTATGATGGGATTCCTGATTGTAATCAATTGGCCACATTTTTAAAAGAGAAAATTGAAGGGAAGATTTTAAAAGGCCTGCGCTCGTAAATCCTGGAGTTTATGCACATAGCTGGGCCTTGCACATGCTAGGCAAATTTTCAAAGGGGCCCGTCCACGCGTGTAAACCTCAGTATGTGTATAAGTGCCAGGCCTCTTCAAAGGGGCGGACCAGGGGCGTGTTCTAGGTGGGGAGGGTCGGAGCCGGGGGAGGGCCAGGACAGCGCCATTGATCGCTATCCCGAAGACTCTGCCAGCATGCACAACTTACTTCAGATAAGGTAGGGTTCAGGGGGTGTGAAGGAGAGGGGAAGGGGAAGGGGAAGGGAGGTTAGGTAGGGGGTTAGGGACGTTCCCTCCCAGTCTGCTCCTTAATTGGAGCGGACTGGGAGGGAACTGGGGAAGGCCAGAATGTGTCGCAGCACGGAAATTGGAAAAGCCCCCAGGGCACGCTGCCTGCACATACATGCATGGATTATAAAATCCGGTGCACATCTGCGCACGGCCCATGGATTTTATAGCATGCACGCATGTTATAAAATCAGCGCATCCATTATAAAATCTACCTCAGAGGTTTTATTGGGTCAATTGCAAAGGATAGATTCATTTAATTTAGAGGATAGTGTCGAATCAGATCCTCCTGGATCATCAGATATGAAGATGACTGTTTTGAATCTCTTTCTCTTTTGGAGGTTAGATCATTGGTTAATCAGATTAAGTCTCCTAATGTCTGCTTAGACCGTTAACCTTCATGGTTACTTAAAGGTTGCTCAGATAAAGTGTTAGCATGTTTATAGATGTTGATCAATAGATCTTTGGAAGTAGGATCTGTGCCCTCCTATTGCAAGATTGTTCCTCCTATTTTGAAAAATGAAAGGCTTGACCCAAGACTCTGTAGTAGTTACAGACCCATTTCAAATCTTTCATTTGTGGCCAAGGTCTTGGAAAAAGCTATAACTAAGCAGGTATCTGATTTTTTAGAGTCAGCAGGTTGGATCCAGTTCAGGAAGGTTTTAGGTGTGGTTGTAATATGAAAACATTATTGGTGGCTTTGAAGGATGATGTTTTTCCATTGATTGACAGGAGAGAAGGTGCAGTATTGGTTTTGCTATACCTCTCATGTGCCTTTGACCTAGTTGATCATCAATTGTTGCTGAAATGTTGTAAAGCTTTGGAATTTGGGGGTGTAGTTTTGAAGTGCTGCAAGATTTTCTTTCAGGTAGGAAACAAAAGATTAAGTTTCAAGACACTTTTTCTGCTGTTGTTGAAGTTGATAGTGGCGTAACTCAGGACTCATCTATCTCCCCAATTCTGTTCAATATTTTTTTCAACAGAGTTGGTGAGATTATTAGAAAAGCTGGCTTTTTACCATATATTCATTGGTTTAAGGACTCCCTGCACTATCACAATACCAATAGACCAACCAGAGCTACCTACAAAGGATCCCTATCTTTATCCTCCCACAAACTCACCCACCATATCTCTACAAATGATCGTGCCTTCTCCATAGCGAGACCTATTCTATGGAATTCCATGCCCCCCGAACTGCGCCAAGAACACTGTACTAAAACTTAAAAAAAAAAAAACTAAAAACTTGGCTATTTAATAGAGCTTATTCATAAAAATCACTCCCCGCCACCCTCTACATATAAAATTCCATAAGAACATAAGAACATAAGAAATTGCCATGCTGGGTCAGACCAAGGGTCCATCAAGCCCAGCATCCTGTTTCCAACAGAGGCCAAACCAGGCCACAAGAACCTGGCAATTATCCAAATACTAAGAAGATCCCATGCTGCTGTTGCAATTAATAGCAGTGGCTATTCCCTAAGTAAACTTGATTAATAGCCGTTAATGGACTTCTCCTCCAAGAACTTATCCAAACCTTTTTTGAACCCAGATACACTAACTGCACTAACCACATCCTCTGGCAACAAATTTGGGAGCTTTATTGTGCGTTGCATGAAAAAGAATTTTCTCCAATTAGTCTTAAATGTGCTACTTGCTAACTTCATGGAATGCCCCCTAGTCCTTTTATTATTTGAAAGTGTAAATAACCGAGTCACATCTACTCGTTCAAGACCTCTCATGATCTTAAAGACCTCTATCATATCCCCTCTCAGCCGTCTCTTCTCCAAGCTGAACAGCCCTAACCTCTTCAGCCTTTCCTCATAGGGGAGCTGTTCCATCCCCTTTATAATTTTGGTTGCCCTTCTCTGTACCTTCTCTGTTGCAACTATATCTTTTTTTAGATGCGGCGACCAAAATTCTACACAGTATTCAAGGTGTGGACTCACCATGGAGCGATATAGATGCATTATGACATTTTCCATTTTATTAACCATTCCCTTCCTAATAATTCCTAACATTCTGTTTGCTTTTTTGACTGCTGCAGCACACTGAGCCAACGATTTTAAAGTATTATCCACTATGACGCCTAGATCTTTTTCCTGGGTGGTAGCTCCTAATATGGAAACTAACATCGTGTAACTACAGCAAGGGTTATATTTATTTATTTGTTTGTTTGTTTGTTTGTTTAACCCCCCCCCCCCTCCCCCTTGGAAATCATCAGACATTTATTTATGTGACTATTAGCTGATCTGCTTGAAAAATAGCCTTCAAAACAGAATCTTGATTATAGTTTATCCATTTCATTTCATGTCATGTTACTTGCTTCATTTTATCTCTTTTATTAGGCTACCTATCTGCCATCTGGACCCTTTTTTCTTCCTCTACATCCCCATCTTGTTCCTTTGCATCCCTGTTTCATGTAACTATATTTTTCACTTTCTAAATCATTTTGTATTATCCCCGTTAATTGTAAACCGATGTGATATGCAAATGAATGTCGGTATATAAAAGTTCTAAATAAATAAATAAATATATGGTATATATATATATTTTTTTTTTAGACAAATAAACAGAGCTTCCAATGTATTCCACTCGTGCTATCTAACATCCAAAAAGGAAATACCCACACATTATTCCACCAAAGGTGCCACTCTCCACTGGAATATTAAATATAGAAAAAATTATTTGAAAACAATTTTTGCAATTTTTAGATGCCGCATCAGCAAGCCAGTCGGTGTGCCTGCTTAATTTTCAAAAGGGCTGCCCGGTCTTCTAATCATTTGCGGTCATGGATTTCTCAATGTAAATACTGTGTGACTGTGTCATTCTTTATATTGCTACATTTCTGTTCATATTCACTGTTGACGAACGTGGCTATATCGCATATTCATTTCTATTCATTTATCAACAGACAACCGGCCGATGTTTCACAGTGACTGCTTCATCAGGAGCTGCAAGTCTTGGAAATGCCTTTTCCGATAACATCATTCATTTTCAATCATATGTTCCTTCTAACAAGACGACCATCATCTCGAGACATATTGTTCCTTGGATTTTGCAATATGTCTCGAGACGATGGTCGTCTTGTTGTGGCATTATATTGAGTTCAGGCTTAATTAGGTCATGTTACTCTAGGATAAGATTGCTTAGACAAATTAAACCTTTTTTGGATACAGCAGTATTGAAGATGGTAGTTTTTGCTTTGGTTTTATCCTACCTTGACTACTGTTTTGCTTTATGTCTTGGCTTGCCTGTTAAAATCACCCATAAATTACAAATTATTCAGAATACAGTGGCTTGTATAGTGACAGGAAGTATGAGGAGTATCCCTGCTAAGTCATTATTATTTGATCTTCATTGGCTTCCAGAGTGCCAGATGTGAATTTAAAAATCTGGTTCTGGCATTCAAGTTGTTGAGAGGTAAAGGTTCCCCACAGCTACATAACCATTTAACATGGTATAAACCCAAATCGTCCTTTGAAATCAATGTCAGGGCATCTTCTGAAAGCTCAGAATGTTAAATTGTTTAGGCGTTCTAAGCTTGAGAGTAAACTCTTTTTCAGGAATGATCCCCAAATTTTGGAATGATTTACCACCATTTTTGAGAGAAGAAACAGAATTGCTTTAATTTAGAAAAGCATTAAAAACTTGTTTGATGAGAGAATATTTTTAATAATTTTTTAAATTTTGTTTTATTTTATTTTGTTTTTGAATGTATTATTTGTATAATTTTATGTTGTAAATCGCTTAGGAAGATATTTTTCTGTTAAGCGATACATAAATTATTGAAATAAATAAATAAATAATAATGAGTAGGGGTGAAAGGCATTAAATACATTGAGCAAGGACACATCCATTGTGATCAAGAGTGCTGACAAAGGCAATGCTATAGTAATTCAAGACAGAGGGGTCTACACAAAACACATTACGAGTCAACTTTGGGATCACAATGTATATAAATGTTTAATATCAGACCCAACAAATACATTACAAGAAGAAATTCATCGTGCCACTACAAAGACAGTAGAATCTGATTTTCTGACCAAGAAGGAGACGCAGTACTTGAACCCCAAATGTCCACGTATTCCAACAATATACACTACCCAACGTTCATAAAAACCTCATTGATCCTTTAGGAAGACCCATAATTTCAGCCAAGGACTCTTTGCTTGAAAGACTTTCAACTTATGTAGATATATTTCTGAAGCCATTTGTTAACAATATGGATTCATACATTTGGGAAACTATGCATTTAATCAATATATTTGAAGCATGTGATTATGACTGCATTGAATGCTTTTTGATAACTTTAGACATCAAATCATTGTATACATCGATTCCTGAGGATCAATCTTTAGACGTTATTCAGAAGATATTAACTAATAGACCACATCCACACCCAGTACCTACCAGTTTTATTATGCAACTAGCCGATTAGCTCTAACCAAGAATTGTTTCATCTTTAAAAGTGATTTCTGTGAACAAATTTCTGGTACAGTGATGGGTGCCATGATGGCCCCTTCACTAGTGAACTTATAAATGGACAGATTTGATCAACATTGGATTGAAGGTTCTCCATATAAGAAGAAAATCAAGCTATGGAGAAGATTCATAGATGATGATTTTGAGATTTGGTCAGGAATCAAGCAAGAATTGGCTAGGTTTCATTTATGGATCAACAGTTGTGAAGCAGAAATTCAAATTACTATTAATTTTGATTTTCACACCATAGCATTCTTGGATGTATTGGTGAGAAAAGGAAATAATGGCAATCTTGATATTACTTTCTTTTCCAAACCCACAGATACTGTGCTGGAATATTCTAGTTTTCATCCTCAATGTTTAATGGACAGTCTTCCTTTTTCTCAATTTTTGAGAATATGCAGAAATTGCATGGATGTTTCTGAGTTTAAACAGCACTCCAGAATATTATTGGAAAAAATCTTACAGAGGGGATATCCATATAAGAGTGTGAGGAGAACTTACAAACATGCATTATTCTCTAATTAGAGATGTGCATCATTTTTTGTGTTCGTGTCATTCTTCGTTTTTCGGCCGCCATGGAAAATGTCGTTTTTTTCGGTTCGGGTCTTTTTTTTGCGAAAAATTGATTTTTAGTTAGTGTGCGCTAACTCCCCGTTAGTGCGCGCTAACTCCCCTGTTAGATTTTGTTACTTTTTGTTAGTTTTTGTTAGTGCGCGCTAACGGGAGTTAGCGCGCACTAACGGGGAGTTAGCGCGCACTGACTCCCTTTAGTGTGCACTAATCGGAAAAACGAATTTTTGCGAAAAAACAGGAAAATCCTGATTTTTTTCGGGCTCCCTGAAACATGCCAAATTGGACAATTTTGTTGCAATTTTCCAATTCGGCAAAAATGAATGCACATCTCTATCTCTAATAGAGATTTGTTATTAACCAGAATGAACTCAGAACAGTAAATGGATGATTTTTTTTATTTTCATCACTAGGTATTCTTCTGTAATGCCCAATATCATTAAAGTTATGAAGAAACATCAAACTATTTTAAATATACACCGGAGTTTTCAAGAACAAAGAATAAGAATTTCATACACACGTTCAAAAAATTTGAGAGAATATTTGTGTCCAGTGTTATTGCAGGGACTGGGACAATTGACAGGAATTGTTGAGGACACCTCTGCACAAGGACACTATAAATGTGGTAAATGCTCTATTTATAATATTTCTCTACAAACTTTGGAATTCAGCAACCCTTTTGACAGGAAGGTATATGTTCTATGACATTTAACCACATGGGAAACTCATTTTGTAGTTTAAGCAATTCAATATCCTTGCCCACTGCTATATATTGGCAAGACAAAACGGGCATTGAAAGTGTGTATTGCGAAGCATAAGAGTTGTTTAGAAAGACTGAAAATGGATGCGCCAATCATAGCTTATTGTGTACAACATAATCATGATTTTAATAGTTTACGTTGTTTTGCGATTGATCAGGTGGCATATCAAAGGAGGGGATCGGAAAAATTGTTACTACAATTCGAACAACACTGGATTTACAAGCTGAGAACTGTTGAGCCTCATGGCTTTAATGCATTCATTAAATGGGGCTCCTTTTTTAAATATTTTTCCAGATTTGATAGCATGAGTTATTCAGGTCATTGAATTCTTTTAGTTAAAAATATGGCATCACGATTCATTGTATGATTGAAGATAAATAATCAATAGGGATTGGCTCGTTTTAATCAGCTGAATGTGTACGTTTGAGGCTCTTTAAATATACCTTCTATTCATAACCATAATTTGAGTTTTCATTGGAAAATAGGTTTTATTGGATTGAAATCGAAGGTAAAGTACCTGAAAAACAAGTGAAAATATTGTATTGGGATCTATGAATGAGATCTGCAATTGCAATCCAATAACCCATGACTCTCTGGTAAACAATTGGATTTTGAATAGAGTTTGTAAATGCAATCACAGTTACCAGCTGATCTTGATTTCAACCACGACCTAGAAGTAAATTATTTTGTGTTCCTGTGTCTATCTAATGAGTCAGAAGTACTTTCAATAAATCTTATTAAGCTGGTTTCATGACATACAAGAAGGTAATAATGGATGAATTAGAGGAGAGTAAGTAATAACAGTAATTAAAATCTTTTTTATTTGTGCTGCAGTCACGGAGAGTTTCACAATTTTCCATTGCATGACTAATCCTTTTTTTTAGAAACGGCATCCTTTATTTTTGTAGGCTGTGAAAGAGTGTATACAAGTGGCCTATAAAACACTTTAAGGGACAGGCTCCATATATTTGGCCCAGTCCACCTTAAGTCACACACAAGCAGGAAATTCTGGGCCCAGGGTGGTTCCCTTGAAAGAGGGATAAGTAAGCAGGCCCCAGAGGGAACAGGAGGCCCCAGACAAGAGTAGAAGAAAGCTAAAATTACTTATTTATTTATTTATTTAAAACAGTTTTATATACCGTTAACTACACAAAGTCCATCTTTACGGTTCACATTAAAACATTTAAAAACCAAAGGAGGAAAGGATACAATCAGTATAAATAAGCAATCAAAAACAAGAAAAAATGTTTCCCATATAAAACTATAAAAGACCCCAGCTAAAACAATGAAATCTGACATTCTTAAAAATTAACCAAATAAAAGTAGTAAGAAATTAAAAGGAATAAGAGAACTACTAAGGAAACTAGTTGCCTTGATGCAACTCTCATTTACAGATTACTCAACTGCAGTATTTCTTTTTCCAGCAAGCTTTTGTTTCTTAATTTACATGTAAATAATAAAACTCTGAAGAATACCTGGAGTTCAGACTTCTCTGTCTTCCAGCAAGTCAACGTCTGCTCACACTGGGCCGGATTTTAAGAGGTACACGTGGGCGTAGATTTGTGCACACAACCTGGTGCGCACAAATCTACGCCTGATTTTATAGCTTGCACGCGCAGCCACGCGCATGTTATAAAATCCGGGGTCGCCGTACGCAAGTGGTTGCACACTTGTGCACCTTGCACGTGCCGAACACTAGGGGAGCCACAATGGCTTTCCCTGTTCCCTCCAAGGCCACTCTGAAATCGGAGCAGCCTCGGAGGGAACTTTTCTTCCGCCTCCCCCCACCTTCCCCTCCCATCCCCTACCTAACCTGCCCCCCAGACCTACCTAAAACCCCCCTCACCTTTGTTATACAAGTTGCCCTTGCCTCTGGGCAGGCGTAGGTTGCACGCGCCGGCCAAGTGCCGGCACGCAATCCCCCGGCCAAGAGGCCCTACGTGCGTGCGTCGCCGGACCTATGCAAAATAGGCTCGGCGTGCATAACTCCCTCGCGCATGTAAATCCAGCTGGATTTACTCGTGTGGGGCTTTTAAAATCTGCCCCACTGTGTGTTACACAGGCAAAAGAAGAGACCCATTTAGGCTCCTCTTACTCAAATTCAAGATTTAGAACATTTTATCACTTAAAGTTGTCAGTCAACTTTGCCAAAAAAAAAAACAAAAAACCCAGTCACATCTTATCTTAAAAAAATGTGGCTCAGAAGCCTTGGAAAAATTGAATTATGTACACATACAAGAATTTCAAACTTGCCCCATTTTGAATTGCATAGTACATTATCAGCTCCATTACAATATGTATCAGCTTCATTATTAGTTACTGAATAATAAATCCTTACATTTTAACTGTTTGCTCATCTATGCTCCCCCTCCCCCAACACTCTCTTTGTTTTAATGGAATTGATTGATTTTAGCAATGACTATTCTCTGAATAGCTCTCATCTCCTACTGATAGACCTTTTGAAATTAAATCTTTTACAGCTATGACAGAGCTGTCGCTAGCTCAATGGATCGATCAACCAGCTCATAGAGCTGGTCATATTATAGACTTCATTTTCTCCTCAGAATCTATCAAGGTCCCTAAATCTACTATTCATGTCATTCCCTTAGTTTGGACTGACCATTTTTTTAAATGTTGTTTTCCTTTGATTGTGTTCTGCCTCAAAATCCCTCTACAAGTAAGAAAAAAATCTTGGTCAGACATCTCCTTCATCAGACTTATCAAATTTTGATTATCTTTGTTCCCCCCCCCCCCCCCCCCCCTAATTTTAGTGATTTACCCTTAGAAGATAAAATCTCTCCTTGGAATAATTCGCTGCAATAAGTTTTTCACCAGATTTCTTCCTCTTTTTGTCGTTCCCACAGCTCCAATGGTGATTCTTCCTGGTTTCATGAAATCCATCACTTGGAAAGAAAGTGGTAATAAATGCAAAATGCAGACTGCTGAACATACACTGAAGTTTCTTATTTCCTTCTCTCTAGTTGAAATTAAGAAAGCCAAAAAAGATTATTTTAGTAAATCCTTAAATAAGGTGGAAAATAGACCACACTTAGGGGTAGATTTTAAAAGAAGCGCGATCAGCCTACTTTTGCTTGCGCATCAGACTCAAGCAAAAGTACGCTGGATTTTAGTAGATACGCGCGGAGCCGCGCGTATCCACTAAAATCCTGGATCGGCGCGCGCAAGGCTATCGATTTTGTATAGCCTGCGCGCACCGAGCCGCGCTGCCTCCCCCCGTTCCCTCCAAGGCCGCTCCGAAATCGGAGCGGCCTCGGAGGGAACTTTCCTTTGCCCTCCCCTCACCTTACCCTCCCTTCCCCTACCTAACCCACCCACCCGGCCCTGTCTACACCCCCCCCTTACCTTTGTCGGGGGATTTACGCCTCCCGGAGGGAGACGTAAATCCCCGCGCGCCAGCGGGCCTGCTGCGCGCCGGGCCGCGACCTGGGGGCGGGTACGGAGGGCGCGGCCACGCCCCCGGGCCGTAGCCACGCCCCGTACCCGCCCCCAAAATGCTGCCGACACGCCCCCGGAACGCCGCGACGACCGGGCCCGCCCCCCGACACGCCCCCCTCCGAGAACCCCGGGACTTACGCGAGTCCCGGGGCTCTGCGCGCGCCGGGAGGCCTATGTAAAATAGGCTTCCCGGCGCGCAGGGCCCTGCTCGCGTAAATCCGCCCGGTTTTGGGCGGATTTACGCGAGCAGGGCTCTGAAAATCCGCCCCTTACTGTTCAAATTAATTTCTCAGCTCTTAGGCTCTAGTACTCAGGCTTCTAGCCCTTGCTCTTCTGCTTTATCAGCAGATGGCTTTGCCTCTGCTTGTTAGACAAAAAAAAAACAAGACTATTCAATCAAGTTTAGGTCCAGATCCTTTCCAAGCTGTTTCTTCCATTCTTTTGGATTCTTCTGATTCTTCTGAAAGTTCTTTGGTCAGTTCTAGTAAGATGTCTGCCTTATCTTGAAACAGATAAACACATCCTCAACCTCTTCCCTAGACCTCCTCCCTCTCTCTCTCTCTCTCTCTCTCTCTCTGCTTAAAACCCTTGATCTTGGCATACTACAATATTTGGTAGAGATTATCAATTCCAACCTACTGCAAGGAGATATTCCAAATACTTTGAAAGCCGCTAAAGTGCGCACAATTTAAAAACAAAAACAAAAAAAACCACTGGATCCAAAGTGGTATGAAAATTGTAGAACAGTCTCTCTCTAATCTCCCATTTCTGTCTCTAAAGTTATTGCAAAAATGGTACTGCTCCAGTTATCTCTGTTTTTAGAAAAAAAAAAAAACACTTTTTCCATTCCAGACAATCTGGCTTTTGAAGAAGAATTAGTACACAAACAATGCCATCAATCTGGGTTTGGATAAGGGCAAAACTGTTCTCATGGTCCTCCTGGCATTAAGTGCAGCTTTTGATACTATTAATCATTCCTTACTCATTGCACATTTGATGGAGTTAGCACCAAGAGATACACCGCTAAAATCTCTTATTTAACTAACAGGTCATTCTCGGTCAAGTAGAACTCAATTTTTTTTGCCTCACATTCACAAAAAGTACCTCAAGAAACCATTTAGTTCCCTACTTTATTCAATCTTTATTTATCACCTCTGGCAACCCTTATTCAACTCTAGGCTTTTCTTGTTATCTCTATGCTAATGTCATATAGATTATCACCTCCTTCAATACTAAGAAGCAGGAGTTTTTGCTTAATTTTAACACCTGCTTTTCTAAAGTGGCTGAATGGCTGTCTGCAGTCAAATTAAAAATTAACCCAGATAAATCGGAAGCCATTTGGTTTTCCAGGAAGATTGACAGTTCTCTCCTATCAGCCCCTACTATGTCAGGAATCTTTATTCAGATTAAAACTGTAGTCTCATTTTTAGGAGTTTTATTTGATTCAATGCGTAGTTTTGAACCCCAAATTTCTAAGCTGATCCAAAAAGCTTATTTCTTTGTATGATTAATCTGATGAGTTAGACGTTTTTTGAATAAGGCATATCTGAGATCCCTAATTCATTCCTTGGTTATCAATCGTTTAGATTACTGTAATTCTTTATATCATTGCTTATCATCATGTTGTATTCAACGGTTACAACTTGTGCAAAACACGGCCAGAAAACTTATTTATGAAAAACGAAAATTCAATTATGTTTCTCCATTATTGTGTGATCTCCACTGGCTCCCAATCTTTCTTTGAATGCAGTTCAAAATTGGGTATCTGGCCTTCAAAGCCTTTTGTTCTCCAATCCCCCATATTTATCTAATTTTTTATTACCTTATGTTCCAGGTTGCTCCTACCGCTCTTCTCAGCATGATCTGGTCTGTATTCCTTCTTTTAGAGTGATTATTTATGAGGCTACAAGAGAAATATCCTTTACCTTCCTTGCCTCTACTTTCTGAATTTCTCTACCACGTACTCTTTGCCTAGAGAATATTTTAAATTCAGGAAATCACTTTTTATTCTGCCAAGCTTTTCCTGATTGATGTTTTCAATTGTTTATTAGTGTTATTTTTACACTGATTTTATCATTATTAATTATGTTATATTTTACTGATTTTATGCGTTATTACTATATTATTATTGCGTTTTTAGTATTACTATTATTTTTATTGTTATTGCTTTTATCTTTTTTATTGTACATCACTTGATTTATATAAGAAAAGCAATATATCAAATACAATAAACTAACTAACTAAGGGCCTTATTTTCCAATATCGCATTGGTAACGCATTAGGGGGCGTTACCAATGCAAATGAGGCTTCTTTCGTGCAGTGGGGAAACATCGTGTGCGGCGATGTTTTCGCCATTCGCGAAAACATTAGCGCCGCACGCGATGTTTTCCCACTGCACAATGATTCGTTCAGTGTTTTATCGCGGTGCACGATATTTGGCACTTTTTAGAGAGAGAGAGAGAGAGAGAGAGAGAGAGAGAGAGAGAGAGAGAGAGAGAGAGAGAGAGAGAGAGAGAGAGAGAGAGAGAGAGAGAGAGAGAGAGAGAGAGAGAGAGAGAGAGAGAGAGAGAGAGAGAGCGCCTTACTATAGTGCCTATGCCCTACATAGGTATTTTAACCCCTATAGGAGGGCCACCTACTAACTCGGGGTGGGGATTAGGTATGAGCGTCGGGGGTTGGGGGCCACTTTCGCATTCCACATGAGACCTACGGACTGAACAGTGGTCTCTAGTGCAGATTTTCTGGCTGTCGGAGTGAGGACGCTCACTCCAAGAAGTGGTTTGGGCAATGTTCTCTCTACCTAGCTTGATGGACACTCTACCTGTGCAACAACATGCTAGGTGGAGAGAATGTTGGCCAAATCTCCGCTTGGAGTGAGCGTCCTCACTCCGACGGCCAGCAAATCTGCACTAGAGACCACTGTTCAGTCCGTAGGTCTCATGTGGAATGCGAAAGTGGCCCCCAACCCCCGACGCTCATACCTAATCCCCACCCCGAGTTAGTAGGTGGCCCTCCTATAGGGGTTAAAATACCTATGTAGGGCATAGGCACTATAGTAAGTCTCTCTCTCTCTCTCTCTCTCTCTCTCTCTCTCTCTCTCTCTCTCTCTCTCTCTCTCTCTCTCTCTCTCTCTCTCTCTCTCTCTCTCTCTCTCTCTCTCGTCCGGACCTACCGTGGATGGCGATAATCCTTTTCTGGCCCGTAGCGCAGTCCATAACGCGAGGGTTGGAGTTGTAGTTAAAATCCGCGATAGCAGCCGCGCTACCACTGCGGTTGTTTCGCCGCACACGATACACAGGTTCCCGCTTTACATATGCTCCGCCCCAACTCCGCCCCCTGAATACCAAATGACTAATTTGCAATCGCGTTAACAGCTGTTAACGCGATTCGCGAATTTATCGCACGCGGTAAAGTGCTTTGAAAATGAGGCCCTAAGGGGGTCATTTTCTATCAGTATTGCACGCGAAAAGTCCTTTTTCGCGTGCGATAGCTTGATAGGGGTGGAGTCAGGGGAGAGTCAGGACTGGAAGAGGAGGAGTCAGGGTGGTGTGGGGGCGGATGCAGCGGTAACTTCGCTGGCAGCAATAAGGTAAGACCCATTATCGCTACTAGTAGCACGCCCAATAGCACCACCTTTCATGGTGGCGCTATTGGGTGTGAAAGACAGCAGCGATAGCACCGCGGTGGTGTGATCACTGCCGGATTTTGCAGACCTGCCCCAGCTTCGCCCCCCCCCGCCCCCATTACCGCGGAATTCAGTAAGCTGTGCGCCGATAGTAAATCCAGGTCTAAGGCCTGGATTCAGCATTCTAATGCAGAATGGTGAATCCAGCGAAAACAGGGGGGGGGGGAGGCCTGCGAAAGCTGGCAGCCATCGCACCACCATGGTGTTATCGCTGCCGGCTTTTGCACCCAATAGCGCCACCATGAAAGGTGGCGCTATTGGGCGCACTACTGGCGAAAATAACGGTGCCTACCTTATCGCCGCCAGTGATGATACAGCCACGTCTGCCTCCTTGCCTCCCCGACTCCTCCCCTCGCCACCCCGACTCCGCCCCAGCAAGCTATCACATGTGAAAAGGGACATTTTGCGTGCGATAGCCTCTTATCGCTATGCGATACCGATAGAAAATGACCCCCTAAAGGCCTGATTCATCAAGGCATTTTCTCATAGACACAGAATGGGAGAAATGCCTTTGTGAATCAGGCCCTAAGTGTCTCCTTAGACCTCCCAGCTTTGCTAGTTCCCACTGGTCTGTACCCTTGTTTGGTGTTCTGGGGCTACAAAAGGGTTTCTCCTATCCCAGCAGCTGCTGAAGGTAACCCTGACAGAGGCTGAGTTACACAAGATTAAGGGGAGCTGGGTGCTAAAACACCACACAAACTGAACAAGGTCCAGATATGCTGATATTAAGGATAAAGCATAGGACTGCTTCTACAGCCATGTCCCAAAGCAACGCATATTCAAACAGCATTGTCTGAATTATCAGGAAGGCAGTCGAGCTCACCCTGTGAAAATGTTGCTAGCAGTAATTTGTTATGGGTTAGACAGTTGCTTGGTTTTACTGTCCTTAAAATAAGGCTTGGGGGTAGCCTGCACGAAGCTGCAGTCACACAGCATGTACAAGATAAAGAAGTCCAAACCATGAAGATGTAACTAATCTAGTAATAACGTAAAGCAAAGATAATGTAATTGCTTCTTTTGCACATCTGTAACTCTACTCCCTATATGCCCAGTTTCCCCATGATTTTATAATAATGAGATAATTCAGTGTTTTGTGATTCATGTGGATTCATCAAAATGCTAAAGTTTCACATGGATAACGCCTTTGATAAGAAAAAGGGGCATGTTTAAGATAATTTTAGAATTACCGCACGACATGCTATGTTAGCGCTTCACATAGGTAGTCTATCCACATTCAGCCATTGTATGGCTTGACTAGTTAGCCAGATAAACCTAATTGGCTAACTTAGGGCCAGATTCACTAAGGGGTTTATTTTAAAAGCAGCGTGCAGCCATCCAAGTGCGCACAGGTCCCGGCACACGCACATGGATGCACCAATTTTATAACATGCACGTGCCAGCGCGCATGTTATAAAATCTGATGGCCGTGCACACATGCTTGACGGATTTTAAAATCCACGCTTGCGGGGAAGGGGGAGTTTTCGCTAAATACGTCCGGTGACGCAATCGGGCCTCCCGCAATTCGCTACCCCCCCTACATAAACTTCCTCCCTCTTCCCCTCTCCTCCCTGCCTCCTAAACCTAAGCTATCACCAATTTTTTTTATTTTGCTATTTACTGCACCTCCGCCCTGCCCTGCCCCTGCCCTCCCCACCCAGACCACACCCACCAGCTTGCCCCTTTTTCAGGGTCCGGTACTTCTGCACGTGGCCGGGCCCTTCCAAAAATGCACGCGGTGCACGCAAAGCCCAGCCACGCGCGTAAACATATGGATATTTGCTTGTAAGGCTTTTCTCCCATTTTATGTCTATAGGAAAAACACTTACGCCCGAATTTTCGATGCCCGGTGCATGTAAAATCCGAAGGATACACGTGTGCCAGGCCGTGCGAGCGCCGAGGGCATTTTAGAAATGGCCTGGCCACGTGCGTATCCTCCGTTACGTGCAGAAGTGCCAGGCCAGTGAAAAGGGGTGAGCCAGCGGGAGGGATATGGGTGGGGAGGGGCCGGGCGGGGGCTGACCAGGACAGCAGCCATTAGGCTCTGTCCCAAGGAAGCGCACGCCGGCAGCCGGCCGACGTGCCGAAGTTACTTCTGCTCGGACAGAGCAGTAAGTAACAAAACAAAAAATTTGGCCTAGCTAGGTAGGGGTTAGGGGTCGGGGAGGAGAGGGAAAAAGGTAGCAAGGTTAGATGGGGGATAGGAAAGTTTCCTTCCCAGTCTGCTCCGTAATTGCAGCAGACTGGGAGGGAACTGGGGTAGGCCTGCTCATGTCGCCGTGCGTTGTTTTTTAACAATCCCCCTGCAAGCAGCACGAGTCACAACCCACCCAAACATTTGCAGGCGGAATTTAAAAACCAGCGCACATGTGTGTGCGGGAACCATATTTTATAACATGCGCTCGGTTTCATGTACATGTTATAAAATCGGGTCATCCATGCGTGCCGGGAACCACGAGCACCATGGACGCCCGTGCGGACTTTTGAAAATCGAACCCTCTGTGAATCAGGTACTTGTATATTTAGCTGCGCATATGTGCCACTGAATATATCCAGGTATTCTAAAATTAGCTGGATAAGTCTATTCGGATAAGTTTATGACAAGTCTATGGGACAACCAGATTTAACCAGATAACTTATCCAGCTAACTCAACTCCTCCCAGTTAAACCCTTACCCCAGCACCTCTTAGACAGATAAATACTTTTTCAGCTAAGTGGCAGCTGCCTATCCTGGGCACATATTCAGCTCTCGGCACATAGTCGGATAAGGCAAAGCTTATCTGGCTAAGTGGTACTGAATATGGACCTCAATGATCTTATTATCATTCAATCTGATCCAGCTTTGTGGCCAAAAAAATGTTTTTTCTAAGAATATTGATCTTTTTTGAGGATGCTGGCCTTGTCCAAGTAAGAGATATGGACTTATTTTTGTATTTATTTTAAAACATTTGTAACCCACACGACATCCATAGCTCAAGGCAGCTTACAATAAAACAATCATAAAATCAAGAACACAAATACAAAAACAAAGACAAGAAAAAATAGCACAAGACTGCAGCTAAAAGAAAGATCATGCTTCTAAACTCCCCAGATTATAAAAACATAAACGTACAAGACTGAAAGCTCATAATATCCCCAATCAAGGGAGAATCAGAATTATGCAAAAGCTTGTTTAAACAGGTACACTTTAAACATTTTGTGGAAGGTCTGCGTATGAATAATCTTCATTTCTTCACATCTTTCTATAAAAGAAAATAGGAGAATGGAGAAGGATGGAGAAGCCGCAAGCTGGGATATTCCAAGTCCGTTGGAAAAACTGGGGATCTGCATGAAACATCTCTCAAGGTTTACTTGACCTTTCTGCATTTGTATCTATGGGTAAGTTTTTTTTCTAGGATGCTTCACTTGCATTTTTGTCTTGACAATTTGGTAATTTATTGTTTAGGCTCCCATCTTTTCCATATTTGGGGACTTAATACTGAAGCGTGTTGTTGAAAATTTAGGAGGTAATTTTAAAAGGAGTTACACTTGTAACTTACTATAGTAGCAATTTTTAAAAGCCATTCACATTTGTAAAATGCACAATTTCCAAAAGCCCACTTACATGGGTAAAGTGCATTTATCCATGTAAAACCCAATTTTACACATGTAAATGCTTTTTAAAATCAGGCCCTAGGTGAAAGTTGTACTTAACTTTTTTATAATTTTTCCTTTTTATTTCACCTTGCTTTATTTTCTATTTGAATGGAATGTATTTTGCAAATAAATAAATAAATAGTTGTGTTTTTGCTGGGTGGAGGGGTCCACCAATATCAGTTTTCACACAGGCCACCGATTAGCCTCAAGCGACCATGGCTACACCAGCCTCAAGGAAGCATAAATATATCCAGGCTTGAGAGCTGCTGGTGGTAAATGAAAGGATGATATGTATTTTGGTGAATAGGTGTTTGTGGGCATGTCTATGGACAGAGTAGAAAGAATGATCATAAGGCTTCTGTGGTGTTTTCGCCCCCCCTGCATGCTCTGAACTCTTTTCATGATGAAATGAATGACGTTTTCTGTTTTGTTTTGTTTTGTTTTTTACTCATATCTCCCAAATCTGCTTTCACAGCGCTTATTCAGGTTTTTCATTTTGTACACCTTACGGAATCCAAAATAATTTTGGGTGAATCAATTTCACAAGGTAAAGGATGACAGTGATTCTGCATCTGAGTCAGTCAGAGCTTTCCAACAGGAACATCTCACAAAAGTGAAAGGGGACGTGAAAATCTATAATATAAACATGATGTTGGGAGCATAGCTGAAAAGTAAGGATTCTGCCTCAGATCAGGACCTTGAAAAAAAAGTTTTCAAACCAGTTCAAAGGACCAGCAAGGTATAAAGATTAGCTCTGTGAAGCTTTTTAATTTATTATCTAATGCATATTGTTAAATCTGCCTCAGAATTTGAATTTATTCACCTGATTTCTAGGATCTGCAGCTGGTAGATTCAATGAGGATTTTGGCGAATTGATGAATCTGTGGTGACTCTGCGTAGAATCTGGTCTGATTTTCCACAGATTTTCTAGCTGAATTTTTGTCAAATTTCTCGGGCAAATCTGGGGGGGAAATTTAAAATTCCCATCAAAGCCAGCTTAGATTTCTCCTGGTTCAAGTTTCACCTGGTGCTTTCCACAATTTCTACATTCTAACATAATCAGCGACTACCAGCTCTGGCGATTTTTTTTTTTTCTTGTTCCTTTGTTTCATTCTTCGTATCTGAACCATTAGCAAAATATAGCATGCATAGAATCACAGCAGGTAAAGAGGAGAATCAGCAAGGAGAAGAGACGGTTCCTTTTCTTTGGTAGATTTGTTTGTGTTCAGAGTTTAATCAGCCACTTGAGAATATGCAGACACCCTCTGCTCACAGCAATTCCACTCTCCCCTCTCCCAAGCTTAACCCAAATAGCACAGTAGCCTGTAATTACATCTTTAAAAGTCTGTCAGGTTGCGAGTATATGATGAGCTCTAATTGTACAACAGCATTTTGGGAGGCTTGTAATTATAGAGTCATTAAAGCCAGTTAAGAGCACCACAGTCTCTTTGCTGTACTGCATGATCCTTGTGTCAATTGGCAGATTCCCAGCTATACCACCGCTGAAGGATTAAACTGGCAATTAGTAATCAGCAGGTACCAAACACTGTTAACTATCAAGAAATTAAATGAGAGACTCAGTTCTAGGGGTCTGGAACCTTTTTTTTTTTTTTTTATCATGGCTGAATGCAGATTCTAGGAACCTCTGCTCTTGAAAGATTATTGTTGCGCTGCGCCTAGCAGTGCTACTCCAGTCTAGTCATAAACATAGCAATTAAGAAAAGAAAAATGTTTCATTTATCTCTACTCAAGATAAGTAGCTGTAGGGGGGGGGAGTATAGTCAGGGATAATATAAAGAAAACAGAAGATGTTTGGTTTAGAATGTCAAAACATTTTCTTGCAATCTGTGTGTATGGAGGGAAAGAACTGAAAAATCCTGTTTCAGAGGCTACCAATTATGTATCAAACAGTGCTTAGTGGAGAACATGTCATCAGGAACATCAGCCACCTAATACTGGACTGGCTTCATGCCTACTTGAGACTTACAAAAACTGTATCATCCAAAATTACTTACCAGCTCAGGGTGAATACATTTATTTGTATCCTATCTTGTGAAAGAGCTGCAGAGAGTCGTCTTGTATTTGGAAAACCTAACTAAGCACCTTTTATTCATGGTTTCAGGACATGTCAATGGCATCTGGAATAGTGTGGAGGAAGGGCATGGAGCATGCTTACAGTGCAACAACAGGACAAAGAAAGGGGAAGATGTGAAAACCCCTTCTATAGATTTCAACCACATTGCTGAAATTAAATATCATCTTAAATGTTTACGTGTACCTTCTTCATCTAAGGAGGGACCAGAAACATGGTCAGACCACACCCTCATCTCTACCTTTTTCTCTCTGAAAGAATCCAACACTCCTCACATCTTCGCACCCTCCTTCCAATACAGGAGGCGATGCACCCCGGAAGACCTCAACAACCAGCTGGATTCACAGCTCCCTCTCTTAGACCTCACCGACCCAAACACTGCCATACGCTCTTGGAACAACATAACAGAAGATATAGCTAACAAGCTCTGCCCATCAACTATAAAAAAATCTCACACCAATGCCTCCAATAGACAACCTTGGTTCACCAATGAGCTCAGAAAACTAAAACAAAGTTTAAGAAAGAAAGAAGCAATATGGCGTAAAACCCCTTGTGCCAGCACCATCTCTTCATACAAATCCACACTACACCAGTACAAGTACCTCACCTCAAAATAAAAAAAGATTATTATGCATCTAAGATTCACAACCTAGTCTTGGACGCCAAAGCCCTCTTCGCTTATGTCTCCAGTCTCACTCAAACCATACCCCAAGAAATCCCCAGTAATCTAGCACAATCCAAAGCTGAAGAACTAGCACTGTTTTTTCAAAACAAAATTACCAATCTTCTAACCCAACTGCCCTCCAATACCGCCGCCCTTCCGACATATCGGCACCCTCCCTACAAAAACATCAGCCTAAACACCTTTGATCCCGTCTCATCTACTGAGATACAAGCCATCCTGAGAAGAATGAAACCTACTTCTCATCCTGCGGACCACATCCCCACCAAACTGCTTCTATCTATCCCAGACACCATCACCACAGCATTGACAGACATCATCAACTGCTCTCTAGCCCAAGGGACCTTCCCAGACGATCTCAAAGTGGCCTCAATCACACCTCTCCTAAAGAAACCTAACTTTGACCCGAAGGACCCCAACAACTTCCGTCCCATAGCTAACCTCCCTTTTATCGCTAAGATCATAGAAAAACTAGTGAACTCTCAACTTTCAGACTTCATTGAAGACAACAAAATTCTCTTCGCTCCACAACATGGTTTCCAAAAAAATCGAGGTACAGAATCCCTCCTCACCTCTTTGACAGACTATACCATATTGGGTCTCGACAAAGGTAATTCATTCCTACTGATCTTGTTAGACCTATCCGCAGTGTTCGACACGGTCAACCACGCCATCCTCCTAAACCAGCTGTCGTCCATAGGAATCAGCGGCACCGTCCTATCATGGTTCAAAACCTTTCTCAACAACAGAGGTTACAAGGTTAAGCTCCAAAACAAGGAATCATCAAGATTTGACTCCACCATAGGAGTCCCACAAGGTTCATCATTATCCCCGACTTTATTCAATATTTACCTTCTTCCACTTTGCCAACTTCTCACCAACCTCAATCTAAAGTATTTTCTATACGCAGATGATATTCAAATCATCATCCCCATCAAAGACACATACTTTAAAACTCTTGACTACTGGGAATCACGCCATCAAAAAATCAAACACCTACTCAACAGCCTAAACCTCGTTTTAAATTCCTCCAAGACAGAAATCCTACTCATCTCTCCTGAGAACAGCATTTCTAACAATACTCTTCCAACCAACCTACCTACCACACAAGTTAGAGACTTAGGAGTGATAATAGACAATCAGCTGAACTTCAAGGCATACATTAACAAAACAACCAAAGACTGCTTCTACAAACTCCAGGTACTAAAAAGGATAAGACCACTTTTCCATGCTCAAGATTTCAGAACGATCATCCAAGCAGTCATTTTTTCGAAATTAGACTATTGCAATTCACTATTGCTAGGTCTCCCTTCATCCTACTTCAAACCGCTTCAGATGGTACAAACTTCAGCAGCCCGACTACTGACAGGCGCCAGGAAAAGAGACCACATATCTCCCATCCTGAAAGAGCTTCATTGGTTACCAGAACACTTCCGAATCATGTACAAAGCCATATCTGTCATATACAAAACCATACATCAACTCACCACCCTTGATCTGCAAATCCCTCTCCAAATTTACAACCCGTCAAGACCCACCAGAGATGCTTATAGAGGCTCCCTCCAAGTACCCCCCGTGAAAACTACCAGACATGTTACCCTAAGAGATCGTGCCACCTCCACAGCTGGTCCTCTCCTATGGAACTCCATTCCTACAGATCTTAGACAGGAGCCCTGCCTCCTAACTTTTAGAAAAAGACTTAAGACTTGGCTGTTCAAGTAAGCTTTCCCGGACACAATCTAATGACATCACGGTCTCCTTATCAAAACAAGCAGCCCTCAGCCATGCTCTCTGTATATAGTATTTAATTTGTATATTGTTTAATTGTTACCAATCTATCCTCTCTCTTCCTCCTTCTCCCAGTTCTGCTACCCTTGTTAAATGTAACTGCACCTTCGGTCACCACAGTTCCAGTTTGATGTATCTACTGCACTCCTGTTTTATGTAAACCAGCAAGATATGTTGTCATGATTGCCGGTATATAAAAACCTTAAATAAATAAATAAATAAAAAATAAACATAAAACATATATAAGATGCTAAAAGATAAGGGGTATTTGGTTCACCGAGTTTGCCCTTTTCTGCCTGCCTACTGTGTTTACCTGATCTATGGTTTTCTTTCTCCCTTCACCTGTCATTAAAGCCCCATTGTGTCTATCCCAAGTATATTTGAATTCTGCCAATGTTTAGTTTCCAATACGGAAAATTTGTTCCGGATGTCCACTAGCCTCTTAGTGAAAAAGCATTTTCTTGATATTATGCCTCTCGGTCGCAGACAGCTGTGACCTCTCGTGCTCACCTCTTTTTTCTCCACTCCATCTAGTCTAGGAAGAATGGCGGTGTCTGCCAGTTCACACCAACCACTCCGGGGTTCTCGGGACAGAGTGGGCGCTGCCGAGTGCCATCTTGGACCTGGAGTTACCTAGGCGCGCGTGTGCAAGGGCCTTATTTGAATACGTCATGGCGGAACCTCAGAGGCATCCTCACCCGATGACATCAACCCACTAGCATTTTATTTATTTATTTATTTAAAAACTTTTCTATACCGTCGCTAAGTTATATACCATCGCAACGGTTTACAAATAGGCACATAGACTAAGGTAAGTAAATGTAGGATATCTTACATTCTAACAGGTGCCAATAAAGTTTGGTTACAATTTCATAAATAAAATCATTATTTGAGTAATGTTGTTCAAGTCCAGGTATATTATTGCGTTACTATCGCTTTGAAATATTACTTCTTAAAAGTAGGATTGATTAAATTCATTCTCATCTGCATTACCTTGTACTTTCATTCTCTACCCTCCACACTCTTTAGTGAAGGCTTTTTTAAAGAGCCAGCCCTTGCCTTCCTCGAGTTAGCAAGGAGTTCCATCTTGCTGTACTCTGACCATTCAAGGACTTCCTGTTCCTGTTACAGCTTTGGCAATTGGACACTCTGAGTACCCGCTCCTCAGGGGCTCCCCTGCATTCACAGCTATCCGATCCTCGGAGGGCCTTCCTGCCTGCTGCTGATCTACTTGCTCCAGGAACCACCTACTGTGAGTACTTCTACAAGATATCTTCATTTATGGACGACACTGAGGAGCCTACGTGGTGTACCCCGATCCTTTGGCCACTACCGCCTTTCTTCAGTGCAAGCCTATCTTCATTCCTACTCTACAGTATTCCTGCTCAACATCTGCACAAGACCACGTCTCAATTTGGCATTGCTACCAACATCTACTGTACAGACTTCCTCGGCGTACCCCGCTCCATGGGCCACTACCGGATCTGTATCCTGAGGTCCCTACGCTCGCCAGAGGGGATTCAAGGCATACCCCACTCCACGGGCCACTACGGGATCCTCTCCACTGTGTCTCATTCTGGGTAATTCCCAGTGCCCAGGACTGTACATCTATATTGCTAATACTGTGGACATTACTTTCCTTCCTATTTTAATAAAGTCTCTGCTTCTAGCTGGTGCCACGACACTGAGACTGCACCTGCTGACGGTGAGGCTCACAGGGCTCCTCCCTGTGGGTGGAGACATCGCTCATCTCAGCCCAGGGGTTCACATTCTTCACTAAACATAACACTTGAATGCCTTTTGATCCTCTTTCTCTCCCTTCAGTCTCATATGATGAGCCATTGACCTTGAGCTTTTTATTCTATAGAAAATGCTACCTTATGGCATCTTATTGAAGACTAACTATTTGAATGTTTATTTCATATCTCCCTTTCCCTTATTTCTTCTTCAGTCCCTCTATGTATGGTGCATAATGCTATAGTGCAGGCCAAGCACCATTTTGGTGGGCCTTCTTTAAATTACCTTTACCTTATCAATGTTGTTTGTAGATGTGTTCTGTAGACCTGAACATAGACCTTGTGGGGTCTCACCAGAGAAAGACCTGTAGCTTGGTATTATTACTTCTCTTTTTCTACTAGTGATGCCTCTCTTTATGCACCCAGGTATATGCTGTTATCTTTTTCAACTGCCTTGCCACACTAACCAATTACCTTGAGGTCATCAGAGATGATAACCCGCCTTCTCTCCCTCCCCCCCCCTCCCCCCAGGTCTCTTCATTGTTTGTTGACCGTTAGTTATTCCTCTCCAAAATGGTATTTGGTCCTTGAAATTTCTACATCCCAACCACATAATTCTGCAATTTTTTGGATTAAAATGCAGTCTTTAAACTCTAGACCATTCTTCCAACTGTTTAAAGTCATCTTTTTTTCTGCCATTATTCTTATTTATTTCCCATACATATAGATTGTAAGATCTATTGAACAGTGACTGTCTTTTTGTGTGTTTGTACAGCACTGTGTATGTTGTGTAATGTTATAGAAATGTTAAGTAGCAGTAGTAGGAAAAAAGAATTTAAAATGCACCACAAATAACAGAAAAAGAATTCCGCTTGCAAATGACAAGACCACTACATCATCATCATCATTATCACATCATTATGTCTTTATATCATACTTTTCCAGCTGGAGATTTCAAAGTGTATTAAGAACATGATGATGGGTTACAGAAAATAAGAATAACAGTAAATAAGTATAGTAGGGATGGTCAACATGCAGATATATATAGTACATTGAATAAATAGAGGGAATGGTTAGGTAGAGTACAGACGTCACAGAGTCTGGAACAATATTGTTCCCAGGCCTGAATTTAGGCATAGGCAACTGCCTAGGGTGCCAAATTTTGAAGGTACCAAATATCCAGAGCTTGCTTTAGGGCCATGTGCTGGCCCTAAAGCACAACTTTGATGGGGTACTGCTGTGGCACTCTGCCTGTGGGTGCTAAAATCTTAACTCCAGCCCTGATTGTTACATTCAGCTGGGTTTTAACTATGTAAGTAACATATCACAGATGAGTGCAATAGGCAGTGGTATACAACTATATACAGTAACTACCATGAAATGATTACTATAAACAGGTTAGGGTCTAACTATATAAGAAAGCACCCTGAGCGAGGTCCCCTACCTCATCCGCTGCAGCGACCCGCCGTGGCAGCTTCGGGGGAAACCCCTGACTGCGTGCTCGGTGTCCCAGCACGGGTCCCCGGCCTGACCGTCGGGGGGGAGAGCCTGACCGTCGGGGGGGGAGAGCCGTCCCTGCTCTGCCCCCGCACCGTTCCTGCAGCTGTTCCTCCGTGGAGGAAATCCAAGATGACCGCCACCATCTTTAGGCGCGAGGCTGCGCCCCTTCACAAATTTAAAGGGACCTGATCCCTTTAACAAGCCTCACCTGTCCTTGATCAGCCTGAGCAGGGGAAGTATAAAAGGAAGCTTCCTCTGCTCATTCTCTGACTTGGCAACGTCCTCCAGCTGTCTAGTCTGCTTGCTTCAGTGAGTTCCTTGAGCTTCGGATCCTTGTTCCTGTTACGTCTTGGTCTTCTCGGTTCCTGACTTCGGATTGGCTTATGGTGATTCTCTGGTGTGTGACTCGGATTGGCAAGCGGTGATTCTCTGGTGTGACTTCAGACTGGCAAGTGGTGATCCCTTGGTGTGTGACCTCGGAGTGGTAAGCGACGACTCTCTGGCACTTGATCTTGGACCCCTCCTGGACTCTGTCTCCAAGTGCCCACCTAAGTCCCAGCGGTCCTGGTCCCTACGGGCTCCTCCCGGGGGGACCGCAGACTTCCAGGGTGAAGCTCCAGTCAGCCCTTGCACCGATACAGTGACTCCTCTGGGTCCACCTAAGTCCCAGCGGTCTGGGTCCCTACAGGCTCCTCTTGGGGGGACCACAGACTTCCAGGGGTGAAGACACAGCTCCTCTTCTAGCCTCTTCATCTGCCTGCAGTCGCCTCCGTCTCCAGTGCCAAGGGTCAACTGCTCTCCTCTTCTGTTCTGCCTCACCACCCGACGAGAGAACCTATGGATCCTCCGCAAGGTATACCATCCTCTCATCGGCCCAAGGGTCCACAAGCCTGAGCATAACAAAAAGATTTATTACTCACACTCTACAAAAACAAGGAACAATAAACCATTCATAAAATATTACACAAAACCACATCATGAGAAAGAAACAATATCAAAAACAATGAAACATAGCAATGCCACTGATGTTCAAATAAATCAAAACCTAGGAGAAAAAATATCAGCATATTTAAATTAAGCCCACCCAAGAACTTAAAATCAATTAAATATTCTTCAGAGGAAGATTGATCTACCAAACCACATACCTCTTGGAAAAAATAGTTCTTAAATGCTTTTTTAAACATCGCATAGTCTGCTATCAGGTGATGAGATTCCAGAAGAGAATTCCAGATTATTGGGCCTACAATCAATTGTGCAAGCTTTCAAGAGACCATGATTAGCAGATTTAAGTGATCTCCATGGCTTAGTAGATACGCAGACTAGAGATAATCCATAATGGAACAGAGTTCTAAATCAAATTATGGTTTAACATAATAATCTTAAATTTGACCTGCCATTGGACATGCAACCAGTGCAAAGCAACTAGCACTGGAGAAATATGTTCTCAGGCTGGAGTCCAGTTAAGATATGCATGGCGGATTCTTGCACTATTTGCAAATGTCTCACGTTAGCAGGAAAATCAAGCAGAAGAAAATCTCAATCATCAATTGTAGATAAAATTAGATGCTAAAGTGTGCAATGGAAAATGCTGCAGCACTAACAATACTAAGGGTAAGTACATTTGAAAGAATCATACCAATCCTAAAATCCCTACACTGGCTCCCAATTATCTATCATATCAAGCTTAAAATCCTGGTCTTGGCCTACAAGACCCTCAATGGCTGGGCACCACCCTTCTTCAGCAACCATCTCACACTTACAAACTTTTAATTATAATTGTTCTGAGCCTTGGATACAAGACTTGAAACAATTATAAAAAGAATAGATTCAATAATTGTTTAAACATGCAAGTAAATATAACAAATTTACAAAAGAAATGTCCAAATTAAGAAAACAACATCCTCAAACTACCATTGCAAACACAAGCCTCTAACAAAGAGACAAATGAATTAAAGAATGCAACCTCCACTTGTTCTTGACATTCATTAATTCACTTAATTGGTCTAGATCAAAAAAGATGCAATTATGATCCTGAAACTCAACTTTATATCCATCATATCTTGAAGACAATGTATAAACTTCTTCCAGTTAGCCTGTGAAGCTCTAGAGATATCTAGACAGATCTAGGAAGATTTTAACCTCTCAGCAAGAAATCATTTTGTCTTGTAAATGGGAAAAACGTCTTTAAGAATGAATCCTTGCCTTTGACATTGTAAACTGTAAAAGAAAAAAATTCTCAGAGACAACCTTTACATCAAAATTCTTGCTTTCCAGAAGAAGTGACTTAGCCCCGATGTAATAAGGTGTGGGTTAAAACCATGCACTGAAACTCTGCCCACATTTTCTTAATGTGAAAGTTACAAAATGTTTAACTCCTGATACAGATTAGCTAGGGTAGGCTAATCATACATTGTAACCTGGGATCAGTGGGGGAGTCTTTCAGACATGATCCAGTATATGCACACAAAACATGATTTGAACCATAACATATGATTTATGCATACCAAAATGCTTTCAGAGCAGAAAACATTTTCTGGGTGCATAAGGCATGTTTTCTGAACACAAAACCCGAGTACTGGTTCTTGTTTTTGCTCATAAACTGACACTAGTGCTGGAAATATTACTTCACCTGTCACTGGGAGCAAAATTTCCAACACTAGGAAAACATGAGGTAAGCCAATGCATCTTTCTGCACTGGGGGAATAGTTAATGTCTTCATTAGCATGGATTTTCCATGTAAGGGCACTAAGCACAATACACATTTTTCATGCACATTATGGGGCAGATTTTAAAAGCCCTGCGCGCGTAAATCCAGCCGGATTTAAGCACACAGGGAACTTGCATGCCGGCACATCTATGTTGCATAGGCCACCGGCACGCGCAAAGCCCCGGGACGCGCGTAAGTCCCGAGGCTTTGCTTGGGGGTCGTGTCGGGACGGCGCGGCATTAGGGGGCATTCCGGGGGGGGGCCGTGGGCATGGGGCCGGCCTGGGGGCGTTCCGGGGGCGTGGCCGAGGCCTCCGAACCAGCCCCCGAGCTGGGGAATGGCGTGCCGGCAGCCGGCGGTGCGTGCAAGTTACGCCTGCTTCGAGCAGGCCTAACTTTCTGAACAAAGGTAGGGGGGATTTAGTTAGGGCTGGGGGGTGGGTTAGGAAGGGGAAGAGAGGGGAAGGTGGGGGGGGGCCAGAAAAAACGTTCCCTCCGAGGCCGCTCTGATTTCGGAGCGGCCTCAGAGGGAACGGAGGCAGGCTGCTCGGCTCAGCGCACGCAGGTTGCACAATTGTGCACCCCCCTGCATACTCCGACCCTGGATTTTATAACATGTGCGCGGCAGCGCGCACATGTTATAAAATCGGGCGTAGATTTGTTCGCGCCGGGTTGCGCGAACAAATCTATGCCTGCGCATAACTTTAAAAATCTACCCCTATTTGTGCACCAATCAGCTGCATCAGTAGTAATATTTGCAAACAAAAAATGCAGGCACAACTTCAGGTTAAGACTGTGCACTCTCTTGAGCGCACCTTAATATATCGGGCCTGGACTTCTTAGAAAATGTCATATCATGCAATTCTTTCTCACCTCTTTTAACTGAAACAGAACTAGGTAAGGCACATAAAAAGCTTTAAGAAGACCAAAACATTCTTATTTAACACCAAAATTTTAATTAAATACTATAGAAACAATTGAACAGGAAAAGCAGAATCAATTTTAGGAAAAGTTATTCTTCTTAAATTTCTTCCATTTGGGTTTCCATCTTCTGCAAAGTAGTTGCCTGATTTTGGACCTTTTCCTGCAAATTTTTAATATCAAATTGAACTTCCATGAGTTTGCCTGTTAGCATATACTCTTTGTGAACCATCATTCTCCATAATGTCTCCACATTAATTTCAGCTTATGGGACACATTCCTTCAAATCATGAGACTCAAGAGTCACAACAGTTGAATTATCTTTATCTTTATTCAAACTCGGAAAATCTAGAATATCTTAGAATTACTGATTAAGGGGATTTTATGATGTTTTATTATGTTTTAATGTAAGAGTGATGATTATATGTTATTGAATGCTGAATTTTTTAATTTTGTTAACCGACAATGCTGAATTTTATTAATTGTAAACGACATGAAATCAATATGAATGTCGGTATATAAAATTGACTAAATAAATAAATAAATAAATAAAAAAGTATCTTATCCAATTCATCAACAAATGGCACAATTCTCATATCAGCAACAACTCAAGCTACATCCAACAATGGTAAAACTGGCACAAGAACCAAAGATACCTTCAGAAAACAAAAAGAACAATATTCTTCCAGTGGCAGTGACTCTGAGGCTGAAGGACAGGTTGGTTTTTATCGGTGGTCAGTTTACAGTTGTACAATGTTCAGGGGAACATAGCACCACAGTAAACTGACCACCAATAAAAACCAACCGGTCCATCAGTTGTCTTCCTTACTTGCTCTCTACCATTTTAGTAGATGAGCACACAGATTCCCAATGTATAAACCAACACCAGCTCTCGCTTCTGTCCTACACCCAACCCCCTCAACCCTGTTCCCACTAATGAACTCTCCATATCTGTGCAAATCATGTTCATTGCTGTTAAGGTTATAATCATGGTCGTTTCATGCAGGTTACCTCAGCCTTGCTGGAATACTAACGCTGCTGCACTGATGATCTAAGGGTTGCAAAAACCCTACATTAACTACAGTGCACATTAAGGGAAGACCCCAGCGCTGCCTGCATTCACAGCAGTTTGAATGCCAGCAAAGGCTCTAAAGCCATCACTGAAACAGTAGGAAGCAAGGGAAAGATTAAAACCAACGGTGTTCTCAAAATCAGTGTTTTACCCAAGGAAATGGGCGCTTTTGATTATTGCCCAGCCCATAGCTGGGTGAAATTGTGCATATATTACAGCAACATGTGTACTTTAATCTGTGTTCTGCAGAGGCTGTCCCTGGGGAGAGGGGGCAGACAACGGAACTATGTGAATAGTTTTGATTATGCAAAACTACGTGTATAGTTTTGTGCCAAAACATTTCACACGGAATAAGCAAGCACAAATCCCCGCATGTGATTTTTCCTACATCCTATCATCTTACCTCATCTTTTCCTATCTCTCACCATCTCATGTATCCTTTCATTGTCAGAATTCTTCCATAAACCATATTTCAAAAGCCTTTTTTTCGTCATGATTTATTTACTTTAAGTCCATGTTCCACTTCTTACATATCCTTACACTGAGAAGATGTCTGCACTCTTTTCCTCCCAAGAAACTCTTTATAGTCCAAAATGCCATTTTTTTTTGGGGGGGGGGGGGGCATTACCAGTCCTTCATTTCTACTTCTGTTAGACACAGGGGCGGTCCTATAATGAGGCAGGGTGAGGCAGTCGCTTCAGGCGGCAACATTTTGAGGCGGCAAAATTGCCCCCTGAAACCTTCCTGCCACAGCTGCCCGTCCCTTCATTCAGTCAAACAACTCTGTCAGCAGGAAAACCTGCAGTGCTGGCGATGTGCAGCAGTGACGTGCTGGCAGGGTTCCCACTCCCCACCAGGAAAAGGATGATCCGGTGGCCGAAGAAGAGTCACTGCGGTGCCGCCAGCATTTCCCCCGCAGCCGGCAGCAGAAGAGGCCTTGCTGTGCAGCCAGAGAAAAGGTCCAAAATGTGTGTGTGTGAAAGAGACTTGCCCTGTAAGAGTGAGTTCCTGTGTGTAAGAGAGACTGTGTGAGTGTTTATGCGAGGGGATGTGTATGTATATGAGAGGGTGGGGATGTGTATAAATGAGAGGGGGTGTGTATGAGAGGGTGTGTGTGTGTGTGTGTGTGTGTATGTATCTGTGTGTGTGTGTTTATGAGAGGATGGGTGTATGTGTATATATGAGAGGGTTTTTGTGTGGGTATATGTGTATCTGTATGTCTATGAAAGAGAGTGCCTGCGCATGTGTGTGCATGTGTAAGAGTATCTGTATATATGTCTGTGAGAGAGGTTAAAGTTTGTGCATCCTCCAATCTACGACAATCTCAGGAGGACTGGAAATCTAAAGTTCCCAGGTACAGAGAGTGGGAGATTTTTTTTTTTAATTTATCCTTATTAGTTTTAATTATTGGATGTGATGTATCTGCAATTTTGAAATATTTTATTAGTGTTTGATAATATTTTAAACATTTTTATACATGTTTTTAATTGGCTGAATTTATCAGCAGATTTGACATTCTTTTTATTGGTATATTTAATGTTTTATATTTCTTGATTGTACTTGCATTGCTGACAGAGTTTGGCTTGTAATTTACAGTTCAGTTTTTGTCTGCACGCTTCAATTTATATTTTATGATCTCTTTATTCTGTATTTGGTGAGAGTTTCCGTATTCTGCTTGTGCGACTGAGGCTTTAGGTATTCTGCTAGCATGTAGTTTCTGTGTAGGGATTTACAACAACCTGGCTTGAATCTGTCTTCCTAATAGGAGGTGTATTGGTGTTTAGGGCCTGATGTAATATTTGCAGTATGGTTTTTTTCATAGGTTGAGTGCTGGCAGTTATGATATGGAAGGCTCAGTTTGTTCCTGACTTTCTGTGGGCCAAGTCCACACACAGTGTACTTTACCATAGGCCTAATACCAAATATGATCCAGTAAACTGCCTTGATTACTATGAGAATGGTAGTTTATTAAGTCTATTAAAACTATTATTATTGAAAGTGTGTTTTTTGCAGTGTATGCCTATATAATATATATTAGGGGTGTGCATTCATTCCCTACGAATTGGGAATCCACAACGTATAGGGCCATATTCGTTGTATTCGTGGGGAAGCAAAACGTTTTGCGATTCCCCACAAATACAACAAATCTTCGCCGAATTATTCGGCTGCCTAAAGGAGCCAATTTAAACAAACCCCCCACCCTCCTGACCCCCCAAGGCTTACCAAAACTCCCTGGTGGTCCAGCGGGGTTCCGGGAGCCATCACCTGCACTCACACCCTCGGCTGCCGTATTCAAAATGGCGCCGATAGCCTTTGACCTATTATGTCACAGGGGCTACTGGTGCCATTGGTCAGCCCCTGTCACATGGCCATCAGCGCCATCTTGTGCTCCTACCATGTGACAGGGGCTGACCAATGGCACCGGTAGCCCCTGTGACATAGTGAGGGCAAAGGCTATCGGCGCCATTTTGAATACTGGCAGCCGACGGCCGGAGTGCAGGAGGTCGCTCCCGGACCCCTGCTGGACTTTTGGCAAGTCTTGTGGAGGTCAAGAGGGTCCCCCAAGACTTGCCAAAAGTCCCTGGTGGTCCAGCGGAGGTCCGGGAGTGACCTCCTGCACTCGGGCCGTCGGCTGCCAGTAATCAAAATGGCGCCGATAGCCTTTGCCCTTACTATGTCACAGGGGCTACCGGTGCCATTGGTCAGCCCCTGTCACATGGTAGGAGCACAAGATGGCACCAATGGCCATGTGACAGGAGCTGACCAATGGCACCAGTAGCCCCTGTGACATAGTAGGTCAAAGGCTATCAGCGCCATTTTGAATACCGGCAGCCGAGGGTGTGAGTGCAGGAGATGGCTCCCAGACCCCCCCCCCTGCTGGACCACCAGGGAGTTTTGGTAAGTCTTGGGGGGGTCAGGAGGGTGGGGGGTTGTAGTTAATTTAATTTTAGCAGGGAAACAAATAGGAATTAATGTATAAACGTATCGGGGGGCCCCCTTGCCGAATGCAACGTATCTGCCCCCCCCGACGAATACGAATCCCGAATGCAACGTATGGCGTCCCTCTGCACATCCCTAATATATATGTTGCTGTAAGTGATATTTTTACTTCAGAAGATTGTACTTTGAATGTCTATTTTCCATATGCAATCAGTCTTTTTAGGTTGGGGAAGTTAATACATTTTAAAATGGAAAAGAATACATAAGTTTTAATTGTGTGGGGAGGGGAGGGAATTAAGATTGAAAGGCTGTAAGGTTTGTCCAGGGCATCTAATACCCTTGTATCAGCCCTAAGAGAGAGTGTGTCACACACACAGTCTCCCATCATTCATCAACCTCTCACACCCCTAGGGGGACAGATCCTGGAGAAAGGTGGGAGGCAGGCAATAAGGAATGGAGGATTCTATTTCTAGACCCAGGAAGTAGGGCGGCCAGAGGCTGCTCCGCCCCATTAATCATTTCTCTGGTGCCCCCTAGTGCAGATGCCAAAGACTGAGAACAAAAGAGGCCTAAAACTGAGTGGTTAGAGCCATGGGCTGTAAACAAGGGAAGCCAGGGTTCAAATCCTATTGCCATTCCTTGTGACCTTGGGCAAGTAACTTCACCTTCCATTGCCTTCCACCTGCCCTGGCCCCCGATGATTTCACCTGCACCGGGCCATGGGGGGAGGGCACCATTTCATCTTTCACCTCAGGCAGCAGATTGCCTTGAGCAATTACATCTTCTGTGATTCATCTACCTAGATTATTTTATTATTTAATTTATTCCTGTGTGCAGTTATTTCTAGAGATTAGTATTCCTCTTGCTGATCATCATAATTTTGTCTTTTTGGTGTTCAAACTCATTCCATGGATCTTAAAGATTTGTAGGGTATTTATCTTCTCTTGTAGGTCTTCTTTCTTCAATGCCAGTAGTGCTGTACCATCAGCGTATTGAATCTTGCTTGTGCCTTCCTATTCTTCCAGAGTTTCCAAGATGAACAGTTCACTATATAAACTGAATAAAAGTAGAGAGATTACACATCCTTCCTCTTTTTACTTCTTTGTTCTTTGTAGTTTCCGACCGCAGCTGTTTGATTCCCATAAAAATTATGATTTTTTTTTTTATTCCAGTTCTGCACATTCTAGGGGTAATTTTCACAAGCATTTGCAGTTCTACTCAGGTAAATGGGCTTTTTGAAAATTACCTCAGGGGTTCTACATGTAAAAGTATGCCTGGAAGGGATTTCATGCATATTTTCCCATGTACTGCAAAGAGACATTTCCAGGGGGACAAAGAAGTCATTTATGCGTGTTTTCAAAAGTATACACCTAAATGTTTGCATGAACATTTACACCAGCTCCCTAGCAGGTAGAAATGTCAGTACCTCTGTCACGCCAAGGAACTTGCAGTCCTGCTAATTTTCAAAGCAGATGTATGCACGTAAAGACCACTTTGAAAATTTGGACTAAAGTCCGCATGTACTTTGTATTCATGGTCTTCTGTCCTCAATGCACTGTTTTAAATTAGGCCCTTTATCTACCGGTTTGCTATGATTTACGCTAACAAATGCCTTGACACAGTCAGTAAAGCAAATGCATAAAACTATCAGCTGTGGAATCATTCTCTCACCTACCATTTGAAATACCTTTATTTCATATCTTGTTGCTCTTCCTCTTTTAAATCCTGGTTGTGCCTTGTCTAGATGTTATTCAACAATTGGCGTGATTTGGTTATTAATGACCTGCAAAATTATGTCAGATGTATGTGATATCAAACGTATTGTCCTATAATCTCCACATTACAGTGGGGAGCAAAGAGTAACATTTAAAATTTTAACTTTGGTGCATCAATGTATCTATGGGACTAGTCCAGAGTATTTGAAGAGACTTGTTATCTTTGTATGAGCCAACACGATGGTTATGTTCTTCAGGGCAGCGGTTATTAACTGTCCCAGCAGTATCATCAGCAAGGCTGCAATGCATTATTCTCTGGCAACTCCCATTCTTTGGAATTGTCTCCCTGGAGATTTGCGGCTGCAGATGACGGACTTTTAAGTGCTTCAGGAAAATCTTGAAAGCTCATTTGTTCATTGAGGCTTTCTGTGTTGATTTTAAGTATGCTGAAGATTGTTTGCTTTTATTTTCATTTTGTTTATTTTACAAGATTGTTATCCACCTTGAATGGTTTTCTGGAAATAAGGTGGACAATAAATGGGATGAAGATAGTGACAAAAAAGTCTTCTGGGAATTGTGTTGTATATCTCAGTCATCAAATTTGAGAAATTTACCTCCTTCCTCACCTATATTCTGCAGAAATTCCACAGGCATATTGTTAACTCCATGTGGCAAGTTTTTTTTTATCATATTTTTATGTCCTCTTCACTAATTTTATTTATACTTGTTCTGTTAGAAGATGTAGGGATGGTAACTTTCAAACGCGCACTCGGGCGCACACTGGCACATGCACGTCGGCCTGTGCCCAGGGACGCAGGCATTTTATAACATACACACACATTATAAAACAGCCTGGCCACAAGCACCCGTGCACGTGGGCGCAAATCCCACTTCTACCGTGCAAATCAGGAGATTGTAAAAGGGGCATGCGCCAACGCTTTTTCCAATTTTGCCAATTCGTCCCCAGTTCACCCAGTTAAGAGAGAGGTCCTCCAAACCCCCTGGTTAAATAGCCTTCACTCTCCCCAGTTAGGGCCGACCCTTAAAACCTCACAGATCAGCCTATTTTTCTTTATTTCTTTAACCTACTCGTCATCTATAGCAGAAGTAAAGCTGCGCGGCAGGGGGCCTCAGCGCATGTCGGGTCGCATCAGTATTTACGCGCACATCTCAGGTTCACACCCCAAAACTCCCATGCCTCACCCAGACCACAACCATTCCCCGCCCCTTTTTGGGCCAGGCCCGGAATGGCCTGGACTGCGGAGGCCACTGCCGGGTCCATGGACTTGGCAATCTGTTGCTACACGTGGATCCTTGGCCTGAGGTGGAGTTGGCGCAACCTGTGGGGCGAACCCCGCAGGTCCCCACCACCGGGAGGTGAGGCCGGTCAGGAAGCAGAGGCAAGTGGACGCTTCACCAGGGCCGGCCCACGTTCCCCGCAGGTTGAGCCCTTGGGTGCCGGGGCCGGTTGGTCTTAGGTGGCCTTTCTGCGTGGCTGGTCCTGAGGGTGGCTACGGAAAAAGGGCAAGGTCAATTCCATTCTGAGGTCTGGGCAGGCGGCTAAAGGTGAGGTCAGTTCCAGTCTGAGGTCGAAGAGAAGGAAGAAGCACGAAGGCTACTTGGAGGGCTAGTCCATACTGGAGGCCAGAAGCACGTAGAAGAACTTGTTGCCAAGTTGTAGGGCGACTGGGGAAGCTCCCTTGAGAAGGCCAGGAGTACTGACGTCAGCGAGGGGCCGGGCCTGGCTTTCCCGCCGCGACTCTTTTGAGGGGCGCATTCCTGACAAGCGCACGAGCTAGGGAACGCCCGGGAGGATCAGAGTTGGCGGCATTGGAGGCTTTATGTGGCCAAGGGAAGGCCCGGGCAGCTGGGGAACGGCGGCATTGGCTTGCCGCTGCGGCAAGAGCCCCCGAGGGAGCCAGGATGGCCGGGCCGTAGGTAAGAGGATGCACCCATGGTCCATTGGTGCCGCCGGCACTAACATAATCAAGTTGACTTAGAAAATAGCCACTACTATTACTAGCATCAGTAGCATGGGATAGACTTAGTGTTTGCGTACTTGGCAGGTACTTGTAGCCTGGTTTGGCCACTGTTGGAAACAGGATGCTGGGCTTGATGGAACCTTGGTCTGACCCACTATGGCAATTTCTTATGTTCTTATGTCTAAGCTGTTTTCCCCTTGGTTTCCTTTGGTAGTCAAGGGCAGATTATGTGGCAAAAATTAAACATTTGGAAGCGAATTAGCAAATATTAACACAATAATTATTAGTATAAGTTATTTTATTTTAATTGGGTGAAGAAAAATGATCTCAAGTATCAGTCAAGGAGAAAGACTGGGAATGGGGTGAGGAGAAAAGGGGCGAAGTATGAGAAGGAAAGTTGGGGAGGAGGAGAGATGGGGGAAGTTAAGGAATCTGGGATGGGGAAGAGGAAGAGGAAGGAGAGGTTCTTGGATTGAGGAAGAGGGGGGGGGGAGTAGGAAGGACTGGGTTCCAGGATCTGGGGAGGAGGGAAAATTAGGAAGCAAGGGAGGTTCCAGGATTTGGGGGAAAGAATCCAAGATGAAAGGAGAGAGGATTTGAATTGCAATGGGTGGGGAAGGGAGGAGGGAGGTGTCCCTACCATGCTTTGGTCCTGCTCTTCTTTGCATCCCCTCTCTAACATCCCACCCAATCTGACACACACACACACACATACTTGGCACAAATCACTCCTCTTTCAAACACATGAACACTGCCCTCTTCTCTTGTTCCCTTCTCTCTCTCTTAGACAGACATAGGCCCTTCAGCTGATCCATCTCACAGTCTCTCTTCCCACCCTCCAAGGATCTCTATTCAGCCCCTCCTCATCTCCCCAAAATGTTCCCCCTTTGCTCTGCAGGCTCTTTTGTTCCCTGCATGCTGCCTGGAGGGGAAAGGCTGGATCAGGAAGCAGAGAGTTGTCCTCTGATGAGTAAGATTTGCCACAGCTGAAAGGTATAAAGTCTTTAGCCAACCTTCTGCCCTCAGATGTCTGCTGACCTAGGCACAGTTCTAGTATGGCCTTTTCACAAATCCTGGCCTGCGCCTCAGTGTTTTCATAAGTTCTGGCCTTGTAAGAATCAAAGTTGAAGATGACAAGGCCTGAAATGGTCCTACCAGCACAGGTGGTGGAGTCCTTCAGTGTAACAGATTATGGGAATGCTTGGTACAGACACGGAGGACAATAGTAGAAAAAGGGTCACGAGATGAGGTAAAAGGCATGTTGAAGGAGGGTGCTGATGTTCCGTTGCAGAGTTTAAAATGGTTTGATGTTAACAGGCTGTACGAAGAGTTTTAAAAAACTATTGAAAACATATCTCTTTCAACAGGTTTTTTCTTCAAATGAAGTATGAGTGCTTCTTGCTGATGTTCTAATAAGGCTTACAGAGAGGAATGTTTTGTTTTGTTGTTTTTTTTCCTTTCTGTGTTTTAATGATTTAATTCCTTCTGGTCGATTTGAAAAGCATTGCTAGCGTAAAAATGCCCACATATGCACATATGTGGGCTGCGTGCAAGCAACGCAGATTTTAAAAAGCTGCAAAATACATTCGTATATACCCATGTGTGCATGAGCAATAAGGGGGTGGAAAAGGGGCGGGGACAAGACGTATGTGTACACCTCCGAATTTTAAAAATGAAACCCGCAGCGTGTGTACACTAGATATCCCTGTAACTTTACTGCTGCTCCTGATGAGGAGCAAGTCTGTGGATCTCAAGTTTTAGGGCTTATAGGATAGGGTGAGGGATCCGTGTCAATTGGACAGTGTGCAGGATGAAGAATCAGAGGAGTCTGAAAGACCTCGCTATTAACTGGACAAACTGCTGGACAATTGGAAAACTGGGAATGTGCCTTGAATGAGCATATTTTAAAATTTGTAGACACGCACATAAAATCCAACAACATCCTATTGAAGACACACGTGAGCTAGCTGTGCTCGAGTAATCTCGTAAAATTGGAAGCATACTTATGTGCGTTTGGCGCATTTTAAAACATACTCACGTAAGTGCGTGCACGATTAAAAATTCTAGCATATCCTCATTCGTGTGCTGATACACATGTGTATGGGTGCAAGTGCACTCTTTTAAAATTGACCTGTGTATTTTTAGTTTGTATTTTAATATATGATATGTTTTTATGTTTCTGGTTGTTTAAACCACTTTGAAATGGATCTAAGTAATCTATAAATCATTTTAAATAAAACAATAAATGTGGAAATTTATATGTATATCTATTCAAAGTGGATGAATTTTAACTAGATGTTGGATTTAGTCTATCTGCCGTAATATACTATGTATGTTATTATTGCAAGTAGTACATTTATTTATTTATTTATTTATTTAACAGCTTTTCTATACAGATATTAGTAGAAACATCATGTTGGTTTACATCAACACCTAATTTTACTTTACATTTATTGAACTTCTGAGACTATCAGAAGAGTTAGACTGGAGGGGGGCAGAGGCTCAGAGAAGTAGACTCTAGCTAACAGAATGTGTATGTATTATTGTAACCCGCCTAGTTTTGTAGGTAGGTGAATTATAAATTTATAAATAAATAAATGGCATCAAATCCTTGAAATTAGTCATATTTAATCCCAACTGATTATGTTGCATCCATCGGTTGCATACGGCTGCGACCGCTCTGCCACACTTCTCTTCTACCCTTTTCCTTCTCCCTGGGAAAGATGGCTGCCTCCGGTGCTGATTGCCAAAACCCTCAGCGTCTCCGACACAGCATAGGCATCCCCATCCACCATGCTTCTTCCTGAGGCCTCCTAGGTGCACGTGTGCACGCCACCTTCACTTTTGAATACGTCATAGCAGGAACCTCGGGGGCGTCCCCACCGCATGACGTCACTACCTCTGGGTATTTAAACCTCCACTCCGCTCTAGCCCAACGAGTTAGCAAGGACTTCGATTTTGCTACTCTGACCACTTCTAAGCTGCTCGCTTCGATTCCTCACTACTCGCTCCTACAGAAGCTCTGGGTACCCGCTCCTCTGGGGCCTCTCGCTTCTATCTGCTCTTCGGGGTTCAACTACCTAACCTAAGGACACCGCTCCTCGGGGGTTCAATCTACTTTCTTCCAGGATTCCTCGGTGCTCCTAGGTACTCTCTTCTCGAGGGCCTAACCTGCACAGGGTATCCTGCACCTCGGACCGCAGGTCCCTATCTCCATTCTACTACCAAGGAGGTTAGCAGCACTGCCACTTAGTGAGTATCGCTACACTCCAGCTTTCCTTATTCCACCCTTCAGGTTCGGCTTATCCTGTGCTGCAGAACACTACCCAACCTTACTACATCCGGGTGAGAGCATCATCTATAGAGACTGTCTGAGCTTACTGTGATATCGTTGGCCTACAGTACTATCCCTTCCTTGAGGATTCAACTTACATCAGCAGTACAATAAAGCTTTCTTTCCTCAGTGTCTGCTTATTAGTCTAGCCTTTCGTTGTGGTTCTCCACGGGGCTCCTCCCCATGGGAGGAGTCATTGCCACTTCGACCAAGAATCCACAGTATGCCACAAACCCAACAAATTAATTCCAAGTCTAACCTCTAAGCTCACACAATTTGGCAGTTTTTAGGAAATTATGCTTGGTTAAGATATTTTTAATAACAAAAAAATATGCAGGTTGCAGTCCAGCACTGTAGTGGGATGCAGGCTATCCAGTCTTTTGCACCAAGTGCCACATATATGATGATCTTCCTGTTGCAGAGAATCATATGTGTCCACCCAGTGCAAAGAGCTCCTAGCAGTTAGAGAGTGAATACAGTATCTGGAGGCTAAGTGACAAATCTGGAGGAGCTGAGGCAGACAGAGATGTGTGCTGAGGAGACGTTCAGGGACATATTAGAGCAGTCCCACCTCCACTGTGGCAGCCCATGTGTTGCTTTGGAAAAGCAAGGTGAGCAGTAGGAAAGCTTCACTTTGGATTGAGGAGAAGTATCTTATAGCTATGATTTATTCTAACAAATGCCTTCGCACAGTCAGTAAAGCTAATATATAAAATGTTATTTGGAATCATTCTGTCACCTATCATTCATAAAATCTATATTTCAATTTTTGTTGCTCTTCCTCTGTCCAATGATTGGAATGATTCTGTTTTTAATGACCTGTAAAATTCTGTCATATATATGTAATACAAACTTATTATCCTGTAATTCCAGGTGACTTGCATTCCAGGTGAAGTGTTTTCCTTTCACACTAAGAATGAGTCTCCAGGGGTGTATACCCAGGAGGGCAGGGATAGGACTACTATTGTTGTTGGCAATTTTATCATTAGGAATGTAAGTAACTGTGTGGTTGGTGTCCATGAAGATTGCTTGGCAACTTGTCTGCTTGGTACAATTGCAGCGGACCTCATGCATCACCTAGATAGGATTTTAGAGAGTACTGGGGAGGAAACAATTGTTGTGGTGGATGTGGGTACCAATGACATAAGAAACTACAGGCCAGAGGTTCTGGAGGCCAAATTTAGAACTCTAGGTAAGAGAATAAAATCCAGAATCTCTCACTTTCTCAGAAATGTTCCCAGTTCCGTGCATAAGACCCCAAAGGAGTCCTGTCTGGAATATCAAAGTATGGCTAAGGCAATAATACAGGGAGGATAAATTCAGATTCATGAGGAACTGCGGAACATTTTGGGTAAGGAGGAGCCTACTCCAATGGGATGGCTTCCAAATGGAATCAGGTTGCTGATATTAACAAGTAAATGGGAAACAGAGCTGTCTTTAAACTAGATTATGGGGGAAAGTCAACATCCACTCAGGAGTGCATGGGTTCTAGTGTGTTCTTTTCAAAGGATACTGATAGCATGAGATAAAAGCCAAGGAAGCTCAGATAAGTTGAAATAAAGTGCAGACAAATACAATATGAATGATTCCAAATTACCTCAATCAATTCCTAATAATAATAAGTGGATAAGAATAAAATAATTTACTTAGGTGACTATATTCAAATGCCAGAAGTCTAAAATATAAGAATACATAGTTAGAATTTATGTCACTAAATTAAGCTAAACATATAGAGGGCAATTTTCAACTGTGTGCATAAGTCAGTGCATCTAAAGTTAAAACAGTATTTTATAAACTGTGCAACTCTAAAAGTACATAAGTATATTTCAGTATGCATGTATTTTTGCAATGCAGGTAGCCACATACTTTCTTTACCTATTTTATAAAAGTATGCACATTGGGGTAGATTTTTAAAGGGTTGCACGTATAAGATATGCACGCAACCCCCGAAAACCTACACCTGTCTCCCCCTGCACTCGCCAAGCCTATCTTGCATAGGCTCGGCGGCGCGCGCAAGCCCCGGGACGCGTGTAAGTCCCGGGGCTTGAAAAAATGGGCGTTCTGGGGGTGGGGCCGTGGGCGGGGCACCGGCCCGGGAGCATTCCAGGGGTGGGACCGAGGCCTCCGGAGCAGCCACCGGGCCAGGGGATGGAGAGCTGACAGGCGTAACTTCTTCAATAAAGGTCAGGAGGGATTTAGTTAGGGCTGGGGGGCGGGATAGATAGGGGAAGGGAGGGGAAGGTGTGAGGGGGTGGAAGGAAAGTTCCCTCCGAGGCCGCTCTGATTTTGGAACAGCCTTGGAGGGAATGGAGGCAGGCTGCTCGGCTCGGCGCGTGCAGGTTGCACAATTGTGCACCCCCCTGCGCACGTCGACCCTGGATTTTATAACATGAGCGCACAGCAGCGCGCGCATGTTATAAAATCGGGCGTAGATTTGTTCGCACTGGGTTGCGCGAACAAATCTACGCCCGCGTGCATGTTATAAAATCTGGCCCATACTTTTTATGTGTGAAATAATTGTAACATGCACTTTTACATGGAGGTATGTATTTTAAACTATGTGCAGGCTCTGCTAATTGACAGGGTCATTCTTTATTGTGCGATGGGCCATTATCACGTGCGTTAGGGCGTTATCGCATGCGGTAATACCCTACTGCACACGATACTGGCCACATTGCAGTGGTAAAATGCTAATTAGGGGAAGCGGAGGAGTGTGGGCGGGGTGTTGGCGGTGTTAGGACCAGGTAGCTCTGCGGGCGATAATGTTTTACACATTATCGCCGGCAGCACCGCGGGAAATAGCGTATGGGGCGCTATGGGGGCAATAGTGTGCGACACAGCTGCACAGCGGCAGAAGAAACCACACCGCCACGATGCAGCCGGCTGCACATTATCCCCCCCCCCCCGCCCCTTTTCTGGCTGCGGCTCATCATTCTGCTATATATATATGTTATATAGCAGAATGATGAATCTAGGCCGAAATTATCTACTTGTATATGTACGTGGCACCATTTCACCCAGACCTTCACCAATTCACCTAGACCCTCCACCCCTTCACTCTGACCCCCACCAATTAACCTAAACCTCCCACCCGAAAGCTGGAAAAAAAAAAGACAAGTGCAATTTCAGTTCCTTGACTCAATTAGCAAGTATAAAAGCACTCACACAAGTTTAGTAATGTATGCCCATATATCAATGTCAAAATAACAACTTCTGTGCGTACTTCCAAACCCTACCCCAAAACATCCCTAGCCTGCCCGTTTATTTCCCTGTTAACATTTATGCATGACATTGCGGTTATACATGTATTCATGATGTTTCCAGAATACCATATTTGCGTGTACATGCTATTTACATGTGTATATGCCTATTGCACATGCATAACCCCTGCATAACTCTTTGAAAATTACCCCCATAATAGGCATCATAGAATCCGGCTGGAAAGAGGATAACCAACAGGACACTATGAAATCAGGGTACAAAGTATATTGAAATGACAGAGCAAATTGAACTATTGGTGGGATGGTCCTATATGTTAAAGATGGCATAGAGTCAAGTAAGATAAAATTTCTGTAGAAAACTGACTTCACTGTGGAATCCCTAAGGACTGAAATTCCATGTGTGACAGAGAATAATATAGCAGTGAGGTTATACTACAGTCTTCCTGATCAGGATTATGAAATAGACATGATATGCTAACAGAGACTATACTGGCGACTATAACAGAAAACACAATAATAATGGGAGATTTCTATTACCCCGATATCAAATGTGACACTGTCTCATCATGGCTTGTTAGGGAGGTAACATTTCTAGATAACATAAATGATTGTTTCATGGAGCAGCTGTTCCTAGAACCAACAAGAAAGGAATCTACTTTTGAGTGGAACACAGGAACTGGTGCAATAGATAACAGTGGCTATAATGATCATATGCAATGTACTTAGAAATAATTAGACAAGTCTTAACACAATTGAAATTAATCTTGAATTTAGAGAAAACTGTTTTTATCATTTTAGAGAGGAAAAGGAGAAATGACGAAATAAAGCCAAGCTTAAATAACAATAATAAGATTGAAATAGTAAACATTACGAGAAATTTGGGTTTTTATGTCAACACAGAATTTAATGGGCAAGCACATATCGCGAAGAAAGTGAGGGAAGATTATTGTAAATTAATGGTGTTGAAATGTCTTAAACCTTTGCTTTCCCAAGAAAATTTTAGAACAGTATTACAGGCACTGATATTTACGGGACTAGACTACTGCAACGCAATGTTGCTGGGTGTGCCAAAAAGTACTTTACGGCCTTTGCAGATTTTACAAAATACTGCTGCACGTATATTAACAAATACAAGAAAGAGGGACCATATTACTCCAATTTTGAAAGAACTTCATTGGCTCCCGATTGAACAGAGGATAATTTTTAAAGTTTTATGTATCATTCACAAGATTCTGTATGGAGAAAGGACAGATTGGCTGAACGCAGCAATAAGATTACACATACCACAACGTAATTTGAGATCATCAAACAAAGGTCTCCTCATGATCCCGAACATTAAATCTGCCCATTTAAGTGAAGTCAGGGAGTGAGCGCTATCAATTGCGGGCCCTAAATACTGGAATGAAATGCCCACCGACCTGAGACTAAGCAAGACAAGAAGAAATTTAGGAAAGATCTGAAAACATGGTTATTCCAGCGAGCATTTGATGCGGAATAAATGGTAGTGCTCCCATGTAAGCAATTGGAATTTCTTTAAGGGCATCACCTTTTATCTTATCTATTTCTACTTTTTAATTTGTCTTAGCCTTATCTGTAATTTATAATTTTATATACTCTTGAGGGCGGATTTTAAAAGCCCTGCTCGTGTAAATCCGCCCGGATTCATGCGAGCAGGGCCCTCGTGCGCCGGCGCGCCTATTTTGCATAGGCCGCCGGCGCACGCAGAGCCCTGGGATGCGCATAAGTCCCGGGGTTTTTTTTTAGGGGGCGTGTCGGGGCGGGGCCGAATGACGCGGCGTTTCGGGGGCGGGATGCGGCATTTCAGGGGCGGGTCCAGGGGCGTGGCGCCGGCCCAGGGGCGTGGTCCAGGCCTCCGGACCAGCCCCTGGGTCGGATGACGGTGCGCCAGCAGTCCGCTGGCGCGCGTAAATCGAAGGACAAAGGTAAGGGGGGGTTTAAATAGAGCCGGGGGGGTGGGTTAGGTAGGGGAAGGGAGGGGAAGGGAGGGGAAGGTGAGGGGAGGGCGAAAGAAAGTTCCCTCCGAGGCCGCTCCGATTTCGAAGCAGCCTCGGAGGGAATGGAGGCAGGCTGCGCGGCTCGGCGCGTGCAGGCTGCCCAAAATCGGCAGCCTTGCGCGCGCCAATCCAGGATTTTATAAGATACACACAGCTATGCATGTATCTTATAAAATCCAGCGTACTTTTGTTTGCGCCTGCTGCGCGAACAAAAGTACGTGATCATGCTTTTTTTAAAAATCTACCCCTTGGGATTTTATAATTCATATTTAGATGGCAATTTTAGAAGTTTTAATTAAATAATTACTGTCTTTTAGTGAATTTTATATTTATGAGAAATTGTAATTTTTTTCCTTTTTCTCTATGTTAATTGATGTATAGAATGTGAACCGTAGAGATGGACTTTTGTCTAATCAACGGTATATAAAAACTGTTTAAATAAAAATAAATAAATAAATGCAATCAAATTTGATTATTGTAGGCAGAATATAAATGTTTTAAAGAAAAAATATTATCAGTGGAGGGAGTATAAGAAATAAAATTACTGCAATTGCATTTAACTTTAAAAAGGGTGACTGGTAAAATAAAATTAGAGGAGAAATTATGAGGATTAAAAATCTGCATGGGACAACGAGATTGTTTATAAAATAGAATCTTGGAAGCCAAGATAAAATGTATTCCACAAATTAAAAAGGACAAAAATACTACTGCCAGAATGGCTAAATAGTAATCCTGTAACAGCAGTTCAGTGTTAAGAGATAATAAAAGTAGTACTAAGATTCTTTTTGAAGTGTGGTGATTGTAAAATTTAAAATTTTACCCCTGAAGCAGATTCTTGAAGCAGGGTCTCTATTGGACTTTTGTACTTCATTGTATATAAAAGAAAAAGAAAGATGAACTGGACTGGACTGGTGATTGTATTCAACCTATAAATGTTGAAATGTTCTTTTCCTTTGTTGTATGAGGTGCACAATTGAACTATTTGTAAACCACCCTCAGAGGGAAGTCCCTCCCTCTTTAGTTTCCTGGACCGACTGAGTGAAGGAAAGTAGGAATCCACAATCTTTTCCTTGAGGGGGCACCCCTGAATGCCCTCTTTCCTGTCAGGTTTAGTGTGGTCAGGAGTGAAAGAGTATAACCCATCCAGTCTCCCAGGAGTAGAGAGAGAAAGCAAGGATAAAGGTTTGGAAGCATCCTATGTGAGGATAATTGAGAAGACCTCTGCAATAAATTCTCCTGAATTAAATGGCTTAACAATGCAGATGGACTGGGCAAACTAGTAGATTAATTGATATAACTGGTTATTTCATTGCCATACACATGTCATAAAATCCATAGGCTTATGCGTGTAAAAGCTGACTTGGGGAGGGGTGTAAAAATTAAATAACGCAAATAAAATCTACTCACATATCACTTTAAAACCTGAAGTACAAATACACAATTCATTTGTGCCCACCTATCTGGCTAAATTCCAACTTATCTGGCTAAGTAGTGCCTTTGCCACTACTTGGACAAATTTCAACTAATCCAGATAAGTAGTAGCACTTAACTGGCTATATTCCGATTTATCCATGGTGAGACCGCACCTTGAATACTGTGTACAATTCTGGTCGCCGCATCTCAAAAAAGATATAATTGCGATGGAGAAGGTACAGAGAAGGGCTACCAAAATGATAAGGGGAATGGAACAACTCCCCTATGAGGAAAGACTAAAGAGGTTAGGACTTTTCAGCTTGGAGAAGAGACGACTGAGGGGGGATATGATAGAGGTGTTTAAAATCATGAGAGGTCTAGAACGGGTAGATGTGAATCGGTTATTTACTCTTTCGGATAGTAGAAGGACTAGGGGACACTCCATGAAGTTAGCATGGGGCACATTTAAAACTAATCGGAGAAAGTTCTTTTTTACTCAACGCACAATTAAACTCTGGAATTTGTTGCCAGAGAATGTGGTTCGTGCAGTTAGTATAGCTGTGTTTAAAAAAGGATTGGATAAGTTCTTGGAGGAGAAGTCCATTACCTGCTATTAAGTTCACTTAGAGAATAGCCACTAACATTAGCAATGGTTACATGGAATAGACTTAGTTTTTGGGTACTTGCCAGGTTCTTATGGCCTGGATTGGCCACTGTTGGAAACAGGATGCTGGGCTTGATGGACCCTTGGTCTGACCTAGTATGGCATTTTCTTATGTTCTTATGTTCTTATGTTCTTATCCAGCTAAGTAGTAGCAGGCGCTACTTAGCTGGATAAGTCTGAAAAGCACTACTTGTCCACTAAGTAGCACTTTCAGACATATCTGAGTATCTAAGAAAGCCATATAAGTCTAATAAAAGTGCTACTTATCTGAATAAGTCTTAAAAGAATACTTATCCAGCTAAGTCAAGTAGTCGGGAAAACTCTAAAAGCTCTACTTATCCAGCTATCGGATTTAGCTGTATATATAGAGCTTTTTAGGTAACAATCTTAAACACCTAGATAAGTCTGAAAAGAGCTATTTATATGCACAAGTAGCAATTTTCAGACTTATCCAGCTAAGAGCCAGATGAGTCTCAACTTGCACGACTCACGGTTTTTTCCATATGTGAGCATGTTTGCCCGCATATGCATTCATATTTTATAAGCTATGCTTTATCATTTTGCGCACAGGATATAAAATACCTTAGCAACTTTACGTATATCCATATACCCACGTATATGGGCACATACAAGCAGTTTTGAAAGCTATCCTCCCTAAGTGTACTTATGCATGTAAACCTATTGACAATTCAATGGCAAATATTGTAGCAATTTTCATGAGCCTACTTACATGTGTAAAGTGTATTTACATGTGTAAAACCCAGTTTTAAGCAGGTAAAACCTTTTGAAAATTACCCCCAGATAATAGTATAAGGTGCATGGATCTAGTCACCCTCCTACTTGAATTACACCGTCTTTGAGCAGTTGTAAAAATATTTGGGCTGAGGGCTCCGAAACAGGAATAAAATGTATGTATGTGTTGGGTGAATAAGTTTTTATGGGCATGTTGATGGATAGACGTAGAGTGTCAATGGTGCCTCTATAATGGCTTCCCCTATGCACTAGGGAAATTCTTTTGTTTGAAACAAAACAGGAAATTTAAAAAAATGTTCCTGTTTCATTTTGTTTGTAAAATGAAATGAAAGAAAAACAAACAAAATTTAATGTATTTTTCATTTTGATTCATTTTCCTTGCTGAGGATCCGCTGGCCGTGGAGCTTTAAAGCATTTAATGATCCCAAGACATTCTCCCTCCTCCATCTCCAGATCCTCTCTTATCCCATCATTAAAATCCAAATAGGAATAGCAACAGTCCCCAGTTGCTTCTTCCCCGCCAGGTCAATATTTTGAAATGGCACTGGCTGGTTGGCACCATGTTGTATGAACATTTTGACAGATATCTATAAACAAAAATGGTACCAGTCTCAGGTACAACATCAGCCAATGCCAATTTGAAATACCAGCCCGGTGAATAAAGAGCAATTGGAGATTGCTCCTGCCACATTTGAAGACCAGTGACTGATGACAGGCATCTGCAGGGAGGCACTGTGAAGGGGGACAGACCTAGGGGGAGCCTTGAATTTTTTAATTTTTGAGACATTGGGGGCAGCATAATCAAAGCACGTTCAGTGCTCAATAGCCGGATAAGTAGGTCTTATCTGGCTATCTAGCAGGCTGCTGAATATACCCAGAATCTGGGCCAGATTGGGACTTAAATGCATACATTTTTATTTTAAAAAGTATAAACTCTCAAAGCAAAACTCTGCACACTAAACAGCAGATGTAATTGTGTGTATATAGTTTTGCTTGAATAATTTTCAAAGCGGACTTATGTGTGCAAGTCTGCTTTCAAAATTGATGTAACTTATGATTATATTTACTAGCTAACCTATGTCTGATGTTACAAAATTACCACCATAAAGTAAATATATTTCTGATTCTCACCTGAGTGTTACTATGATTGCTGATGGCTGGGCACATGCTGTTATAAAGGTAACTATGAAAAGGAATATTAGGAATGGAATAAGTGTATTGCACTATAATTTTTCACTTTAGCATGCTTTCTGGGAATGCTTTCATAAAACATTCCCGGATTAATCTCCTTGACTCCCTAGCTACTTCACCACTCCCGGTACATTTCTGTCAACATACTCTCTACACCTGAACCACAACTAACATGTGTCTACTTAGATGTTACCTTTGATCTGCTGAACTTTAGTTAACCTTATTTTCCTAGAGGTTACTGTTGAACTGCTGTACCATAGTTAACTTGTATTTATATAGACGTTACTGTTCCTCTCGTTTCTCTCCTTCTTCTTTTGTTTTGGGGCCCTCTTCGACCCCTAGTTATCCTCAGTTCCCTCCCCCTCCCTGTTATTTGTAATTTCCACCTCTTGTTATCATGTAAACCGACATGATGTGTATTTTAATGTCGGTATAGAAAAACTGTTAAATAAAATAAATAAAATAAATAAATACAGGCAGTTTTATTACTATAAATATACTGATACCATAGGAGTTAAAGGTGTGTTGGAATTTGTTGAGTCATTAGTTTTGGGTCTCAGGCAGTCATTACAGGCAGTAGCATCAAGAAAAATATCAAATGCCCCCAAAACATTTTCAACTTATGATTATAAGAAGGAGAATAATATCCTTGATAAACATGACTTTCATCAAGGCCACAGTATGGAAACGTTATTGATTTCTGTACAGGAATTTGTTCTCACTGAATTTGATAAGGGGAGGGCCATAATTTTGGTATTACTGGCTATGTCATCTGCATCTGACACACATTGCCATGATGTGATATTGGAAAGATTGTACAATTTAGGGCTGAGAGGCAAGGTGCTTTTTTGATTTAAATCATTTTATTAAATAGGACTTTCAACTTAGAGTAGGGAGATGATACATCTTCTTGGAAAACTTAAATACTAGTGAGAGAGTGAGAGAGATTTGTTTCTCTCTCTCTCTCATAAATGTTCTTCTATATTTACAGCCACAGGAAAATATAATTTCTTCCTTTGGAATCAGTTACCAAATTTATGTTGATGATATTCAATTCAACTGATTGTACCAGTTATCCCCAATCTCATGGTGACAATGAATACTTTAACTAATTGTGTAAATGGCTTTAAAGATTGGCTGTCAGGTAGCTCTTTTGATTTTGAATGTCCAAAAAGCCAAAATGTATTATATGAGTTAGTCTTTGTCCCTAGTGGTCTGGATGATTGGGTTATTTTAACACAGTATATATTGGTCTTCCTAAATGTGTACTGAAATCTCTGAAGTTCCTTCAGAATGCTGTGGCTTACTTAAAAACTAATTGTCCTATTGGATAACATATTTCTCCCAGTCAACGAGACCTGCACAGGCTACCTATAATACACAGAATAAAGTTTAAGCTAACTGTGTTAGTTGATAAAGCTTTAATGATGAAGGTCCAAGTTATTTATATGATATGATAAAGAAATATGTCCCTCATTGCCAGCTTCGTTCATCAGAAAAGAGTTTATTGGTAATCCCCACTGTGAAAGAGATACATCTCCCAAAGGCGCGGAAGCATGTATTTTTGGCGACTGGCTACAGTACTTTGGATCAATCTGCCCTTGTCTATATGTGAGTTTCTGATTTTAAAATTTTAACTTTTAAACCTTTTTATTTTGCCCAGGTCTATGAGTCATGAATACCAATTTAATAATCAGAAGTCGTAGGCAGTGGCGGATTTAGGATTTTTATGCCCCTAGGCACTATTGTTGCTGCAAACCCTCCCCCTCCCCCCCCCCAATACCACCACACACACACACACACACACACATTCACACTTCCGTGCAACCCCAACAAGGGACATTAGAGCATAAAGTCTAAAGCACAGGCTTTTTTGCTCTGCTCTATCTGCTTTAGGCTTCTCTCCTCCCCTCATGTCACTAATAATAAGAGGAGAGAGGCAGGAATAGGAAGCAGAGTGGCTTTCCTTTGCTCCCTTCTATCTACTCTGGCCTCACCCCCTTCTCTGTAGAGACCAGGAGGGGAGGGGCTGGAATAGAGAGTAGAGCAGTTTGCTCTGTCCCTTCCTCCCCTCCCCTCCCCTCCAGTTCTCTGCACTGGAGGTGGGGGTGGGAGGTGGGGCAGGGCTACATCAGGCAGAAGGAGGCTGTTCTCTGATGTGTGAGATTCAGCACAGCTAGCCTGTCCTGCCCCCCCAAGATTTTTGCCAGCCTAGGCACAGGCTTAGAATGCCTATTAGGACATCTAGGCCTGGTGTCAGGTGTACATATGTTTACCATAATGTTCTAATTTGATTTATAATTTTTATAAAATGTGTATTTTTTTTTATATTTATGTTGTTTGATGTTGTGATGTGCTCACAACACATTGTTGAATATGTGGAATATAGGCATTTTTAAATAAACAATATGGTAAAGAGGTAAGAAAGGAACGTATCTATTTTTGCAAATGGCATTATTGCTTGCAACATTGACAGTGGAAAATGAGAGGTAATGAGAAAACATTAAAAAAAAAAAAAAGCTTAAGGAATAGTCAAGAGCATGATGGCAGCTAAGATTTAATGCCAAAGAATGCAGTGTGTCATACCTTTGGGAGTGCAGAAACTCAGGAGAGCAGTACATGATAGGGCGAGGTACTAATGACTGCAATATAAGAAAGGGCAATCACAACTGATGACCTCAGAGTGCCATTAGAGTAACAAGGGAGAGTCAGTGGAATTCTAAGTTGGATCGGGAGAGACAGAGCAGAAAAAGACAGCAGCGTCTCTGTACAAATCGTTAGTGAAACATAGTCTGGAAGATTGTGTCCAAGTGTGAGAAGGGGTGGCCAACTCCGGGCCTCAAGAGCCACAAATAGGCCAGACTTTCAGATATCCATAATGAATATTCATGAAATAGATTTGCATACCATGGAGGCCGTGCATGCAAATCTATCTCAGGCATATTCCTTGTGGATATCCCGAAAATCAGGTTTGTTTGTGGCTCTCGAGCAGAACTGAGGAAATCTAGAAAAAGAATACACACCCTAAACCCAATGACGTTTGATTAAATGGCTTCAATATGTACACTCTCAAAGAGAGGAAGGAGGAGGCAAATATGATAGAGGGTTCCAAACACCACAAGAGGAAAATATAAGACATAAATGGACAAGAGGTCATAATAGGATGGAGGTGTTAAACTCATTAATAATATAAAAATATATCTCTTCAAAGAAAGAGTTGAATTCATGAAGTAACTTCCCAGGAGAGCAGATGGGACAAAAATGTATTGGAATTCAAAAAAGGCATGGTGTGAAAGCAGAGGATCATTTGTAGTGGGAAAAGAAGAGTAAACTTGGAGAACAAGCAAGATAGGTAGTTTTGCATTAGGTAGGAAAAATGGAGAGAGTGGATGGTCTGGTCGTCTTCATCTGCTGTCAGTTTCTCTGCTCCAATATAAATCTTTATATACAAAAGATTATATATAAATGTTTAAAAAACAGTTGAACAATCTTCCAAGAATCATTACATAAATGACCTTGTTTTTTAGAACTATAATCATTGTTCTGAAATTGGAATGCTTTGGAATTATAGCCCAGTTATTATGTGCAATAACTCATCTGACCAATAAGCAAAGAGAACTATTGCAATACCAGCGGCAGAGGCGAGAAACTGTTTACTATGAGTGATGACTCACAAAGCCAGGAAGACAGAAAAAAAAAAACAGCAAAAGAATCCAAACTCAAAGCGGTATCTTTTTAAACGACATGATATTCATGCAGGATATAAACAAAAGTTTTAATCACACAATAAAATTGTCCACGGTAGGGTTTAATTGCACTATTCACTCATGCAGCAAGAGGTTTCCATAACTCCTGGTTGCTGCACACACGAGCTACCAAGAATTCTCACATGAGGCATGATCGGTGAGAATACAACACAGCAAGAACGCCATTTCCTGCACCTCCAACAGGGAAAATAAGCCACAGAGACAGAGATACACATTCCTGGTTTTAGGTTCAAACAGTACTTTGGATTTGTAAAGTAGTTATTGTATACACATAACTGATAGCCATTTTATATTCTGTTTATTTCCAATAGCAATTGCAATTACAGACCTATTTTACTTTTCAGGTAAAAAAAAAAAAAGGTAAAAATCCTGCAAGTCAGTTGGCTTGCACCATATGGAAATAACATTTCATTTGCCGAAGAATTTAATACCTTCTAACTCCTAGAAGGGAGCATAAGTCCATATTAAAACTTAATGGAACCAGAAACTTCTCCACTGTGGGGCTTTTGCCTGATTCTTAAACATAAAGGTAAATTTTAAAAGCCCGGTACGCGCCGAAACCGGGAGGTACGCACACGAGTCAGGGTGGAACCCGCTGAGCAGATTTTTAAAGCCGCCCGCGTAGGCGCATATCTCCTTCTCCATGCACATATGAAAAGTTCCAAAAAAGGGGCGGGACGTGTGGGCATGATCTGGGGGGGGGGGGGGGGGTCATGGGCATTCCTGGATTTCACATAGAAATCAGCACTTAAATACTTACGTGCCCAGGCGCGCGCCAGGGTCCCCTGCCTCGTGGCTTTACTTCTGCTACGGATGGCATGTAAGTTATCAATTAAAACAAAATATGCAGATCGGCGGGGTTTTAAAGGTCCGGGCTAACAGGGGGATAGGGAGGCAATTAAACTATGGAGGGTTTGGAAGTACTACCTGGGCAAACTGGGAACGAACTGGGAAAACTGGTAATGGAGTCGGCACGCGAGCCTTGCAAAATTGCACGCGGTCAGGCTATTTTATAACATATGCGCATATACGTGTATATGTTACACCATGGCCACGTCCCTGGGTGCGGGCCGACGAATGCGTGCATGTGTGCGCCGATGCGCCTGATTAAAAGCCACCATCTCAGTGCTCCTGGCTGAACATCCCACACTTTCTGCATAACATCATGCCTTCACATTTTGTTTTTAACTCTGTCTCTCTCTGTGGCTTATTTTCCCTGTTGGAGGTGCAGGAAATGACGTTCTTGGGTATAAAGGCGCACCATTTCAGAACTGTGTAAGGCTGCAGGAGTTTTACATACTGTGCCTTTTGTGCCCTCATTTTGCCTTCAATTTAAACCTGGCTCTAAACTGTTAAACTACAGCTGCATTTTTCACATCTACTTGAACAGCTCCTTGAAGCAACACTCCAGCACGTGCAATCTATGGAAAAGAGGATTCTGCTATCCATAACTGTCTACATTTCACCCTGTACACAGAGGAGATTACTTAGCCTCTTTTTTTTTTTTTTTTTTTACAACATACCAGGGCAGCTTATTGCAGTGTACTCTAAATTTAGTTCAATCCCTAAGTGGCTATTATTGTGTCATGCTATAATTGTAAAGCATTCCATAAACCCATGTTTGCCTATCTGTGTGAACGTCAGTCTGATTTAGAATTCTTGCTGACCGAGTTACCTGCAATAAACCAGCACAGCAGATTTAAGCAGCTCCCTCCGTGTCCTGTGCGGATAATCTTACTGCCTGCATGCCAACAAAAAAAAAAAACAATGCTATACCTTAGCTACATTTCCCCCTCTGTGGCAATAAATTAGACAAACAGCTGGAATACGGTCAAATCGATATGCAGCCCGTCAGCATATTTTTAAGTATGTATATCATGTGCATATTCTTGCTGACAGACTGGAATTAATATGACACTTTCCCAATGGCTCAGTATTTCAATAAAGTTAACTGTGACCCTTCACTCTCTTCTCCTTGCTTTCCACCCACATACATATAAAAATGTATTGCTATCTTGTTGAGGAGGACAGTGCTATGACTCCTATTAAATGCAAATTTACTGCGCTAGATCCGGTGGGGGCAAAGGGAATAGAAGCAAACAATTTCTACACTAAAGCATGTTGGGGGCTGAACTTGGAAATGCACAGCTGGCAGCGCTTCTCCCCTAAAGAGAAGAGCAGTGTGCACTGGAAACCACCAGTTTGACCAATCAAATTGACTGGTTCATTCTTTTCTGGCAATTCTCCATATTGGAGATAGGTGCCGGCTGCAATTTCACTCAAAGAAACAAGTCTAGAATTGTGTAACAACTTGAAAGAGCACGTGTTAAGGAAACGACAAGGCTTTTTGATTGATAGTGCTAGTGTTAATAGGAGCACCAGGTGTGTGTGTGTGTGTGTGTGTGTCTGTGTGTGGGTGTGTGTCTGTGTGTGGGTGTGTGTGGGTGTGAGTGTGTGTGTGTTACAGTTGCTTTGGGGGAGTGGAGAGGGAGGTTCATGTTACACTTTCTCTGGATGAGGTGTGGCTGTGAGTGTATTTTTGTGTGTGTGTGTGTGTGTGTTACAGTAACAGCACTTGGTTTCCTACAGCAGATTTTTCAAGATTCAGCTGCAAGATCAAATTCTGTAGCAGCCTTTTCGCAATTCTGCCGCAATTAGGTGGCAAATATGGTTAACTTTGCATACAGTTTCTCTCACTATATAAAAATAGTCGTTTTTTTTAAATTGAAAATCTTTCACATTGTTTTTAAACAAAATTTCAATTATATGCAAATATAGAATCTGCCATGTACAAAAATCAACTATTTATCAAGTAAAGACATAAGTTACAAACTTTAAACTGTGAAATGTCACGTTTTTAAATGCATCGCAACCGTCCATTCTATATTTTCTTAAGAAAGTCCTTGTCACGTTTGTGAGCATTTGTATGCTGAACCTCCACTTAATATCAGCAGTCTGTCACACTTTTAATTGAAATTATTGTTATCTCTGCCAGTTGTGGGGCCAGGAGCAGACTTCCAAAACAAATCAGGTCTTTGTCAAATGGTTTATGTTTGGCCATATATCCAGATGAGAGAAAATTTGTAATGAAATTCTTCTAAAGGGACATTATTCCATCCAGGAATAATATCAAAATCATCTTTGCTTTGACGTTAAAAAATTTTGAGAGATTAAACAGTTTGCCTACTTACTCTGTCCACTCCAACCTCATCCCCTCCCCTCCTGCTTCCTATGAGAAAAGGTGCTGGATTCAGGGGCAGCGTGACTCCTGTGCATTACTTTACACTTATCCACATTAAACTTCATCTGTCATTTAGATGGCTGTGATTTCCCAGTCTTTCAAGGTCCTCTAGTAATCCCTTGCAGTCTGCTTGCGTTTTTACTACTATGAATAATTTCGTGTCATCTGCAAACGTGGTCACCTCACCCATTGATCCCTTTCATGGCTGCTTTTGCCTCTGAGCAAAATGAGAGCTGCCCCAGGCCATATATTGCATCGGCGGCCCCTCAGGCAGCAGAGACAGGTACTCCATATGCATCCCCTCCTTTCCTGTCATTCAGGGACAGGAGAGAAGGGGATAAACCTGTAACAGGCACTGCAGAGCAAAGAATAGCCAATCTGCTCCCTGTTCCAGCTCCTCCTCTTCTTCCTCCTCCCCTCCTGACTGCAGGGAATAGGAGAGGAGGGATGAAGTTGAAGAGCACAGCAGAGCAAAGAAGAATTAAGTTTTAGTCTGGGTATTTCTATTTCTAATTTGTGGTCACTTATTCTGCATTTGGTGAGGTTCTGTGTTTTGGGTATGTGATCAATGTGAAGTATTCTCCTAGCCTATAGATTCTTTGTAGGGATCTGTAGCCAGCTTGTTCTGTTTTTCCAATAGGAAAAATACTGCTGTTTAAGAGCCCAGTGAATTATTTGCAGTGTTGCCTTTTCAGTTTTCATATAGGGTTGTTGCTGTTTCAGCTCTGGAAGTTAGCACTGGTTTAGTCTGGCAGGAATGCTATATGAACATAAGATGCAGCGTGTTGGTCAGACCAAGGGTCCTTTGAACTCAGCTTCCTGTCTCAGAGAATGGCCAATCCATATAACCAGGAATCACCTATGTTGAATGACATTTGTGCAGGGCTTTGTATTTCTTCCTGGTAATGGAGGAAGCTTGAGTCACTGTTACTGAAGGGGAAAGAGAGTTTGAATTTTCCCACAATGAATAGAGAAGGGAAACATCCTTGTTCATCTCAGCTAGTAGTTTCAGAGATTACCTTCTGCCAATGCAGTATGGATTTCTTTAACGTCTTTATTTAGTAAGGATATAAATTCATTTTTCACAAATCTGAAAAATGTACTGTAATAAATTTTTAATTTGCTCCAAATGGAATGAACTGAAAATGACCTTTCATGAAAATACCTGAACATTTTCAGGTATTTTCTTATATGTTAAAAAAGAAACGGCTTCCCTAAGAACTTCCAACCCTTGCCCACCTCCTAGAAAGCTAACTGGAGTCTCTGCGGCCTCTTCAATTCCCCTTCCGAGCCCCCTGCCATTCAGCAAAAGAAGACTTGAGGGCCTGGTCTTACCCAACCTGTCAAGTTCTCATGAAATCCACAATGAATATGCATGAGATAAATTTGCATGCAATGGCGGCTTTGCAAACAAATCTATTTTGTGCACATTTATTGTATATTTTTCGAATAACTGACTGGCTAGGAGACCTCCGGGACAGGTTTGGAAACCACTGATCTTGGTGGCCTAATACCCTTGGATTCATCTTACTCATAGTGTAAGGCTTTGAACACCATGCTAAGAGGAAGACATCTCATGCCACACTTGAATAGGCCTGCCCAAGCTGGAAGAAGGCAAAGGTGTCCTTTTTTGGGCCTGCATGACTGAAAGGAGTTAATGGCATAGAGCTAACCTTCCTGACAGCTGACACAGAGGAGAAAGGCTACAGCAGTGGGCCAGCAGCATCAGATTAATGGGATGGGAGAAGAGAGAAGGAAGAAAGTGCTGATGTTGGGGAGGAAAGGAAGAGTGGTGGTCAATAATTGCCCTAGTGGTTAGAACAAGGGGCTGTGAACAAGGAAGCCAGGATTCAAATCCCACATTTCCACTGATGCTTGGGCAAGTCATTCCAACTTCCGTTGCCTCAAGTATAAACTTAGGACCTTATTCACAAAGTCACACTAGGCTGTTTGCCATGCAGTAAATGGCTAACATGACTAGAATAACGCAAAGTATTTCAAATAACTTGCGTTATTCTAGCCCCGGCACTGCATAAATTAAAATGAGCTGATTAGCATGCAAATGTATGCTAATCGGCCCATTACTATTCAATACTATGCTATTCAAATAACGTGACTTGCTGAAATAAATCATAAGGAAAACAGAAAAAAACCACAGGTGCCTGTTATATATTGCAAAAGACAAAGTACCCACTAGTGTTTAAAGTGAACCGCAATGGGTAAGAAACTATTTAAAGGAGGAAAAAAAGTCTTTATAAACCAGCTGTGGCAAATAAATAAATTCCCTAAAGCAGTTGGACTTCTTAATCCCAAGTCTTTAGAAAAGCCTCCTTGTTTACAGTGAAAATGCCTTCAAACTCCCTGACGCAGCCATAGATTGGTGAAACGCTGGCCAACGTTGGAGTCTGGAGTCTAACTGGAGTTTAACTTATATCTTCGGAGTTTAATTATATTTTCAGAAGTTCCATTTAAAGCACAGAAGGAAACTGGAGATTCACAAAAGTTAAGTTTCACAGTCCACTTTAATTATATTTTGAAGACATTTTCACTGTAAACAAGGAGGTTTATTAAAGTCTCGTGATTAAGAAGTCCAACCGCTTTAGACAATTTATTTGCCACAGCTGGTTTATGAATTCTTTTTTTCCTCCTTTGTCCGACTCATTGCTCTATAGTTTTCTGAATCACCCTTTAAACTCTTTTCACACATTGGAATTACATTGATTAACTTTCAGTCCTCAGGTTCAGTGGCAGACTTTAATGATAAATTAGGGATTACCATTCTGCAATTTCATCTTTGAGATCCTTTGGAATTCTGTGGTAAATACCATCAGGTCCTGGTGAATTGTTGCTATTTAGAGAAGAGTAGCCTACTGCAGGACTAGGCAACTCTGGTCCCTGAGTGCCACAAGCCAGACAGGTTTTCAGGATATCCACATTATGAATATGCTTGAAATATATTTGCATGCAATGGAGAAAGTGCATGCAAATGTACCTTGGTAAATGACACCCCTGTGCAGAGAAGACTTATCATGGCCAAGTTGTTAGATGTTGCATGAAGTCATGTATGGTGGTAAGTCATTTGATGGTAATCGCACAAGGTGTATATTTATTTAATATGCCCTACTTCATTATAATAAACAACTTCTCTAATAAATAAAGATAGCAGGGATAACAAGGACTATTGAATTCTTAAATTAAACAGTAAAGTAATTATATTTTTAAATGACTTTTCCTTCTTATTCAATCAATAAATGCTATATAAAACATACTATATATTCTTGATTTATAAACTCATCTTATACTTTATATCTTTAATCTTAGTAGTAAATAAATACTATCAAAATTCACATCAGTTCCAGAATTTTTAGACTATTATCAGATAAGTATCTGAATTGTTAAATTTATCTCTTTACAGTTCTTTGATATTTTTATATTCAGCTTCTATTTCTTTCTGTAAGTATTGCTACTTTGTTTCTTTTTCTTTATATGTTTTTAGCACTGAATACAATTTACTTTGAAGACTGTTTTGTCTTCAGGTAAGTATCATATATTACTTTGTGTCTTTCTTTAACTTTTTGATGTTTCTGTTTTCTTTTACTTTACTTGTGTAACTCCTCTTTCTTTTGTAGTACTAATCCTGTGTCAGTGTAGTGTATACACTTATCTGTGTCTCTGATGTCTGTCTCCTCTTTCGTTGTTGGCCAGATCTTTGTCAACGTTCTTTCTTCTTTCCTTCTTCTTTCTTCTTATCTACTAACTTACAGGTCGATACTCTAAGGCCGCGGTAGAAACAGTGCGGCAGTGTCAGGCGCACCCTCGTTCCCCGCATGCACAGTTCTCTTCACCTACCGCTCTATACTCTCTTCTAATTGCATGCAAATGCATGCCGCGGCTGCGAAGCCTTAGGCAAGCGTTAGGCCCGCGCAACCCATTTTACTGTATAGAGCGCCTATACAGTATCCTGGGTTCGCGGGCCTAACGCTTCACGGCCGCGCTGGTATCTGTCATTTCAAATGTCATTTCAAATGACATTTGAAATGACAGGTACCAGGAAGTGCACAGTTATGTTCCCCGATGCTCGGCAAACTATCCCCCAGCCCCCGCTCACCTGCCCTGGCCCCGTCCGGTCTCCGGTGCAGCCCCAGTCCTGTCACCTCCTCCCGAAGCAAAAAAAAAAAAAAACAAAACTGAAAAAGTAGCAAGGCTTGGGCCTGCTACGATAGTCCCTTCTCCCTTCTCCTCTCCTCCCGATTTCGGCGCTCAAGGCTGCCGGGTGGGCGTGCATTCATCCAGGCAGAGGGAGCCGGCGGCGAAAGCGGCCTCCGGCTCCCTCTGCCTGGATGAATGCACGGCCCCCGCCGGCAGCGAATGAATGCCCGTGCGATTTCGGCGCTCAATGCGTGACATCACGTCATGTGACTGCCTTGAGCGCCGAAATCGCACGGGCATTCATTCGCTGCCGGCAGGGGCCGTGCATTCATCCAGCGGCCCCCGCCGGCAGCGAATGAATGCCCGTGCGATTTCGGCAGTCACATGACGTGACGTCATGCCTTGAGCGCCGAAATCGCACGGGCATTCATTCGCTGCCGGTGGGGGCCGCTGGATGAATGCACGGCCCCCACCGGCAGCGAATGAATGCCCGTGCGATTTCGGCGCTCATGCCTTGAGCGCCGAAATCGCACGGGCATTCATTCGCTGCCGGCGGGGGCCGTGCATTCATCCAGGCAGAGGGAGCCGGTGGCCGCTTTCGCCGCCGGCTCCCTCTGCCTGGATGAATGCACGCCCACCCGGCCGCCTTGAGCGCCGAAATTGGGAGGAGAGGAGAAGGGAGAAGGGACTACCGTAGCAGGCCCGAGCCTTGCTACTTTTTCGGTTTTTGTTTTTTTTTGCTTCGGGAGGAGGGGACAGGACTGGGGCTGCACCGGAGACCGGACGGGGCCAGGGCAGGTAAGCAATGTTTTTATACTTTTTTTACACCATTTTTTACACTTTATTCCCGTTTTAATTTTCGAACACCACACTAACACCAAGTAGAGGGTAGCGGTAAACTAACAGGTTAAGGACGCGGCAAAATAGCGGGTTACAAAGGAGATAATCTGAGCGCGCGTCACAGTATCGGAGGGGAATAGCTAATTCCTTCATTATACAGCTAATTCGTTCATTTACATATCATATACATGCTGCGTGCGGAAAGGGTTATGTGTCTGTTTTAAAAAGCGCTAAGGACGCGTGAAACTGGAGACTGTATCGCTGAATCGCCTTACGCGTCCGAATTGTGCGCTCCCAGCACGTTACAGACGGGAAATCTTCAACCGCACGTTACAGTATCGACCTGTTATTCTTTAACAAATAAACAAAAGAAAACTCCCTAACACAACTAAGTCAATGTTGTTCCCTAGGGTATATGTGTTCTGCGACATGTTTTTACTGGCTTTATTTCTAACTAGCCAAACAAAGTAGGTGGGAACCTAAAATCACTGGTATACTGCAGAGACAATAATAGTGATTGGGACAAAACTTGAAAGTCCACAAGAACTCAAAAAGCTGTTCAAAGAAATGTTTTATTCTTTTCTAGAAACTAACATCGTAATGAATCATGTTCACGGACCCCCGGCACGGACCCTGTTTCGATTAACTGCATCGGGAGGGACCAGATCTCAGCCTTTCTGTTCTCATATAAATTTAGGGAGGAGATCTCTGCAGGTTGTTGAGAACAGTAAGGCGCCTGTCCATCGAAGTTCTTTGCTTTCAATAAGCTGTGCTCTGACCTCACCAGTAAACCTCTGCACTAACTATACTGAGATCTGGTCCCTCCCGAATGTCCTCAAATCTTCACAAGAAAGCACTGTGCTGTTCATACGTCTCACTTTGAATGTCAAAATGGCCACTAACCCCTACACTAATACCTAAACCTCACCTTGAGTTACTAGGTGGGCTTCCCATAGAGATATAAATACCAATCTAGTGTGAGGACATTGTGGCTAGGTTCTCTCTCTCTCTCTCTCTCTCTTTCAGGTCGATCCAGTAAAGTGTGCTCCGTCGGAGCGCACTGTCACCCTGCTCTGGACGCGTGTTTTCCCTTACCCCTTATTCAGTAAGGGGAGGAAAACACGCGGCCCATCCGCGGCACCTAATAGCGCCCTCAACATGCAAATGCATGTTGATGGCCCTATTAGGTATTCCCGAGCGATCCAGTAAGTAAAATGTGCAGCCAAGCCGCACATCTTACTCTAAGAAATTAGCGCCGCCCAAAGGTCGGCGCTAATTTCTTCCGGCGCCAGGGAAGTGCACAGAAAAGCAGTAAAAACTGCTTTTCTGTGCACCCTCCGACTTAATATCATAGCGATATTAAGTCGGAGGTCCCCAAAAGTAAAAAAAAGTAAAAAAATATATATCTTTTCTCTGCTCTGCAAGCCAGGATCCAGGGCTTGGATTGAGCTGTTTCCTGCACCCAGCCCTCCATTGGACCCTCTCCTCCTCCTCCACCTCGTGGCTGTTGACCCCTCCCCCAGCTGGAAGACTGCCCTGCTTCTAACGAATGTGCTTTTAAATCTCCGTACAGGTACTTGCCTTTCTTTTCTCTGCTCTGCAAGCCAGGATCCAGGGCTTGGATTGAGCTGTTTCCTGCACCCAGCCCTCCATTGGACCCTCTCCTCCTCCTCCACCTCGTGGCTGTTGACCCCTCCCCCAGCTGGAAGACTGCCCTGCTTCTAACGAATGTGCTTTTAAATCTCCGTACAGGTACTTGCCTTTCTTTTCTCTGCTCTGCAAGCCAGGATCCAGGGCTTGGATTGAGCTGTTTCCTGCACCCAGCCCTCCATTGGACCCTCTCCTCCTCCTCCACCTCGTGGCTGTTGACCCCTCCCCCAGCTGGAAGACTGCCCTGCTTCTAACGAATGTGCTTTTAAATCTCCGTACAGGTACTTGCCTTTCTTTTCTCTGCTCTGCAAGCCAGGATCCAGGGCTTGGATTGAGCTGTTTCCTGCACCCAGCCCTCCATTGGACCCTCTCCTCCTCCTCCACCTCGTGGCTGTTGACCCCTCCCCCAGCTGGAAGACTGCCCTGCTTCTAACGACTCCGCTTTTAAATCTCTGTGCTGGATGCTAAGACCCATATTGATGACATCACTTTTGAGCGACACAAAAAAGAGTCATCTATAAAAATCTAACCTGGTCAAGCGTCACGCGCCTAGCGTCACGCGCCGAAGGAGCGCGACAAAGGGGCCTGCCCCTTTGAGCAGCCCCTGAGAGCCCCTGAATCCTCGTCCACTAACTGAAGCCGGCTGAACACCTGCTAAAATCCACCAAGAATTCCAAACATATCAGAACCAGGTCCGTCTACACATTCAAGGTCAGCCATCTAACGCTCAAACGCTCTCCCTCCCAAACAACAATTCAGGACGACATATACAGAGGCAAACAGCAGTACCAGTGAAACACACGGACAACTCTGCAGGACTCCAGCAGCCTCTGAACAACGCTAAACAAAGACAATCAAACCTCACAAACGACTACACACTCCAACAACCACCCAGGAACCCAGCACTCACCCAGCATCCACGCCAGGACTCCAGCATCCACTCAACAACTCCACTCAAACAAACACAGCATCTTCTATAACAACACCCACAATTAAAATGGACCTAGCCTCTAAAATGCATCCAACATTTGCAATCCCAATCACACCTCACTATTTCTCACAGAAAAGAAATCCAACCAGACAAGCAAACCTTCGCAACCTTAAAACACTCACACCAATCCTAATAGCTCCGATAACCCAACTACTAGGCCTCTCCCTATTCACCCTATCCCTATTCAATGCGCAATCTATAACCAAAAAATCACTAATCCTCAACGACTACCTCACTGACGATAAACCAGATATTTGCGCAATAACTGAAACATGGTTGAAACCCTCAGATACTGCAATATTAAACCAACTACCGACGCTAACCTACGACATCTTCTCCCTGCCTAGACTGAAAAAGAGGGGAGGAGGAATCCTACTTGCAACTAAAAAAGACCTCAAATTCTCACAACATCCGATCCACTCCGATACCAAACTTGAAATTGGATTCTTCACATCACACCAACTTCAAATACTTCTCATCTATGCCCCCCCAGGACTCTTAGAAGCCGACGTCTCACCCATCATCGAAATAACCACAACCTTCCTAAACCTGGACGCCCCAGCAATAATACTAGGAGATTTCAATCTCCACATGGATAACTCAGCTCTCTCAACTAGCTGCCAAACTCTCCTTCTAGCATTCTCAGCGATGGGCTTTACCCAAATAGTCAATAACCCGACACATAAAGCAGGACATACGTTGGACCTGATCTTTATCAACAAAGGCATAAAATCGTCTTCCCCACCAAAAAATACAAAGATACCCTGGTCGGATCACTCCCTGATTTCTACCTCATTCGCATTGGAAAAATCTACTGCTCCTCATCCACCTACTCCCTCCTTTAATTACAGGAAACCTTGTCACCCCGACGACCTCACCAATCAGCTGACCAAACACCTTCCCGCTATTGTTCTCACCGATCCCAATACGGCCTTACGATCATGGAACTCCATCACAGAATCCATAGCCAATAAGCTCTGCCCTCTAACAACAAAAAAATCCCACCCAGACGCCTCCAAAAAACAACCATGGTTCACCGACGATCTTAGAAGGCTAAAACAAAAATTAAGACAAATGGAATCCAACTGGCGGAAAAGTCCTACTGCTAGCACACTCTCAGCCTACAAACGCTCGCTACAACAATACAAGGCCAGCACCTCCAAATCAAAAAGAGACTTTTTTGCCTCCAAAATCCACAACTTAGTCTTTGATGCAAAAGCTCTATTCTCCTATGTTTCCTCCCTAACCCAAGTACCCTCACCAGAATGCCCTAGTAACCAAGCTCAAGCTAAAGCAGATGAACTCGCCATCTTCTTTCAAAACAAAATCACAAATCTTCTTACTCAACTTCCCTCCAATATCATCCCTCTAACTCCAGCCCTAATGCCTCACATCAAAAACATTCATCTTGAAATGTTTGAACCCACTTCGTCTTCCGAAATCCAAACCATCCTTAAAAGAATGAAACCATCTTCGCACCCAGCGGACCATATTCCCTCAAAACATCTCCTCTCAATACCAGACACCATATCCAAAACATTAGCAGACATCATCAACTGCTCGCTATCCCAAGGTTCCTTCCCAGAAGACCTCAAACAAGCCTCACTCAAACCTCTTTTAAAAAAACCCAACCTGGACCTAAAAGACCCCAACAACTACCGTCCAATAGCTAATCTCCCTATCATAGCTAAGATTATGGAAAGGCTTGTGAACGCCCAACTATCGGACTTCATCGAAGACAACAAAATTCTATCCGCCTCACAGCATGGATTCCGCAAAAATAGGGGCACAGAATCCCTACTTACCTCCCTAACAGACCTACTCATCTTAGGTACAGACAAAGGTCAATCCTTTCTATTGATCCTTTTGGACCTCTCAGCAGCTTTCGATACCGTAAATCACGCTATCCTCATCAAACTGCTAGCTGCGATAGGAATCTCTGGTTTAGCGCTCTCCTGGTTCAAATCGTTCCTAACCAACAGAGGCTACAAGGTAAAAATCCAGAATAAAGAATCATCACGCCACGACTCGACCATCGGAGTCCCACAAGGTTCCTCTTTATCCCCTACACTCTTTAATATTTACCTCCTACCACTATGTCAACTCCTCATCAACCTCAAGTTAATACACTTTCTCTATGCAGATGACATCCAGATCCTGATCCCCATCAAAGAATCATACTCAAAAACCCTTGAATACTGGGAATCCTGTCACCTAGAAATCAAAAACCTCCTCAACAGCCTCAATCTGGTACTAAACTCCGCCAAAACTGAAGTATTACTCATAACTCCTGATAACAATCTCACAACCTCTCTGCCAAACAACCTACAAACCACTCATGTGAGAGATCTAGGTGTGCTAATCGACAATAAACTAAACTTCAAAGCCCACATCAATAAAACCACCAAAGACTGTTTCTATAAACTGCAAGTTTTAAAAAGGATAAGACCACTCTTCCATGCCAAAGACTTCAGAACCATCCTCCAAGCCCTCATTTTCTCAAAATTGGACTACTGCTGCTCCACTTTACTTGGCCTCCCCTCCTCATACACAAAACCGCTCCAAATGGTCCAAAACGCAGCAGCCCGTCTACTGACAAACACTAAGAAAAGAGACCATATCTCCCCAGTGCTACAAGACCTCCACTGGTTACCAATTCATTTCAGAGTCATTTATAAATCCATCACCTTGATATACAAAATCATTCACCAACATACCACAATCGATCTACAAATTCCTCCCCGCTTCCACAAATCCACAAGACCGACCAGGGAAGCCTACAGAGGATGCCTCATTGTTCCACCCACGAAAACCACTAATCACAGCACCTTAAGAGACCGAGCCCTTTCCACCGCAGGCCCACAGTTATGGAACTCCATCCCTCCAGAACTCAGAAACGAACCATGTCTCCTAACCTTTAGGAAAAGACTCAAGACATGGCTTTTCAGGCAAGCCTTCTCGAACTCTACCTAATATGCACCATAAACAAACTCTCTACTCAGAGACTGTACATATGAGACACCATATTTATATTGAACTTTTGTACATAATTATTCTCATCTATCTCTTTCTATTTCTTACATTCCCAGTTCATTAGCCCTTGTTAATTGTAACTGCTTCTCTTCATCACGTTATTTATGTTTTTTGGTTGTATTATCCGCACCCCTGTTTTCTGTAAACCGACATGATGTGAACGAGTTCATGAATGCCGGTATAAAAAAACCTTAAATAAATAAATAAATAAATATATATTTTGAATTCGGCCCGCGGCTGTCGGGCCGAAAACCAGACGCTCAATTTTGCCGGCGTCCGGTTTCCGAGCCCGTGGCTGTCAGCGGGCTCGAGAACCGACGCCGGCAAAATTGAGCGTCGGCTGTCAAACCCGCTGACAGCTGCCGCTCCAGGCCAAAAGGAGGCGCTAGGGTCGCGCTAGTGTCCCTAGCGCCTCCTTTTCCTCGTTTGCACCGCGTCGCCTAATTTAAATACTGGATCGCTCGCACCGGCGAGGGGCCGGTGCGCGCGCCGGGAGAGCGGGCGTTAGTCCGCTCTCCCACGGACTTTACTGGATCGGGCTGACTCTCAGGCTGGCTCTCCAGGAGCTTAAAACCCCCAGTAGTTGAATGTAGGACATACCACAATTCTGGCACTTATCTCAAAATGCAAAAAAATTATCACAATTTGTGGTAACTTAGGGCTTTGCATAGGTATTAGTGCAAATTGCAATAAACTGCCTATTACCATAAAACACATCCCTTTTTCTATTGCATGTGATATTTAGTGCATTTTGATAAATCCAGGCCTTAGTTAGCCAGATAGGTTTATCCATCAGAAAAGGTTCCTTCTTACTCAAAAGGTTCCCAAGTTCCTAATATTGTCATCCAGCACCATCATTTTATTCATGCATTGATACTATGCAGCTCAGACTGCCTGTTTGGTCCTTTTTGTGGAACTGGGAACATTTCCAAGAATGCTACCATGGAGGTTTTGGAAGTCAATCTTCTATCTAGAAATCTAAATTTGGCTTCTAGAATCAACCTCTTGAATCTTCCTATGTCATTATTACCCACTTGCACCACAACATTCGGCTTCTACCCTACATTTCTTCAAATCCTGTCTGAAATCTGTGATCTTTTCAACAAGAAAGCAAGTCACCAAGCACAACCATCAGCCGCTCAGTTATATACATTCCTAATATAAAGAGCTCTACTGGGCTTCTGTTGAGGGTTGTCCCATATTAACAGGGGGAATAGAAGTAAATGTTTTGGTTGTGTTTAGTAGAGATGTGAATCGTGTCCTCGATCGTTTTAACGATCGATTTCGGCTGGGAGGGGGAGGGAATCGTATTGTTGCCGTTTGTGTGTGTAAAGTATCGTCATAATCGTTAAAATCGTGAGCCGGCACACTAAAACCCCCTAAAACCCACCCCCGACCCTTTAAATTAAATCCCCCACCCCAAATGCATTAAATTACCTGGGAGTCCTCCGTAGCGGCGGTCCGTGGCTAAATCGGGGGAAGGGGGAGAGCACGAAAACCGGCACACTAGATCGTGAGATCTTCAGCCGGCGCCATTGTTACTCGATTTGTTACTCGCATAACATTTACTTGGGTAAAAATGGACAAAGTCGAGGACCTGGAGAATCATGGACGCCGTCGAAATATCCGGTTGGTAGGTTTCCCGGAAGGTGAGGAGGGTGCCAATCTGACTGCCTTTTTCGTATGCTGACTACTCAAATGCCTAGGCCTAACTGTGAAGGGAGGCTGAATTCAAATTGAGAGAGTGCATTGTGCACTCATTCCGCCTTTGGGGCCGGGTGGGCGCCCACGCACCATCATTATGCAGGTCCACCATTATCAGGACAAGGTTCATATTCTAGACAAGGTGCGGGCGATTGGAAACGTTATTCACAAAGGCAAAAAAGGTTATGTTCTTTCAAGACTTTGCAGCTGAGACACAGAAATGGCAGGTGGAATATGGCCCGGTTAAAAAGGAGTTGCAGAAGCGTGGCCTGGCTTATGCTCTGCTCTATCTGGCACGCCTGAAGGTTACTTTAAACAACAACAAAACCCGTGTTTTCTACTAGCCAACTGAAGTCTGTCAATTTATGGAGCAATCGGGGGAAGCACATCCTGCAAGGAAACAGCGGGCCGCTTCTACTCATCACGAGACCTAACTGAATTCTTTTTCATTTTGTACTTGTTTGCGTGACAGTGTTTTTCCTTCTTGTTTTTTCACTTTGGGAGGGGTCTAGGTTGCTGATGGGGCAACAAGGAGAGTGCCATGTTAGTCTGTTGTGTCCAGGTGGGGGTCGGGTTGGTGAATGGGTGGGGGCTGGAGGGTGTGCGTTTTTACTTGTTTGTTTTACGTTCTTTTCTTTCCCATTGCTACCTCCTCTGAGGGAATCTCCGGGATCTCGGTGGGGAGGCGATTTGAATTGAATGAGGACATGGGGTCATGGGGTAGCAATGTGGAGGCTCGCTCCATTATGTGGACACGTTGGGCGTCAGAAAGTATGGCCCTGTATCTCATTCAGAGGCAACGTACAGGACTGTGCGCTCGGCGTAGACGAAGCAGCTCTCTACAACAGAGGCGTTTGGAAGGTTTGCCATTGGAGGAATGCATTTGTGCCCCCCTCCCCTACGGTTCATCTGGAACAGTTACACCTCTTTCAGGCGCTGAGGAGCTGCTGGATTGGGTTCTTAATTGTCTTTGTCTCCACCAGTACTGCCCGGGGTCTTTCCGGGCTGTGACAAGGGTCACAGCGCATTCAGCTCAGAGTTTTTTCTCTGCCGTCTGTTCCATCACTCTTCCTCTTGTACCTATACTTGTTTATAATGCAATAAAAAATGCTAATTCCAGGGTGGTGTCATGGGTGGGATTGGGTGGAATGCACTGCAGTTTAGCTTGTGTACCTTTTTGTACATGATTTCTTCGATGGTGGTGGGACAGTTGCGGAGTCACAGAGCCATTTTTGCCAGTCTCTATTTACAGTGGTGATAATCTGGGGGGTAGTGGTAGGGGGGGGGGGTCTTTTTTTCTGCACACTGGGCTCACCTCTCATTGATTTATTTCCCATCTGAGGGACAATGGGTCAGTAGAGATAAGGCTTGGGTCTTTTTTCCAGCTGGGATATATATTAGCTGACCTGTTGGTTAGGGTTGGTTGGGAAGTTTTTGGTTTTTTTTTGGGGGGGGGGGTTGTTATGGGTTTTGGAGTTGGGGTGAAACAAGGCATACTCTTTCTAGTTTTCATGCTCGAACTTTTGTTCTTAGACATGTAGGACTGGGGGCTCTTGGTACATGGGTTTGTCCATTCTGGATTTATAGCTGCAGATTCAGTAGTTGTTGCTTGCACCCTTTTCAAGAGGGTTTTGTTCCCCTTATTATATTCTCTTTCATACTAGATCAGTATTATGAGTAACTGTGTTAACTGTGTCTCCCTGAATGTTAGAGTGATTTCCTCACCAATTAAGTGGAAAAGGATTTTGCAATTTGCATGAAGGAGTAAGTCCCAAATACTTCTTTTGCAAGAGTCACACTTGACTACACAGAAGCATGAAAACCTTAAGACGGAATGGGTTGGAGCTATATATTATTCCTCATACTCCTCTTGTAGCCATGGAGTTTGTATTTAATAGCTAAGTATTTGTCCCTATAGGTACACAGGTCCTATGCTGGCGTAGAGGGTAGGTATGTGATTTTGGAGTACACACTACATTCCTTGACTTTTACTCATGTGAATGTTTATGGTCCAAATGCTTAGCAGCATGAATTTTACCATCATTTGAAGGATAAGATTGCCTCCTTTGGATTTGAAACATTAATTGTGGGGGGGTGATTGGAATCTATGCCTTAATTCTGGTATAGACAAGACGTCCAAGGTTAGGTTAGGGCCCTCTGACACTGTTAATGATTAAGATCTTGTTAAAACATTTTGTCTTGTGGATGCCTGGAGACAGTAATACCCTTTGGAAAGGGATTACACTTTCTTCTCCCCCAGACATGTAATGTACAGTAGAATTGATTATTTAATGTGCACTCCTAATATGTACTCTACTGTGTCAGACAGTGCTATCTTGACATGCATGCATTCCATTCACTATTTGATTCAAATCCAACTCTAGTTTGCTTCCCCTAAACCTTGGGTCTTCACATAGAAGCTAAATGTCTCTCTTTTGGGTGACAAAGAATTCCTAGACTTGATCAAGAAGGCTGTGTCAGAATTCAATGAGTTCAATCCAGAGGGAGAGTCAGATGGGCAGCCTTTAAAGCCTTCCTGCATGGAAGGATAATAGCTTATGCAAGTCACCTTCAGAAAATTAGGGATGTGCAGAGGGACGTCATATGTTGCACTCGGGATTCGTATTTGTTGGGGGGCAGATATGTTGCATTTGGCAAGGGGGTCCCCCGATATGTTTATACGTTAATTCTTATTCATTTCCCGGCTAAAATTAAATTAACTACAACCCCCCCCCCCCTCCTGACCCCCCCCCAAGGCTTACCAAAACTCCCTGGTGGTCCAGCGGGGGGTCTGGGAGCCATCTCCTGCACTCACACCCTCGGCTGCCGGTATTCAAAATGGCGCCGATAGCCTTTGACCTACTATGTCACAGGGGCTACTGGTGCCATTGGTCAGCCCCTGTCACATGGTAGGAGCAATGGATGGCTGGTGCCATATTGTACTGCTACCATGTGACAGGGGCTGACCAATAGCACCGGTAGCCCCTGTGACATAGTAAGGGCTAAGGCTATCGGCGCCATTTTGATTACTGGCAGCCGACAGCCCGAGTGCAGGAGATTGCTCCAGGACCCCCGCTGGACCACGAGGGACTTTTGGCAAGTCTTGGGGGACCCTCCTGACCCCCACAAGACTTGCCAAAAGTCCAGCGGGGGTTCGGGAGTGACCTCCTGTACTCTGGCCATCGGCTGCCAGTATTCAAAATGGCGCTGATAGCCTTTGCCCTCACTATGTCACAGGGGCCGACCATCGGCCCCTGTGACATAGTGATGGCAAAGGCTATCAGCTGCCAGTATTCAAAATCGGCTCCTTTAGACGGCCAAATAATTCGGCGAAGATTGATTGTATCATGGGGAATTGCGATACGTTTCGCTTCCCCATTAATACAACGAATATGGCCCTATACATTGCGGATTCCCAGTTCATAGAGAATGAATGCACACCCCTACAGAAAATACACTGGAAGAAGGCTGCTGCTCTTCTTAATGAGATTGTGTGGCTGGAGGAGAGGCATAAACTAGACTGCTTCCCTCGCACGTGAATTGCTGGAATCTAAATGGAGGGAGTTAAAGACTTGGAGACAGAAAAGATTGGGAGTGCCTTAAAATATTCTAATTTAAAATGTAATGAACATGGGGATAAGCCGGGTACTCTGTTAGCTAGGTTGATGAGGAAAAGGGCAGACAAAGCGCATATCCTCTCTCTTCGCGATGCAAAGGGTAAGATTACCTCTGATTCAGGAAATATAGAGCGGTTATTTGCACAATATTTTTCCAATCTGTACACTGAGCCTGATTCTCCACCAGCAGAGGGCATCACAGAATTTTTAGAGGGTCTCAATTTGCCTTGGTTGTTGGAGGACCAGAGGAATAAGCTTGTGGCTCCTATTTCTTTTATGTATATTCAGAGTGCAATTAAAGCTTTGCCAGGGGGGAAGTGTCTGGGGCCAGATGGCTTTCAAGTGGAGTTTTATAAGAAGTATCTTTTGGAAGTGGCTCTCTTTCTTCTTTCATTATTCCAAAGGGCTAGGGAATCGGACACGGCATTATACAACATGGCTGATGCTGTTATTACTCTTATCCCTAAGAAGGGGAAACATGCTTTGGACTATGGCTCTTATCGGCCCATCTCTTTATTAAATTAGGATTTGAAGATTTTAGCAAAGGTATTGCAGATGTGGCAGAAGGTAATCTTGCCTAATTTGCTCATAAAGACCAGACAGGATTTGTTAGTGGTAGGGTCTCCACTGCTAATACAAGACATTTATTTAACATCTTACAAATGGCTAAGCGAGGGGGCCGGCCAGCTCTCATCAACATTAGATGCTAAAAAGGCTTTTGATAGGCTGGGCTGGTCCTTTCTGTTTAGGACTCTCGTGAATGCTGGGTTGCCAGATCAGTTTTCTTGCATGGGTCTGGGCTATGTATCATCGTCCCAGCGAGTTTTGTTTCATGGATCTTTGACTTCTTATATTAATATTACTAAAGGTTCATGTCAGGGTTGCCCCTTATCCCCCCCATGCTTTTCTATTTAGCAATTGAATCTCTGGTGATAGCCATAAGGCAGCATGATAGAATTGGTGGCATTAATCTGGGTGGCAGGAAGCAGAAAATTTCACTTTATGTGGATGATGTTTTGATTTACCTGTCAGTTCCTTCTGTGTTGGGACCAATTGTTTTAAATCTCCTAAAAAATAAAGAGCTCTTTCTGGGTACAAAGTCAATACTGATAAGTCCGAAATTTTCCCTATTGACAGGAAGATGCCGATACTGCATTACTTAGCTAATTTTCATAAATGGAAAAACAAAAACCAGACCAATGCCTTGGAAAGGATTTAATTTATTTATTATTGCACATGCCCGACTTTGGCCAAAGTTTCACCTTATGGCTGCATCAGGGACTCTACAAAAAATACATAGAAATATAAACTTTAATGTAAAAGTAAAAAATTGGAAACAGCCCAACAATGTAATACAAATCACTTGGGTAATGTCAAAATGAATAATAGTATATCAAAGTAGGTAAAGAGAAAGAGGTGACAGATAAACCATAGTACAGATGAATGTAGGTCAGTATTACCTTTAGATTGAGTAACATCCAGGATATAAACTGTAGTATAAAATATTATCCAGAATTGTCCATCAAAATAAAAATAATTAAGGAATTATTATTTTAAAATGTTGAAATTTAGGTAACAATAAAAAGATTAAAAAAAATAAGATAAAAAAAATAAACATTTTTCTTAAAAATGGGAATAAAAATAGTAAAAATAAAAAGATAAATATCAGAAAAAATAAATCAAAGAAAATTAAGTTAAAGAAAAATAAAAAAGTATGTATATTTTGTTACAAAAAGTTTGTTAGAGAAATTTTTTTATATATAATTTATACCTGGCTTGAAATGTCAGTCCAACTTTCTTGTGCATACTTTTTTATTTTTCTTTAACTTAATTTTCTTTGACTTATTTTTTCTGATATTTATCTTTTTATTTTTACTATTTTTATTCTCATTTTTAAGAAAAAATTTTAATTTTTTGATCTTATTTTTTTTAAATCTTTTTATTGTTACCTAAATTTCAACATTTTAAAATAATAATTCCTTAATTATTTTTATTTTAGTGGACAATTCTGGATAATATTTTATACTACAGTTTATATCCTGGATGTTACTCAATCTAAGGGTAATACTGACCTACAATCATTATTCCTTCTCTGTACTATAGTTTATCTGTCGCCTCTTTCTCTTTACCTACTTTGATATACTAGTATTCATTTTGACATTACACAAGTGATTTATTTTACATTGTTGGGTTGTTTCCAATTTTTTACTTTTATATTAAAGTTTATATTTCTATGTATTTTTTGTAGAGTCCCTGATGCAGCCATAAAGTGAAACTTTGGCCAAAGTCAGGCATGTGCAATAATAAATAAATTAAATCCTTTCCAAGGCATCAGTCTGGTTTTTGTTTTTCCATTTCCGTGGCTTTCCTGGACCGTTTACTGTCTTGTTTTGTGGGTCCTTAGCTAATTTTCGTGTCATGTATGACAGATTCCAGTATCTCAGTATATACTTCTCCAGAGATTTCTGTTGTCTGTTTGCTAAAAACTTTATTGGACTCATTGGGGACTTTAAGAAAAAAATGAAATCGTGTGACATGCCTATTTCTTGAGTGGGCAGAATTAACCTGCTCAAGATGAATATCCTACCTAGCCTGTTGTATCAGTTTCAACATGTCCCTTGTGCTGTGCCTAACAGTTTTCTCTGATCTGCATGGTTTGATGGGCAAATTTATTTGAAATCACAAATCAGCTAGGATTAGGTTAAATTAGCTATGGCTGAGTAAGCGGCAGGGAGGAATGGCCCTACCTAACCTTTGAATTTACTATTGGGTCACCAGGTTGGTGTGTCTACAGGCCTCGATTTGTGATCTGGATGCATCTTGAGTGGATCTAGAGAGGGAACAGGCAGATATTGCGAGTTTGACTTTATTACTCTTTATGCCGTGTGACTTTCTGTTGTGTTGTAAAATTTATTTATTTATTTATTTATTTAACAACTTTTCTATACCGACATTAAAATACACATCATATCGGTTTACATTGTAACAAAAGGTAGAAAATACAAATAACAGGGGGTGGGGTGGGGGGAAAACTAAGAACGTGGGGTCAGAGGGGAGACCCCAAACTAAGATAGGGAAGGGGAGAAGGCGATAGGAACAGTAACATGTTAATTAAATGCAAAGGAGCAAAAGATATACTATAAATAATATACATAATATACAAATGGAGCCAGGAATCGAAAGGGTGGAGGCAGTTATACGATTAAATGAAAATACACATATGCAATTATACAAGGGGGGTGGGGAGGGGGTTACCGGGGGTCTGTGGGGGTGAGAATGTTAATCTGGGAAGGCTTGATGAAAGAGCCATGTTTTTAACTGTTTTCTAAATTTGAAGGGGCAGGATTCCATACGGAGGTTGGGCGGTAGGTCATTCCAGAGCTTAGGGCCGGCAATGGAGAAGGCGCGATTCCTGGTGATGTAAAATTTGTAGGTGATGTCCTATTTTGGCACATACTTTGCGGGTCTGGTGCCAAGTAACTTGTTTTCTTCATATGGATGAAGAGGAAATCTTTCCCATCCCTCCCTTATATTGTAATTCGCTCCTGTCTAGTTGCACGTTCTCTCCGGCTTTCACAGCATGGAAGAAGCATGGTTTAGTCTCATTGGTGCATTTGTGGGGTGAGGGGGAGGGGGAGAGGACATTGTAATTTCAAACCTTGGTGGAAGAATTTGATATTGACTTGGGGTTGTAGGCTTATTGGGGCAGATTTTAAAAATTATGCACGGGGGAGGGGTACATTTGTACGCGCTACCCGGTGTGCACAAATGTACACCGGATTTTATAACATGCGCGTGCTGCCGCACACATGTTATAAAATCCAGGGTTGGTGCGCACAAGGGGGTGCATACATGTGCACCTTGCGCACGCCGAGCCCTAGGGGAGGTCCGATGGCTTTCCCCGTTCCCTCCAAGGCCGCTCCGAAATCGGAGCGGCCTTGGAGGGAACCTTTTTTTTGTTCCCCCCCAACTTTCCCTCCCTTCCCCTATCTAACCCACCTCCCAGCCCTACCTAAATCCCCCCTACCTTATTTTGTTGAGTTACGCCTGCCTCTGCACTCAGCCACGCCCCGGCCCGCCCCCGGCCTGCCGCCACGCCTCCAGGACACGCCCACACCCCACCCATTTTTGCGAGTCCTGGGACATACGCCCGTCCCGGGGGTTGTGCGCGCTGCCGAGCCTATGCAAAATAGGCTTAGCGCGCGCAGGTGTTACGTGTGTAACCCTTTTAAAATCCGCCCCATTATCTGCAATTGTGTCAGACTTTAACGGGGCGGATAGATCTGGATAGTCCTGATTGGCCCTTGAATGATAAGGAGTCTTTTCTGAGTGACCCTGGTGTGCGACGAAGAGGTATTGCACTTGTTTTTCATGATATTTTGGAAAAGCAAATATGACACAGTGACTCCTTCCAATCTCATTGAGACTTGGAATATAGACCTTGATATGGCTCTAGTTAGTAGAGACTGGAAAACTATGTGGACATCTGTTCGTCTTATTTCTATCTATGCAAAGAGGGTGGCCCTGATGTTCAGACTGCTACACAGAACTTACCGGATGCCCCTTTGCTATTCAAAAATATACCCTGATTCCAGAAACATGTGTTGGAGGGTGTGTGTGGAGGTCAGCACCTTCATATACATGTGGTGGCACTGTCAAAATGCCCAGTTTTTGTGATCTCAGGTCATACAGGTTGTGGCGGATATTTTGGGATATTCCGTTTCCATAGGTCCTGGCCTGGGATTGTTGGGTAGATGGACTGGTTCTTCAATCCCAGTTAAGCACAGGCCACTGGTCAGACAATTTTTGTTAGCTGCTTGATTTACAATTGCCAAGTTCTGGAAAACTAATCCAAACCTGGATTACTGGCATGCTCAAATACAGGAGGTTGCGGATATTGAACGTCGGTACTTTGATCAAGAAAATGCATGTTTTAAATTTGAATGAATATGGGGAACCTAAGAGAAATATCGCAAGCAACAACTTTTTATCATTTCATAATTACTACTGTATTACTCAGTTGTAAGTTTGTCTAAATCTGTCAATCTTGATATCTTTGAGAACATTGTCTTCTTCAAGTATATGGTATGCCAAAATGGTTTAAATAAAGAGTTAAAAATAGAAAGCTAGTGCCATGGGGTGTTCCCAGGACGCAGTTTTGCTTTGTCCCAGCAGGGACTGATATCAAGCACTGCCTGGACAAAATTAGCCAAGTAAAGTCTGGTTGAACGAATACCATGCCTAAAGTTATCTGGATAACTTTACTCAGGTGTATTCCCCCTGACTATTCAGCTAAAGTTTTCTGGGTAACTTTAGAAAGATAACTTTTTCACTTGTCCGTTTACTCAATATGGACCTCACTGTGTTTCAGGAAACACAATGCATTTCTCTCTTTCCAAAGACACTTCAAAAGAGTGGCCAAGGAGGAGCAATTTTTAAGCGTAGGACATTACATACCTCCACTCTCCCTTCCAGAAAAAAATACCTTATTTACTCCAGTGATCACAGGGCAGGAGGAGACAGGCCAATACCATCCATTTTTCCCATCCTTAGTGCTGGAAGTCCCCAGGCTCTGGTTGCCCTTGGCCTTCTCGTAGTTTCCTCTCTGCCACCACATTCTTTCTTACAGCTTATTTTCTTTCTTCCTCTCCTTTCTTTAGCGTTTCTGTTCTATTTCCTCATCTATTTCTAGTCACCATTGTCACTGGAATAGGGTGGGCTACAAAATCTATCCCTTCCTGCAGAATTGCTGTGGGAGATCCAGGATTGGGTCAGACTGTTCGGTGAAAAGAGGAGGTGGAGAAAAGCAGTGGTGTATCGGTTGCATCCTCTGCCTCTGCAGCTCTGGGCCTGACTGCTGATTTGCAGGAGACTAGGTGACGGAGGAGGAGGAGGAGGAGGAGAAGGAGGGGGCCCAAGGCACCACCCCTCTCATTCTTCTGCTGCTGGTTGGGACAGTGAAGAGTAAAAGTATGTTATGTCGCTATACCTGCTCTCCTCCCCCCCCCCACTCCCCCACCCACTAATCTTGAGAAATCTCAGGGTGAGCAGAACTCACAAGTTTCCAGGTATGATAATGCTGCTGTCTAGAAAAGAAAACATTTTTCTTCTTGCCCATAGAATTTTCAAAGGTGATGAATCCAGGCAAATGTCTACTAATGCCCTGCCTAGGAAAATGTCTTCATTTCCCCATTAAAATATACAAAATACCATCTTGCCCTGAGGTCACTTGGTAGCACTGCCACGTGTTAATACCAGTCAGGTTCCATAAGTGAGGCTTCAATCTGTTCCCTTGAATCCAAGTTGATTCTAGATTGTAGGTTCCAAGGAGTAGGGACTGTCCATTATGTGTCTTTGTACAATGTTGAGTACATCTGATATGCGGTATGCAAATGAGTAATAAAGAATGACTGGCCATGAGTTAGCGGAGCTAAAATCACTGAAAGTTGAGACTGCGGAGGGCCTGAATAACTGAACGCTAAACAAGCCATGGGCCTAGTGGAGCTGTAAAACCAAGCCAGGAAAAACCCTCTTATCAAGGGAGAAAAAACAAAGGACAGTGGCAGATCCAGAGGTGGAGCAGTCCTCCAGGAGGAAGAAGAACCTCAGTGGCAGATCAGGAGGTGACCCTGAGTCCCCAGCAAGAAAGGGGACCCCAGTGGCAGATTGAGCAGAACTCTAGGAGGGTGTGGACACCAGCGGCAGATTGAGTGGTCCTCCAGGAGAAAGGGGACCCCAGTGGCAGATCGAGAGTCTCCCAGGAAGGTGTGGACCCCAGTGGCAGATCAAGTGGTTCCCTAGGAGGGTGCGGACTGCAGCAGCAGATCAAACTGTTCATTAGGGGGGGGGGGGGGGGTATGGATCCCAGTGACAGATCAAGCAGTCCCCCAGGAAGAGTGGGGCCTCAGCGGCAGGTCGAGGCATAGTTGGGTTCCCCAGGAAGCTGTGGACCCCAGCAACATTCCAGGAGGTGAAGTCAGGTCCCCCAGGAGGGTGAGGTCCCCAGTGACAGACCGGCAGGCAGAGTCAGGTCCCCAGAAGGGCATGGACCCCAGCATTGGCAAAGACCTTTGAGTGGAGCAGAAGCAGCAGTGAAGAGATGACAGCGGTTTAGATACAATGGATCCCAAGGCCAATACTGCCCACCAGCCCAGTTGCATCTTTTCACATGGGTGAGAGTTGGGAAAAAAAATAAGGAGAAGATAATATTAACACTTGATTAAGCAGGAACTCTGTGGGGGCCAACAACCCCAATTTGCCAAATATGTAATGCTCTTGCTACCTTGTAGAAATGTATATAGTTGTGTAAACTGAGACTACTAACCATGAGTAGTTAGTGTGCTGTTTGACATCCTATTAGGGATGTACATAATCATGTAGAAATGTATATGCTTGTATGGTCTAATAAACCTGTACATATTTGTACATACTGCCAGCCTTGTTCATGGACCAATTTGTTTTCCTGGGGTGAAGGGAGGGAAATCCCACCCACTAACACCTTCTTCCCCATGAGGACCGATGGAGTCTGCCCTAGGGAGTGCTCCCGCCAGGTCTGTCCCGGACCCAGGAACGCCCCGCGAGGTAAGCGGTCAAGGGGGGCATTACAAGAACAATAATCATTCATTTGCACAGCATGAATTGCCTGCCTTGTTGTTGCCAATGCCTGTCCAGAGTTCCCCTAACACATTCCTGGAAATGGCTCTGCCAACTAGCATTGATTTTTAAAGTTGGAATTGTATTTCTATGGCAACCTGTTGTCCGCTCTTACTTTAATTCGGTCTGCCGCACCCCTTCCTTTATGCTGCATTGCTTTCCATTTTAAGATTTCCTGTCAGTTCTAAAGGGCAAAGATCTCTAAAAGTAGCAACAGCCAGCGCTAAACTCCTGTGTGCGTGTGGCAGGTAGCTCGGCTCCTTCCCTTTGTTTGTGTGTATACCACCTCATATCAGGGGAGGGGGTGGGTAAGTGCCAAGTCCAGCGATTTTGCCTTCTTACTAATTTGTCACACTGAACTCCTGGTTTTTCAAAGCTGGAGTATGGGATAGACTTCAGATTTAAAAAAAAAAAAAAAAAAAAAAAAAGGTCCTATGACTTTAAATGTATCAGTGGTCATGGATATTGCCTGTTGGGAATCTGGTCTCATTATTTCTCCTGCCTTCCAGCCCCCTTTCTTCCTCCGGTGCCCTCACTCCCCATCTACTCCCTCCTGTTTTCTGTTCACTTACTCTTCCGTTTCCTAGTTGGGAGGCACTGTACTCCTGTGATTTTGTATAGGCCATCAGTGAATATGTGAACCCTCCAGGTATTTGCTAACCGTGAGCTTTATTAACCTCTTTTAACAGTCATTCTTAAGCTCGCTCAGCTCTTCTCTACAATGTTTCTCCTCCCCTAGCAAACATCTAATTTCATATTCCTGCTTCCCCACCCTAGGCGGCCCCTGTGTCTGTACTGTAGCATTCAAAATGTTAGCATAGCAAATATTTGCCTGTTCAACCTGTATTACTATATGAAAACATTGGCTCAATATATATTTATTGTCAAATAATGTACAATTATATAGGTTATTTAATTTTTACATGGCACTCACAGTATATTGCATACAATGTTCGGGAAGATTAATGCAGACTGTGCAATGTAGTGATAGGTTGAGTGACTGACACAAGTAATTCAGGTGCAGCAGGTCAGGGAGTTCCTTGGTCCACAAAGAGCTAAATCACAAGCCTTGTGTGAAAAATTATCCAGTGACTATTTCTTAGGTATTGCTCAAAATAGTAATACTACAATAAAGTTAGGGACTTAGTTCAAAAAGGAATTTTCCTATGCAGAGGGACAGATTTTGGCTTTTGCTGCCTTCAGGCAGTGTGGGTGCCATGCTGCCTCCTTCTCCAATGACTTCTAACTCCCCTCCACCCCACTATGGGATTTCCCATCCAGACCCTGATACACCTTTCCCCTGCTACCCCTAGACTTCTAGTTCTCCCCCCCCCCTCCCATGAACCTCCGATTCTCCTGACCCCATTCCCGGCGTGGACTTAGCCCCCCTGAGTGGCTGAGAGGCAGCAGGTGCAATACCGAGCGCAGCGGTGAAGGTATTCCCCTCTCCTCCTGCAGCCGGAGACCGCCCGACACTAGACCGGGAAGCGCTGGGACAAGGTAAGGTAGAAAACTTTATTTAAGTCTCCGGTCTCCGAGGCTCGGTGAGCCGCACAGATCGCCATCTGGTGATTCCCAACCACACTGGTCCAGGGCTGCAATCCTTTCTCTCCTGCTGCTCCTCTGCAGATCTCAGGGCTCTGGTTCCAGTTTACTGGAAGGCAATGAGCGTGGGAACTGAGTCAGACCTCTCGGCTCATATTAATGACGTGGCCTGACTGCCCGTAATCACTGCCTTCTTGTAACAGCGGAGCTGGAATCAGAGCCCTGAGGACTGCAGAGGTACAGTGGGGGAGTGAGTATAGCATATGCGGGAAGGAATTAGGCTGCATTGGGATAGCTTGGGGGCAGGGGGATGGGGAAGACAGAGGAGCATGGGCAGCGATTTTAGAGGTTCATGGGGCAGAAGGGGGAAGAAACTGTGTCTCCCTCAAAATTGTTCCATCCTAGGAAATAGGCCTAGTGTGCCTAATGGGAAATCTAGGCCTGCCTATGAACTAAAGTGTGTTAGTGTTAACGCAAGTGTTTAATGTGCCTTATTGGTAATATTGGCCAATGTGCATGCAAAGGGTGCCCCTCATAGTCTTAGGAAAGTGTGTCTCTGCCCTTTACAAACATGCTGATTGTGGCTTTGGCCGGTCTCAATGTGACCTCAATGTGACAGAGGTCTCACCATACCCTGGCCTGTTGCTGATGTCAGATTAGTATCAGTGTTAGGGAGGAGCAGCACTCTCCACTGGGAGGGATGAAGAGGTGGGATAAAACCCCTTGCGCCCACATGAGTTTAGGGGAGAGCTTTTTTTTTTTTTTGAGGAAGGATTGAGCAGCAATAAGCAGAGGTTTCCAAGCTCTGGAGTCCTAAGACTATATGAGCTGTATGTTTTATGATCATTATTATGAATGTTTTAGTTGTAATCCGCTCAGCATGGATGGATTCTGTTATGGGTGGAATATAATTAAGTATTATAAATAAATAAGTAAATAAATCTCCCCCATAGGACCTGTCTTCCAAGAGAGGTCCTGAGAGGATTGAATGGAGGAGTATTCCAGGGTGGAAGGGGGTCCATATTCAGTTGTGCAGCTCTGCTAATTAGTTGGATAAACGTATCTGGCTAGCTAGTGATGACAATTCAATGGTGAAGTTGTGCTGCTGCATATACCCGGATATTCTAAAGTTAGCCAGGTAAATTTATCCGGCTAACTTTAGGACAGGTGCATGGACCGACCAGAGTTAGCCAGATAAGTTATTTGGCTAACTCTGAATATCAGAGCTAACTCAACTCCTCCCCCATCTGCCCATTCACCGTGCCTAAGTTATCCGGCTAAGTATTTAGCTAGATGCTTATCCGAGTAAGTGGCGACCACTGACTGTAGCCAGATTTAAATAAAGACTTGATTTTGATCAATAAGCTGTGAATGAAGAGTGATATTTTTGGTATGACTGACTGATGAGCCCCTGAGAGGCAAAACCCTAAGGGACTTGAAAACTTGTTTTCCCTCCTGTGTGGAAACCCTGGGACAGTCATAAGGCCTTGCATGGTCCGTGGCCCTCTCCATGTACCAGGACCTCAGTGGGATGGGGGTTTCATGCAGGTTTGCTACAATTTACACCAAATCTAATAATTTGATGAAATGCAAATATATGCTAATTGACTCATTATACTCTTAAAGAGGGATTGGATAATGAATATAAAATTCCTTTAATGTCCCAACAATGACTGTACCTGCAGAAGTACACATAACATTTTTGTGTTAGCATGGGATTTTTACTACAGTTGTGTTAACAGCAGGCATATAATCCATATCTCTACAGTTGGCAACCTAAAATGTCCAGATGGGTTATGGCACATGATTTTAGTCAGAATGCTTGCTCTGGAACTCTATTGGCAGCTCAGATGCAGGAGAAGTGCAGCCCATATAGCATCGGGAACAGGAGAGAGGAGGCAGGGCACATGGAACTGCAGAGGAGGGGGAGCAGGAGGAGAGGGGCCTGTAACTCGGACACTGCAGAAGGGCATGCAGGTAGCGGCTTCAGCAAATCTTCTGTACCTGCATCACACTGCAGAGGAAGAAGGGATAATTACGTACCCGCTGAACTCAACATCCATTCTAGCTCTATAAGAGCACTAAGCATGATGTTGATCCCTGTAATAGGCAGGTCTCATGCCATACCTGGCCTTATCAGACTATTCAGCTCATTACATTTTCTTCCCTCAGGCTCTTTTCAAACAGCTGTGGCTGTAGTTGGTGGAATAGAGCATTCCACCTTCTCCAGATTTGTTTTCCAGGTACTACAGGCCATGAAAAGACGAATTAGGCATCATACCAAGCTTTCTACTCAGAAAAAACAATTTCATTTAATTTAATAATTTATGAACTGCCTTCCCAGTTTACAATAACCACCCAACACCATTCAAATCAACAATGATATACAATGAAATGTTCAAATTGCAAAAATTATAATCATGGACATTCAGATCTTAAACAGGCAGCCAAATCCATCCTAACCACCTAATCCAGCTCACACTATCCAAAACCCCACTCAATTTCTCCCTGTTGCATCGGAGGTGGACCCTTGGGCTGAGGTGGGGTTGATGCAACCCATAGGTAGGGACCTACGGGTCCACACCATTGGCAGGTGGAGTGGGCTGAAGATAGAGGCTGCTGGAGCTTCACCTATACCAGCCCTCGTTCCCTGCGGGTTGAGCCTTTGGGTGCCGGGGTCGGCAGGACTTAGGTGGGCCTTGAGGTTGGTTCGTGAAGTAAGATAGTTCAGCCCAGAGACAGCAGTCGATAGGTGGCGTAGTCCTACCCTGGACTAGGTTCGGTACGGGAATTCAGACACCAATGGAACAGAAGGCAACTGGAGGTGCCTAAGCAAAGATAGGCCGAAGCCTTGTAAGTCCACGTCCAGGAGATAGGCTAGTGGAGGCGTCACTAACAGGCTGGAATCAGGGCTGGCGGCAGGCAAAGGTCATGGCAAGCAATATAGAATTCTGGACACGGAGTAATCTGTAGCATAGTCGATCAAGGCAATGGTCAGGGCACGGAGAAGGCAGGTGTAGTCAATCAAGGCAAGGGTCAGGGCACGGAGAAGACAGGCGTGGTCAATCATAGTAAAGGTCCGGGGTTGGAGATAGGCTGAAGAGTAGTCAAACAAAGCCGAGTTGAAATCCAGAAAGTCAGTCCAACACACAGACAGGGCAGGAACAAGGAAGACTGGAACCGGGAACCACAGGAGACAGGAACACAACGTAGAAATGATTCTTTATCAGCAATGAGTACTCAGATTACAAGGAGACCTATTGCAAAGGCAACGCTATGGAGCGAGGCCTGAGCTTATATATGCTGAAGAGTCTGACAGTATCCAGGGCCGTGGCCAGGTTCCCGCCGCGGTCCCTTTAAAAGAATCAGCAATGCGTGCGCGCCGCGCCTAGGGAGGGGTGCGGTGCCGATGGCGGTGTCTATCTGCAGGCCACGCAGAGAGGCCTGACAAGCAGAGACATCTTAGCTGGCAACACTGGGGACCATGGCAGAGCCGGAGGCATCGGAGGCGACCTGAGGTCGGAGCTGGCGGCCCACCCATCGCCAGTGAAGAGGAACCAGGAGCTGGAGTCCGTACAAGAAGATGATACCGCAGGTCTGCCACGGGCAGTACTCGTAACACTCCCCCACTACCATAAAGTAACATCTTAGAGACCACCCAGACTACCCAATGCCAGAACCTTAAAAAAGGCAAAAAAAGAAAAAAAGACATGAAAGCCAGCTGAGCAGACACATGTTAGAGGCCACCCAGAATCGAGTAAAACCTGAGGAAATGATCTCAAAATTGATAGGTACAATAGATTGCATACATGTAGCACTGATCCCATCCCGTGCCAAGGATATGGCTTTCCATGACCACACTCTCTGAATGATGGTTTACAATTTTATATCCTGCATCTTTCCATCCTCTTCTGCCATTTGTGACTGAGGATGTCTGCTGGATAAATAGTCCTCAATGTTTAATAAACTTTAACTACACTCACTGTCAGTTATCCAATTAACGATATGATGCAAACACACCATACCTATTAGACACCACCTCATAAGAATGCTCTCTCTACTTTGCTCTGACAAACACTTAGGACTAACTCACAGTCCCAGGAGACCTTTGACGTGTTCTGAACACATAACTAACACATGCAAGAGCTCCTATATCCTAATTACATGCCCTCATCTCTGTTCCACAGGCGATGTAGGATGCAGATGATAATCCTGGCTTCTCACGCCTGTAGGTTACCCAAGGAGTCCTGCAGAGAGGAGAGATACATGTCCACTTAGTCACTGAACACACAGTTAAGAGTATTTTAAAAAGTTAGGTAGTGCCATACAATGCTACTCCTCAAAGTGGCAGGGATTGTGCTTGCCTGCTGCATCCTTCATAACACTGCAGACAAGCACTGAGTCCCAGATAACATCAATCCCATTCTCAAGGAAGAAGCCCCACAACCTCTATGAGTCGGGTTCACAGAGGATTCACGGAGGAATATACTGCTTGTATGGGTGACACATTTACTCAGAATTTTGCAAGTAATTTGCTATGAAGATGGAGAGATGAATCCTGACGTGGCAGAACCTCCCTTTCATTGCTTATTCCTTTATCTTACTCTACCCTAATCTGGATGCTTCTGTCCCTGGCCTGTAGAAGGTTGGATCACACAGAAGGCTGGAATAAGGGAAGGAGGAGTCTGGTAAAGCTTTTGGGGCAGCGTGTACTGTACAGTGCCTATGCAATCAATCCTGTATTTTGCTGGGGACCCTGGCCATATGGACTGCACAAATCTGAAGACTCGTAACTACTTGAGTGGAGAAAACCCCTGACTTATAGGGTCATTTACTAAGCTGTGATATTTTATCGTTGAGAGAGGCAAAATATCATGGAGGGGGGGGGGTGGAGTTGGGGGAGGTCCTGCGATATTCTGCTCTTTCCTGACAAAATGCTGCAGTGATATTGCACATTTTTTCATCATGGGAGAAACCCGTGATAAAAAATTGTTCCACAAAAGGGAACTTACACACACACAATGGTGGCCCAACTCATCCAGGGCCACCATTGCTTTAAAGGGCCAAGCGGCTCCAATGACTCCCTCAAAATATTTTTTTTACACCCCGGGATCTTGGTAGCTGCCCCCCCCCCCCCCCTGTACCCTGGGTCCATCTGTCGAGGCAGCCCTGACCCCCACAATAAACAAAAATTACTGTAAAAATTGTGTGGTGATACCCCACCCCACCCCACCCCTATCCTAACCCCTCCCTTTTTCCTTGAAATACTTCCTGCTCTGAACAAAGTCCCCCAATAGATAGAATGCACCCCAATGGCCCAACAAACCCCTCCTCCAGACTACATTCCAAAAAAAATCCCTAGTGATCTAAGATAGGCCCTATCCCCTCCTGACTATATAATAAACACCTGGTGTTCTAAGGCCCCCATCCCCCAGATTCCCCCTACTTTTTAGAAGTCTCATTGGTAGGCAATTGATGGCCTGGTGCACTCCCTAACTCTGGCTGGGTGGGCCAGAGATCCCCTCCCTGGCCTCCTGCGGCAGCGAAAGAGTGAGCCTGGGCAGCATAATCATAGTGGTTCCTTCTTGTTCAATCTTTATTTCTAGTCATGTAGTGAACAGGGTTGCCGACTTTCAAGCGTCAAACTTCTGAACATTTGGAGATACTTTTTAATGTCTTTGCTAATGGGGTTTACACATATATGACTTAGTGACACTCTTCTCCATTAGAAAAAAACCCAGCAGCATAGAATATAATAGCAGATATGACCTCATCTATACCACCCAGTTTGCTTGCTCCTACAGTGCCACAGACCCCAGTTGATCTCTGATTTTCCTTTCACTTATTTGCAATTAATGATCCTCTGTACTTGTCCCCTGCTTCCTTGAACTGCTTTCGTTTTTGCCTCTGTTGGCTCCGCTGGGAGGTTGTTCCATGCACCCTTTTTTGTGAAGAAATATTTTTCCAGTGTTACTCCTGAGCCTACCCCTTTGGCCTAATATTCTGATCTCTAGTTCTCAAACTTCTTAACTTAGCTTGCTTTTACCAGTCCAGGAGCCAAACTACTGTTCTATACATTTTTTAGGCCTATGGTTAAATTATGGACTGAGGTTTAAGCAAGTGTCACAAAATGAACGTATCCAGCGCATACTGGGATAGATTTTCAAAGGGTTACGCATAAAGGTTATGCGCGTAACCCCTGAAAACCTACCCCAAACCCCCCCCCTGCCTATCTTGCTCAGGGACGTGCGTAAGTCCCGGGGCTTTCCTGGGGGGCGTGTCGTGGCAGCATGTTATCCGGGGGCGGGGCCGTGGGTGTGGTTCCGGCCCGGGGGTATTCCGTGGGCGTGGCCGGGGCCTCCGGACCAGCCCTCGGACTAGAACATGGTGCGCCGGCAGCTGGCCCACGCGCGTGAGTTCTGGAATAAAGGTAGGGGGGTTAGATAGGGCTGGGGGGGTGGGTTAGGTAGGGGAAGGGAGGGGAAGGTGGGGGGAGGCGGAGGGAATGGAGGCCGGCTGCGTGGCTCGGCACGCGCAGGCTGCCGATTTTGCTCAGCCTTGCGCGCACCGAACCTGGATTTTAACAGATACGCGCGGCTACGCGTGTATCTATTAAAATCCCGCGTACTCTTGTTTGCGCCTGGTTCACGGACAAAAGTACACGTGTGCGTAATTTTGTAAAATCTACCCCACTGAATATAGCGTAGCTAACAAATAACACACAGTATTGTAATATCGCAGGGGAGGCTTGGATGTTAATCTGCAGCTGGAGGGCTAAAATCAGGACATTTCAGAACATGTTAGCCCTCTTTCTTCTTTTCAATACAGTACTTCAAAATTCTATCCAGTTCAGATAAAAATCAGGACCGTTGGCAGCCCTAGTAGTAAATGGCTCTGTCTACTATCGACAGTATACTGCAGCAGAAGGGAGAGGTGCAGGCTTGAAGTAATTTTTCGAGATGAAATATGAATCCAATTTTTTTCCACTGTTTGTTAGTTCAGTAGTGAAAGTGAGTTTTACCATTACGTAAGTATGTGAGATTCTTTGCATTTATTGCAGAGGACAATTTTCAATGCCGTTTAGGCAGCTAAGTAGTGATTTGCTTGCATTAATGGATTGTTTTTGAACTGGATCAACAAATAATGTATGTAGATATAAATTGGTTTGTTTTTTTTAAGTCTATGCAAGGAAAATCTACACACAGAAAAAGCGGCTTGAAACAGAAAGTATCAAGGTGAACTATGCACGTGTTTCTTCTTTGGGACTTGGGGGCACCGTCCACAGGCAAACTGCACCTGCAGTCTTTATCCCAATGCGAACAGTCCAAGAATTAACCCCTACATTATATATATGCATGTCGCTCTGAATGGAGATCAGGCAGGGCGCAGATCATGGTTTTGTAAACAGCTTGGTTTCTTATTGGATTTAATATTTAATAAATAACCATAATAATAATAATAATAATAAACTGATGACGCAGTTTGTTATTATTCCAAAAATCCGGGCTGTAAGAAATGTCGTACAGGACTGCCCATTTCTTTTACTCCTGCTGTGTAAATGATGTCTTCAGTGCTATTGTACAGGTTACTGTTTGTTTACATTCTGGATTGTCTTGCTTCGGTAAACATTTCACGACATCCGGATGTGGCATTTAATGACGTTTTGCAAAGGAAGTTACCTCTGTATTATTAACGCCATTATCAATAATAAGCTCTGCAGCTAATTAAAGGAGTAACAAAAGCCAAGGCAGAAACTATAATCAACAAACCCACTGGGAATGCTTCCAGCAAAGTGGAAACACAAAACCTGTTAACACAGTGGAAATCCTCAGGACGACAACCCTGAACAAAGGTTCTCCGTCAGCATGGGACTCAGGCATATTTTGCCCAGTTGCATGCACCTGCTCCACAAAAAGCATTATCTATCAGGTTAAAGGAGATGTGTGTGTGTGTGTGGGGGGGGGGGGATCTGATCAATTTGTTATCTCAATTCAATAGTAGACATTTTGGTATTGACCTGGGCAGTTTTCCTTGTGTAATTTTTAAAGGGACAGTACCCACAGACTGTACACCAATTCGGGTGGTTATAAAATTACCCCCTAAGGGAAGAGGGGGGGGGGGAACCAGCTATGAGGCCTGCAAACTCATTTCCAAGGGAAACTCCCCCTAGAATTTTCCTTTGAAAATTCTGGTACTTTGCACTTGCTTTGAAAGAGGTCACCGGTGGGAGATCAGATTTTAAGCTCACGCAGGTGAGATAATTCCAAGCACTACCAACAGGTTGAGGGTGCTCATCATTAACTAGGCCACGTCTATAGCATTGTTACCCTGAGCTGATAGCCCTTAACAGTTTTGCAGGGGGCTCAGACATGGGAGGCCAATGTACTGAAGTGTGGCAAACTTTGTGGAAGTGTACATGCTATTTTGTTATGGGGCACTATTTTGTTATACTGTTTTTTAAAATGAGCCCCATAGCAAAATAGCGCACGTAGTTTTTCTAAAGTCTTTATCTCAAAACGTTTGCTACATCTTCCTGAGGTGTAGTTAAACTTTCTGCAAAACCGTGTTTGAAAAGCGTTATTCACACCTAGCTTAATTATGCATTCATTGCTAATGAGCATCCTTGCATGACTGATTTTGCATCACACTTACTTATTAGCACTGAATGAGTGAAAACATATACAAAAGAAATATTGAGTGCTGAAATAGCTATTTGCAAAAAAAAAAAAAAATGTGTCACAGGCTAAATGGGCCATTAGCATGCTTTATCTCATTTAACACGTGTTAGCACCAATGTTACTTTGCAAAGTCACCTTTGTGAAGTTCAAGCACACTTTAGTACGTTGGCCTCTTGGTAAGAGTTAAATCAATAGTTAATGGCTTTCTTCTAAACTGAGCTTGATGTTGCTTATTTCAGTAATATAATTCTATCATTTGGTTGAAAAAAAAAAATCAGCTCAAGGGATGCAGCCATGTCAAGCTACCTAGTAACCTTTGACCAGCCGGTTGATTATGATGCTCCAGAGGGAAAGGTTAAAATCCTGCAGATTCTCTGCCTCTTATGCTCATGTTGACCTGCAGCCCCCCCAACCCCATAGATGACCCACTCAGTTGCAGTCCATTTAGGCAGCACCAAACTCCCACCCCGGGACCCCTTCCCAGACCCTCCCGGAACCCCTGATAATTTAGAATGCTCTGCTGAGAGTGAGGTACACATTCACCCCCCTCCCCGCTCACAGCGCTTCCAACACTGCTCTCTCGGAGGCTGTGCTGGAAGCATAAATTACAGGGTAGCTTACAATCCCAGCCCATCCTCTGACAGAGCAGCGCTGAAAGCGCCGGGAGGAAGGACATCCTCTGCTCCCAGCAGAGGATTCTAAGGTACCAGGAGGGTCTGGGGAGAAGGCCCAGGGGGCGGTGCTGCACATAGGGACTGCAGGAGAGTGGGTTATCTGTTGGGGTGGGTGGAAACAGCCTGATGCTTTTCTTTTTGACAAGAACAGGGGAAGGTGGGAACCAAACTGTGAGCCCCAGGACATTAGTTTTACATTTAAGGGGGGTTGGGAGTGGGGGTTGCATGGTGCAACAGGGATCTATGAAATTTTGTTGGGGAAGGAGGGGATCAGACCACAAGCCCTTTTACATCTTTATTCTTTTATTTAGAAAACAAATAGCATTATTTATCTGGACATCTTTTGAAGACATCTGACATGCCTCAGAGCAGGCCGCTAATTTTAGGCCTGCTCTGAAGCAGGTCTAACCTTAGCTGGCTAACTTAGCTGGATAGAGATAAAATTTGGCAAAGTTAGCCTGCTAACTCAGACATACTCCAAAACATCCCCAAAATTTCTCTTTTTTATCCAGCTAAATTATAAGAACATAACATAAGAACATACGAAATGCCATATTGGGTCAGACCAAGTGTCCATCAAGCCCAGTATCCTGTTACCAACAGTGGCCAATTCAAGTCATAAGTACTTGGCAAGTAGCCAAACATTAGATAGATCACAAACTACTATTGCTTATTAATTACCATAATAGCAGTTTATGGATTTATCCTTGAGGAACCTATCCAAACCTTTTTTAAACCCAGTTACACTAAATGCTGTACCACATCCTCTGGCAATGAATTCCAGAGCTTAACTATGCACTGAGTGAAAAATAATTTTCTTCTATTTGTTTTAAATTATCTATTTGCTAACTTCATGGAGTGCCCCCTGGTCCTTCTATTATCTGAGAGAGTAAATAACCAATTTACATTAACTTGCTCAAGTCCTTTCATGATTTTGAAGACTTTTTTTTTTATTCAATTATGAGTATACATATCAAGAACAGTCTTGAATACAGAAAATATGTACGAAGTGAGATATACATTTTCAATATAGAAGTCCTCTCGTTAAGAGGAAAACAAAACAGAAAAGAGAGACAACACTTCAACAATTTAAGTCCAAAAATACTTGGGATCCAAATCCTCAATTACTACATGTTGCGTCCATCAGTCTCAGACGGCTTCGACCCTTGTGCCTCACCTTTTTCTCTGCTCTCCCCACAAGCCTTGGGAAGATGGCTGCCACCGCATCTGCAAGCCACGTCCTCCGGTGTCCCCAGAACGGCTATGGCAAAGCCTCACACCATGTTTCTCGTAAGGGCCTCCTAGGGTGCACGTGCGCATGCCACCCACGTCTTTATCCACGTCATGGCGGGAACCTCGGGGGCATCCCCCTCGAGTGACGTCATGCCATCCGGGTATTTAGCCTAAGCTTGTTTGCTAGCTCGTTGAGTTAGCAAGGATTGGATTGGACTCGTCCGGTCTAATTTACTCTGCCGTGTCCTTGCTGCCCCTGGAAGCCCTCTCTGCCCTTCGGGGTATACTCTAACCTGGGTACCCGCTCCTCGGGGTCCCTCTGCTTTCATTCAGGTGCCTTACTGGGATCAGGTACTCGCTCCTCGAGGGCCTGCTCTACCTGCCTAGGTGCCTGTTACCATCAACTTCTGCCTGGTGGAATCATCAACCTTACAACTACCATCTAGTGAGTAATCTAATTCTCAGTCTGTCTCATCTACAGCTCTGCCGTGCTGGAAAACCTACACCTTGATATCCCTATCCCATCTTGGTGAGACGGGTTCCCTCTGCCCAGGGTCCCTGGACTGCTACCTCTGGATCAACTTACTACTGCCATCTCTGGTGGTATACATCAGCTGTACAATAAAAGACAAAACTCTGTATTTGTGCGTCCTGAGTCTAGCCCAGTACTGTGGCTCCCGACGGGGCTCCTCCCCATGGGCGTGATCATCTCCCATAGTACCCAAGAATCCACTCAAACACCTTGAAACCATAACACTACATGAAAAAAAAAGATAAGAAAAGCAATTTAGGGGTTATAATATAAGAGAGAAAGGACATTCTGTTGCACGTCCCGGCCGCGTTGGCGACGCAGCCGGGCCTGCTCACCTAGCGCTTCCGTCTACCAGCTCCGGTTCCCCCTCACTTGCAGCCACAGCCAGTGCCTCTCATCCACGGCACCCCCAGGCATCTCCAGGCTCATCAGGGCCTTCAGTCCCAAAATGCCCATCAGGGCCTTCAGTCCCAAAATGCTCCTCACGTTGGGGCTCGGCATCCTCCACGGCGTCGGCCCCGCCCCTAGGTGCGCGCGGACCGCGCAGCCCTTTAAAGGGTCCAGTGTGGGAAGCCAGTCCACAGTGCCTGCTGATGACCTCACATGAGATCAGTATAAAAGGCGAGGCCCAGTTCCCAGAGCCTCGCTTTGGCATTCGGGTCGACACCATTGGTGCTCTAGTTTGTCTCGTGTGTTCCAGTGTTCTCCTGTTCCAGTGTCTCCTGTTCCAGCGTCTCTTCGTTCCTTGTGTCTCCGTGTATTCCTGTATCCTTCTCAGGTAGGTCCAATAAAACAAATCGGAAGGCGGTCCCACGTAGCCAAGGCAAAAAACAACAAAGGGACAACCTTATACCGTGGAAAGATTTTAATAAAATCTTTCCACGGTATAAGGTTCATCTAACAGTCCAACCGACCCCTCGATCATCTAACAGTCCAACAGACTCTCTTGCAGGCTTTCTGTTTCGGATATATTTTAAAAGGTTTTTATTGTGAATTTTTGCCTCTATGGCCAACTTCTTTTCAAATCTTCTCTTAGCCTGTCTTATCAATGTCTTACATTTAACTTGCCAATGCTTATGTTTTATCCTATTTTATTCTGAAGGATCCGTCTTCCAATTTTTGAATGAAGTTCTTTTGGCTAAAATAGCCTCTTTCACCTCACATTTCAAGCATGTGCCTTCCTTCCACCTTTCTTAAAGCATGGAATACAACTGGTCTATGCTTCTAGGATGGTATTTTTTAACAATATCCAGATCTGTTGCACACTTTTTACTTTTGTAGCTGCACCTTTCAGTTTTTTTCTATTTTTCTCTTTTTATCAAGATTTCCCCTTTTGAAAGTTTAGCACTAGAATCATGGACTTACATACTGTCTCCCTTCCAGTCATTAATTCGAATTTGATCATATTATGATCACTATTGCCAAGCGGCCCCACCACCATTATCTCTCTCACCAAATCCTGCACTCCACTGAGAATTAGATCTAACATTGCTCCCTCTCTCATCAGTTCCTGAACCAATTGCTCTATAAAACTGTCTTTTATTCCATCCAGGAATTTTATCTCTCTAGCATGCGCTGATGTTTACCCACTTAATATTGGGGTAATTGAAATCTCCCATTATTACTGCACTACCAGTTTGGTTGGCTTCCCTAATTTCTCTTATCATTTCACTGTATGTCTCACCATTTTGGCCAGGTGGACGATACTAAAATCCTATCACTATTCTCTTCCCCAGTACATAAGAGATTTCTACCCATTAAAATTTAATAGTACATTTAGTCTCATGCAAGATCTTTATCTTGTTGGACTCTATGCCAACCCGGACATAAAACGTCACCCCACGACCAAGATGCTTCTCTCTGTCATTGCAATATAATTTGTACCCTGGTATAGCAATATCCCATTGGTTATCCTCTTTCCACCATGTCTCTGAGATGCCAATTAAGTATATGTCATCATTCACTGCTATACACTCTCATTCTCCCATCTTACTTCTTAGATTTCTGGCATTAGCATACAAACATTTCAAAGTGTGTTTTTTTGTTTGTATTTACATTCTGCTTTTCAGTTGACAGAGATAAATTGAAATCTTTTAGCTCAGGTGTGTTTTAATTATAAGCACCTGGACTACATTTATTATTAGTGGAACCTCTCTGTTGAGATGCCCTAACGCTAATGCTTCCTTTGAAGATACCTCCCTCCAAACTATTTGCTGCTGAGTGACTGTCAGCTTTCCCCTTTGTTCTAGTTTAAAAGCTGCTCTATCTCCTTTTTAAAGGTTAGTGCCAGCAGCCTGGTTCCACCCTGGTTAAGGTAGAGCCCATCCATTTGGAAAAGACTCCCCCTTCCCCAAAAGGTTCCCCAGATCCTTACAAAACTGAATCCCTCTTCCTTGCACCATCGTCTCACCCACACATTGAGACTTCAGAGTTCTGCCTGCCTCTGGAGACCTGCGCGTGGAACAGGGAGCATTTCAGAGAATGCTAACCTGGAGGTTCTGGATTTCAGCTTTCTACCTAAGAGCCTAAATTTGGCTTCCAGAACCTCCCTCCCACATTTTTCTATGCTGTTGGTGCCCACATGTACCACGAGAGCCGGCTCCTCGCCAGCATTGTCTAAAATCCTATCTAGGTGACACATGAGGTCCCCCACCTTCGCACCAGGTAGGCAAGTTACCAGGCGGTCCTCATGTCCACCAGCCATCCTGCTATCTACATTCCTAATAATCGAATCACCAACTATGTCGGCCGACCTAACCCTTCCCTCCTGGGCAGTAGGCCTTGGGGAAATATCCTCGGTGTGAGAGGACAATGCACCACCTGGAAAGCAAATCCTTGCTACAGGATCATTTCCTGCTGCACCAGGTTGATGCTCTCCAATCATGAGACCTTCCTCCTCCAAGGCAGCAACAGGGATGCCAGACTGGTGTTGGGACTCAGCTACTATGTCCCTGAAACACACAAAACTTCTGTTTGTTGCCTGACTTTCTCATTACCTATTTAAAACAAAACACACAAACTTCTGTTTGTTGCCTGACTTTCTGACTACCTATTTAAAACGAAACATACAAACTTCTGTTTGTTGCCTGACTTCTTACTGATTCTTTCTTGCCACCAGCTAAGTGATCCTCTCCTCTCAGTGCTCCTGGATAATGACTGAATGTGGTAAACTTGCCATTTAGATGGATAACTTGTAAGCTATTTATCTAAATGGCTTTTGAATTTTGATTTCTTATAATATTAGGTTTTTAATAATTATCTGTAGGTAAAACATACAAATTTGCATTTTAGCATTCTTGAGTGGCATGCTATGATGTTTTAGCTTGCAGTATATTTTTCTGGCTGTTGTAGTTTTACCTATGGAGAAAAAAGGCACAGGTCAAGGAAGGGAAAATGTATGCATGGATTTCAGTTTGAAAACTCTACTTGTATTTTCACATGCAAAGTACATGTGTACAAACTACCCATATTCCCCAACTCACCCGAATTTTCAAAGGGAAATTTTGTGGAGAGTTTCCCTTTGAAAGTGAGTTTGCAGGCCTCGTACCTAGCTCCTCTTTCCCTTAGCGGGTAATTTTATAACTGCCCCTCACTGGTGTAAAGTCTCTGGGTACTTTTTTACCCCTGGACCCTGAGCCAATTTTCAAACTGGGTGCATACCTTCCATTTGAAAATTATATGAAGAAAACTACCTGCATATATTTACACTTGCTAATTTGTTCAGGTAACTTTTTCTGATAAAAATTATATACAGACTTTTTCAAAATTCAAAACTAAGGGTTCTAGTTACTAAGCATTTTTCCTATAGATACACAATGGGAGAAAACCTTTAGTAAATAGGCCCCTAAGTATGTAAGCGTGCACCCCTTCCCAACCCCACCCACAGAAATGTCTCTTCATGCGTTGGGTAAAGCTATGCGTGTAGCATAATTATTGAGCACATGTTCACCCGTACATAGAACGAGCAATTTTCTAAAAGCCCTTTTCCCTGAGTAAAGTAGAGTTTCACCCACAGATATGGCTTTAGAAATGACCCTCCCTATATCCATTGCCTCCTGTTGCCAAACTGACTCATACACAGTGAGGTTCCAATAATAAGAAAAGTAGTCCAAGTGCCTGTAACTAAAAACTCACCTGAGCTAAAAAATTCTAACTTATCCCTATCAATTAAAAAGCAGAATGAAAACACAAACAAAAAACAAACTTTGAAATGTTTGTATGCTAATGCCAGAAGTCTAAGAAGTAAGATGGGAGAATTAGAATGTATAGCAGTGAATGATGACATAGACTTAATTGGCATCTCAGAGACATGGTGGAAGGAAGATAACCAATGGTACAGTGCTATATCGGGGTACAAATTATATCACAATGACAGAGAGGAGCACCCGGGAGGTGGTGTGGTACTTTATGTCTGGGAAGGTATAGAGTCCCGTATCTTCGATGTGCTGTCATCAAACACAATTTTAGAAAATATTATAATATACTTTAAAATTGAAACCGCATCAGCAAGCCAGACAACGGCAGTGAACCCACTTGCCGTCCGGACTACTCGTCATTTGCGGCGTGATGGTCAATGAGCTGTTTTTATGTGTATGTCAGCTAGATATTACTGAAAATGCCTTCTGAGTCCCGTATATGAATAAAGTGCATCATATGCCCCGAAATGTCAAACAATGACACCCATCACTTATACTCTTCTCCGCTTAGGATGAGAATTATAAATCTATCTCACATCAAACATACTCTCTCCTATCGATGAAATGCTTATAAACTAATTTACTTATGCAAAAAAATTTTTTATTAATAATTCTAAAAAATTGTTGGAGAAAAAGAGGTAAGTTTCATATTCTGGGTGCTCACCTCCGCGGCGTAGCAACCTTCTTGTAGTCTAATCATCAACTAACCTCCGTCCTCCTTTGTATGTTTATTTAATGATTCAAAAAACAATTTTTTTATTTTTCAATATATTATTTTCTTAAAAATCAAATATATTCTCCACCTAACATAATCGGATCATTAAATTTGTTTATCAAGCAGTTTTTAATACTGCAATTTAATGTCACATTTCCTTTGTCCTATGTTCGGGGAAAATTATTTGAATTGATCACAGACTTCTTCTCATTGCAAATGCTCTATAAATAATCTATAAATAGAAACGCCAATCTCTAAATTTATGGACGCTCGACTCTTGTACTTTAAATTGCCACTACCATCAATAAAACAGTATATAAACTTATCTCCCGACACAGCTGCGTTTCGAAAATTTGTTCTTCCTTCATCAGGGGAGCATATCCTTTCTTATTCAATCTGGCATTCAGCAAAATCGCGGCTTTCCCATTCAATTTTTGAAAACGCTGCTTCTCTCTCTACGTCCTTCCTCTCGGTCTAGCAAGCTCCGAGTCAACGGCGCTATTTAATCAACGTTTGGTCTCTGCTTTAAAAGCTGATCAGCAGATCCAATCTCAACCAATGGGATGGATTACGTCTTGCGTACTACGTCGTTACATCAAATCTTCGTCTATTGGTGGATATACATCAAAGACGCTATCAACTTCAGATCAGACTCGCCCACTCTACTTCCTCATTCAAACCCTGCGGTGTCACTGTATGCAATCTAAATATCCACTGTTGTTCAATATAATTCAATCTCTCTTTGTCGTTGCCTCCAATATGTTCCACCTTGTCTATGACTGTCCATTTGAGCTGTTCAAAACTGTGAGCATACTCTATGCAATGCTGCACCATAGGTGCTTCCACTGTTTTCGTATTTAGTTTTGATTTGTGCTCAATCAGTCGCGTTCTTATAGATCTTGAAGTCCTACCCACATAGTTCTTCGGGCAAGGGCATTGGATTAAATAAATCACATTCTTAGATGTACAATCTGAATTACTACCCCTCTTAATATTATACCCTGTAACTGGATCTTCCCACTCGCTGCCTTCAATGGTGTTATTGCACATGTCACAGTGTTGACATGCCTTGTGTTGTCCTCTTTGCAATTTCTCTTTCATGTCCCTCTTAATGTCCGCATGGACTACTTTATCTCTGATGTTAGTGCCCCTAGTAGTTGTTATGAGGGGCAATTCTCTAAATATTTCATGCGTTGACAATATTGACCAATGTCTCCGTATTGAGGCTGTAATGTGTGCCGTCGCAGTGCTTTGGGGTATAATACAAGTCAGTCTGCCCTGTTCTTTATTGCTCTGATATTGGAGAAGTTGGTTTCTGTCGGCATATTTAGCTCTTTTATAAGCCTTGTTAATGATCTTTTTTGGGTATCCTCTGTCCTTAAATTTGTTTTTTAAGAATTCCGCTTGTTTCTCAAATTCTTCTTTGGTGGAACAAATTCTTTTATATCGAAAGAATTGACTTGCCGGTAAACCCTGTTTAAGGGACCTGGCATGATGGCTATGATATTTGAGGAGCGTATTTCTCTCCGTTTTTTTATGATACACGGTAGTCTCAAGTATTTGTCCTTTTCTGTGTATTAATACGTCTAAATAGGACAATTGTTGTTTACTAATTTCTGCAGTGAACTTTAAATTCACATCTACCGTGTTAATCCATAATAGAAATTCATCTAATTCCTCCTTAGATGACGTCCAAATGAAGAAGACGTCGTCTATGTATCGTCGCCAATATCTAATCTTAGACCACCATTGAGATTTGTAAACATGTTGTTCCTCAAACTGTGTGACATAAATGTTTGCCACAGAGGGTGCTAATGAAGAACCCATCGCTATTCCGTGCGACTGGTGATAGAATATGTCTTCAAACCTAAAATAGTTGTTAGTAAGTACCAACTCCAAAAGTTGATACAAAAAATGTACCGGGATCCGTTGCTTTCGTTCTTGCACCAACTGTGTCATCACTGCCTGTATCGCTTGCTGTTGCGGGATCTGCATATATAATGACTGGATATCCATCGTTATTAACCAATTTTCTCCTTGAGTGAGTCGTACGACTGAGATTTCGTTCAAAAATTGTATTGTGTCTTTTAAATATGATTTCGCCCTGATCACTATGGGTTGGAGGATTTTATCTAATAAAATAGCCGGTGCTTCCAATACTGTGCCCCGGAGAGAGACAATGGGTCTTATTGGAGGCGGCATAATCTCTTTATGTACCTTTGGTACAGAATATATCAATGGTACTTTTGGTTGTTTGTTCTGTAAAAATCTTTTTTCTTTTGATGTTAGAAATGGTACCTTCTCAGTGAGGTCTTGTATGGATTCCACCAATGCTTTAGTGGGGTCATGGTCCAATACCTGATAGTATTTTATATCTTCTAAATGATGTAACATTGTGGTTCGATATGTGGTGATGTCTTGAACAACAATGGCGCCCCCTTTATCCGCCGGTTTAATAACCAGCCGCTGTTCTGTGGATAAATTTTGGAGAGCTGTCCTCGATTGTTTAGTAAGATTGTAATATCTGGGGGTCTCCTTCTTCTCCATGTCTTCAAGATCCCTTAAAATCATGTGTTTGAAAGTGATGATATGCGGATCTACTGGTCCCTGGGGTACCCAACGAGACTTTGGACTTACAATGGAAAAGTCTGTGGAATTTGGAGTTCCTTCCTGTGTACTGAAAAACAATTTAACCTGAAGTTTTCGTATAAATCTATATATCCAAATACGTGTCTCAAAAGGTTTATGAAACTGAGTAGGGACAAAAGATAATCCGTTTTCTAATA